>NC_134352.1:40230410-40912664 GCF_964195595.1 Calonectris borealis
AACTTATGCTCTGGGAATGTCTCTTTTGGATAGACGTAACTTCTCACATGGAAGAACAAATGCTAGAAATTCTGAACTCATTAGGAATTTCCTAATGTAGAGTTAAATCTTGCCTTCGTGAACTTAATAAACGTACCACTGAACTTCTCACAGGTTGGAGTTTACTTTTTCCAGGTCTTCAGAAATGAAAGACTAGTGTAAGACTCCTTACCCAGTTTCTCTAAAAAGTCATTTCACTACTGCAGGCTAACCTTTTGGGCAGATTGAATACTGTGGTACTATATGTTCTTCATCAAATGTTAACAGTTTATCTATAACTGCTACGATGAAACTGCAATACCTACTTGAAGGTATAGTCATTCTGTTAATGCTTTGGAGAGACCATGCCACATTGCTATCACACCTGCCACAGTATCGCTTAATTTTGGGGTCTGGGGTGGTGTATCTAGTTACTGTCAGTTTTCCCATATCTCATTTCACCCACAGCTGACACTTCTAAGGGAGTTTTCCCATAATAGGTTACTTAGTGTATATATCATTACCATCTATTACAAAACATAGCAGATTTTGTAAAATTGTTAACTGTCTATAATTCACAGATAGACACCTCTCTCCGCGATGTAGAACAGATGTAAATGTAGAACAAATAAAGCTTGGGGGAAAAAATAAAAAAAACAGAAATGAAATTATTAATGACTGCTTAGCCAAATTCTGTTCTCAGTTACATGGGTATCTTGTATAATTACATTTATATGGTAGACAGGGATACTCACTCCTTGAACAGAATCATAGAATCATAGAATTATACAGGTTGGAAAAGAACTCTAAGATCATCATGTCCAACTGTCAACCCAACACCACCATGTCCACTACACCATGTCCCTAAGCGCCTCATCTACACGTCTTTTAAATACTTCCAGGGATGGGGACTCAACCACTTCCCTGCGCAGCCTGGTCCAAGGCCTGACCACTCTTTCAGAAAAGAAATTTCTCCTAATGTCCAATCTAAACCTCCCATGGCGCAACTTGAGGCCATTTCCTCTTATTCTATCGCTAGTTACTTGGGAGAAGAGACCAACACCCACCTCACTACAACGTCCTTTCAGGTAGTTGTAGAGCACGATCAGGTCTCCCCTCAACCTCCTCTTCTCCAGACTAAACAGTCCCAGTTCCCTCAGCCGCTCCTCATAAGACTTGTGCTCCAGATCCTTCACCAGCTTCGTTGCCCTCCTCTGGACACGCTCCAGCACCTCCATGTCCTTCTTGTAGTGAGGGGCCCAAAACTGAACACAGGATTCGAGGTGCGTCCTCACCAGTGCCGAGTACAGGGGCACGATCACCTCCCTACTCCTGCTGGCCACACTATTCCTAATACAGGCCAGGATGCCGTTGGCCTTCTTGGCCACCTGAGCACACTGCCGGCTCATGTTCAGCCAGCTGTCAATGAGCACCCCCAGGTCCTTTTCTGCCAGGCAGCTTTCCAGCCACTCTTCCCCAAGCCTGTAGCGTTGCCTGGGGTTGCTGTGGCCTAAGTGCAGGACCCAGCACTTGGCCTTGTTGAACCTCATACAGTTGGGCTCAGCCCATGGATCCAGCCTGTCCAGGTCCCTCTGCAGAGCCTTCCTACCCTCGAACAAATCAACACTCCCACCCAACTTGATGTCGTCTGCAAACTTACTGAGGGAGCACTCGATCCCCTCATCTAGATCATTGATAAAGATATTGAACAAGACCAGCCCCAGTTCCCTGGGGAACACCGCTCATGACCGGCCACCAACTGGATTTACCTCCGTTGACCACAACTCTCTGGGCTCGGCCGTCCAGCCAGATTTTTACCCAACGAAGAGTGCACCTGTCTAGGCCGTGAGCCGCCAACTTCTCTAGGAGAATGCTGTGGGAGACAGTGTCAAAGGCTTTACTGAAGTCCAAGTAGACCACATCCACAGCCTTTCCCTCATCCACTAGGCGGGTCACCTGGTCATAGAAGGAGATCAGGTTGGTCAAGCAGGACCTGCCTTCCATGAACCCGTGCTGGCTGGGCCTGACCCCCTGGTTGTCCTGCACATGCCTTGTGAGTTTCCTCAAAACGAACAGCTCCATAATCTTCCCTGGCACCGAGGTCAGGCTGACCGGCCTCTGTTTCCCCAGATCCTCCTTCTGGCCCTTCTTGTAGATGAGCGTCACATTGGCAAGCCTCCAGTCATCCGGGACCTCCCCAGTTAACCAGGACTGCTGGTAAATGATGGAGAGCGGCTTGGCAAGCTCCTCTGCCAGCTCCCTCAGTACCCTCGGGTGGATCCCATTTGGCCCCATAGACTTATGAGCGTCCAAGTGACATAACAGGTCGTTAACTGCTTCTTCTCGGATTATGGGGGGTTTATCCTGCTCGTCATCCTTGTCTTCCAGCTCAGGGGGCTGAGTACCCTGAGGATAACCGCTCTGACTACTAAAGACTGAGGCAAAGAAGGCGCTAAGTACCTCAGCCTATCCTCATCCTTGGTGGCAACGTTCCCCCCCACATCCAATAGAGGATGGAGATTCTCCTTGGCTCTCCTTTTGTCATTAATATACTTGTAAAAGCATTTTTTGTTGTCTCTCAGGACAGTGGCCAGGTTGAGTTCTATCTGGGCTTTTACCTTTCTAATTTCCTCTCTGCACGACCTAATGAGATCCCTGTACTCTTCTTGAGTTGCCTGCCCCTTCTTCCACAAGTGATAAACTCTGCTTTTTTTCCTGAGTCCCAGCCAGAGCTCCCCGTTCAGCCAGGCCGGTCGTCTTCCCCGCCCGTTCTCTTTGCGGCACATGGGGACAGCCTGCTCCTGCGCCTTTAAGACTTCCTTCTTGAAGAACGTTCAGCCTTCCTGGACCCCTTTGCCCTTCAGGACTGTCTCCCAAGGGACCCTCTTGACCAGTGTCCTGAGCAGGCCAAAGTCCGCCCTCCAGAAGTCCATGGTAGCGGTTTTGCTGGCCCCCCTCTTTACTTCACCGAGTATCGAGAATTCTACCATTTCATGGTCGCTAAGCCCAAGCCGGCCTCCGACCACCACATCTCCCACCAGTCCTTCTCTGTTTGTCAACAGCAGGTCAAGCGAGGCACCTTCCCTAGTGGGTTCGGTTACCAGCTGCGTCAGGAAGTTATCCTCCACACACTCCAGGAACCTCCTCGACTGTTTCCTCTCTGCCGTGTGGTATTTCCAGCAGACATCCGGAAAGTTGAAGTCCCCCACGAGAACAAGGGCTAGCGACTGGGAGACTTCTGCCAGCCTCTTGTAGAATATTTCGTCTGCCTCCTTGTCCTGGCTAGGTGGTCTATAGCAGACTCCCAGCAGGATATCTGCCTTGTTGGCCTTCCCCCTCATCCTTACCCACAAGCACTTGACCTCATCATCACTACCATTGAGCTCTAGACAGTCGAAGCACTCCCTAACATACAGGGCTACCCCAGCACCTCTCCTTTCTCGCCTGTCCCTTCTGAAGAGCTTCATTACTATTCTAAGCTTCATTACTATTCTGATTTTAGTTATTATATGATACTTAGTTTTGGCTGTCATTTTCAGAGACAAACTGCTTTTAAAATCCTACCTTTCACACTGAAGCTTCATCAAACAGTAACATTTTTGGATAATGTAAAGTACTACAATATTTGTATCAGATTATGTAAAAATAGGACATAGAGGATTTCACTGAAACCTATATGGGAATTACTTGAATAAATTCCACCACTGTTTTCCTTATGAACTTTCTGAAGTATTAAAAAAAGAAGACAGAAAAATTAGTTTTGCAGAATTCTGCAGCGGTGGAGTGTACTTATTCCAGCACATGATATCTCTCTGAAATAAGACAGGAGCAGTGAGAGAACTCAACAGAGATTTTTTTTTTTTTTTAAAAAGATATTTGAAAAAGATAATGAAGAAACTATTACATTAATATGTATTATTTATTACTTGTCACACATTTCCTTTATTATTTAGCTACATTTTTGTTCGGAGAGGCATGCCAATGAAGGAAGTTTCATAAAAAGTAAGGAATGTACTAGATTATCAGGAAAATTAATGAGAAGGGGAAATTATGAATGCTTAATTGTGTATAAAGAGGAAACAACCAAGACAGACACATGATTCCAAGTGTTTGGCCATACTTGAATTAAATTTGTGACATATTCTGCCCTGAATTATCCACAGGGGTAGGAAATCCTCAGGGTGGTTAGACATTGTGTTTAGCTGCAGCTATTTTTTGAACTCTGCCTGGAAAACTTTATTTTCAGAAAAGAGTTAAACAGAGACAGAAATCATTGCTGTGGGAAGTGTTGCCTGTCTACGGTACAGAGTAAAATGTTAGTCAAAAGCATAAAAAAGAAATAATATAAGCCATGATTGTGCTAAATGGTCTCTCACTGCTACACACTAATATAAAACATCTGCAGTGTGTGTACAGCTGAGGAGTAAAAATCTTTTTCAGTAGGTTTCCTTACACATTATAAAGAAATATATCGTTATCACCCATTGAGAGAAAAAGGCCAACATAATCCATAATGATATAATTTCACCTCAGCAAATGAGATATTTAGATGTTTTTTCTTTCAGTTCTTAAATTTAAAGAGCCACAATCATCATTTGTAAGAATTATTTGTTTGACACATTTTCTCCCTTGATATTTTATAAAAAACACTTTCACTAAATTCAAAGTTCTACCCCACAAATCACAGAGCAAACTATACAAAACATTTACCTTGAATCAGGCATTAATAGTCTATGCTTCAATCCCACAAAATTTTCCTTGTATGCTTAAATTTATAAATTAAAATATATCAATTGAATATGTAGTACATAAAGGTGAGAGTTTGTGGAAGTTTTAAACAGCACCATAGTTGGCAATATAAATTATTGCAACAGAACAATATAAAAGATAAAAACTATATCTTCCAGTTTTTCTTCAGTTTTGCAGGAATTTGGCTATTAATGCAGTGTTGTGAATGAGTGGTTCAGAAGCCGTTTAAAGAATCACCGTCAAAGGTATTAACAGAAAGTGATTTTAATAGAAATTTATAAAAGCACAACTTAACAGAGTTCAATGTCAAGGTTCACTCTGTTACTTACTACACGAATGAAGTATAAGTCATAAAATTTTAGCAGAACATAATCGTTAACTAATTTAACATTTACAAAGTAAGTTAGTAGAGTCTACTACAATCACTACAGTGACTTAATCATAGATTATGTTTACCATTAGTTCACACACACATACACAGACAGAAATATATATATATATGTAAAAATGTACAAAAGGTATACCTGTTAAAAATTCCCCTCAAGTTTTCAGTGAAGAAATATTCATGTCAAATGTCTTGGCATTTCTGAACAGGCAAGGGTTGAGTTTCGAGGAGTGAAGGGTTTTAGCCCAGGTCCCGTCATCAACTTTCAGTGACACTCCTCCAAATATCACAGACCCAAGAGCTCTGAGAGGTGTCCCACTCAGAGGGAGATGCTGGATGCAGCCCACTGTGATCCAGGAGAGCTCAAAGGGTCTCATTTAGGACCACCGTTTATAGGTTTGCAAGATGATTGGCTTTAGTCATCCGTAAATTTCCATCCTGGCCAGAGTCCCAGGTGGTAGTTACTAAAAAATTCTCAAGTGTTGTTCTCAAATTTCAGTGTTGTTCCACTTGAGCTATGACTCAGATAAAGGTATCAGGTGTCATAACACCTGGGCCAGGCACTAGAAGTATGTTCCTCAGCTATGCAAAGTTCCTGATACAGTCAAGGAGTGCTCAACCGCCAGACTCAATACACCAAGGCCGAGGTTTTATGGAAATTTCTGAGATCAACAAGCGGCCCAGATCAACAAGCCTCCCAGAAGAAGGCGGGGGGAATGCACCACCACACATCAGGACGACATAAGAGCAGAGAGCCCCAGGAGGAACTGTGGAGCCCTGGAGAAGAGCTACCGCCTGTGAGCCTGACACTGAAGCTGGCTGGAGGGAGGTTATACTCCATTCAATGCAATAAAAATAATGGATACTTATGCAAAAATGAAAATAACTAGTTCTATTGATGGAGGATATTCTGATTAATTGTTGGTTTTAAAGAATTTTATTTAATAGAAATATTTATTTAACAGAAATTTATTTAATAAAAATACATTTTCAATATAACCTTACACTAATTGCAAGGTTATTTTTTCCATCAGAGAGTCATGCAGTCATCTTCATTACTTACTGGAACAATTATTACAGTTTTGCTTGCTATTGACTTATAAAGCAGCAGTAATAAAAATTATTTTCTTGTTTTTTGGGAGGGAAATTGGAAAAAAAATTTCTGATTTTCAATTTATGTTTAAAACTTGTAATGCAGTCTTATAAATTTAAATACATTATTCTCAGTTCTTTATATCCTCTGTGTACTTGGAAATAAGAGTTTCATGGCCTTCATTTCCTGTTGCTTCCCTTTATGATTTTCAATTACCAGTTTAGAAATACAGTATAGAGTACATTAAGTAACAGCAGTTGCATCTGAGGTTAATCTGTAACAAAAAATGTGCTCTATTTTTGAAGCAACACAACAGCATGTAAGCCATTCAAAAAGATTAAGGGGTAGTTTTGAATTCTATTTTATCTCACCTTACATTTTCAGTATTAAAAACCAAAACAAGATGGCAGTTCAATACAGGCAAATTTATATCTAGAACAACACTTGTTCTTCCTTTTTTTCTGAAAGCTTCTCCCTTGAAACTCAAAGACAAACACCAAATCTCCAGGTGCCTCACAGCAACTCATTTGAAATAAATTCTTGCTTTTCCTTTCCCCTTCATCTTTGTAGGCACAGCATCATTCTTCTTGCAGTCCCTTTGCAGTCAGCAGTAATTAGTGACTGTGCAAAACAGAGCATTATGTGTGTAAAATAAAGCATAAGAAATAAAAATGAACCAATAATAAATCTTAAAACTTCTAAAATCAGTAACTGTCATAAAAAGCTTTACTGAGCCAAATTATGCAATCCTAACTCACAGGAAAAAATCTCACTGTTTTTTCAGTAGAGATTTTATCAGAGGAAAAAAAAAAAGTTTTTCCCTTTCCTTACAAAAAAACCAAACCAAGGAACACCCAACAAACAAAAAAATCCCACCCCATACACACCGATACTTATCTGTTTGCTTTAATATAGGGTTTTTCTAAATCCTTAGATTTAGAGAAACTTAGATGGGGGTAAACACTCGTAAGTCACTCATGGAATTTAGCCATTCATGCAGCAGGGCTGAAGGCCAAAAATTTTAAGTGGTTATAGCTCACAATGTTCATAATTTCTGTTCCTCTCCTCCACCTCTACCTCCATATACCTTGCCAGGACACCAGGGTTGTTTGAAGAATTCAGTGTATGTTTGAATCTTGCTGAGTGTAATTATATCTCTTTAGAGAACAGTGTTGAGATTTTGCCTCTCCCTTCCTTTTCCCTCCTTAACCCCCCTACCTTATGCAGCTGCGGAAGAAAAAGAGCAGGAACAATCTAGCGTCAAAATACGAGCATATGATGCCTGTTACTGGAAGAATAGAAAACAGAAAGGTTTTATAATAAAATTGAAACTAACTATGGTCACACTGCAGAGCCCTGATAGTAAATCTCACTGTTAGTATTACAGTGGTAGGCTGCATGTTGCTTCAGTTTACTGCGATTCTAGCCTTCAGCAGTGGTTTGATGATGATTACACAGGGTGTTGGCACAAACTGGTTAATGCTTGCAGAGCTGGAGAGTTAACACCACAGCCTGGGAGTAGCAGACCAAGCTAGAGCTGCTGTGGCTTTAATGGTTACAGCACTGCAAGGTTGATTTGCAATTAGTGAATGGAGAATGTGATCCTGATATACAGTAAAGCTATGATTTAAAAATGAAGAATTTTATTTGCTTTTAATCAAATCCCTTCCTGCGCAAAACTGGCAGGGGAAATGCCTTGTAGGAAGGCGTTCTGTCTCCCCCCCTCTTCCCTTCTGTTTTCTTGAAACAGCAATTTCAGAAATGCTAAGGCGGGGAGGGGAAGAGGAGATTAAAACGACTTCTCTAGCAGCAACCAGCTTTGAGAAAATTTGCATAAATACTGTTTATGTTGTTCCAAACTGAAAGTCACAAAGTGAACATAACATTACACTCCCCTCAGAGCCATCCACTACTTTCACATAAATAAGGTAATTTCTTTTCCCAAAAAGTATGTAATTTTTTCCCTCCTGACTAATTTTGTCCTTCCCTGTAACTCAGTCATCTCACCCAGTCTTTTAACCTGATATACTGTCCAGTCACTTGGTTCTTACTGTTGCTCTGTTCCTTTAATCCCTCTTTCACTTCAAGATTCAGATTTAGATTGGATCAAGGAAAACTCTAATTATGATAAGGATTTTCTCTGCTAGCTTTCAGGTCAAAGTCACAAGCTTATATCAGTTGTAGCATTAAAGTCAAAGGGCAGAAATGGACCTTGAAACGTTGTCTTGCTGCAGGACAAGGACAGCAAAATACCAGCGTCATTCATGACAGCCTATCCTCTTCTGAAAAATCTTCAGCCGTGGAGATTCAATAGTACCCACAGGCAAACTATTGCAATGCTTAACAGTCCTTTCTATTAGTACATTTTTCCTAATGTCTAACCTAAATCTCCCTTGCTGAAATTTAAGCCAATTACTTCTTGTCCTAGCTACACTGGACATGGAGAACTGATTATTTCCTCTCTCTTTGAAGCAGACTTTTATAATTTTTAAGACTGTTATCAGGACTCTCTTCAGTTGCTTCTTTTGCAAACTAAAAATCTTCAGTTAATTCACTCTTTCCTTCTGTTTTCTAGATTTAGATCTCTAACTATTGTTGATCTCCTCTGGGCTTTTGTCTGCAGATCAATGTGTTGCCGATCAATACTGAAGAACAATCCTTTAAAACTTCATTCCATTGGTGTTATCCAAAAAATATAATAATCATGCTGTTTTACTGAAATCCCCATTTTCTATTGGAAGTACAAAAGTGTAGCAGATCTAAAACAAACATGTATGGAATACTTTTTGGTGATTTGGAAAGGAACATTTCCTTTCCAGTTATAGTTTATCAACAATCATTTGACAGTAAAAAAAAAAAAAAAATTATTGCTGTTTTTCAAAGCTCTAGGAATGCTTATGTGGTTACCTGAATTCAAATATGTTGACCAACTGATTAGATTTTCCTTGATGATACATATTGTCCAGCCATTAGCTTATTGAGAAAGTTAACATCACAATCTTTCTCGAAAAGACCTCTCACATAACCTGTTGTTTGTACTGCACAAGGTAAAGCTCTGCAGTAAACTTTATTGATTTTAAACCATTCAGTAATGGTGTTTTCCATCACAGTTTAAAGCCTAAAGATTGTCGAGTTCTTTTCCAGAGAGCAACACTGAATCTAAACTGCAACATTACAAGATCCTTTAGTCTGAAATGTAATCAAAGAAAGTAGAAATTAGTTGCCACAGTCAAAAAGGAACAGAGAAGAAAGAGAGTACTGTTGCTCCAGCTGGAAAAATCCAAGGCAAAATCTGCTTCCCCATCTGAGACCTATCAGAGGAAGAAGCAGTGAATGGCTGCAGTGACCCTGGAGCCAGATGGCCTGAGATACCCATGTGAGTGCTCTTGTGACATCTACTGACAGTCATGATCGGAGGGTCTTTAACTAACAAAATTAAAGTTCAGATTCAGCCTTTCTCCCTTATTATTCTGAAGTCTTGACCTTCCTCTTTGATTACTTAACATGCAGAAGTAAGGTGTAGGAGTCAGAAGATATTTAACTAATCTTCTGAATTTATTTATAGGTTGGTTTGAGTCAAAAAGCTGATAAGGTGTATGATGAAGCCATTCCTCCCCCCATGGAAAAGGTAAAAAATAATAACAACAAGAAAAATGATGCATTAAAGTAAATATAAATTACAACATGGGCCACATAGCAAGGGAAATATACAACCTGAGGCAAGAAAATTGTGGCCTGTTGACTCTGCCTTCAAATAAAAAAATACCTAACTCAGGAATGACAAGCCTTTCTGATCCTACAAGGCAAATACCAAAATCTCATACTTCTATGACCGTCAAACCACATACTGCATATACATCATAAGTTCTACAGATAAGAAATAACCATGTCTGCGTGAGTAGTTCCGCTCTCTGCACTACCCATGCCCCTCAGAGGAACCACTGTGGCCCGTGAGGCTCCCTGGTGACCCACTGCCACCCCATGGCCCTGCCACACCAGCGGGATTTACAGTGCCTGCAAACCACACAGGTCACAAGAGGTACAGGGTGCTCATCCTTGATTATATTTCATTTCCATACTTTCTTTGCTCCTGTCCTTGGGAGCCTTCTCCCTTGCTATGTGTTTGCTTCTAGCTCGAAGCTCTGAATCTTTACTTTGGTAATAAAAATTCCCCTGAACTAGAGACTTCCCCGAATGCATTCTACCTCTGCTAAGGACAGATGATGAAAGCATGGAAAGTTTTCATTAACTGGCAGGATGAGAGAGGAAAACAGTTGCTGCCATTGTGATCAGTGCTGGCAGACAGAGAGGAAGAGAGGCTCAGCAGCAACACAACAAACAGCTCCTTCCCCCTGCCTCCCAAAGTGCTTTCTCATCATAAGCAAGGACAATTATAGTGTATTTTGAATCTAGTGGCTCGAGCTAGTATCACAACACCTTTCCTGATGCCTGCATGAAGACAAAAAAAATCACCTCCAGAGAGGACTTGAGTCCTAGAAAAATAAAGTCAGCTGCTTCATCTACTGGGCTACAAAGGAGTTGGTTAGATTTATTTAACTTCATATCTTCTGCAGAGGTGGAAAAAGAAAAAAAAAAAAAAGAAAAAAAAGGAAGATCGGGACATCACTTGTAATAAATTAATAGTAAAAAGGCAGATGCGTCATTCTCATTGGTCATATAACTCAGTTCACTTAAGCTTTGTATGTGATTTCATGCTGGTGCAGTAATGAAATATGGGGCTTATACTATTAGCCTATTAATCATTACAATACTTAGAAAGCACTATAAATTGAATACAGTAGATTTAGGACAACACTGCTGTGCAGCAGGAAATATACTGCCCGGTTTCTTTAGTGATTTCTTCCATGTCAACAACAGAAGCAAACACTATCATACATTTATGAAAGAAATTAAATTAACGTTACCAAAGGATTATGTTTGTTGTACCTCGTCAGCAAGATGCAAAGTGCACCAATATGAACAGAACTGTTTTAAATTATGAAAACATCCCCAAGGCAACAACTTAGCCCCCAAAATACCATTGCTGAAGCTGATAAAACATATTTATCAATATTTGAAAAATCTGTCAGATTACTTAATCAGCAAATATCTGACCAACTCTAATAATCATTAAAGAATAATGCTATGCAAATGTATGAGAACACATTCCATCTCATTATCTTCAGACTTATAACATATCTTAGCAAGTATTAATTGGCTGCTGCATTAATTTTTAGAAATCAGCTACTCATACATAGATTAAAAACTAGATATTATTAAAGAACACACAGATTTTTAGTTTCAGGCAAGATCTTTTCATTTTAATGGCTTTAAAATAGACACTTTTTGCAATTCATATTACAGCCTACAGAGAAACTGTAGCTTAATGACATCATATAAAGATTGATTACCTTTTTGAAACATTGCAACTGCAAGAAAATTCATACAGATATGTTTTAAAATATCACAAATTTTATTACAAAGTACCTCTGAAAGTGATGTGTTTCACTTAAGGAATTTCAAGAAATTAATAGATACTCTAGGGCTAACAAAGTACCTCTGAAAGTGATGTGCTTCACTCAAGGAATTTCAAGAAATTAATAGATACTCTAGGGCTAAAACCTCTTTCTAGATAAATATCAGTGAATTATTTCATTCAAAATGGATCCCTACTGAAGGAAATAGATCTCTGTAGAAGTCTATCTGGGAAAACTCTATAATAGGATTTCTCCTTCAGTTGTTATGCCTGAAATCAGACAAATACAAAAAAAAATCATCAAAATAAAACAAAGTTGCTTCATTAATTAGGGGGTTTTTAAATTATTTTTCATTCACATTCTCAGACACTCTGGATGTGAACAATGTTTCATAGCTGGTGGATCTTGTGAAAAACATTATCCCCAGTTTTCCAAGGCTACAGTTACTAAAGAATTGAGTCATTTAAGTTCACAGCCTGGTTCTGTAAAATCTAACCAACATTTCCTTTCTCTTCTCATGCAGTAACTCTGTAGACACATTCTGAACCACAGAGAAAAAAGAAAATTTTAAAAAGATTGAACATTTTAAGTTGACTGCTTTAATTTATTACTAAAGAAAGGTACAGAAAACAAATACAAAATCCTTTCCTGATTAAGGCATTTCTTCTTTCTTTCAGCAAACCTGTAGGTAATGTACGACAAAGCATGTTTCAGGAAGCAGCTCCTACAAAGAGGAGAAAGGATTTCTTTCCCCCAAAAGGATTTCTTTCCCCCAAAGAAAATTACTCTTTGAAAAAGAAGCAAGACCTGATTCTGAAAAAGAACCTCTTGGAAATGGAATACATAATAATGTATATCTCTTGAACAACATTAGAGAGATTTTATATCCAAGGTGGCAAACACATAATGTTTAGACTAATTTATAACACTGATACTGTCATTTACCTCACTTGCTTCACAAACTTCTTTCCTGTGTGGTCACATCTTTAATTTCCCTGTAATATGTCTCTACTTTAGCAAATTTGGACATGCAGGAGACAAGACAACATCTACCTGCAGCTGGTTTCTGCAGAGGGGCTTCGCAGGAGAGGGAAACAGCAGGAGGAGAGGTGAAGCAGAGGAAGTTGCAAGTGCTGCAAGTGCAATGCTCTGTGATTTTGGACAGAATCACAAGGCAACAGTGGCAGCAACCTCCGGGACGCAAGTCAGTGTGGCCCAAAGAAGCGACAGGGAGTGAAGTTTAAGCGGACGGCACAGCAGCGGGAAAGCCTAGAGAAGGAGTCTGAGAGGAAGCTACACAACTGGGTAAAATACAGGGGCAACTTGAAAACCAAAGCCCAAGGATTTAGGAACAGCATATACTTCACAGGGCATCTGCACGTGTTCAAATCACCATAGTGATTTTATAGCAAATTATAGCAAATCACCATAGCAAATTAGAATAGCTCCTACTTTAAATTTTGCATAGCAATCAAAATATGGTGAACTTATTAGTTATCCAGGTAATATGTAACTATTAATACTTATTTAAATTCATTTTGTTTGCCCTGAGATTACTGATCAGATAGCCGAATACAAGGAGGATGGAAGGGGGGTTAATCTACACATTTGGAGATTTATTCCCTCTAAGAATTTCTGCATTCCTCTTCTTTGCGAAAAGCGGAGAGTATAATTTTAAGCGTAAACTAATTCAGAGTTGTCGACTGTAAAGAAATCAAAGAAGAAAAGAAAACAACAGTTTATGCCCCAAAACAAAGCAATGTCCGTTCCATAAACATATACAATAATATACTTTGCATTTAATTCCAGTGAAGTAGAATCATAGAATGATTAAGGTTGGAAAAGACCTCTAAGATCATCGAGTCCACCCGTCAAACTGACACCACCATGCCCACTAAACCATGTCCCTAAGCGCCTCATCTACACGTCTTTTAAATACTTCCAGGGATGGGGACTCAACCACTTCCCTGCGCAGCCTGGTCCAAGGCCTGACCACGCTTTCAGTAAAGAAATTTTTCCTAATGTCCAATCTAAACCTCCGTTGGCGCAACTTGAGGCCATTTCCTCTCGTCCTATCACTAGTCACTTGGCAAAAGAGACCAACACCCACCTCACTACAACCTCCTTTCAGGTAGTTGTAGAGCGCGATGAGGTTTCCCCTCAGCCTCCTCTTCTCCAGACTAAACAGTCCCAGTTCCCTCAGCCGCTCCTCATAAGACTTGTGCTCCAGACCCTTCACCAGCTTCGTTGCCCTCCTCTGGACACGCTCCAACACCTCCATGTCTTTCTTGTAGTGAGGGGCCCAAAACTGAACACAGGATTCGAGGTGTGGCCTCACGAGTGCCAAGTACAGGGGCACGATCACCTCCCTACTCCTGCTGGCCACACTATTTCTGATACAGGCCAGGATGCCGTTGGCCTTCTTGGCCACCTGGGCACACTGCCGGCTCATGTTCAGCCAGCTGTCAACCAGCACCCCCAGGTCCTTTTCCTCCAGGCAGCTTTCCAGCCACTCTTCCCCAAGCCTGTAGCATTGCCTGGGGTTGTTGTGTTCCAAGTGCAGGACCCGGCACTTGGCCTTGTTGAACCTCATACAGTTGGCCTCAGCCCATCGATCCAGCCTGTCCAGGTCCCCCTGCAGGTCCCCCCCTTCCTACCCTCGAGCAAATCAACACTCCCACCCAACTTGATGTCATCTGCAAACTTACTGAGGGAGCACTCGATCACCTCATCCAGATCGTTGATAAAGATATTGAACAGGACCGGCCCCAGTACTGAGCCCTGGGGAACACCGCTCGTGACAGGCCGCCAACTGGATTTAACTCCATTAGTACTTCAGCATATGCTGAAATTTATTAAGTAGCTCCATTTATTTTAAAGGGACAATTATTTTCTCATTAATGGAGGAATAGATCTGAGATTAAAAAAAAAAAAAGATAACAAAAGCTGGGTAAAGGAGATCAAGCTTCTTACAAGGAGACTCAAAATGATCAGCATGTAGTACTAGCCAACATACCTGCAATTAAGGCTGATACTGTTTGGACTATTTATCTGGACCTCTGTAAGGCCATTGATGGTACCCCACAACATCCTTCTGTCTAAACTGGAGAGGTATGGATTTGATGGGTGGACTGTCTGGTGGGTGAGGAACTGGTTGAACGGTCGCATCCAGAGGATACTGGTCAATGGCTCAATGGAGATTGGTGACAAGCAGTGTCCTGCAGGGACAGAACTGGGACCAGTACTGTTTAATATTTTCATCAATGACATAGACAGTGGGATTGACTGCACCCTCAGCAAGTTTGCAGATGACACCAAGCTGAGTGGTGCAGTTGACGTGACATCCAGAGGGACCTGGACAAGCTCCAGAAGTGGGCCTATGTGAACCTCATGAGGTTCAACAAGGCCAAGGGCCAGGTCCTGCACCTGGGTCAGGGCAACCCCCAGTATCAATACAGGCTGGGGCATGCAGGGATTGAGAGCAGCCCTGCTGAGAAGAACTTGGGGATACTGGTGGACGAAAAGCTGGACATGAGCCGACAATATGTGCTCGCAGCCCAGAAGGCCAACCGTATCCTGGGCTGCATCAAAAGAAATGTGGTAAGCAGGTCGAGGGAGATGATTTTGTCCCTCTACTCTGCTCTGGTGAAACCCCACCTGGAGTACTGTGTCCAGCTCTGGAGTTCTCAGCACAAGAAAGAGTTGGATCAGGTCCAGAGGAGGGCCACAAAAATGATCAGGAGGATAGAACGCCTCTCCTATGAAGAAATGCTGAGAGATCTGGGGTTGTTTAGCCTGGAGAAGGGAAGGCTCTGGGGAGACCTTATTGTGGCCTGGCAGTACATAAAAGGGACTCGTAAGAAGGATGGGAACAAACTCTTTAGCAGGGCCTGTTGCAACAGGACAAGGGGTAATGATTTTAAACTAAAACAGGGTGGATTTAGCCTAGATATAAGGAAGAAATTTTTTACAATGAGGGCGGTGAAACACTGGAACAAGTTGCCCAGAGAGGTGGTAGATGCCCCATCCCTGGAAACATTCAAGGTCAGGTTGGACGGGGCTCTGAGCAACCTCATCTAGTCAATGATGTCCCTGCCTATGGCAGCGGGGTTGGACTAGATGACCTTTAAATGTAGCTTCCAACCCAAACTACTCTATTTTCATAAACATCATGCAGAGAATAGGACAGTGGTATTCAACTCTGGCAGTATCTGTACAAAGTAAAATTATATCTTATTTCTATTGCTCATATAAAATACTTACAAATGATATTACACAGTATATAAATTATGGGAATAAACTCTTCTCATCATTAGAATTTATATATTTTTTTAATGACAACATTTGACAAGGAGGAGGTAAACTACCATTCAACCTAGAAATCACCTCTGGATTAATTCAGCTTTGACTGACATCTCGGGTAACTTCTAAATTCATTGAGAAAGCCTGGAAATATCTCTCAGCTGAATAAAGTTTGAATTCACAAAGGGAAAAAAAACCCCAACCATTTCCAAAGAGCATTCAATCAGAACAACAAAACTGAATCAGGTACAGGTGATAGAATTATGCAGAAAACATAAAGCAATGGGGTCTGACTACAGCAATTCTGGAAGGAGACAGCTTAATCAGGCAACCACGCAGCCTTTAGGGGCAGAACTAGAGTAAAGTGGGCCTCCATGCGGTACCATTTAACAGCATGAACCTTTCTGAAAAAGCAGTCTAAGTAAAATAGTTCAGGAAATTTCAGTGGTAATGATAACAAAAATAATGCTGCCGGGTAAAAAAGAAAATGAATGCTACAAAAATTATGTGAGAGAAAATAGTAGTATTTATAAGGTAACATATAGTTTGAGGCCAAAGGAGAAAAGGTAGGAAGGAATGGCAGAAAGTAATACTCGTACTGAATCCTAGATGCTTCAGCTACAGATGACATCAGTTACTTTTCATCTGGGTATGTAAAGTCTTAAAAGGAGGAAAGGAGATTACTGACAAGTCACATGGGAAAAATTGAAAATTTGAATCTCAAAAGACAGCTAAGCACTTCAGTGTTCCTGTACTCTGCTTAACAAGATGCAAGCTCCTTTGAAAGATAATTAAAAAAAAAAAATGTCTAAAGGAAGGTGTACCTGAACTCACATCCATCCCCTCAACACTAAAAAATACTCTCCTCATTCAGGATCTAAAGCCCACTCCTAAAAAGAAGAATTATATAAGCACATTTTGAAAAGGTCTAAATTTACCACAACTCCTGGAGAAGGATAAAGTTAATTACAACTTCCCTTTTTTTTGTGGAAGAAACACACAAAATATAGGAGGCATAATTGTGTTTTCTTCTTCAGAATGAGGTGATTCCCAGAGCTCATCTGCAGCTCCTGCACTTAAAAGGAAATTCCATCTCTCAGAAATACACTTACAGAATATTTTATTAACACTGCAAGATTTTGCTTTCTGGACCCAGTTGCAGGTGAATATTTTAGACTTCAGGTTCAAAGCTGGAGCATTTGTATAAAAATCTGTTTTATAGCACAGTGGCTTTTTCCATAATGCCATCATCTTCCCAAATAGTTTTCCCTAGTTCACATTCCTGAGTGATTCTTACGGAGAAGTCTTAGAGATAAATAATCTCAAGCGCTAACTAGCAATTACTGACGAGCAGGAGAGGAAGGGTAACCTTTACTTTACACCAGGTCTGAGCTGTCAAGTTGCCTGACAGCAGAACTCCACTTATTGTTTGCTTTCTGTTCACCACCCATACACTCTCCTCTACTTCAGACACAGCAGTCTTGGACCACATGGAAAGACAGACATAAGCGTGGTCCCATCTTGTCTACTCTGTGTTTGATTCTGTAACTAAAGAGGTATAATATCATGACTCTGGAAGATCACATTTTAAATCAATTCCAAAAGATATCCTTAGTCTACCTGCAGATTCTCTGGAATTTCTCCCTCTCTTTCAGCCTGCAGTGGTTCTTAAAGTAATGCTTTCAGGGAAAGTAAGTCAACTTTTTCAGTTTGGAGTAACAAGATGACACCATGCCACATGTAGTGGGTCGATCTTGGCTGGCTGCCAGGGGCCTACCAAAACACTCCCTCACTCCACCTCCTCTACAGGACACGGGGAGAAAATAAGGTAGAAAAGCTTATGGATTGAGGAAGACAGGGAAATCGCTCACGGGCAAAACAGACTCGACTTGGGGAAATTAAATTGTTACCAATTAAAAATAGAGTAGGATGGTGAGAAACAAAGACAAAAACTAAAACACCTTCCTCCACGTGCCAGGCTCAACTTTGCTCCTTCATTCCTAACTGTTCTACCTCTCCTGCTCTGAGCGACATGGGGGAACAGGGAATAGGGGTTGTGCTCAGTCTGTAACAGCTCCTCTCTGCTGTTCCTTCCTCCTCACACTTTTCCCCTGCTCCAGCATGGGATCTTTCCTGAGGGTTGCAGTCCTTCAGGAACAGAATGCTCAGCGTGGGTCCTCCCTGGGCCACAGTTCCTGCCAGAAACCCTCCTACAATTTACGCACACTACCCACTTCACCACAATTACAACAGAAATTCCCCACAATGCTTCTGCGCTCCAGCAAAGTTCAGTCCATGTTTTTTTGCCTGTTATCTCTCCCAATTACTATCCTTATCTTGAATTATTCAAGAACCCCATGTTGGGCACCAACCAAATGACTGTGGTAAGTTGGCCTTGGCTGGGAACCAGGTGCTCACCAAGCTGCTCTATCGTTCCCCCTCATCAACAAGGACAAGGGGAAAAAATACAACGAAAACCTCATGGGTCGAGATAAGGTCAGGGAGATCACTAAGCAATTACCATCACAGGCAAAACAGACTCGACTAGGGGAAATTAATTCAATTTATTGATAATTAAACTGAGTAGGATAATAAGAAATAAGAATAAATCTAAAAACACCTTCCTTCTTCCCAGGTTCAGCTTCACCCCAGACTCTTCTACCTCTTTAGCCCCAAGCAGTGCAGGAGGACAAGGAATGGGGGTTGCAGTGTGTTCATAACACTTTGTCTCTGATGCGCCTTCCTCCTCACACTCTTCCCCTGCTCCAGCATTTGGTCCCTCCCACAGGACACAGTCCTTCACGAACTTCTCCAGTTTAGATCCTTCTCATGAGCTGCAGTTCTTCATGAACGGACCACTCCTGCATGGGTCCTTTCCACAGGCCGCAGCTCCTGCCAGAAATGCTGCTCCCGTGTGGGCTCCTTTCCATCAGCTTGGCTGGTGGACTCAGCTGTGTCCTTCAGTGGGTTTACTGGAGCTGGCAGTGTCTGGCATGGATCAGACCCTGGTGTCTTCTCATGGAGGCCAACCCTGCAGCACCCCACCACCACCACCACCCCCACAAAAACCTTGCCACTTAAACCCAATACAGCACGTAAATTGCCTGTTTCATAGTTATCGAACCTAATCTTAGGGCTGTTACCGTAGATATTATGAAAGTGTGGTTCCATTAGCACTCATGGAAGTTATCTAGGTAAATTTTTCTTACATTGGTGAGAGACAAGATTCTTTTGTACAGTGGTTCATAATGCAAATTTGCATATTACGGATTCATAATACCAAGTACATTAAATTTTTAAAAGTCATTTGCATGAAATGCATTGTGTAAATTTGTAAATTTTATACTTTAGGTGAAACTATTGGTCAGTTAATGGTTTTATCGCTAAACACAGTGTTTAATTGAGTTTTCAAATGGCAGTAGTACAGCAAGTTCCTCAAAAATCAATCCAATTGATTTCCATTTATGCAGGTGCACAGAGTTTTACAGTGGGTTAAGTTCTTCTTTTCAAGTAGATTAGATGTGTGATTCAATCAAATTTTCTTTCTTATTTTCTCAACATTAACAAATATTCCAATAGATCCCCCCCCTTTTTATGAGCCATTTGAAAGTTTCTGTTTAAAACTCTCTCCAAAATCAAATCAGAATTGTTACAAAGACAAAACTCAAATTTGGACTCAGAGTTTATAGTTTAAGTCATTTTGAAAATGTTGACTTAGATATTATATCCTCCATATATATATATACACACACATACACACACACTTGTTATATATATACTGAAATGCTTAGGTGTTAAAAATACAATTAAGCAATAGTCCTGGTTTCAGCTGGGATAGGGTTAAATTTCTTCCTAGTGCTGTGTTTTGGATTTAGTATGAGGAGAATGTTGATAACACACTGATGTTTTCAGTTGTTGCTAAGTGCCCTCCTAGTCCAAAGACAGCTCCCATGCCTACTGACTGAGCTAGGTACACAAGATGGGAGGGAACATAATCAGGACAGCCAGCCCAGCTGGCTAATGGGGTATTCCATACCATGTGACGTCATGCTCAGTATATGAATGGTAGACGTGATCCAGGAAGTACCGCTCGCTACTTGGTTATCGGTCAGCGCGGGTGGTGAGCAATTGCATCACTCATTTTGTATATTATCATTATTATTTTCCCTTTTTCTGTTCTATTAAACTGTCTTTATCTCAACCCACGAGTTTTTCTCACTCTTACCCTTCCGATTCTCTCCCCGTCCCGCTGTGGGGGAGTGAGTGAGTGAGCGGCTGCGTGGTATTTGGTTGCCTGCCAGGTTAAACCATGATAGCAATATAAGGCGTGTTGTGTATATATATACCCTACATGTATACATATATATACACCCTTTATAGATATAGTACAGATAAAGATAGACATATATACCCTATATATAGAGATAGATATAAACCCTACATATAGTGTCTCTACACCCTATAATACATAATTGTACTTTGAACACATAAGCATTTCAATACTTGGAAATTTGGAATTTCTAGGAATAGAAAATAATAAAAAAAAAAAAAGAAAAAAACAGCTTTATTTGGAATACACCAGGTTTATTTCAATTACATAAGCCAAGGAGAAGCTCCTGCTTCTCATGATGGGTGAACAGCAATCCTGTCGGTTCCCGTAAGAGCGTGCCAAGTTTGGTTCAAGCTATCTTTCCACAGCAGTCAAAATAAGCACATTAAATCAGGCAACCTGGCCCGAATCAACTGTTCTTCACACGTGCAAGAGGATGGAGGAAGCCTGTTCCTCAGAAGACTTTCCACCTTAGGCTCTGTCATACTGTTTCTTTATGGGCTCTTTCTTTGAAAAGTGGAAACTAAAAGAGATACAGGCAGTCAATTACAGGTACAAAGCATAATCTTGTATGGCTGCTTGCCTTTTACTATATAGCATACTCGTGCAACTGAAACATTAGGTGGTGACACAGCATCTAGGTGCCAAAGTTGCTGCAGAGAGGTGAAGGAGTAGAGAGGAGCAAAGATAAAACGTTGGGGCATGTTAGATAACTCCACTGCAGGTGTGCCTGTCACAGATTTCCAGCTAGGACAAGGTGGAACCGATGGATAAACTCTTGAAGCTGAGTCCCACAGCCCAACAGAGGCTGATTAAATATCGTAGATTGCAGTAATAGCTTTAGGAAATGGCGTTATGCTTGTGAATATAGACTTTGCTAATAAGTGATTTAGACATTGGAGATATCAGAAGCTGAATATAGAGTGATTGCGAGACTATGTATTCCCTATTAACTGTAAAGCCAGCAGAACTCACGTTATCTCTATGAAATCCCAATAAATAGCAATTGTTCCCCTTTGGGTTGATACATGCTGTTCTTAATATGATTAAGGTTGCAGGAGCTGACTCCTACACTTGCCAGAGATTAGTACAAGAAACTGAGCTTCCTTGGGCAGTTTCTCTCTTTCTCTACTGTGTTTTCAAATATACATGCAAAGTTAACTGCATAGGAGAATCCTCAGAATCTGAAATATCTACATAAAATGTGTAACACATATAGCAGGTACAAATCTATTTGAGTGTTTAAGAAAGCTTCAGACTCTGAATCCAATTACCCTGAATTGCAAGCACAATGCCTTAAGTCCTCGTTGACATTCAAATACATGTGACAAGTGTACAGAGTTAGAAAATACCCGCACAATGTAAATATTGAACTGGAAATTCTGTTTGTTTGTTTGTTTTTTCTTGACCATGCTCACGTCCACTCTCATCAAATGGCATGGCATGTTAGCAAGTTTTTGACAACCAACAAGTGGTGGAAAGGTTTGTGCCATTTTTGACAAATGGTCTGGGGCCATTCCTGAATATAGCATGATAAAGCTTCAGGAATCAGTACAACAAATTATAGCAGCAATAAAATAATAAATGTTGCTACACGTCCCCCCACCACCACCATGTTTTACACACAATGTGAAGTTAATACGTAAAATGCATTTTCCTGAGATGGAAAGATAAATAAAGAAATAAAAATTATCACCTTGCCATGCTCAAGAAAGCTAAACATTGGACTTCTATTTGCAGATACTGCTTGTATTGGACCATTTCTTGTATTTCTATAGCTGTACTTTCTTCCTGCAGTGATCTCAACTATTTAGAAATTTACTGGAAATGCTGAGCTAAAAGGCAGAACAGATTTTCCTACATTATAAGGAAAAAGGTCAGAACATATTCCCAACTGCTCTTTTTGTGGATACAACTATTGTTTTGACTATTCTGGTAATTAACATTAAGAAATTTTGAAAGTCCATAGTTACAATCTTATTCTGCCACCTCTTATTTGCAAGTCAATGTCTATATCCATGCATAAATTCACTGAATGACTCTGTGAAATTCGTAGAGTTACTGCATTCCTTTTGTATCATCATCCACGAAAGAAGCTTAAAAAATACAGCAGGTGTTTTATCAACAAGGCTGAAGGAACTAAAATGTTGCCTAAAGCTTAGGATAACCTTAGTGGACCGGGCTTAGAGACCTAGAGAGGATATTGAATGTGAATCACCATTTGAAAAGGAAAAGAAGGTGTTCATTTGCACACAAGGTTAAAGTGACTTAAGCAATTTAAAGATCTTTCCTTCCCTTGCTGATTTTAGCTCTGCTCTGGCAAAATATTCTGAAGATGATAAGGATTGGCAAACAGATAACAGAAAGTAAAACATCCCAAGTAAATGTGCCTTTGTGTTTGCGATTGTATTTTTGTAATGTTCAAATGACTTGACAATGATTTGCAGAGGCAAGAAACCTTTCAGGCCTAAGTCTTAACAAAGTCCATGGCAGTAGTGTAGCTCTCTCTAATGTAACATTTTGAACATTCTACAAATAAACAGCATTTATTATATTCTTAAAAGAAAAGGGGGGGAAATTGTACACTCAATACTCTGATACAGTAATTCCTTTTGCTATTAAAATACTATGAGAGGGGATCTATTTTCAAAAGTGCTGAAGTCTCAAGTTCAAAAATTAGTCATCACCAGATCCTTGAAGAGGCCTTGTGTTTGTTTAACCTCCTTTGGCAACTATTATCTGAGCACTTCTCTTGACCAGCGCTAAGTTCTACCAGTGCTTTCTTGAGTCATGTTGGGTGTACACACATACATACCTGAAAACACCGAGCTCTGACAAGCTAGTGTCAATGAAAGTTGAGCACTTAAAAAACAATGTTATTTCTTAAAATGCCATGGATTTTTTGTTTTTCTTTAAAATAACAAAGAACTCAAATATCTTGTTAAAAATAGAATGAAATGTACTTTTTTACAACATTAATTTTTTTTTTTTAATTATTTCACAGTTCTAGCAATACTTACACCTTCTGCAAATGGGGCCAGTGGCCTTGTAGGACACGGTATTCATCGTCTCCTCCTGGTCCAGCCCTTTCACTGCCCAGGCCCTTCTTGTGCACCAGTGGCCCTGGGAACCAAGGCTTGCCTCTGAAACTGCATGCTGTTGGATGAGGCTGTTGGGGTTAAAGGAGGTACTGAAGAAGGTCTTTGCACCTCCCCTGCTTTCATTCCCCTGCTTTCCTACCACCTGCTCCACACTGCACCAAAGCCACTTTCCCTCCCCAACTGGGCATGCTCTACTGGTGTACCCTGCTGCAGAGGACAGAAGTTGCTGCATAGGCAGATACTAAGGCAAGAGGCAGGTATCACAGTAGCATCTGTGTCTAAAATTTTATGTATTAAGTACCTTTAGATTTGCTTAGCCACCGTGATATTTCTAACACTGACTTTGAAGGAAGAATACATTTGAGAAATTTGTTTTGTGAAAAAAGAAGTGTTTTTTAGTCATAACATCCTATGTGTTATATGAATCTGAAAGACTTCTATAATTTTTCTTCTGAGCTTTTCTCTCTCTCCTGCAAAAATGCACAGCTTAGATATTCACTGTCAGGTTATTTTAAATCATGAAAAAATTGTCAAAAAAATATTTTCTAACTAAACGACTGGAGAAAAAAATCTACAAACTACAAATTTTATTGTTTTTTTTTCCTTTTACATCTATTAAATAGAAAGTAATCGCTATCCTAAAAAGACTAGTTTACAAAACTATTACCATGATCATAGATTTCAGCCTCATAAAACAATCCTATCTTTTAATCATAATAATATAAACAGGACTTTATCAAGCAAAATGGGTAATAATGGTGATGGCACACTTTAGAAAAGTTTACTGATCCAACATTGTTTGGTGCTTGTATACTGCCAATATATAATTTATAATTCTATGTCATTTCTGAATTATTAATTTATTAATTATGACCAACAACTGACTTTGTCAAGAACTGCATAGAAAAATAAATTTCCAAAGAGGAGATAATATACTTATTATGCATGAACAGTTGTAGTTTAAAACATTAAAGCAATGCTACTATAAAATGAAATATATATGGAGAAATTTGGTGCTCAACTGAAAAAAGAAATAATGATTAAGAAAAAATAAAACTATGAAGGCTCTTACTTGTCACAAGGGTTAAGATAAACCTAGTAAAGAAAAAAAGCCCAAAAGAGTTTGTCAAATTAAGACTGACAGTGATGTATTTTTCCCTAGCGAACAACTATAAATATGATTTCCAAGTGACATAACATCACAAGTTCTGTCAAAGAAATCAATGGGAAAAAAACATGAGTACTGAAAATGGAGGCATTTTTGTTACGATATTTTCCTCTAAGTTACCAAATCATGTAACTGTTGAGGATCCAGGTAGAAAACAGTCACTTCATCTCACTATTTCTCTCTCACCACCTGTCTGTGTTCCTTAAATGAACTATAAGTTTTTGGTAAAAGGATTCCTCTAAACAGGTGTGCTATGGCCAACTACTTTGTGGGTTTCTTCACTACAAAAGAATATATTTCGATTTTTTGCTTTAATACTGCTGACATCTAATGTAACTGTGCTCCTTGTACCTTTCCATGTACCATTGCCCAGGGAAGCATGCCCTGGCCAACGCTTAAGGGTTCCTATTCTTCATTGCCATGGATGTGCATGACAAGGACCTGTCCAGGTACAAAAGATTTCTACAGAGTGGATTAATATCATATAAAGCTTTGATCAAGCAAACCAAGAAAGTGAGTACATGTTACTTGGCACCATTAACAAAATGTGATTATCTTCCAGCTGTATTTAATACACACTACTGAAACATTATGTTACAAATACTCTGGGAGAATATGGTAGCCTTAATTATCTCACTACGATTTGGACTAACAATTTTAATCTCCAGTTGTAAAAGCACACTTACATCTTGTCCTTGTTGTAGACAGTATTTTTTACTTTTTTTTTTTTTAATTAGCATTTCTCAGAGGAAATATTTCAGTATCACTGTAATACAGGTGTTTCAGCACAAAAAAAAACATAGGGGCAATCAAAAATACAGACACAAAATACAGTGCAAAAGGTATAATAAAAGCTTGTTTTGCTTAGGTGCCTTCTTTACATTTGACAAGCCACTTCTTCAAGCAATCATTTGTTTCTGAATTCTTATAACTGCATGCATGCATTTTCCTATCTTTTCGTATTCCCCGCTGAATTTATCAGAGAATATTGTATTATCCCTCAACAAGGTCAAAACTCTCTGATCCGTCAGGGGCCGAAGTCTCATGGAACTACTTTTACACTGTTAAATCATTACCAGCTAAATATTATACTATTTATTTCTCAACATACCAGTTTAAATCACAGTTGTTTGTTATCTGTAGCTAACAGAAAAACTGCAGGTATTGCTTTCAGGCTTAAATTTACAATGGAATTTAATGAAATAATTTTTCCAAACTGTGTATACCCACTGCTAGGAGTTGCTCTCCTCTCTAGTTTTTTTCCACTCTCCCATCCACTCTTTTTGCTCTACTGTAAATGGGCTCACCAAGGTCTTCATCTTCTTCTTGCCCTTCCTGAAGGTTCTGCTGTATTATACTGCTTACCTTGGGCTCCCATCACTTTGTTAATTCACTTTTTTTGCCTATTCTTTCACCGTTTCCCTGAATTTCATATCCCCATATTCCCATTTTTCCACCGTCTTTTCCTACCAGATGTAAACACTCATTTAACATACAGAAGTTAACAGAACATGGTGTCTGAACATAACAATTTCTACCAGCTTAAAAGCTTTGGATCCTATGTGACTGCCTCAAATTCTTCCCTGTTTCAGTTAAATGGTTCAAAGATATCTTTAAGGAGCAGAATGCTCCTGTAAGACCTTATTTTTACATACTTTGAGTAGATACCTTGTGTTCTTTTTCCTACACTAGCCTTAAGAAAAACTTTTAATGTTGTTTAACCTGTAGAGTTTTTTTAACTGTAGTTAAAGTGTAGTTCTCCATTTTCCTAAAAGTGAAGCTAATTTATACTACGGTAAAAAACCCCACAGCTTAATACCAAAGGCAAAACACACATGTATGCAAGAACATATTTTGCCTGACCAGCTTATCAGCAGAAAATGCAATATTAAATGAGATCTCAAGCTTGTAATTATCTAACTTCTTAGACAAGAAAATTATAGAGATTGAAGGTAGGACATTAAAGTCACATGAATACATACATTTTTTGTACATGAAGATTCACTGTAGTTCTGAAGGAAACCTCTGGTCCTAATTTTAAAATAGCATCTGCAGAAGTGTTCTCAGTGGCTTGACTAACACAGTTGTCAGCCAGATGTTTTCCGTTAGAAAGATGGATGAATTATTCATTATTATTCATACAGTCTAACAATTTAGTCTTTTTCTGCTCATGAACTTCTCATGAAATTGCACTCTTTAGGTAGAACCACTCAAGCCTCACTGCAGCGTGCGTTTCCTCCTCCTCATGTAGTCCTTCAGTGATGAATGCTCAGGCTTGGAGCTGTGCTCATTAATTGTACAGCTCAAGTGGCATTGTTTCTATTCTGTGATTTATGTAACTAACAAACATGACATAAGATTTGAATTTCAAAATCAAATAAATAAATAGAAACTTGCTTTTGGCCAACATACGGTTATTCAAGCTTAAAATTGAATTTAATCAGCATTCATACCAATAAGTGCTGAAACATTTATGGAAATTAAATATGAAGAAGTTGGTCCCCTAAGGAAATGGCATAGTCCTGCTTCTTCTTCTAGCTGTAACCTTGGAAATCGGCTTTTCCAAGGGAGTTTTCTCCCTCAAGGAAATACAGAGCCAATGACTTCTGAGAAGACAAAATAGGTTATTTTGCCCTATACTTTCTTTCAGACTCTCTGCACCATCTTTAGAGAAAAGAAAGGTATTTATTTTCTCCATCCCCTTTCTACATTTCAGTTTATTGCTCCTTCTTTTGTTTCTTTATTATGTTATGGCCATCAAATAAAGACTAAAATAGCTCACAGCAAAACAGAGGATTTACCACGCTATCCTAAATCAACTTATTTCTACACCCTGTCCTGCTTTTCCTGGCAAGAGTTTTATACAGGCATTTGATGGCAATTTGAGAAGAAGCAGATTTTTCAGTGGTGGATCTGCAGAGCTCAGTTTAAATCAACATACTAATACCCTTTATATTGATGTTTCTAAATCAGGAGAGGAGAATATAATGTCCTTAAGGCATAGCTTCAGGACACCATTTTACACCTCTATTCTGCGAAGCAGGATACTTCCTCCTTCAATATCTTCTCCCTCTTCATGTTTTGCATTGTTTTTGTGTAATAGCTGGATTTCAATCCTTGCTGAATATGAATGGCAGTTTCCTATGTAACCTGTAGCCTCAGATCACCCTGCATATGATATCTCACATCACCTAAGCAGTCAGACTGTAAGTTTTGCTCATTATACAAAAATACAAGGATTTAGGGGTTTTTTCTGTATTTTAAACACTAGGCTACCATGTGCCATGGCTTTCATTTTTCTAAATTAATGAAGACCACTTTTCCACACAAATAGCACTTTTAATCACCAATCTAGATTATAAGCCATAAAGTACATTTTTAATTATTTAATAAAAATCTCATGTCCCTTCATGGGCTCCATATTTGGTTGAGACTGCATATAGAATTTTATTAAACTATTTTAGAGGGTTTATTCAAATAGCAATATAATCTTGCTTGCTTAAGAAAACAGAAGTGTTTTTAAATAATTATCCATGCATTAACTTCTAAATTGTAAAATTAACATTATATATATATTTTGAAGTAATAAACACAAAACATGCATTAGGTAATATTGATCAAACACAAGTTTGAGTGTTATAATTACTAAACTAAACACACTATGAATGTTAGCAATCAGCAAATTTTACATAAATTGTAATATCAATACAGAACAAAAAAGAACTAGAACAACACGACTAGGTAATCAGGGTGTAAACATCACTTTCCACTACTGAAACTCCATAAATTTTGGGAAAATAATTTTGATTAGTTCAAGGGTAATTTAGGGAAAACTAATCCAAAGTCAGGAAAAGAAAAAAGAGAAGGGAGGAAGACATTACATGAATCAGAATTGAAAAATGCTTTAGACTCAACCACTCCAAGGACTACATAAATCAAGGTGAGGCCACACCAACTCTTTAGGTTAGATTTTGGGGCTGCATTATATAGTTCTGTTCCCTAGATCTTATTGGAGACCTGGAATCTACTGTCTAGATGTTGTTTGGCTTCAGGTAGCACTTGGCTATGAGCTTCCTCACTTTACAGCATGCATGGATGCAGAACTCTAAGAAAATAAAAAATCTTGTAATACAAATAGCACCTAGCAGCAGAAGGAGAGAGTTTATGGACATTATAAACTCACGCATCTCAAATACATGAATCATCCTGTATTATGTCTAACTTCTTTATTAGTCATAAGTTCACAGATGTTACCCTCAAATACAGATTTTGACTCTTATATTTTTCCAGCACTACAAGTACATAAAGCAAGTAGAGTATCAGATATTCATAATTGTTCTTATTTAGATAAAGGATATTACTTTAAAATATTTTATAAAGGTGACAGAAGAGCATTTCCAAAACATGACAAATTGAGATCTTCCATGTGCTTCCAAATCCAGAAGCTGCTATCTCTTAGTGCAGCAGGTGAATTACCATGGATAAGCTTTTTTTGGTTTGTCTTATTTAAAAATCGTATTTTATAAGCCTTCCTCTGAAAGCCAAATATTTTGAAACATGAGCTGCTAAAACAGCTCAATACTTAATATGTCTTCAGGAAAGAATAGATATCCCAGAGTCTGTTTCATGGATTTTTTTATGCTATGCCTACCCCACTGGTGTCAGTGTGGAATAGCCTAAGATCTGCACTAGTACATTATACTTGTGAAAGACATGGTTCAGAATATTCATTACTGACCATTTGCAACATATACAATTTTTTACATGTAGGAATTTGCAGCAAAGAACAATTATTTCAGAAAACTGAATGAGAACCAAGAATGGAAACACTCATATCCAAGCAGGCTGACAGAACATGTAACATTCTCTATATCAACTCTATGCATGACTCAGTGATTGCAGCATCCCAAAATTTTTCTTTTGGATCACTGAGAGCTTAGGCATAGCTTACTACATATGACACATTCACAAACCTCCCAAAGTAGATGGAATTCTTATTTTGAACACCTTATTACTGTTCCTCTCTTTCTCCCTGAAGAAAACTGGCAACACAGACAGCAGAATTACTATCAGCGGAGATATTTAAAGTTAACCTATAGACGTGACAGTACTGATTAGGTTTAGAGTTTAGAGATAATGAACTAAATTCTTCCATGCTGCAAAAAGATAGGCCAATTAGAGTTCTCTTCTTTTTGAACCGATTCTACAATTTAATGGGCACATGAAACTTCCATTAACAATAATGGGAGTTCTGTGCATGCACTGGGGGGAAAATAAAGCCCTGTAGAGTTTTTCCCTTATAAACAGCATGAAGCAAATGGAGAATGATACTAATCGCAAAGAAGTCATGCAAATTGCAATATCCTGAGTGAGAATAAAATCTGGGAGAGCAGTCCTGGGGCACAGGGAGTAAAATTAAGGAGTGACAAAGCTAAACAAGACAACCAAGAGGGTCAGCTCAATTAACAGTAATGTGGGTGAGTTGGTCCAGACCTCTATGACACTGAATATCTATAAAATACATAAAGCAAACAGAGACATTAAAAATGTTTTAAGGACAAATTAAAGAAAAAATGGAAATAACATGCTTGTCAATGAGCTGAAAACCAGTGATTTCACCTGGGGATGCACTGAAAGAGCCAGTACATCTGCACAGCGCAGACATTAATAAAAAAAAACCCACTCTTAGTATTATTCTTAGTGTTATTTTAGTTACAGTAGCCATGTTATTAAGATGTTAACTTGACTGACTGAGGTATTAATGAGCTTCTGTCTTACAGATCTGAAGCTAGTTCATTCAGCTGGATCATAACACATCCAGTTCCAGTAACCAGTAGTACTCTAACTTGTAGATCAAATGGATAAAAATTAGTGTTCATGTTCCATACCATGTTCCATTTTTGCATTTAATTCTCTATGCTTATGTTGCAATAAATAACTAACTTGAGAAAAAGCTATTTCCTGTGTGTGTCTTTGAGGGTGAAAAACTCTCTGGGCCTAGGCACCCTACCATGATGGTATACTTGCAAATAAGGAAATAAGGCTCATAGGACATGGATGAATCTAGTAAAAAACATTGAGGTAAAGACTCCAAGGGTCAGGATGAACATATGTTATCTCAGCTCTTGCTAACACAAGTAAACCAGGAGAATAAAAATACTTGCAAAAATAATTTTTTGAGATGCTTATTTTATCATGGGAACTCAGCATCTACAGAGATTCTGCAGAGTTTCTCTGATTGTGCCATTGAGAAGTCATGAATTAAAAATTTAATTTAGCTGCATTTTATTTTCATTTTTCTCAAATGAAACCAAAGAAGTCTATAGTCAATCAGTGCGTAAAATGTATAACGTACTACATTCACATTTCATTTGCACAGTTTTTTCTGAATTACAGTTATCAGGAAAAAGATTATAAACTAAATGTCAATTCTTGGAGCCCAAAATAAAATGCCTAATTGCTACAGTGTATACATATGTATTTCTATAATGACATTCCATTTTGATGTATTTTCTCATGCTTTTTAAGTTCAAAAGCATTATGGCTAAAATATCAATACTAAATAATTTGTCCTTTATATATCTCAGAAATGTCTTGTAGGGGTCTTTTTTTATTTTTCCCAGTAATTTTGGTCAGTTATGATGTTTTCCAACAGAATTGATTTGTATTTAGTGTTGGTATTAGTGCTTACACAGTATTTCCTTTGCTAAATGGTTATTGTTACTGCAGTATTTATTGTCTCTTCTGAAATATATGGAAAATATGGATTATAAAGACTACTTTTCTACCCTTTGTTATTTAAAGATCATTGCTATCCATTTTTTCTAAAACTGTGGTTAAAATCTTCTTTTAAAAAAAAAAAAAAAACAATTTTTTTTTCTGAAAACCTGACATATACTCTTTTCCATAAATCACATGCATGCACAAACATATATTCAAAATGTATATCATATACATATTGTATATACACGTACTTGCACAGTGCACCTGGATTTTTAGAGTATGTATGTTTCTGTCCTTTATGACATGCTGTTTGGAATATGGTGATTCATGTTCTATTATTAACCCTTTTATGAGACATGAAAACCATAGTGAGCTAAGTGTATTTATTTAAAAAATCCATTCCTGAAGACATATTTTAGCATTGCTTTCACACACATCTAAGTTTAGAACACGTTGAGATGGAAAGAGGGAGAAACTAAAAAAAAACAGAACTTTACCTTGGTAATATTTCATTCTCTAGATATGACATTTGATTCTAAAATCTCCATACTTCTGCTACAAATTTTGTAATTGCCATGAAGAGCTCCAGACCAAGAAACATTTTCCGTCTTTATAGAAAATGGTAAATGCACTTAAAAAGATACTGCAAAGTTACTTTAACTTACTTAACTCTGTTTTCAAAGATTGTGTGTAAGATTGAGGCTGACATTTACAGACAGCTCAATTGCCATGCAAAAACCTATGATGCCGGATTAAAAAAATGAACATATACAGAAGAAAAAAAAAAAAGAAAAAAAAAAGAAAAAAGAAAAAGAAAAACAAAAGAAAGGGAAAAAAGGCAACTTTAGAAGTAACATGCAAAACATTACTTTTTGGAAACAATTTTAGAAATTCTATGAACAGTATCTATGAATCAGAAAGCAGAGAAAGTAAAATCTAATGTATATTTCTTAAAAGACTATGAAATAGCATCTGAAGGATAATGATGAAAGAAACACTGAAAAGAGTATCAGAAGAAGACAGATCAAATTCTGTGCAGGTTAACCAAAATGCTAAAGAAAAAGGGAAAGAGCAAAGACTGAAGATTTTATCTATAGCAGAAACACTGGGCAAGAATTTTAGGAAAAAATGTTTTCAAGAAATTGAAGATCGTATCATTAAAAGGGAAAATAAACAAACTGTATGTGTACACACATACAGTATGACACTATGTATTACATGTCTCTTTTCTTTTAACGTCCTTTTCTCCCTTTACTCTTCAAAACCTTTCTGCAACCTACATACTGTTACCTCCTTAAAAGTTTCACACAGATGCTCCTAAAGAACGGACATAATATTCAACTACTAAGAGTTGTTTAAGAGCCAACTTGTTTAACTAAAGCATGTCTTTCTGCCAGAGGTACGCTATGGTCCACATGATGCATGAAAAACATCTGTCAGTGTAGTTGAGAAGTGAGGCTGTGGACAGTTAGGTTAAGTACTGCATCACAAACAGAAAATTTGCTGATGGCTCCCTGCACAAGGAAAGAGGTTGAGCAATCACAGTAACCCAGCTCTTTCACAGCAAGGGTTCAGACTGCAGTATGCCAGGACTCACCTGGATGATGCGTTTCTCACACATTACTGCCCTAGAAAACCTATAATCTCCATTCTTGTGTTCCTCTGTAAAAAACATAATCGCATTCCTGCCACACTCAAGCTTTGCTCTAAAGTACATCCCACATTTCCTTAAGCTCTTAATTATCGTATAAACCATAACTTCATTGAATATGTGTGACCACGCTCACACACTCTGTCTTCAGCTATAGTTTCACCTTTCATAGCAATGTTCATCTGAGAATGCAAAACTTTCCAGATCACAGAACTGTGAGCCATCAAGTCTATACTTACCCTCAATCTCAAACCTTAATGCACTATAAACCACATCTAAATCCATTAACCAATGTCAGACTATGTACCTTGGTCTGAAGTACACCAGACTTGTGTGGACCACATTTGGGAGAAAATTAACAAAGCTAATACTTTCACACTGAGTTTTAATTTTAACAAGTAGACTTTTTTTTTTTAATCAAACAAATAAAAAAAAAAAAGAAATGTATCATCTACAAATGCAGGAATGAAATCATAAACCCATTCAGCTGAATGGCTGAATTCTGGGCAGTTTCAGTGGGACTGCTCCAAACTGATATCTGTGCAAGGTTACCAAAGGTTCCCCTTGCAGGGAGAAGACTGATTAGCCACAGCTGCAGATGAAGGGCAGAAATATTCAAGAGACTGGGGAAAATATACTCCACAGCCTTCCCCATTGCCATTTAGAAATGAAACATTACACGATCCCTCTAGAATAGTCTGTTACTGTACTATGCAACAAAGACTTTGGCCTGCTTTCTCTGCTCTATTTGAAGACAGGAGCCTCAGGAGTCACATTAGCCTAACTTTTCCCAACACTTCAGACAGAGCAGAGTCTGCTTTGCCCCAGAGCTGCCTAATTCCATTAAAAGAATGGGAATCCCAATGATTTTTACCTCTTGCCTCTACGAAAGAGATGACTTAGCCCTTAGCATCTTGAATTTTATAAAATGGATTGCCTGTGTTACCGGATGAGATTACAGGAGCACTGTCTGTTTTACCTAGCCGAACACACTCAGGAGGGATATTACCAGTGTCTCGAAACACGGTGGTACAGGCAGAGAAAGTACAAGGGAGGGAAAAAAGTATTTAACCTAATGACTCAAGAAATTTATCTAAACAATCTGGAAAAGGCAAGTGAAACTCACTCCATTTCAGGAAACACAGGCAAATAAACCAACAGTCTTTAAGTGGCAATTTATGAGTCATATTACAGGAATCTGTGGCCTACAAAATATGAAATTAACTTCAGTGGCCCAGGAACATGCCCTTACAGTTTTATGTCCAATATTTCTGTCTTGATTTTCTTAAAAAGAATTTTTTACTGGTTTCTAATTAAAACCTGGCATTTCCATGTGTGCAACATTTAAATGAATACCCAGTCAAGTCAGTTAGACTCCTTGTTTGGGGAATATCCACATAACATAATTATATAACATTATAGTTTTTAAAAATAAAAATTGTAGTGGGTTTTGAGTTTATGAAGGAATTGTCAGTACTTCAAGGTCATGTTCACAACAGTGGCTCTGTATCGTTTCTCAGAAGTAGCAAGTCAGCTGATGTAATAGCATTACTAGTATTTGATTCTCTTCTTGTAATTCATCTGCTGCAAAATCAGTACCTTCTGATTTAGGGTGATACTAAATAACTGTATTACACACATTGACCTACTTGCTCTGTCACAAAGCAAGGAAACTGGATTATCTGCAATGGGTACTCTGGGAAACAGAGACAGGTAGTTTATCCCCTAAAGGAGCATACTTATATAGAGGGTTTAATATTTGTGAGGGTCAAGTTGAACAACTCCATTAAGAGGTTTTTTTCTGCTAAGACTTCCTACTGTATAAAGTACCATTCACTCACTCACAACCTTTATAAAATTTTATATATATTTTTATATATATATATGAAATTTCTGAATCTAGGTTAATCGTAGGTTATAACTTTAGGTTAGAATTGTTCTGACCATATTAATTTATTTTTATGAAAACTTGAACATCTGGGAGTATTGTTGGGTGGGAAGGGGACTAGGCAATTCCTATATGACTATGCTGACTCAAAACTTATGCACATAAGTATTGCTTCTAGGAACCAAAGTAGCTTTTTCCCTAAAAATAAATGGTCACCTACAATATGGCCTCCTGGAGGAAAGAAAAAAAAAGTAAAAGAAAAGGAAAAACAGATAAAGAAAAAAAAAAGTTAAACTGTTTGGGAGGGCAAATCTGAACCTGAGAGGCTTGGTAGAAATTGTAACTTAGCTCCAGGTAAAAGTTGTTTTATTGTGTGGCAGTTGTCAATCCATCATGCAAGCAAAGCTATGATACTGAAAAATAGTGTCAATGTGTATTTTAAACTCACTTTGAAAGAAAAATTGGGGTTGTTATTATTGACAGAAATAGTTTAGCAAGCTCTCCATTACAATAATTACACTAAAACAATATTTGGGCTGATAAATAAGTTGTTAATGAGTATGAAGTGAACTACACAGCAAAGTATGAAGCTTAGGAATACAAGAACACTGGGCCCAAATGTCCTCTGCAAACAGGTATGCTGACGGCCTGAATGAAGGGAAGAGGAAGAAAACCCATAGAAGAAAGTCAAATATCATATATCACAAATATCTGCAGTCTTTACATTTGAATCATTGTCATGATTTGCTCACAGTTACAGAAGAGCAAACATGGTAATTGCGCAGGAAAAACAAAGTGGTAGCAACCATAGTATTCTACTCACAGAGAAGAAATGAAATTTCATTAAAAACTGATTGAAAATCTTTAGTCTAAAAACATTTCTATCTGGACATACTTAATTCCTAGTGTTTTACCTTTTGTTCATTCATTTAAAAAGCAGATTTTTACCACATAAAGGGAAGGGTGTGTTGGAAATAATATTGATTATAATGAGAACTAGATGTTTGCTCATGTTTGATAAAAACATTATTCTCTCCCTCTAAACTAGTAAGCATATCTTTCAAATGATGGGATGGTTACAGTTTCAATGCTAAGTGTATTTGACTTTTGAAAATAAATATTAGTTAACAAGGTATTCTGTTTACAGAACTAGAGCTTAAATGAATATCTGCTTCTAGAATTACTCTAAAAATAATGATTGATATAACGTTAATAGTCTTAAGTAATACCTTAATCCATTCCAAGAAACTCTTCACTGATGAAAGTATTACTTGTCTGGATAAGAATAAAGAAACAGACTGACACTATTTATCCAACACACTTATTAACATTTTTTAATGGGGAGAAAGTGATTACACTGAAGAGATAAGAGAGGAATGAAACATTGAGTTAGAATTTTAAAGATATAATGTATGTAAAAAAACCCAATAAGGAAATGGTAATCCCAATGTCATGTCTTAATACCCCATTTATACATCTACAATAACAAGAATTTATTTTTAAAAATTGAATATTTTATATAGAAAATATAGGATGAAAGGAAAATGGGAGATTATGGGCACGTAGCTATTGTACCAATGCTCTTGGTTTCAAAGTTTAAAATATTCTTTGGCCATAAACCAAAGCTCTCAGAAAACTTTTTAATCTAAAAATAAACAGTTTCCAAACTTGGTAAAAATGGAACAAAGAAGGAAGGATAAAAAGCCATCTGTTCCATGGGTCAAACCTAAAGTAATTTTGTAGATCTTAACATTTCATGCTGTGAAATGCGTAGTTTTCCTCTTTTTCATGTTGAAGGGGAATCTTACCTTTGAATTTACAAGATATAGATGTACATATGTATGTATGTATGTATAGATACATACATAGCCCTATATACACACACAAATATATTCCTTAATGTCAGTTAAATATTTCTTACAAAACCAGAAAATAACCAGAAGACTCTTTTATTTTATCTTTGAATTAAAGCTAATGTTGGTACTTCTTTGGATAGCAAAACATTATTCATTAAAAATGACTATGCAGTGTCAAATATTAGTTATATTTATTCATACATTTTTAACCTTAAATAAGACTCATTGAATATCACACACACAGCATTTATGCATCTGTGCATTACACAGTGCAGACCTACATGTAGAAGGATATGAACTTGTTCTGATACTGAAAGCAGTATCATTGTGACATTGTGTCGATCTAGCTCAACATCTGATGCACCCCACTTCTCTGCATAAAAACATCTTAATATTAATAAAACTATAACCAGAATAGTGGGACTGTTGTATTAAATGTCATGGTTGCACTGGTATAAAAAGTGATATAGACAGAAACCCTGTCAGCCATGATCTTTCTTCCTTCTAGAGACCTCTGCAAACAGGAAAATACCATTAAAGGAAAACTATTTATCTAATAAACATTTTTTTAATATTATATTTTTTCTTCTAGAGAATTTTATCATTTCTGTTTCAAATGGATATTTTAATTCTAATTATTCTTTATTAAAGTCTATTTCAATATTACAGAGTTTAAATTATTGTGATATAGTTTATTTAATCAATTTGTGGTTATATCAATTGCTCAGTCTACCATGTAAATTTTTGTTCCTGGGAAAGAAAAGCCAACTAAATCCACACCTTGACTGCTCCGAACTTCTCTCTCTTTGTCACCCTTCCTACACCACAGAACGTGAAAATTCTTCCCAACCTATGTCAAACACTCCACAATCACTTATTAAAGACATGGCTCAGAAGATCATGGAGTATCCAAATAGCCATGGTACTCAGATGTCTACTTTGGGCACTATGCTTCTTAAATATTTGGTTGGCCTTTTTTTGCTTCATATTCATAACTCTGTGGCTTCTGGCTACTTACACCTTCAGGATACACGTGCTTACTTTGGACTATCATCAACCTGCTTTCTGTAGAATGCACAAAATGAGAATAAATTTATTCATTTTACTTAAAACTTTTATTTATAGTGCAGAAATTTTTAAGTATAGTCTACAAACCTGGAAATACAAAGTCACAATCATAACTTTAGAAATGGTTGTGCAACACTGAATCAAGACATGTGGTAACACCTTCAAACAGGATCCACAGTATTATCTTTAATCTGGTCAGACTGTTTTTCTCCTCCTACTGTATATGCACTGAAGTTATGGCCTTATTGTACAGGAGTAGATAGACTTGCTTTTAGGCTGGAGTTTGTTACACTGGATGTTCTCTGTATAGAAGAGAGAGACCATTTAAAATGCTCCCAAATTATAGTTAGGATAATAAGAAAGGTGTGAAAGTCCATGCCTAATTGCAGGCTTTTCAACATTTCTATTAATGAATATGTATATCTTTGTCTTACAGAACACCTTTGGGTGTTTATCATGTCCAAAGAGAAATCCATTAGAATTATATCTTCACATGGGAGAAAAACAGTTCATTGAAATTGTTATTCTCTGAAGATGTATGTGGCAACAACCTATCACAAAATCCTTTTGGCACTGTCTTTCTTAATTATTTTGAATGTAGGAGAAGATTACATACCCTTTTGAGGTTGCTTGGAGCTTTTAAGGACCTACATTTCCCAGCAGTGTATGGTGCATGGTACTTTCCACTAGAACTCATGGTTCAAACTCCGATATAGACTTCGTTTCTTGGCTTCCTTTTCACAGCATCAGCCAGTACCCTTTGTACTGCAGGCACAAAGTAACATGAGAGAAACTTTTCATGATGAGACAAGGTTGCATTGCAAGTTCTCATTACTCCCTGTGAAAACAGTTCTGCTGTTTTTAGCAGAGGACTGCCTGATATGGTATGAGCATGCACACCAATTACTTCATAGGTTGTAGTAAAAGAGGAACTTACATGTTAATAGCTTTTCTTCAAAAATGTGAGTGTTAAAAAAATACATGAAAGAATACATGTAAGTCATACACTTATTTAATCTCTTTTAAGAGTTTTTTTTGTTCTAAAGTCCATCTTCAAATCATTACTTTTTACCATTTTCCACTATTTTAAAATATCCTATCAAATGAAAGTGAGATTTCATTTCCGATTACAGATGAAAATATTCATCCTCCATCATACTGTTCAGACCTTCTGCCTTTTTAGTCTTTTGCTTCCTACTTACCAATTCACAACTTTTTGCTATGATAAGAAATGTAGAATATATGTTCGGCATAGGAAGCAATCAGTCTGAATTTCTAGCATCATCTAGATGTTAAGCTACATTCTGCCAGAAAGTTTGGTCAGAAACCTCACTGATCTTGACAAGAAGGCTGTGCCTTAAAGGTTGATATTGCAAGTTTCAAACCTCTAATTTTTTAAATTCAAACTCTAAAGTTTTTAATAAATCATGGAAATAGAATGCACAGAGACTTAATCACAGATTGATCCCAAAGTATTTCATAAGGCCAGGAGTTTCCCTGAGAGTATTCCATGAAGTGAATATTCACATGGGAAGTAAAGACTATATACTGTTTCCATTAAATAATGAGAAGAAGAGAGAAAGGTTTCAAGATTTTTATGTGTACAAATATTTTCAGCTCAAAGACAAGCCCAAAACATCTTTAGAGAAGCTTTACTTTTCTACGTTTTTTGAAACTCCTGTATAAATAAGGAAACTGTTTTATTCAATTATTTAGCAATGCAGTTAGAACCATACAAAATGTAAAATGAGATGACCTCTACTTCAAAACATGACTAACAGTTCTGTTTGTGAATCTAGTTAAAAACAACAAAATGAAACTAAGTGTAAGTTATCTAAATTATTTGAAGTGTTTTTGAGACATTCATTAGTACTCTGTTCAAGTTATGGAAAAAACAAAAAAACAAACAAACAAAACCAAACAACTTTCTAATCAAAACCAGATTGTCTTTTCTAATTAAATCTTCTACCAGAGGATTTAGACATGGGTTATAGCCACACCCATCATATTTTCCAATATAGTGATCTTTCAAAGCAAAGTAGGGTGAATCATATGAAGTGAGAGATTCTCAGTCCTGCAGTTTTTGAGGGGTCTTCAACATATTTCAAAATTTAAAGCTCCAGTGAGAACTAAAATAAAATTACTTCAATGTGGCTCATTAGGGGAAAAGGTGAAATACTCCCTTTACTTATTGTGTTTTACAAAGTTTATTATACAACATTATTTTCCTTTGCAACTTCGCAACATCTAAAAAGATAAAGCAGCCAATCACTGCCAAATTTATGTTTCACTTTAGTACCATTTCTGAAACAAGTTTTAGTCTACAGTAAGACTAAAACCTGCCAAGTTTAATTAAGGTTTTGGTGGGGTTAATTCCCTAGTATCTCTTCAATATATCTCTACTTCATTTCTGTGTTAAAGAGGAAACCTAGTCAGAACAGGTGATGCGAGAAAGGTATATTGCAATTAACAAAGCCCGAAAGGCTTCTCTCCATCAAAGAAAAGCTCAGAACATGATGGAGCATAGAAGGAGATGAAGAGTCAACAAATATTTCTACTATGAAGGAAAAACTGAAAGAAACTTGAGGGATGAGGAAGAAACTACAAGTACAACTATAACTTACATACAGTAATTAGAGATGACAATTCAGAAAATCAGATTTGGGGATGTTGTTGATTGTTTTAGGTATTTTTGCTCCCTCAGCACTGACAGCAGTTTGTTGGTGGGAATCTAGCAGCAATTAATTGGATTGGGTTAATATATATTCATGTACTAAGATACTTACTTCTTTATTTGACAATAGAAATCTAAAATAAAATCAAGAAGATTTTAATCAAGAATTCAAGAACAGCTTATTCAGCTAGTGTAAATCATAGAATCATAGAATTATTAAGGTTGGAAAAGACCTCTAAGATCATCGAGTCCAACCATCAACCCAAAACCACCATGCCCACTAAACCATGTCCCTAAGGGCCTCATCTACATGTCTTTTAAATACTTCCAGGGATGGGGACTCAACCACTTCCCTGCGCAGCCTGGTCCAAGGCCTGACCACGCTTTCAGTAAAGAAATTTCTCCTAATGTCCAGCCTAAACCTCCGTTGGCGCAACTTGAGGCCATTTCCTCTCATCCTATCGTTAGTTACTTGGGAGAAGAGACCAACACCCACCTCGCTACAACCTCCTTTCAGGTAGTTGTAGAGCACGATGAGATCTCCCCTCAGCCTCCTCTTCTCCAGACTAAACAACCCCAGTTCCCTCAGCCGCTCCTCATAAGACTTGTGCTCCAGGCCTTTCACCAGCTTTGTTGCCCTTCTCTGGACATGCTCCAACACCTCCATGTCTTTCTTGTAGTGAGGGGCCCAAAACTGAACACAGGATTCAAGGTGCGGCCTCACCAGGAGTACAGGGGCACGATCACCTCCCTGCTCCTGCTGGCCACACTATTTCTAATACAGGCCAGGATGCCCCTGGCCTTCTTGGCCCCCTGGGCACACTGCCGGCTCATGTTCAGCCGGCTGTCAACCAGCACCCCCAGGTCCTTTTCCTCTGAGCAGCTTTCCAGCCACTCTTCCCCAAGCCTGTAGCGTTGCGTGGGGTTGTTGTGGCCGAAGTGCAGGACCCGGCACTTGGCCTTGTTGAACCTCATACAGTTGGCCTCAGCCCATGGATCCAGCCTGTCCAGGTCCCTCTGCAGAGCCTTCCTACCCTCCAGCAGATCAACACTCCCACCCAACTTGGTGTCATCTGCAAGTCAGAGTAATATGAAAATTATTTTAACATAAGTTTTGTCTGAATTACACTGAAGTTTTTTTTAAATACATCCTTACTTTTTTCATTGTTATGGTTTCTGAAGTCAAAAAGTATTTCTTGAGTGCATTAATGTCCCTGCTGCAAGAAAGAGAAATACATTTTAAGAGTCCTCAGAGCAAGACAAAGATAAACATGGATTTACTGTCTTATATCCTGAACAGAGGCAAATATTACAGTTGTTTGTTTCCTTTTTTTCTGCCATAATTCCTGAGGAATGGAAAGAAGCTAAATATCAGTATACATCTGTCATAAAGTTAATATTTTCCTAAAATCATAAGCTATCCTGTAGGATTGAGAAAACAGCAGACTAACTTATATTTATGCAGCTGACCACATCCAAGCAGGCATGTTTCATACTGAACTTGGATTCCCCAGAACAAGAACAGGCAGGATTGGAGCACCATAGAAATGTTTTAGAGCACCTCAAGTTATATTCACCAGAAGCACCTTGAAGCAAGGGAATAAGTGAAGAATAATGAAACAGGAAAAATCATTATGAAAAAAATTAATGTAAATTATATATACCTTGATTTGAAGCATCCTGGGAAGATAATATTCAGTGTTTCTCTGGGACCCCAGCCTGTGCTGACTGTATAGCTAAGGGGGTAAAAAGACTAAAGCATTTTGGTATAATTTTTCTAGTATACCAGTGACAAATGAGAAGAATGTTAATTTCTCGTCAGAAAGCAGTATTTTGTGAAAGTTGGTAAATGAAGCACAGGAAGCTTTTTCTGGCCATTTTCAAATACCACAAACCAAAAAAGCAGGAAAGTTTGGTAGGTTACTTTCAAGGAAGATTTATCTATTTCAGCTACCATATTTTCCTTACAGAGCTGGGAGGAGATAGAATATGTACAAGAAGAGTTTCTTAAAACAAGACCTGGTCAAGGTGTTTGGGTCAAATTATTTTCCAATTGTTTAACTTGTGAAATTGCTGTAGTTGTCACACTGATGTTCTGTAATCAACATTTATTAACATGGCATCAATCACATCAAATCTGCTATTTCTTCTGTAGAAAGGTTGAACATTTCTTAAGCTTCATTCAAATACTGCTTTCTAAACATTTTCCTTAAATATTTTTTTTTAATTCTTTTTTCAAATGAGTCAGTAGAAACTTTCCAAGACACTCCCTAGAAGACCATATTATAAAGATGCCATTTTTTTAATCTATAAAAATCTATAGCTTAAAAAGCTTATAGTTAAACCCACTGGATTTGTCTTCTACCACCATATGCAAATTTCATCATGGTAAAATGAAGAACATAAAGGGCATGTACTACAATAAGAAATGAAACTAACTCTTATGAGTTGCACCTGTTTCATTCCAACAAGTCTATTTGGTTTTGCTGTGGGGTTTTTTTGTTTTATTTTAATATATATTTTTGTGGTGCTACTCAGTAGGCAATTAAATCAGAATTTCCTAAATGGGAAAAGGACTTTAAAAACAAAATTAAGGTTGTATGCATTTCATTTAGAGCCATTTTTTTGTGTGCAGCATCCATAGTATAGAATTCCTATTTCTAGCATCACAGTATCAGTAAAAGTAAACTAAATCTGAGGACTATTTATGTGCCTAACTTATTGCTGTTGACTCCACTATTTTCATGGGTTCACTGTCATAATATCAGCTACAGAAGCTTTACTCGGGCACTTTGCACCACTTCAAGTTATCCCACTTAAAATATATCAGGTAAATTCAACTTAGTTTTAAATAGCTTTTTTGGGGTTGTTATGGCTCAGTTGAATAAACAGTCAATCTCAATTACTCTTTTAATGTACACATTCATAAGATGTGAATCCTTATATATATCTTTAGCAGACACAGTCGTGTGAAATAGTATCATCGACTCCAGTATAAGTAGATATCTCCTGCCCTAAAAATAAAAGTGATATCCTCTAACTGATTTTTGAAAATGTTTTATGGTTACGTTGATCTCAAAAATACTTGGTGCTAAACTGCCAGCCAAACATTTCAACAGACATTCATATACGGTAATATTTTGAGGTTTTATTGCATTCATTAGCAATTGTAAGAAACACCGTATACAAGAAAACAACCATCTGGCTAGTATTGATTATTTTCATTTATCTTCTTTTCCCTGTCACTGTGTGTCCTTCCGTGCCTCCTCTTACCAGGACAGTGAACAGAAATAACACAGTTTGCTTGCCACAGTGCCTGCTATCGGTTGTCATATTCCACACAGTTTGTTTATATTGAGTAATATTTCTCTCTCCTTCCTTTTCTTATTCTGAACTTCATTGGGATTTTTTTGCCTCATACCAAAGCAGAAAACTCTTCACAGCATGATTTTATGTTTATGACTAGTTTTATTCAAAAAACATGTGGCACAGACAAGCAAGTTACTCTCATTACTTCATACTCTCAGAAATCAGATGAAATGCAGCATATGCTACTTTAAAAAGATGGTTTAGAAAAAAAGGCAGATTTTTTCCCAGACAGTTGCAGATAGTGACAACTACAAATATCACAACACTTGATCTGAGAACATACTCCAATACCAATTTGTCATCAGGGATGTATAAAAATTATGTATTCCTTCACCTTTTTCCATCACTGAGTCCAGTTAAGGCTGTGGTTGTAGCTATACAGCTGTGCAGCTCAGTCTTCACATCACAGTTTTATCCAACTTGCACACACAGTGAGTGTTTATCTACATCTTTACTCTGGGTTCAAACAAATACATACAACTGCACATACCTGATGATGAAAATAAGCCCTGACAGTTTCAAAGCTAACTGTAATAACCATCCTTCATTTTGGGGGTATTTTTTGTCTTGTTCATAAAATTCATGTGTAAGTTATAACATAGCAAATACTAATATACGTTTGCTTTAAATCCAATATCTATGCTACATAAATGAAATAGTTTCTGGGGACCTAGATGAAAGTAAATCTTCTGTATCCTAGACCTCATCAATGATTCACATATTTAACTCTCCAAAGTAAGAAAAGCAAATAATATAGAAATATTTTCGCCCTTCAACATTGTGTCTTCATAAACTATATACAAGCTATAACCAATAGCGAGTGCCATGTCAATAAAACTAGTAAGTGTCATTACATTAGATATTGCTGTTTAATTAACAACTCATGGAAGTGTTTCAGTGTATGTATATCAGTGTATACATACGTATATATATGTGTATCTATGTATGTATACACAAACACACACAAAGCAAAAAAAATACTGTTGGCCCTATCCACTTTTCCCTCCTCCCACTTCTCTTCCCATGAAAAAATATTATGATACTTTATATTTTACTATATATTACGATAAAAATATTTTTACATGCAAAAATACTGGTACAAATTTCTTGCTTTCTCTCTGAAACGGATATTACATCTTCTGGATATGATTCAGCTTTACCTATATCTCAACATGAGTGGGAAGGCATCCCATTCTTCCCATTCCCATTGGCATCCATCAGTTATGCCAAAATACAGGCTGCTGCACATAAAGAAGTAAAGTGCAGTAAGAGAAGGCATCTTCACTGGTTGTTCAGTTATGCAGAATATAAAAAACCAGCCTTTCTGTTTCTAGACACTCCTCAAAAGTTATAGTCAACCAAACCACATTTACAGTATTCCTCAGTTCATTACATTCATTTACTATGTGTACATTATTCTCACTTGCCTTCAGACAATGTGTGTTGAATTCTAAACGCACTTACACTGCTGAATTTCTCATCTAGAAGCACTGTGTACAGTTATGGTTTCTGAATGCACATATTAGCCAGGATTTACTTTTATATTCATTTTGCATACCTTTTTTTTTTTTTGTCCCCAGTAAAATGCAGTTTGCACAGACTGCTAACCCTACTTTGCACTGAGTACTGCTCTGGCTGAAAGCAGTGGGTGTCAGCCTGGCATTTTTCCTTCATCATACAATTTGTTTTCTTGCCAGTGAGGTTAAGAGCAAAGGATACAAATTATCTGATGTAAAATTACTAGCTGAAGATAGATGTCATGCAAATAAAATCATCTATCCTATTTGCATATTGGCAGATAACCTGCTAAAGCCATCTAAATTAGTTTTAAATAGTTCAATGTATAAGGGAAGCAGCAAAGCATACCATGATAAAACAAGGATCCTGAGAGTTTCTACATCATTACACTTCAATTTTGGTTGGAAGAAGAGCAAATGAAACTTGAATTAAGCTCTTCTACAAACTTGTAAGTTGGTAGAACTTTTTCAAATCTTCATTACATTTTAATGATCTGTCATATTTCCAAGCAGTATATAGCAATAACTTACGGCTAGATGCATTAACTCAGGAAAATATTTTATGAATGAATTAAAAAGAAATCTACAGACTTTCAGACTAGATAGCAATCAAACTATTTTCAGATTATAGATATGCTATGTTAGCACATTTAATTTTTCAGGGTTTGTTCCATTCACTTTCCTCTTGTATGCTTCTACAAAAAGTATAGCCTTGGATGCACACTGCACATGTGGCACTCCGAATTGCCAGACACAAATGAAGGCAGTAGAGAGAATTTTTTGTCAATAAAAGCCATTTTTCTAGAGTCTAATGTAAACAAATATGAATAAGATTGCACTCTGAAATGGCCAAATAGTGCTAACTTGTATTTTCTTACACATACAAGTGCTGAGTGAATGAATGATTTACATTAAACCCCAAATATTGAGAAATTAGAAAAACATAATACAAAATACATATATTAGAAATATATAATTAGAGGATATTTTATATAATTAGAATATAATACAAATAATTAGTATATAATAGACAATATTTTATATATATAATTAGAAAAATATTAGAATAAATTAGAAAATTATAATACAAAACCAATAAGGTAATTACTCAGATCAGAAAAAAATCTAAGAACAGACTTTACTAGAAGTATTATTCACCAGAAATACTATTTTGCTCTTCATTTTCTCAATATAACCACTTAGATATAGATGACCTGGAGAAGTACCTTGCCCAGTCCATTGCCCAGACCCAGTAGGCCAACGAATATTGCATGTGCTGAGCCCTCTAGAGACCTACAAGGTAGAAGGGAATGACCTGCATGTGCTTTTCTGATTTCAGTTTCAAGCACAGAAACATCTCCCCAGCTGAGTCAGTCGTTCATTATATGTTGGCAGCACTGAGAAACCCTCAGCTTGCTTTGTAATGAGATGACAGGAGTTCATTTAATAGAGGAAGGAAATAAACTCTCCCTAGATCAGAAAGCATTTCCTTTTGCAAGCAGATGTTGGGACACTAGGAAAATTGCATTTTATCTCAAGGGAGTGCTGCAGGCCCAGAGAAGATGTCTTATTTCTACAGTCATCGCTAATTTCTTTTCTTTGTTCCTGTGTTAGCAGCCAAATATAAGGTTCACCATGCCAGACGCCACAGGAACTCAATATTGTACATCCAGCAGCTATCTGTCAGTGCAGCCACATACCAAGGATAAATGCAATGCACAGGTAATGACTGGTGTAAGCTCTAAAAAGAGCAGTTTCCATCCAGGACTTAACACAGCTCCATCTGATACCTCTGCTCACTGCTAATCAGCTGGCAGGGCAGTGGGAGCTAGCTGGAAGGGCTGCAGCATCAAGAAGATTGCTTAGCACGAATTATAAACTTGGCTACCTACAATTTCACACCCTGGGAAGTGCTCTCAGGATGATTATTGCCCTTAGCAGTTGGCTACCTCCTTGGTCACAGAATGACTCACTTTGTTATTAAAGCAAATTAAGAGATGGAGGTTTATTGAGTGTTGGGCAATCCACTAATCAGTGCAATAAAGTTTCCCTGAAGGGAGGGCTGGATGCCAGAACTGGGCCAGAATTTGATTTGAACACACTATCTACAGTTTCCCTGGCAAAAGAGAAGTGTGCAGAACATACAGAAGGCAAGAATATATTCTCAAGAAGACCTTTCTTTTTCCAGTAGCAATCAATGTCTGCACATATGCCAGCAGAAGAAAAGGACAAAAGGACAGTCCTGAAGTAAAAACATAGGAAACGTTCATGATGAGGACAGGGCCTGCCACACACTATTTTAATTAGGGTCTAATACACACTGTTGACAGCAGGAAAGGGGTCCCTTTAGGTACAGTTAGGCTCCTTTTATGCCCAGTTGAGGATCAGGGTCAGTCAACACGGAGTTTTACCTTACAAAGCGCAGTAATTAAAAGACCAACTGCTATCGCCTGGTGGTTTTCAGTAGAAATTTGAAATTTAATGCCTAGCAACTGCTTTCATGGTTGAGCGGAAGAATCTTACTCAGCTTTTTTAGAAATCTAAAGAGAAAATTAAAAATAGTATAAAAAGAAAAGAAAAAGAAAAAAATAAAAATAAAAATAAAATAAAACCAGCTAAGGAACAAGGTGAATCCTAGTATGAAAAAGCACAGAGGCACAGGCTGGGATTAGCTTATCTCAACATTCTTCCTGGTGTGAAGGCCTTCATTCTGGGATTTTTATCATTATCTATTATTACTAACAATTTGTGTAATACAGGCCCTCAGTTCTGTTTACTGCATCCTTAACTTTTCACAGCAAAATTTAACACTTAACCTTGTATGTTGAGCATCCACCATATTCTCACATACTGGAGCATGACTGATAAGCAACTATAAAAGGAAGAGGGAAAAGAAATCGCTGTGTTGATGAGATAGCTCTGTTAACACATAAGAACATAATATGTGATTTTATGCTACTTATGTTTAAAAGTTATATTTATTAGGAACTCTTAAATTTCAAAGCAACCAAATCTAAACACATGTAATTCAAAAAATGCTTTTCTATTCCTTTTTTAAAGATACATATAGGAAACATATTTAAGGAACTAAATAATTCATTTTCTGAATTAACATTACCAAAATTTAAGAGGGTAGAAACAGACAAGGAATATGTCCATATTTAATAAGGGAAACCAGTCCCACATTTCAGTCCCTAGAATAATGTTATAATGAATGATTACAAGTAATTCGCGTGCAAGTAGAAAATTATTAAGATTATAAAAAGCACAGCAAATGTGAATTCATCAGGAAAAAAAGAATCATGCTAAACAGCTTTCTTTATGACAAGTCTACTGCATTAATTAGAGGGAAATATTACTTTTTTATGTAACTAAATTAAATATAAAGTGCAGTTAAAAAAAATTAAGAATAATACTGACTTGAAATGCATTGTACATACCTTGGAAAGCAAGTCTGGAATTAAAAAAAGATTTTGGTAAACTTGAGATCTGGCATAAAATCAGTCAGATGAAATTCAGTAAAGATAAATGCAAAGACCTACATTTGGAAAGAACGTACCAAATGCAAGAATGGAAAATAAGCAATTACTGACTGGGCTGAAGTGCTGCAAAAAGGATCTAGATGAGGTGATAAAACTGAGAATGAGTCAAAAGTACAATGCTGTTGCTAATCACCATGACAGGGAGCTCCCATTGTGGGATGTACTAACAAGAATGTTATATGTAAGACACTGATGACAGCTATTTTGATCTACTTATTCTAGGGAGCTATCATTTTGAGTACGTGTTGAGCTCTGGGTGTAGTAGTTAATGATTTAAGCAAATGTATAGAAGAAAAAAATACGTTGCATCGTGAGGAGAGACTGCATCTATAGTCTGCTTTAATCCAAAGGAAACTCTAATTTTCTGTCAAGAGAGTGGAAGAATAACTGTCTTCTGGGACCACAGGTAAAAAATTAAAGTTTACTGCAAATACAGCAAAAAGGGTAAAGGCTGGCCTGTAAAGGTTATAAAATCTTTACTGGAAGTTTTTAAAGTACAAAGTAAACACAGTAGCAGGGATGATCTAGGTATGCATAATACTACTTCAGACCAGGAACATAGATAACATAATCTCTCAAGGCACCTTTCAGCTCTCCACTTCTTTTATCCCAGCTGCACATACCATATATGCTCTAATTGCAGTTGCAGTGAGTTCCATTGCTGGAGATGATTTAGCAAGAGTTGCATAGCTCCTCAGAGACTTCTGAACTAATAAAGTGAATCTGACTGGCAGAAAAAGCCATAAACTTTTCAAAGATGCAAAGAGACACAAAATTCATGTTGCAGCTTTTTTTTCTACGGACTTGAATATATGAACTTTTTACTAATTTTTGTTATTGCTTTGAACTTTTTGTTATTGCTTTTGCTTTTTGTTATTGCTTTGAACTTTTTTCTTTTGAAATACCTAATCTATAACATGTCTGAATACAGCTTTTCTGTTAATTTTACTTGGTTAACTACACTTATAAAATTTAAAGCAATGTACATTTCTTTGTGTTTCATATACATTTTTCCTTATATTAAGATAGAGAGAAATAAGTTGCACAGGTTCTCACACGAAAATATTAAAACAATCGGATTGTTAGACTTTATTTAAATCCCTCAGACAATAATTTAGTGTCCTTTCAATTTGTCTGTTCACACCCGAACTGTCTAATATCACTATATAATGCCATACCAACATTGCTAGGTGTTTCAAACACCCAAAAATGTGCAAAAGGCAGTCTGCACTCACACTGCATTTTCAGTTATATTGTCTGGATGCACAGCAAATGCTGTCTTCAGGAATACACATGGGCACTCCAAAAAGCGATACTCAAACCAACAAGATTCAATTCCTTCAATAATAACCATTCAGACTATAATATCTTGGGGTATAAACTGTGCAATTATTCTGTACTGAAGAATATACTTCCACACATACTTCCTACTCTTTTAAAGGTAAATAATAACATTCAAAACTGAAACACAGTAATTTTAACTTTGAGTGTTTTATCGACACATTATATGCTATCTTGCCATATTTTCCTTCTGATCCCTTTTCCACATAAGATCTATTTATCCTGTGAACATGTAAAGAAGTTGAATGATACAACTAGCCAAAGCCACTCCCTCTTGCTTTAAAACAAATTTTAAAAGTAGTAGAGTCCAGAAAGGACCCTCTGAAATTTTTGTTTTGTTGGGAATTCACAGTTCCAGTGTTCAAAAAACACGTACATAGGACCTATTCCTAATCATTATGTGCAATTACAACAGCTAGCAAGGTATCTAACTAGTGATCTATATGCACAATTACAAGATAATTTAAAGTGTAAATTAGTCAGAAATTTGTATGTACAAAATTGTGCAGGTGCATTTTTTAGTCCAGGTTCATCTGGATTCAGCTCCTCTCTTTTAACGTGAAATCAGATTGGAGAGCCTAAGTCACAGCAGTTTCCCAAGACTACTGATGTTTCTTTCATATAATGTATTATAAGATATGTGTTTTATAAACTATTCTATATTTGAAAAAAAAATCTTCAAATGGCATTAACTATATTTTGTCTTGTGCAGGGGTTAAGTGTACAGCAAGAGGTGGTGCCCACTCTGGTTCTAACACGGATGTGAGCTGTTTCTTGGCACTGTTAATTTCATATCGCTGCTGGATGATCACACTTTTTTAACCACACAGCAGCATGGCTGACATCTCTATGTCAGTAGAAGTTCAGAATTAAAATGTTCTAAACAGCAGAGCATTAGTTGTTTGCAGCTCGCCATTTGTAGTTGCAACTATATTAATAAAAAATAGGGTAATGGACTGAAAGCAGGTTGTGCACGCTTGTTAAGACTGCCTAAAAGGTAGGATTAAGAATGTTTTGTGAAATCAATGAAATGTATTTACTAACTGTTACATAGGCATTAATATCATCTTAACTCGGTGCTGGAGGAAAGAATACTGCCAGTGAAAAAAATATTAGTGAGTATAGACAGTTAAGATGGCTGCAGAAGTTAGTCTAGAGAAATACAGGGCTCATGGGTATGAGGAAAGGGACGAAACCTTTTAAAAATTAAAAAACAGTGACGACAAATGAACTTTTCCATGCTAGAGGTTTCTATTTTAACATTTAGACATCAGTAAAATTTTCACTGAGCTCAGTAGAATTACTTTTTTTGAAAGTAGAAATTAAATCATGGCCTACCTGCTGTAACTCATTAATAACTATTAGCAGCCCAGCAGGCAGTGGTTCACAGCTCTGGAGGTGTAGTCACCTGTATCAAATGGTAATTCTTAAAGACCATATTTACCTGGGAAGCACTAATTAATAGCGTAAGACAGTGAAGACTGGTACAAGAGCTATGAGCTATTTTCTGGGCTGAGTTTACTCCATGCAGTTATATAGGCACCTACAGGCCAGTATTTTCGCAAAAAAAAATGAAACCAGTTGTATTGGGTTTATGCGGCAAGGGTTGGTAGCAGGGGGGCTTCAGGAGTGGCCTCTGTGAGAAGACCCCAACCACCTACACCACTCGTTACCTTACCTAAGGGACTTAGTGTAACCTGCAGCGATACCGAGGGAATGGAGACAAGGACAATGGCAGGAGAGGTATCTGGAGTGAAGCTGAGCCTAGGAAAGGGAGAGGAAAGGTGTTTTCTCTAAGAGTTCAAATGTTTATTGTCTCTCTTTCCCCATATCCATCAGTAATCAAATGTTTTAAGTTAAGCTAAATTGCCCAGGTTGAGACTGTTTTGCCTGCAACACTAATTTCTGACTGATATTTGCATCTTTATTTTATGCCATGAGTTTTCTTGTTCCTACTCTTCCTATTGTCTTCCCCCATGTCTCTGATGTCATAGGGTGAACAAGCGGCTGTGTGAGTGCTTGGCTGCCAGCTGGGGCCAACCCACCACACCAGTGTGCTCATGATTCCAATGGACGACCAGAAAGTCTCCATTAGGCTTGAAGATGTCTACTAATTTAAATATCTATAGACAGAAAATGTCTAATGGCTAATAACAACCTGACATTTGGATGTGAAATCAGTTATACGGTTACATGATGCCATTGCAACAGTGGGAACAGCCATCTAAGTACCGGGCAACAGAACACAAGAAAACAAACTGGTCATTCAAAAAGTAGATGCACACATGAGTTCTGCCAGAAAGGCAGGCAAGAGGACTGAACCCCTAGAAAGCATAAAATATTTCTTACTTCATTTATATGACTTATACCCAGCCAGCAACCAAACACCACACAGCCGCTCGATCACTCCCCACCCCCCACAGTGGGATGGGGGAGAGAATTGAAAAGAAAAAAAAAAAAAGTAAAATTAATGGATTGAGATAAAGACAGTTTAATAGAACAGAAAAGGAAGGGAAAATAATAATAATAAATGATGATGATAATAATAATAATAATAATAATGGTAGAATATACAAAATGAGTGATGCCCAATGCAATTGCTTACCACCCACCCACCGATAACCAAGCAGCAATCACTACTTCCTGGACCATGCCTCCTATTTATATACTGAGCATGACATCACATGGTATGGAATAGCCATATGGTTGGCTATAATGGGAATAGCCATAGTGGTTGGCTAGCTCGGCTAGCTGTCCTGGCTGTGTTCCCTCCTCCCAGTCTTGGGAGGGTAGTAGCTTGGTAGCTTCCTGGAGGGTAGTTGTCCTTGACAAGATACTTAGCAATAACTGAAAACATCAGTGTGTTATCAACATTCTTCTCATACTAAATCCAAAACACAGCACTAGGAAGAAATTTTAACTCTATCCCAGCCGAAATGAAGACATGCATGCTCCTGGAGCAAGTATGCACTATTTTAGAGCTATTGCAATATTATTTCAAATTAGTATAAATAATTGGTTCTATGGCATTCGTTATTCTGTTATAATTACCTGATCGTATTCAGATTGTCTCCAGTGTACTGTCTTTGCTTTCAAAGAGGCAGCTGTGCTCTCAAGGAGAAGCTCAATGATGTATAGTATGTTGGAAAGGTCTGTCTGGTGGTGTGCTATAAGTTTGTGCTAAAATGTTACTGGAGCTCTATAACTTGAAATTGTTTATTCTGAATTCTTCTATTCGACAGAACAGTATTATCTGTAATGCAGGCCAGTATAAATGAGCTACCAGTGGAGTTTATGCTAACATTATGTTTTTGCAAATAGAAAAATCTTTTGAATCTGCTTTGCATGTGCAATAACATCAGAGGGGATTAACAGAAAAAAGCTGGTATTTTTGTGCATAAAATAGTCCTATTCAAACCATGGGAGCTGCATTAGAACAAGGCAATACTTTAAAAAATTTTGTTTGTGATATGAACATTGTATATCTTGACTGATAATTTTTTCCTCTCTTTGTATCTGTTTTGTGCAGTTTCAAAAAATTTTTAGGGTTCTTTAAGAATGATTTGCAGATGTATCTATATCATCTATAGCTGTCTGTATATATTACCAACATATGCAATTGCTTGCTTTAATTGAAGAGGACGTAATGTTTCCATTTAAGGATACTGCAATTTGAGTGTTACTGAATGAGACATTTTTTGGCAGAGGAAAAATTATAAATGGTGATGCCTATTCAGAACAATTATAGCAATCAATTACAGTAGCTTTCAGACTGGTATTATAAACAAACAAACCACAACGAGTCAAAATTATAAATATGATAAAAGTTTGATTCTTGTAATATAGCTGAATATATATGAATACATAGGCATGATCCAGGAAGTACTGATCGCTACTTGGTTATTGATCAGTGCAGGTGGTGAGCAATTGCATGGTGCATCACTCATTTTATATATATTTTTTATTATGATTATGATTATGATTATGATTATGATTATTGTTATTATTATTATTTTCTATTTTCTGTTCTATTAAACTATCTTTCTTTCAACCCACAAGTTTTTTTTTCTCACTCTCACCCTTCCGATTCTCTCCCCGCCCCACTGGGGCGGGGGCGGGGGGGGGGGGGGGAGTGAGCAAGCGGCTGCGTGGTATTTGGCTGTCTGCCAGGTTAAACCACAAGGTTTTTTTTGCGCCCAACGTGGGGCACGAAGGGTTGAGATAACGATAGATCTGATCAAAGTGTGTTAAGGCAAAATTGTTATAAACATTTGTGGTGTATGGTTGCACGGACTCTCACATAAGCATGCACAGAATCATTTATTGTTACAATACAGGAGAATATATCCTTTACCATAACGGGGAGGTCCCGCTGTCTCCCCCAATCATCACCCAATTCGTATCCCTTATTAACTAAGAAAAACAGTCTCTCTTCCTTTTGGCAAAGATCCAGACGACTGCTCTCAGATCCGCTTATTCTCACGGTTAACCAGTTACATAATTCTCTTGATGTTTTTCAGTTTCCTTACAGAGGAGACAACTAAGCCAGGTGTTCAGGTCTTATCTCAGGCTTATGTGCGCGTCTGCTAGTTCTCAGCGCACAGGCCGAATTCCTGTCTTATCTTGGCCGAAACTCCCAACTCCACAATTCTTCTCCACATCTCCCCCTTTTTTGTTTATCACCACCCGATTGGTAAGTAAGGTCACCATGATGCGAGCTTCCATTTTGCGCACGTTGCGGATCGCAGACCGAAGGACCTGCAGGAACACTAGGAACAAAATAAACATTCCTGCCCCTATGCCAATAAACACCCACATGTGTAGATTGAGGCCATTAAACCAATTTTTTGGATTTATCCAAGACAAGTCTTTCTGTAACCTGTCAAACACACTTTGGCTAGTCAATTCCTGTAATCTGTGAATCTGATCCTGCAGCTGATCATGTAAAGATTGAATATTTCGCTGCAATGACAAATCGAATGCTCCCATCAAATGTCGCTTAATAAAAGTCCAATCATGTTGTGATGAATTCCATGATAAGGGGGTTACACATAAAGATTTGTGTACGTGTTCCCAATCACACGGCAGACTAATTCTCGTTTTTAACGCTTCCTGCCGATCCCCCAACCACATCACAGTAGCCTCTAGGGCTTGTAGCCGAGATAATACCTCCTCATCAACTTTCTCTTGAATTTGGAATTCTTTAGTAACATTGGTTAATGCCTCACTTACCTCATGTGCAGTTTTTACAGATTGTGTCAAGGAAGCGATAGCTGCAGTGGCACTTGCTAAAATAATAACAGCAGAAATAATTGCAAAAATTAACCAACCTAAGAATCGTTTTGCTCTTTTCTTAGACTTACCTATATCTTCTACTAGAATTCTAACAAATCTACCCAAACCATCCTCCCCTTCCCACTGTCTGGTTAAATTAACTGGTATCCATAGTTCTGCCCGACGTCGAAGGGGAAAAATATAAGCAGTTTCATTAAAATCATGTTTAGATATACAACTTCTAAAAGAAGGAGAATAAAGCTGAATACAAAAGGAGTGATTACATCGAGTAATGTTTACACGCGAAGTCATAGCAAAAAGTAAGGATGAGTAGTACATACCGTCACATTAATTTCATGTATTATACTCAGATTAGCTTGTGTTTTGTTGACAATCCATACTTGAGATAGTTGCCTCGTAAAAAAAGGCAAAGCTAAACGCCACACATTCGGTTGTGGAGGAGAAAATGAACCATTATACTCCATCTGCAGGATGGGTCCTGCGGACCCACCATTGTGCCAGACTATTGAATGATTTGCTTTCTGAAAAGGCAAAACAGATTGATTCAAAGATGGATCCCAAAATGACCCATAAGGGCCCCAATCTATAATACGACCAACGGTTAAATTTTGTTCTTGAGGCCGTTCTCCCAAGCATGGCTTCCAACCAAATTGTGTGATCGATGAGAGTTTGTGCAAAATGCATTGCGGAAAATCAGGAACAAAGTCACCAATTAACATATCATTATTAATAGTATTTTTTGATGCCAACCCAGGAATGGTGACCATAGTAAGGTTCACCTGTTTTCCATGTGACACTGCTACTAAGTGTTGCTGTGTTTCAACGATCACACAATACTCTGACTTATTATCTACGGTAAGACATAATGGAGGAAAATCAGAAACCAACATTGTGTCATTAGCATAATATGTATCATCTTTCCCATCTAGAGATGGGGGAACCCAAATGCCACCTGACCATAAAGTATCACTATTGCTAATCGGTAACGACGCGTCCCACCTTGTCAAAGGTCGGAAAAAAGGAGGGTCCACCACATGTGCCCAATAAACTTGAGCTTCCACAGGTTGAAACATCATGGTAGTGCCAATTCCCCATAGCATTATCGTGGGACAAGATTGAACAGAAAACAGCACTATAGACCATATTACTGATGTTGACCTGATTGCATTACCAAACTGTTGTAGGAGCAGCATCTTCTCGTTGTTTTTCCTCGGGTCCTTTTTCTGGGCCATCTGCCAACACTTGCGCTGGCTTGACATTCTTCGCAGGGACCCAATATGGGCCTGTAGGAAGAGAAACACAAGCGTATCCCCGTCCCCAGGTAAGCAAGGGAACCGGACCTTTCCATAGACCAGATTCTAAGTGTTTATAAAATACCTTCGGATACACTTCAGTAACCTCTCCTGTTCGAAAATGCCGGTTAGCAGCTGAATGATATTGCTGTTTTGTCCCTGACAAATTTAAAAAATTTAATACATATGTGGCTTTATCTAACATCTCTTGAGGGGTAGTTCCCAGCGGATTCCCCCTTTTTTGTTTTTCAAGAATCAGCTTTAAGGAAGAGTGAGCACGTTCCACAATTGCTTGACCTGTGGGGGAATGCGGAATACCTGTAACATGATACACGCCCCATGCCTGTAGGAATAATAACAACCATTTAGAGACATAGGCAGGTCCATTATCTGTTTTGAGTTTACGGGGGACCCCCAATACTGCAAAGCATCGAAGAAGATGTTTGATAACATCACGAACACGTTCACCCGTATGAGCCGTTACGACCAAAAACCCAGAAAAGGTATCAACAGACACATGAACAAAGTGCAAACGACCAAAGGAGGAAACATCAGTAACATCCATCTGCCATAGTTCATTGGAAGTCAGTCCCCTGGGATTCACGGCAGATACTACTGGCATTGGCGTGAGCCGCTGACAATCCGGGCAAGCACGAACGATGTCCTGGGCCTGTTCAGCTGTAAGAGAAAACTGCTTCTGTAAGGAGCGAGCATTCTGATGAAAAAATTCATGGGATAATTTTGCTTGTTCCAAACGGCGAGGTAGGACTGCCATCAGAGTGAGTGCATCCGCAGCAGCATTACCGGAAATGAGCAGTCCTGGTAAATTAGTATGAGATTGGATATGCATAATAAAATACGGAAATCGTCTAACACGCAGCAGCTGTGCTAACTGTATTAGCAAAGAAAATAGTTGCTTATTATCTACTTCTCGAATAAATGCAGTCTCTATGCGCTGTACTATGCTTGTGACATAAGCTGAGTCTGCCACTATATTAAGTGGTATTTGAGAAAACAATTCAAAAGCGCGAACAGCAGCTGCTAATTCAACTACCTGCGTAGATCCAGGTAGAGAAGTAACATCCGAAGACCAGGGGGCCTGATCTGCTTCCTTCACTGGGTGTTCAGACGTTTTCCGTCCTCCCGGCGTCTTCCACGCCACTACAGCTTTACCTGTTTTTCCAGATCCATCAATGAAAACAGTTTGCTCCTGTGGAATAGGCACAGAACTTAATAGTATGCGTGGCTGTAGTGGTAGAGACTGTAAGGAATTCAAAAGTCGATGGCGTGGTAAATTGTGTTCTATGGAATTAACGTAATCCGCCATTGCAATCTGAAAACTCAGGCTGTTTTGTAATAATGTCCAAAATTCATCTCCTGTGAAAGGCAAATGCATAACATCTGGATCTCGACCTGTCAATTGTTGACATCGTAGTCGACCTTGTGGTATCAAACGAGAGATCATTTCAATTGCAGTGGTCAACGTCTTACTAAATGAGTGAGGTAAAAACAGCCATTCCAGAATGCATAAGGCATCCTTTTCAGTTTGTACCCTAGCATCCCATTGTCCCAGTAAGGCAAACAGCTGAAAAGAGTGGTAAATAAGGAACAATCGAACTGGCAACGATAGCCGGATTCGATGTGCGAAGGTATCATTAATTTTATCCATTACCTGTTGCAATGCTTCTTGGCCTGGTTCCGAAAGAGATCTGGGGGATGCCAAATCAGGATCCCCTTTCAGCAACGAGAACAAGGGTGACAGTTCATGAGTGGTAATTCCCAATAGAGGTTGCATCCAATTGATTGTGCCCAACAACTTCTGTAGATCGTTCAGAGTACTTACAGTAGTGGCAAGCCGCAAGACTTGTGGACACACATGCGACTCGAAGAGTTTCCAGCCTAGGTATTTCCAAGGAGAAACTGACTGTACCTTCTCTGCTGCTATCTGAAATCCATATCGATGTAATTCTGTGGACAAACACTCAAAAATTTGAGAGAGATATGATTCTGTCTCAGCTGCCAACAAGATACCATCCATATAATGATAAAATACAATATTTTTATACCGTTGACGAATTGACAAAAGTGCCTCTCCCACCACCATTTGACAAATGGTAGGACTATTCTTCATGCCTTGAGGTAAAACAACCCAATGGAACCGTTGCATAGGTCGATCATTGTTAATTGTAGGAACAGAAAAAGCAAACCGAATACAATCCTCTGGGTGTAGATAAATTGTAAAAAAGCAATCTTTGAGATCAATAACTTTTAAATGCCAATCATCAGGGATCATGGTAGGATTTGGGGTCCCGGGCTGCAAGGCCCCCATGGATACCATAACGGCATTAATAGCTCGCAAATCCTGTAACAATCTCCATTTTCCTGATTTTTTAGGTATGACAAAAATAGGCGTGTTCCAAGGACTGGTGGATGGCACTATGTGTCCTAATTGTAATTGCTCCTGTACTAATTCCCAAGCTTTTTCTAGCCGCTCACCTTTCAAAGGCCACTGATCAACCCACACTGGCTTGTCTGTAAGCCAAGTCAGTTTCAGGCGCGGCTGTACTTCAGTGGTCTTCATTAAAAATGTGTCGTAAGTGCTACATTCCATTGTTGCAACAGATCACGTCCCCATAGGGTACATGGGACATTTAAAACATAGGGTTTCAGCATGGCATGTTTATTTTCCGGACCTTCCACCAGTAAAGAATGCAAGCTCTGCCATGGTATTTGGGTACCACCAACTCCGGTAACAGCAGCAAAAACTTGTACTAATGGCCAATCAGAGGGCCATTCAGATCTCTGAATTATCGAGACATCCGCCCCTGTATCCACCAGTCCAGTAAAAGCACGGTCATTTACTTTACACATCAACATAGGCTGACCCGTAGTTATCTTTTGAGTCCAGAATATTCGAGGCAAACCGGTGCTTCCAAATCCCGCTGACCCCCTCTGCTGGCCTAATATAGGATCTCCCTTCTCCCTTTGAACATTAGGTAACAAAATTAGCTGAGCAATGCGCTCCCGCTGGAATAGTACACGGAGGAGTAGGAATCCATGCCATAATTTTAATTTCCCCAGTATAATCAGTTTCAATCACCCCAGGAAGGACAAAAAGTCCTGCCTTGGAGGTTGAGGAATGTCCTATCAATAAGGCACAAAACCCTGCTGGTAAAGGGCCGTACACTCCAGTGGGGAGTATGTTAACAGATTGATCTCGTATTACTGTTGATTGGCTGGTGGCCAGATCCAACCCGGCGCTTCCGAATGTAGCTGGCTTAAGGGCATGGACGGTTGGCAATTGTTGACATTTGCTTCGTGCGAATTCACCGCCCAGGTGGAGGCTTGAGCTACCGGCCTTGAAATCGGGGTCCTGTTGAAGGTTCTCGGGGCTCCGGACCTCGCGCCCCTCCTCCCGTTTCCCTGCATCAGTCCTGGGGCAGGTTACCATTCTTATCAAATTTGGATCGACATTGGTTACCCCAGTGATATCCCTTCTGACAACGAGGACACAGCTGAGCGGGACCTTTAATTTGGCCCTTTGTTCCTCGTCTTGCTCTGGGGCAATCTTTTTTAATATGACCTTCCTGGCCACATACAAAACACTTAGTCGCCGCTTGAGCCACCATTAGTTGTTGAGCCAACGCCGCTGCTAATATCTCCGCTTTAAACTGTTCTGACCCCACATTTTGACAAGCTGTGATCAAATCAGTTAAAGTCTTTGCCCGATTCCGAACGGGATCTATAGCTTTTCTACAATCAGAATTAGCATTCTCAATTGCAAGCTGAAAAAGCAACAACTCGGCGGCTTCAGGAGACTCTATCTGATGTTGTATAGCAGTTTGTAATCGATCTAAAAATTGCACATAGGGTTCTTGCGCCCCTTGCCGGATTGTAGCAAATGATGATTCCGGCTTGCCAGAATCCGGCACTCGCCTTAATGCTTTCATAGCCAAATCAGCCGCCTGTGTAAGCAGTTCACGGGGTAAGGTGGCTTGTGCAGCAGGTGACGCCCAATTCCCTTCACCTAACATTTGATCTCGCCCATAGGGTAGTTGCAAATTGTCCAAATTGTCTACTACCTTTGCAATAACAAGTTCACGATACTCAAAAAACCACACAGAATACTGCACCGCTGACAAAACAAGGCGTAATACAGACTTCCAATCTAAAGGAGTCATCGTATAAGATTCCCCTATTGCTTGCAGTAAGTTCATAGTAAATGAAGCCTGCCACCCGTACTCCTTTATCGATTTGCACACCTCCTTAATCACCTCATATGGTAAATGAGCATACTCCGGCGCTCTGCCAGGTTGATAAATTACAGGCATTGCCTGGAGAAGCGTTATATCCCCCTTTTTTAATGCCTCTGTACGACACTCATCAAAGGACAGCCTTGACGCTACCGTACCTAAAGGCTGATATGTGGGAGGGGTGCGCGGATCCCTGCAGCAGATCTCCTCGGGTGGGGGGAAGGGGGCAAATGGTGGTGGTTTCATGACGGACAACCGAGAAAGTGTCTTTTGTCTCTGTCGATGTAAGATTTCATCCGCCGTTGGCACAGATGCAGCCATTGCTTTAACTGGCGAAAGTGGAGGGTATAAATCAGGCTCTCGTTCGGGGTCTATCGAGCCCGTGTCAAAGGGATCGTCTGGCTCCGAATCATCCTTCAGAGGCGGGGGCTCCGCGCAAGGCATTACAGTTTCATCAGGAGCCAACAGTTCAAACGAATCTCCCCCATCTTTTGATTCTCCCCCCGGTATTGCTGGATCAGTCACATTTTGCAACACCTGTTCGGCAGGGCATAACTTTTGCAGAGCCGTATACACAACTCGCCAGGTAATCAATATTGCCTCTGGAACTTCTAGTTGCAAAATCTGTTTAGTCTGTAATTCCTCACCCACTTTTTGCCATTGCTTTAAATCATAACACCCAGCCGTTCCTACAGAAGGGAACCAAGGGCAGTGATCCCGGGGACCCACGCAAGGAGTCTCACCAATTGTATTGGAGCGACCTTAAAACCTTGTTCCTGTAAAATACGTTGAAATATTTCAAGTTGAAGCTTTTGTGACTGAGATGCCGACTGCCCCATGACCAATGTATAAAGTTCGTATAACTTCCCCGCAGCTGCTCACCTGAATCGTCCTGCGACCGGTGATGAATTGAGCTCAATATGTTGATCCTCCGTTTATGCTCCGTCCAGCTCAACAGGGGTACACCACCGGATATTTCTATTTCCTTTCTTCAAGATCTTCTTTCTTCAGGTCGTCGTCTTTTTTTTTTCTTTCTCAATCGTGCCCCACGTTGGGCGCCATTTGTGGTGTATGGTTGCACGGACTCTCACATAAGCATGCACAGAATCATTTATTGTTACAATACAGGAGAATATATCCTTTACCATAACGGGGAGGTCCCGCTGTCTCCCCCAATCATCACCCAATTCGTATCCCTTATTAACTAAGAAAAACAGTCTCTCTTCCTTTTGGCAAAGATCCAGACGACTGCTCTCAGATCCGCTTATTCTCACGGTTAACCAGTTACATAATTCTCTTGATGTTTTTCAGTTTCCTTACAGAGGAGACAACTAAGCCAGGTGTTCAGGTCTTATCTCAGGCTTATGTGCGCGTCTGCTAGTTCTCAGTGCACAGGCCGAATTCCTGTCTTATCTTGGCCGAAACTCCCAACTCCACAATTCTTCTCCACAAACGTTCATTATATTGATTGGTCACAATGTTGATCTATTGGCTTTCAAAGTTGTGGGACTGGCTCTCAATGTTGCAATATGCAGTACCTTGCTTGCAGTACATGTTCCCAGATGTGCTGTTTATTGCTATTCAGAACTGAGCCAAGATTATCATTTTGCTGCTGTTTTATGATGTGATAAAATCGTTGGTTGTAAGTCTAATCTGGTATCTGTACTCAGCACTGCTGTCACCTCTGTACCTCGGGAACCACCTCTTAGAAACTATTAGTAATTACTTTTTTTTCCCCTCAGAGAATGAATCTAAGGGGGAGACAGGATGGGACACTTTTTCAGACTTGTTCATCTTCCCTTCCCTTCCCTTCAGAAAGTCCTTCTTTTTCTATCCTCTTCATAAATATGTTCACAATATTCCCTGAGAATTTTGAATATCCTTGGGATGTTCAAACAAGCATGATCATATTGCTATGTCTCCTGAATGTGGTTCAGGTCTTGTTTAGGGTTAAACAACTATTTAGGAATATTGTCCAGAGATCAACCCCAGCAACAGACACGGTGTCTACTCAAACCCCCATGACAGGCACTGCAGGTATTTTAATTCCCAGGACAACCACTGTGGCTACTCAAACCCCGGCAACAGTCACCGCAGTTACTCCAACCTCTGCAACAGGCACTGTGGCTACTCAAACCCCAACAACAGACACTGCTGGTACTCCAACCCCCGTCACAGGCACTGCAGCCACTCAAACCCCGGCAACAGTCATTATAGGTATTCCAACCCCCACGACAGGCACTGCAGCTACCCAAACCCCAGCAACAGGTACTACAGCTGAACCAGAAGACCAACCCTTGTTGGTATCCGTCGCCCCTGTACAGAAGAAGAAATCTTTGAAGTAGAAGTCAGGTCGTTTAGAAAGGGATGATGGAAAAGCAGGGCCATCACAAGGAGGGGAGGAGGAAGAGGAAGAACTCATAAACGAGACGGAAACCACCTGATCCCTATCCCTGAATGAGTTGCGAGATATGCGGAAAGATTTCAGCCGTCATCCAGCCGAGCATATTGTTACCTGGCTGCTCCGGTGCTGGGATAATGGGGCCAGTAGCCTGGAATTAGAGGGGAAGGAAGCCAAAGAGCTGGGATCTCTTGCTAGGGAGGGGGGCATTGACAAAGCAATTGGAAAAGGGACACAGGTCCTCAGCTTCTGGAGGCGACTGCTGTCAGGCATGAAGGAAAGGTATCCCTTCAAGGAAGATGTTATATCATCCAGGCAGATGGACCACTATGGAGAGAGGTATCCAGTACCTGAGGGAATTAGACATGCTGGAGGAGGTTTATAGTGACCTGGACAACAACCAAACGCCCAAAGATCCAGATGAAGTCCAGTGCACGCGACCGGTGGCGGAAGTTGGTACGGAGCGCACCAGCGTCATATGCCAATTCGTTGGCAGTACTGTCCTGGAAAGACGAAGAAGCACCAACGGTGGATGACGTGGTTAACAGACTCCAGGAATACAAAGAAACTATTTCCTCCTCCCTTGTCTTGGCTGTGGAGAAACTGTCCCGGAAGGTCCAGCAACTCGAAGAGGATATGTCCTATTCTCCACCTGTATGGACTAGTATCTCAGCCATTATCATCAGCAGTCTACTGCTCAAGAGAGAGGATATAGAAAGTACACACCATGGGGCACCCTGTGGTTTTACCTGCGTGACCACAGAGAGGACATGAGGAAGTGAGATGGAAAACCTACCTTCATCCTAGAGGCACGGGTATGTGACTTGCAAGGAAAAACAATCACACAAGGGGGTTCCCCCAGGAAAAAGGCTGCTCCAGTTGTCAGGAAAAATCTGTCTCACGACAGTCCAGTTTCCAGTGAAGAGTTCCCCAGAGAGAGTAGAAGGGCTGATCTTCCTTTGGACTGTAATGAAGAAATTCTTGACTCACGTTTGCAAGAAGTGAGAAGCAGATACTATGACCAGAACTAGAGGGGCCCTGCCTCTGGCCAGGTGGAGGAAAGGGACAACTGGGTTTACTGGACTGTGTGGATTCGATGGCCTGACACATCAGAGCCACAGGAGTATAAGGCTCTCGTAGACACCGGTGCACAGTGTACCCTGATGCCATCAAGCTATAAAGGGGCAGAACCCATTTGTGTTTCTGGAGTGACGGGGGGATCCCAAGAGTTAACTGTATTGGAGGCCAAAGTGAGCCTAACCGGGAATGAGTGGCAGAAGCACCCCATTGTGACTGGCCCAGAGGCTCCATGCATCCTTGGCATAGATTACCTCAGGAGAGGGTATTTTAAGGACCCAAAAGGGTACCGGTGGGCTTTTGGTGTAGCTGCCCTGGAGACGGAGGAAATTAAACAGCTGTCTACCTTGACTGGTCTCTCGGAGGATCCTTCTGTTGTGGGATTGCTGAGGGCTGAAGAACAGCAGGTACCAATTGCTACTACAGTGGTGCACCGGCAGCAATACTGCAGCAACCGAGACTCCCTGATTCCCATCCATGAGCTGATTCGTCAACTGGAGAACCAAGGAGTGATCAGCAAGACTCGCTCACCCTTCAACAGTCCCATATGGCCAGTGCAAAAGTCTAATGGAGAGTGGAGACTAACAGTAGACTATCGTGGCCTGAATGAAGTCACGCCACCACTGAGTGCTGCCGTGCCGGACATGCTACAACTCCAGTACGAACTGGAGTTAAAGGCAGCCAAGTGGTATCCCACAACTGATATCGCTAACGCGTTCTTCTCAATCCCTTTGGCAGCAGAGTGCAGGTCACAGTTTGCTTTCACTTGGAGGGGTGTCCAGTACACCTGGAACCAACTGCCCCAGGGGTGGAAACACAGCCCTACCATTTGCCATGGACTGATCCACACCGCACTGGAATAGGGTGAGGCTCCGGAACATCTGCAATACATTGATGACATCATTGTATGGGGCAACACAGCAGAAGAAGTTTTTGAGAAAGGGGAGAGAATCCAAACCCTTCTGAAGGCTGGTTTTGCTATAAAACAAAGTAAGGTCAAGGGACCTGCATAGGACATCCAGTTTTTAGGAATAAAATGGCAAGATGGACATCGTCAGATCCCAATGGATGTGATCAACAAAGTAACAGCCATGTCCCCACCAGCTAGCAAAAAAGAAACACAAGCTTTCTTAGGCGTTGTGGGTTTTTGGAGAATGCATATTCCAGATTACAGCCAAATCGTAAGCCCTCTCTATCACGTGACTCAGAAGAAGAACGACTTCAAATGGGGCCATGAGCAACAACCAGCCTCTGAACAAATTAAATGGGAGATAGTTCATGCAGTAGCCCTTGGGCCAGTCCAGGCAGGACAAGATGTGAACAATGTGCTCTAGATCGCAGCCAGGGAGAATGACCCTACCTGGAGCCTCCTGCAGAAAGCACCAGAGGAGACTCAAGGTCAACCCTTAGGGTTCTGGAGTTGGGGATACAGAGGATCCAAGGCCCACTACACACCAACAGAGAAGGAGATATTGGCAGTATATGAAGGGGTTCGAGCTGCTTCGGAAGTGGTTGGTACTGAAGCACAGCTCCTCCTGGCACCCAACTGCCGGTGCTGGGCTGGAACTTCAAAGGGAGGGTCCTCTCTACACATCATGCAACCTATGCTATGTGGAGTAAGTGGGTCTCACTGATCACACAACGGGCCCGAACAGGAAACCCCAGTCGCCCAGGAATCTTGGAGGTGATCACGAACTGGCCAGAAGGCAAAGATTTCGGAATATCCCCAGAGGAGGAGGTGACGCGTGCTGAAGAAGCCCCACTGTATAATAAATTACCAGAAAACGAGAAGCAATATGCCCTGTTCACTGATGGGTCCTGTCACCTTGTGGGAAAGCATCGGAGGTGGAAAGCTGCTGTATGGAGTCCTATATGCCAGGTCACAGAAACTGCTGAAGGAGAAGGTGAATCGAGCCAGTTTGCAGAGGTGAAAGCCATCCAGCTGGCCTTGGACATTGCTGAACGAGAAAAATGGCCAGTTCTTTATCTCTATACTGACTCATGGATGGTGACAAATGCCCTGTGGGGGTGGTTGCAGCAGTGGAAGCCGAACAACTGGCAGCGCAGAGGTAAACCCATCTGGGCTGCTGCTGCAACATATTACTGCCCAAGTAGAGAACCTGGCTGTAAAAGTACGTCACGTAGATGCTCACATACCCAAGAGTTGGGCCACTGAGGAACATCAAAACAATCAGCAGGTGGACCAGGCTGCTAAGATTGAAGTGGCCCAGGTGGATCTGGACTGGCAACATAAGGGTGAAATATTTATAGCTCGGTGGGCCCATGATGCCTCAGGCCATCAAGGAAGAGATGCAACATATAGATGGGCTTGAGATCGAGGAGTGGACTTGACCATGGACGCAATTGCACAGGTTATCCACGAATGTGAAACATGCGCTTCAATCAAGCAAGCCAAGCGAATAAAGCCGCTTTGGTATGGGGGACGATGGTTAAAATATAAATGTGGGGAGGCCTGGCAGATTGATTATATCACACTCCCACAAACCCGCCACGGTAAGCGTTATGTGCTCACCATGGTGGAAGCAACCACCGGACGGCTAGAAACATACCCTCTGCCCCATGCCACCATCCGGAACACCATCCTGGGCCTTGAAAAGCAAGTCTTATGGCGAAATGGCACCCCAGAAAGAATTGAGTCAGACAATGAGACTCATTTCCGAAACACCCTTATAGACACCTGGGCCAAAAAACATGGCATTGAGTGGGTCTATCACATCCCCTATCATGCACCAGCCTCTGGGAAAATCAAACGATACAATGAACGGCTAAAGACTACACTGAGGGCAACGGGTAGCGAGACAGTCAAGCATTGGGACACACATTTAGCAAAAACCACTTGGTTAGTCAACACTAGGGGATCTTTCAGTCGAGCTGGTCCTGCCCAATCAAAACCCTTACGTACTGTAGTTGGAGATAAAGTCCCTGTCATGCACATAAAAAAATATGCTGGGGAAGACAGCCTCTGGCAGGGTTATTCCTGCCTCTGGCAAGGGAAAACCCATCCGTGGGATTGCTTTTGCTCAAGGACCTGGGTGCACTTGGTGGATAATGCAAAATGATGGAGAATTCTGGTGTGTACCTCAAGGGAATTTCATTTGTGTGAAAATAGCCAATGAACCGAATTGTATGATGTTAATTATTATATGATATTGTATATCGTCATTATCTCTATGGTTGCTATAGCAGCAAAATCACCCGGATTAATGAAGAACGAACTAACTCCAATGAAACCCAGCCAAGTGCAACAACAGTAGAACCAGAGGAGCATAGCAATACTGGAAATCAGAACTGGCTTCAGAATGCAACAGCCCAACACCACACATCATCTCTCCTGCCCTCAAAGACTGTTATGACAGATGGAGCCCAAAGTCATGGACTAAATGAACTCAATGGACATTTTAGAGGGATGGCCCACAGACTAAGGGAATGATATCTGTGTGTATGTATAAATATAAAGACAAGAAAGGTGATGGTGATTAATTAGAATGTATTAGAAATTGTGAAATCTAAGCATGATGTAAATGGTACAGAATAAGGGGTGGATACTGTCTTGGTTTCGGCTGGGATAGAGTTAAAATTTCTTCCTAGTGCTGTGTTTTGGATTCAGTATGAGAAGAATGTTGATAACACACTGACGTTTTCAGTTGTTGCTAAGTATCTTGTCAAGGACAACTACCCTCCAGGAAGCTACCAAGCTACTACCCTCCCAAGATTGGGAGGAGGGAACACAGCCAGGACAGCTAGCTCAGCTGGCCAACAGGGTATTCCATACCATGTGACGTCATGCTCAGTATATGAATGGTAGGCGTGACCCAGGAAGTACCGATCGCTACTTGGTTATTGGTCAGCGCGGGTAGTGAGCAATTGCACTGTGCATCACTCATTTTATATATATTATATATTATTATTATTATTATTGTTATTATTATTATTATTATTAATATTATTATTATTTTCTATTTTCTATTCTATTAAAGTAGCTTTTTCTCAACCCACGAGTTTTTTTTTTCTCACTCTCACTCTTCAGATTCTCTCCCCACCAAGCTGGGAGTGAGCGAGCGGCTGTGTAGTATTTGGCTGCCTGTTAAACCACGACAATGCATTACAATAATAAGTTCTCTAAAAAAAAATACTGTATTTTGGTGTTAGTTTTACACATGATGTGCTTGATGTTTCTTAAAATAAACAGTGTTTATAAAAGAAATTATGCTTAAAGCATGAAATATAACTTATTGTAATGCCTGCTCTAATGTACACAAAGAACTGTATGAATATCAAGCTGAATCTTCCACACTTTTAAAGCATTATTTTTCTGGTACCAACTGACCACCCATTCCAAGAATCTCCTAAAGAAACAAGCAAACTATAATGCTGGGCAAAGAAATATTATTTAATATCTACTTGTTGTAAACGCCAGATTCTTTCCATTCTATTATTCTATTCAAATTTTAAGGTAACAGCTCATTCCACACTGAATTCTTACACCATGCATATTACAGCTGCAAAGGAAACTTTTGCAGTTCATAACAGCAACTGCATGAACCAAAGCTCATTTGCAATATCTGTGTTTTGAACACTTTAGTCATTATTTGAAAGTACATTTTATTCACTCAAAATACAAATATTAGCTTTACGTTGACGTATTCTGCATGGAGACATCTCCGTTCGCTTGTCAATTTTGTTTAAAATTTGGGGGGTAAAATCTTTTCTCTTTCCATCTATATCACCCTAACCAATCTATCATCAGATCACAAGAGATTTAGTGCTAGATATTAGTGTTTAGATGTCAAGTGAAAATGCAATTTGCATATCCTTAGAAGGTGTAAGTAAATATATACAAAAGATGCAAGTTAGATTTTTAACATGTTTACAAGTGGTAGATATTCTCCAAATATAGAAAAGACCAGTAACGTTAGTGGCAAGGTGGTTATACAGTAAAGGTAGAGCAAAGATTATAGATAATGACTACATAGTTCAAAACCAGAAAAAAAAAGCTTCATTTTGTTTTGAGGGTGTGTGGTTTTTTAGAAAGGAAAGTGAACACACTATGAAATCAAACACCAGAAAGCCAATAGATTTGAGACAGCAGCAAAATAAATTACAGTCCGGTTTTATGTATTCAAATTAACCGAGTACAGAGAAGGAAGGTACTTTCTTCCAACAGCTCTGAAACAGCTAACTCATTCTGTTGTACAATTAATAGCACACTTTTCTAAAAGGTCTGTCAAAACTGGTAGCATATGACCAGAGAACTGTAAAGTGCATCAAGAGGAGGAGAAGGATAAAGTCAAGTACAAACCATCAGGCTAATATTACTAGTGTACAAGGCTTAAAACCAGCTTTGAAAGACAGAATAATTAAAAAAAAAATTGAATTCAAGGAGAGGAAAAAAAAGCAATAAAAAAGGGGGAGGGAGCTGTGATAAACTAATCCTAGCTTTTTGTTATAACCGATTTCCCAAATTAGAGAAGTTCAGTAGGCATGTGTAACTGGACTTCAGTAAAGCATATGTTGTTAGATGGAAAAACAGTAGTCAAATAAGAGAAAATGAAGGACTGGTCCTAAATTTATAAGGGGAATAGAACTGAGCTGGATCAATGTGATGAAGCTCAATAATATAACAATGTATTCAAAGTCATGTACCTTGAACCTATATTTAAGATTTCCTACATTTTGCCGGAAGCTCTGAAAATTCACCTCCATCGTTGATAGATATAAATTTGATTATGACTAAATCATGAATGAAAAATAGCTGTGATAAAGACAAATAATACCTGTCTCCCTTTGAAATGTAAAGGAAAAATAATGTTTCAGAAGTCTTAGGTAAGAAAATACCTTGCTCGTGTTATACCTAAATCAAGTCTTCAGTCTGGACACCTCTTTTCAGGGAAGGAGAAGTTCAAACTGGAGTAAATGCAAATGAAGTTTACTAGAACAATGAAAGGAAACTCTATGCCCAGGGAAGACATGAAAAGGCTTGGCTTCTCTTGTTGGCAGTTTGTCTTGTTAAAGCAAATGTAACAGAGACACAAGAACCATGGAGAAAGGAAAGTTATTTAAACTCAATAACAAACAAATAACTGAATATGAATTGGACATTAATAAATTTAATTCTTATTCTAAATCAACCGACAAAGTTCCCTGTAAAAGCACAAAAATTGCTGTCGTCCAGAACCTCTTTGACTCATCTGTTCCTATTAAAAGATACCGTGCAAAAGACAGTATGCTGTCTTTATAGAACATCCGACATCATTTCACCAAAAGTCGGTTACATTAGTGAAAACAGTAGGGCTACCCGAATCTGCTGAAAACAGATTTTGGCCCCTCTATTACAATGTGTATTTTACTTCAGTGTCAACACATCCATGCATACCAATACGTATACATGGTGTCCAGCTGTGGCAGCTGCCCTTCTTGGTCTCCTACAGCCAGAGCCTCCCCATGAACACTGTGCAGTCTTCTGTGTGGGCTGCAAAAACCCACAAACTCACTACATCAGCTGTGGGAAAAAACCACACAAGTAGAATTGGTCTTCATTTCTTGTTCTCCAAGCAGCATAAGCATGAGAAATCGTGATTTTATGTTTAAATGAACAGGCTATGTTAGATATAAACATTTAAGGGAATATAGTAGGTAAAATGCCTAATTATTACTTAATTTCTGAAAAGCAGACATATTCCTCATGAGCAAGAATTAAAATAGATACATAAATTCCAAGCTCTTTTTCCATCTACGAACTCTATGGAATTACTCGCCCTCATGAATATTTCCTAACCTATATGAGCTGGTTGACTAGCAGAGCATAGTCAGACCCATTGCTGGATTTTCTGACAGATTATGGGGGAGTGGGGAGAGGAAGCTATCATAATTCACTGCAGTAGAGATTCTAAACTCCCAGATCTCAGCACACCCCAAAATATGACTTACCAATATTTTTTTTTTAAAAGAATCATTAAAAATAAAGTTTCAGGATTGAAAAACTGGTCAGAAGCAGACTCACATAAAGATCAATCTTGCAAAAACTGCCACACAGCTTAACTTTATTACTGTAAGCAGTCCTTACTATTCATGGTGGCAAATGTAAATACATGCACAAGTGCTGGCAAATTAAGTTTTTATTTCCTGGATAAAATAAAGATTGTATCTGACACAAACTTATTACTCTAGCTTTATAAGATTAAAAGGAAAGTACTTATCTCTCAACCTAAAAATTCAGATCAAAAATCTGAAGCAATATTATAAAGTGTTTCTTCACAAAAGGATGAAAAAATATGACAAGAACACATTCATTTTAGACAAATGAAACAGTTCAAATGCTGCAGATACATTAAAACTTTTTCAATGAGAAAACAGTAGCACCTTAGATAAGTAGTCATCTTGAACACTGCATAAAAAGAGACAAAGGAAAATTTTTGCTGTTGAAAAATCTTAATGCTATTGAGTACGTAAGGAGTAAGTTAAACAAGATTCTATTTCTCTGATACAAATCATTATATAGCTGTCAGCAACCTAATATAAGCATTATTAAATATTTAAGAATATTCCATGTTAACCTAAAAACAATATGGTGATTTTAACAGAAGAATAACAACAGGAGAAATAATTAGTGAGCTGGTAAAGCTGTCATCTAGATAGGTTTCTATCTAAATTTTATATGTCACTCGTCTCAAACTCACCAGCTCATTTAAGAATAAGAATTGAAGAATGTGGAATTATACTCAAGCGGAAAATATCTAGTTTGGTCTCACACAAATGTCATAGACAATAGAGGAGGTTTCCCATAGGAGAATGTTGCAGCTGTGTGCCTGTATTGTTTTTAAAACCCGCTTATAAAATCTTTTCTAAAATATTATTACATACTGGAAAATCACACTCTTCCCTTCTCCACCTAGGTCAAATTATACTAATCCAGGTCTGATTTTGCTGTCTATGAAAAGACACATGCGGTAAACCTGAACCAATCTGCTGATCAGAAAAGCAGTCAGGAGGATATGAGCAGAATTGTTTGATCCAGCTGCTGTGCTGCATGAAGTTTGAAGGGAAGTTTGTTAAGCAAAAATGAGAATATGCTCCAAGGAAAAGATAATTCTTCACGGAGGTAAAACAAGGAGGATTGAAAGAGTCAGGAAAACCCCATTAATCTGTTCTTCTTTAATATGAATGATGAAATTATTAGTACTTGTCCTGTACAGATAGCACCAATGGTTTAATTATTATGAAGAAAGTGAAACCGCCAAAATTCAGCACACAACTAAAAACATTTAGACAGGCTAACATATTCAGATTCTAAACTGTAATCCCAGGGCTTGCGACCATGAAGCATATTAATATCTTATTTTTATCCTTCTGCAAATATTCACTAGAAAATGTAAAGGTCTTTATTTCATTGTAAAAATCCCAGTAGGCTTCATTAGTCCTGACAGAATAAATTGAGAAAAAACTCTCTTGCATAGGCATCTATTTTCTTTACAAACAATACCTGTAGAGATGGTGTTCACTGATATGCTAAACCCAGCGAGACTAAATGGTGAATGTGACCTATGCAGAAGAAATCTGCTGGTATAGAGGAGGCCTTCTGCCAACTCAGTTGTCAAACACTTGCCCGTTTCTCTCTTCCCCTACAGGGAAATACTGACCTTGATTGAATATATAATGATGAATAACACTCATTTAAGTTAGCTTTGCTAACAGTTTTAATTTTGTTAGGTTCCAAAAAACTCTCTTGCAGCTGACCCATTCTGTTGCTGTCTTTTCAATAGTCTCTAACAATGTCAAGGTTATTTGACTACAGATAGTCTTATATTGACTAGTAACAATTCTTTCCTTAATTCCTAATGACATCTACTTTCAGCTACTCTTCTACACTGCCCAATGTTTTTTATGCGTGTCAAAATAGCCACACAGTATAGTCATTAACCCCATTATCATTTTTAAATATTACCATAATATTGAGTTGATCCAATCTTGTGTAGTAACAGAGATGTATAACGTGTGGGAGAGGTATTTAAAAAAAAAAAGTCATTTTTTGACATCATCACAATTGTGCCGCTTGGTTCCAAAATTCCCGCTCAGCATCACTAGTTAAGAATTTCTGCTTCCATTTAGTCAGTTTTCCTACCCATTAGTCTGAAAAGTCACTGAAGACTGTTTTTGTCCCATTCACCAAGCAGAACCACTGAGATTGTCCACCCTTGGGTGAGTTTTAGCTGCTGGGCTTCTTTATTTGAATATGAACATGCTCCTGGTTGGAAAATTTGTACATCGCTTAAATATTTTCATCTATTCTTTTAACCATAGGGTAGTTATATTAGAATCCATCAAGTGTTAGCCCTACAAAGTGCATAAGACATTTCCTTGAAGCCCATCTAAACGTTTGAAGGCTTTCCCATCCCAAAAGAGATTGTGCTATATAGACCAAACCCATCTGCATTCCCCATGTAGGTTCTGGGAGTTGGGCTGGTAACAACTAGGATTAAGATATCAGTCACAGATGCCTTACTGTGTTTCAATTATTTCTTCATTAAATCAGTTCCAATACCACTTCTCTGTCTATTAAATAACAAAGATTCATAATCAAATGAATAACCAACAGTGAATGGAAACACCGTGTTCAGTTGTATGCTAAGGTTAGTTTTAGGTGCATAGACTCAAATAACTGTATATCAACATTTTATCTATATTACTGAGAGAAGATTTAGCCTTAAATACCTTTCTCTTTTTTCTGTCTTTTTTTTTTTTTTTAAATTCATGTCTTTGAACTAAAAAGCTTTTAAACAGTCCTTTACATTACTCTGGATTGATGCTTGTAATAAAAAGAAAAGTTTTGGTATTGTATTTATCCCCTGTAGTATGAACACAATCAGAAGTAATTCCAGGGAATTGTATGACTCCTTGCAGATAGTAGTTGGCAGTGCTTGACAAATATTTCCAAAAGTTTTGTTTAACTTAGGAGTTTTCTCGATAATATCTTCCTATAACCAAATAAGAACAAAAAAAAGCTCTTTCTTTGACTGTGTCATGGTTTAACCCCAGATGACAGATAAGTACTACACAGCCACTCACTCACTCCTTCCACAGTGCGATGGGGGAGAGAATTGGAAAGGATAACAGGGCAAAAACTTGTGGGTTGAGATAAAGACAGTTTAGCAGGTAAAGCGAAAGCTGCATGCGTAGGCAAAGCAAAATAAGGACTTCACTCACTACTTCTCATTGACAGGCAGATGCTTAGGCATTTCCAGGAAAGCAGGGCCCCACCACATGTCAGGTTACTTGGGAAGACAAATGCCATAACTCCAAACGTTCCCCCCTTCCTTCTTTCTCTAGCTTTTATTGCTGAGAACGATGCCATAGGGTTTGGGATATCCCTTTGGTCAGTTGGGGTCAGTCCACTCCCAACTTCCTGCCCACCCCCAGCCTACTCGCTGGTGGGTGAGAAGCAGGAAAGACCCTGATGCTGTGTAAGCACTGCTCAGCAATAACTAAAACATCCCTTTGTTATCAACACTGTTTTCATGAGAAATCCAAAACATAGCCCCATACTAGCTGCTCTGAAGAAAATTAACTCTATCCCAGCCAAAACCAGTACAGACTGTCATCTCCTTTGCTCTTCATCATCTTACCTCATCAAAGAAATTTGAGCTGTGTATCAATGGGTGCGGTTTACCATAAAATTTAGTAGATACGGATTAGATTCCCAACTGTTTAGACCCAAACTTCTTGAACGTGTTCTTCAAATTGAAGCATTTGTAAAGGGCAGGGACCATTTCATGCATAACCAAAGCCAAACAATTTTCCTGTTGTTTACATGCAAAAGAGAGAATAACACTTAGGAATGGCATTTCAATGATGTTTGGAAACATATACAGACCCTTTGTCAACACCAGACATTCTTTTTTTTTCCTCCACTTTCACGAATATGTTATTTTTCAGATGGGTGCACTCTTACCTTTTAATGTTTTTGGAACAGCAGTCTATGCAGGAGGAGGATCAGCTCAAAGACTCCAAACCTTGCAATAAGTAAGTAGAGAGATTTTCTTACTTTATGTACATTCATTCTTTTTTTTTTTTTTTTTTTTGAGTGTTAATTAAACTTTTAAAAAACAATTTAACGTATTTCTTACTTTTGGTTTAATCAAATTTATCAAAGATTTCATGATGATTCTAACGTCTTCCTCAATCTCTTTCTTGGTTCTCCATCTTCTGTGTTCAAAGATGACTGAATGAATCAGAGCTTCTCTATTCTTTTCACTATTAAAAAATAGTACAAACACAGTTCTGGATTTTGAAGCATTTTTAGTGTGTATTTTCACTCTATTTTTCGCATCTTTTCTGGAAGAGTTTGAATAATCCTGGTCTGTGTGTGCTGGCTGTGCAATACTCTATTATTTTACATTTTTAAGTCTGGCTAGTACAAGACATTTTGTAATCATCTGTAATGTTCCATTAGAAATTGTTTAAATTTTTTTTAAAAAATTGATATTTTTTCCCCCTTCTTTACAAGGAACATTGGTATACTGCTGTTTTTTCCTCAGCTAACATCAGAGGTTTTTATTACCATGCCACTGTTTTGACTATGGGCTCTCCTTCTTTGCGAGACATTTATTATATACAAAAGATTTATCTATTTCTTAAAATATTGCAACTGCATTCTGCATCCATATAAACAAGGGAGGACTATTATTTCTTTGTACCTGACTATTTCGGCAACAAGGCCAGGAGATATTTTTAGATAAATATGCTGTGGCATCCCCATTCTCATGGTCTACACATTCTCTTCTTTCCCTGTTGTCGTGTGAACTTCTTTGCACACAATCTGCCATTCATACTTTCTAGTGCCAATTATCAAAAAGTGTAAGGAATAAGAGAGAGTAATCATAGATGTACTTCCCTCTTCCATTTAATATTCGGAGGTACATTTAGCTCCATTAGCAAGCCATACTAGTAATATTTTTAACTGAGGGATACTCAGAAAGAAAATGTGAACTAGAAGTAGTCTAAAGTGGTAAAACTGCTTACAGTGAGAGTGAGTCAAGACTTCTATAATCCAGTAAGCATGGTACTGTTTTTTCTTTAGATCTAGTCAGCTTGGATTTTACATCTTAGGAAGAACAAGCAACAACAGGTTTTCATTTCTTGTAAGTTGTAGCATAGCTATGGTGCAAACTCTTTAATACAATTAATGAATTAAACAGCTAAGAACTTAAAGACAGTTCATTTTACTGATTTCAGTAAAGAACACAGAAGAATTGTTTGGTACTCTAGGTACCTAACCGTCTAGCAGCTGGAGCACAGATGCTATAGGCTATACAGGGGCATAGATTATCCTACAGACTTTATAAATTTAAGCCACAACTTGATTGTGTCACGTGGTCAGAACCCAAGACTAATTATTCATACAACATCTCTATCCTTGTAGGTTCAGAAACCAGATCACGTCTACAATACGCACAACTAAGGCACCTTCTTCAGAGCTGATCAAGTGATTGCCCCTCTTGGTTTACCACTATAGCAAAAATAGCGCCCCAGCTCCACACATCTGAGAGACAAAGCTACAAGCAGCAGTGGAAGACAGGCAATGCTGTTTCTTCCCAGTTGTGATGGAAGTACAAGATCCATTTAGCCCAATCCAATCCTCCTTCTGGCCAATACTGGGCTATTAGGAAGCAACAAAAAGCAGGCAAACCTACAGTCCTACTTGCTCTATGTCCTCCCAAAAATCCGCAAGGAATTTCTCTTAATAGAAGTCTTTTTGTTCTCTGTTGTGCAGTGTGGGGCCACAAATGTGAATGCAAGAGAAGAATCTGTGAACTGATGATACATTATTTTAATGCCACAATGTGATCTACTCATTTTCTCTTCCAAATACAGGTGAATTATAAGTAGGATTATTAGCACCACCCGTTACAGAAGTTGTCAAACTCTTTTCCAGAACACGTCCTTGGTTATAATTTAACGCTTGATTCAACTATAATTCTGCTGTACAGGTCTCCAAAGCTTACATTCGATTAGGCTTATTCCAGGTGTGGGCTGATCAGGTCTTTGCTTACACCACAGCTTTTCCAAATCTCCCTGGTCCCAGTGAGATATCTGGACCAGATCATAAAATTATAGAATCATAGAATAGTTTGGGTTGGAAGCTACCTTTAAAGGTCATCTAGTCCAACCCCCCTGCAATGAGCAGGGACATCATCGACTAGATCAGGTTGCTCAGAGCCCCGTCCAACCTGACCTTGAATGTTTCCAGGGATGGGGCATCTACCACCTCTCTGGGCAATCTGTTTCTGTGTGTCACCACCCTCATTGTAAAAAATTTGTTCCTTATATCTAGGCTAAATCCACCCTGTTGTAATTTAAAACCATTACCCCTTGTGCTGTCACAACATGTCCCCATCTTTCTTACAGGCCCCCTTTAAGTAATGCCAGGCTGCAATAAGGTCTCCCAGGAGCCTTCTCTTCTCCAGGCTGAACAACCCTAATTCTCTCAGGCTTTCTTCATAAGAAAGGTATTCCATCCCATTTTTGTGTCCCTGCTCTGGACCTGCCCCAACAGGCCTATACCTTTCTTGTGCTGAGACAAAAAAAGGAGACATGAGAACAGCAAGAAATGTAGAACATAGGTTCACATTCCTGTAATCTCCCTGAAGCCTAAAACTTTCCACATTAACCATAAACTAAAGCAATGAAATTGCAGACGACACCAAGTTGGGGCGGTAGTGTTGATCTGCTTGAGGATAGGAAGGCTCTGCAGAGGGACCTGGACAGGCTGGATCCATGGGCCAAGGCCAACTGTATGAGGTTCAACAAGGCCAAGTGCCGGGTCCTGCACTTGGAACACAACAACCCCATGCAATGCTACAGGTTTGGGGAAGAGTGGCTGGAAAGCTGCCTGGAAGAAAAGGACCTGGGGGTGCTGATTGACAGCCGGCTGAACATGAGCTGGCAGTGTGCCCAGGGGGCCAAGAAGGCCAATGGCATCCTGGCCTGTATTAGGAATAGTGTGGCCAGCAGGAGCAGGGAGGTGATCGTGGCCCTGTACTCAGCACTGGTGAGGCCGCACCTCGAATACAGTGTTCAGTTTTGTGCCCCTCACTACAAGAAGGACATGGAGGTGCTGGAGCATGTCCAGAGGAGGGCAACGAAGCTGGTGAAGGGCCTGGAGCACAAGCCTTATGAGGAGCGGCTGAGGGAACTGGGGTTGTTTAGCCTGGAGAAGAGGAGGCTGAGGGGAGACCTCATCGTGCTCTACAACTACCTGAAAGGAGGTTGTAGCGAGGTGGGTGTTGGTCTCTTCTCCCAAGTAAGTAGCGATAGCATGAGAGGAAATGGCCTCAAGTTGTGCCCAAGGGAGGTTTAGATTGGACATTAGGAGAAGTTTCTTTACTGAAAGCGTGGTCAGGCCTTGGAACAGGCTGCGCAGCGAAGTGGTTGAGCCACCATCCCTGGAAGTATTTAAAAGACGTGTAGATGAGGCCCTTAGGGACATGGTTTAGTGGGCATGGTGGTGTTGGGTTGACGGTTGGACTCGATGATCTTAGAGGTCTTTTCCAACCTTAATGATTCTATGATTCTATGATTGTATGAAATTAATCCTCAGATTTTTTCAAAATCCATGTGACTTTACCAAACCCAATACTACACTGAAGCTTCCGTTTCAGCATTGGTAATTAAGAACTGAAGGTTTGCTGGATGTCTGAACCCAAGGCTAAGAATTAGGAGCAAGCCATTGGCCTCTGCCCATATTTGTATGCTTATAAGTATGAGATAGACAGTGGTCAATAATAACTAAATATCTGAAAGATTTAAAATCTGTTTTTTCCAATCTCTGCTTTCAAAAAAACATTTGGATCTTAACTTCTTATAAGAACTTATATAAATTAAAACTCATTCTCTTTGAAAGCTGCTAGATGCCTTAATTAAACATACATACAAGAACATAATTTCCAGTTTTTCTTACTCTCATAATAGACAATATAGTTACGAAATATAATTATCAATTTTCAGGGGTGATCATTGCACATGTGGGATATGTTTCCTTTTCATTGCTATGTTAATTGGATGCAGATATTTTGTTTAATTTGTTTTCTACCCATAAGGGATGAGGATTATGTTAATGGGAAGCCAAACTCTCACTGAGTTGAGAAAAATTCATTGCAGAGCTTCAGAAAAAGCTATCTTCCTTTTTTTTTTTTTTTAATCCTGGGATAGATGGGGAAGAGTTCGGGTTTCTTTTCTGTCTTGAATATTGTTCTAACACTGTTTTCATAGCAATGATATAGCACTTTAAAAAAGTTATCACTGTGAGTAGTACTCTGTAATTCATCCAACAAAGAGAGCTCTAGTTCAACTAACAGTGACAGATACACAAGGAACAGTTACACAACTGTAAACTCCACTACCTGTATAAAGTAAGCAGTATAAAGCTGTCGTCAAGAATTTGTCACCTAGGAATCCTTCTTCTCTACAGAAAATCTACTTTATATATATTGATTATTAGAAAGTCCTGAGACAGGGAGAAAAGACCTGACTCCATGTCTGTAATTTAGATGAAAAAAGAATTTGACAATTCTCTCTACAGAGAGCATTCCTTTTATCACAGATCAATTTTTATATGTGGGAGCATGAGTCCTGTACCGTGAAAGAAAAATGTATGTAAAAATAAATTAACAAGCTTATTCAAGAGGAGCTTTTTGATGTCTCAGATTAAAAAGAGTCATATAAACACAGTGGTTTCAATAGCCAACAGTATAGAATTGTAGCTTTGACAGCGCAAATACCACTGTAAGAGAGGTTTTCATCCAAAAAAGTTTTTGGGATCAAGACCCTACTACCTGAGTAAAAATCAAGATCCAAACTAATATTGTTCTAATAAAAAGTCAAGAGCAGTAATTTTAGTTACAGTATTTCTTCTCCACACTGAAACAGACAAAGAACTTTTCATTATTTAAGGTCAATTAGAGAGACAAAAGTAATTCATCTAATAATTTAATTCTTTTCAGCAATGTTTAGGATCCTAAAAACAAGCCAATCCACTCTACTCCTAACCCCCCAAAAAGCCAAATCCGTTCACTAATTTCATTCTTATTTGCAATAAAAACAAATTAATTAGAACAAGCTCCTTTGCAAGACACCAAAAGCGATTCCTTCAATTATTTCTTTTCAATCTGCAATAAAAAATTCATTAACCTCTGCTTCATTCTGAAATTTCAAAGCAATTTATTCAATAACTTAATTTTATTTCACAAACAAGTTAATTACCCCAGGTCCTGTTCCACAAAGTTTTTCTAAGACAACTGCCTCCCTTAATTGAATACACATGCCTTTCTCCATCTTGAAAAGCGATAAATTTGTCTCTCACATCGTTTGAGATGCTGGCCATGACCAAAGGGCTAGATCCTGAAATGGCACTTGCTGTGCACCAGGGGATTTACAAGCATCAGTCACCTTTCAGGATTAGCCCCAAACGGAGCTGTTCCTCACTGTTGCTGTAGTCTCAAAGCAAAATTTACAGCAATAATTGCTCTAGGTTGCATGAGTAAACAGCAAAGCAAAGCTTTATGTTTCTATCTCCAATTCTATTATGTTAGCATCGGTGATCAAGCATCGACGCTGCAAGTCACATTGAGATATTAGCATTAAGTACTAAAGGTGGATTAATTTTCCCTCTCAAATACTTCACAGAAAAATTGAATGTATTCATCATACTTACAAGACCTTGTAATGTTTTTGCTGTTTAAGCCTGATATTACACATACCCATTTCTCTATCAAAACAAAGCTTTTACAATTTCCTGTGGATGATGAGGGACTAAAATTTTGCCTTTCAGAAAGTCATTTATATTGCTTTAATATAGGTTTAATGCCATTAAGAAAATTAAACCATATAGAAAGACTGAAGCCTTGAACTGCATATCTCTTGCCTGAAAACATCCATGATCCCTCAGACTAATGTTTCAGGACCCTGCAAGCAAGCAGGAAGAACTGAGAGTCACTGTCTCCTCCTCACAGCTGGCCATCCTCCTGTTTAGAAAGGGCAACACCTTACCACGGAAAATTACTACAGAGCTGCAGACTGAACTAACAAAAGTTTATGGAGTCTGGCATTCTTTGTGGAGCATGATCTTCAGAAAGTAATAACTCTACAAAAAGTAGCCTAACAATATATTTGAAGGTAAGAAACAGAAATCACCAGTCACTCTTCCATTTTAGCAAATGGTTAGTCATGGACAGTGTTAGAAGAACAGGAAAAATAAAGTCATTATGAGATACAGTGTAATGAAATGGAGAAGTCAAAGACTATTTTGCTGAACTTTTAGGCAAGATTATGATAAGTAAAGGATAATCACATTAAATGTTAGCCCTATAGATTCTTTTTCCCATTCCTTTAACGTTCTTCTTTCTTTCAAACATACGTGAGCTAGTGTCATTGTGCAAGTAGAAAGGATTCAGACCTCCTCCCTCTCTACTCTTTTACTTAGCATTGTCATTAAATGATTAACATCCTGGCATCAAAAAATATCTGAATGGTTTGATCTGAAAAGTAGAAATAGCAGAATCAGCAAAACTTTCCAGCTGCAGGCATAACCCTTGAAAAGCTCTGTCCACAAATATTTTTATTAATGCACTTCTCTAATAGGGCCAGAAAGTGAATATATTCCCAAAAGCTATTTTCAGTTTATAGACAATTGGCATTAGGTCACCAATATCTAGTCATTACAAGGTCGAGGAATGATGAATCTCTTGCCCAGACTCCAATGACTGAGAATTCATTTCCATAACAAACCTTTGCTCACAGGCAGGTCCAGGGACAGGACCTGTTTACTGCTCAGCAGATTAAGGGTACTCACAGCCCTTTTTGCTATGCCTGAGGCAACATGCCTCCTGAGTGTTAGGGGTTTACTGTTCCTCTGTGGCTTTAAACACCTTCCTGAGTATCTTGGCTACTAAGAAACTTGCCTTTAACACATCATTGCTGAAGTTTATTCTGAAGTCATCAGAGAAGAAACTAGCTCACTATGATAAAAAAGCTTAAGAGAAATATGATCTCTCGAGCAAATTGATTGATGCACGGAGCATTATTCTAACTGAGAATACTAAAGACTGTAATGCATTGAGAAATCAAATTGATAACCTAGAAAAGAGATCTGCTGCAGAAACAAAAGATTGATGGGAGTTTTTGGAGGCATGACAATAAGAAAAACTAATTTTTATTATTTGCACTGTATTACAATGTTTTGTAATACAGTATATCAAATCCTTCTGATGAAGTTGCACTCTCTTCCTACTTCTACTGCCTTGATTGAAAGCCAAGGTTACAGTGAACAGCTATTTATCACATTGCAGTGCCTTTTACCCAAACTCTCACACTGATTGATGAGCTACCTAGTAATAATTTCACCCAGCACTGAAATCTGGTTACTTTTTCTGCACAAATCAACAGTATTCTGCAACAGTAAACAACAGCACTGGATTGCTGCTTGCCGGGGCCCAGACCCAGGATGTTGTGGAGAGACTGCCAAGGTCCGTCCAATCCTTTGACTACTACCTCCTGTTGCTATTCCCTGTGGGCACCAATGATACTGCCAGGAGCAACCTGACAATAGCAAAATAGACTACAGAGCCCTAGGGGTGATGGGGGCCCAGCTGGTGTTTTCCTCAATCCTGCTGGTGAAGGGAAAGAGTTATTCAGAAGAAGTCACTGACGCAGAGCTGGTATCAGCAACAGGTTTTTGGTTTTTATGACTGTGGGATGCTGCTTGAGCATCAATGCCTTTTTGAGAGAGATGGGATCCCCCTCACTAAGTGGGACAAAGGTATCTTTGCCACCAGGATGGCTGATCTGGTAAGGTGGGTTTTAAAGTGGGAATGAGGGCAGGGGGAGTGTTACCAGCAGCCCTTTGATGGAGTGATGGACGAAGTTGACAAGCAAAGAACCTGGAGCAATGTGAATGAAAGAGAACACAAAATCAACAAAACTGGGCTTAGGAGGGGTGACTTCAAGTATCTGCATATAAGTAAATGTGAAGTGACTACAAGGCACCATTATTGGAAAAAAAAATAACAAAACCCAAGCCCAAAACAGGTTGTTTCTGGCACATCAGCATGCTGGAGTGCCTCTTTGAAGTGCCTGCACACTAATGTAAACAGCATGGGGAAGAAGTATGAGGAATTAGAGATCTGTGTGTAGTTGCAGGGCTGCAGTCTTGCTGGGATCACAGGGATGTAGTGGGATGGCTCATGTGACTGGAGTGCTGCAATGGAGAGATTCAGGCTCTTTAGGAAGGACAGGGTGGGAAGTTGTGTTTTATGTGAGAACAGCTGGAATGCATGGAGTTCTGCCGGGGGATGGATGAGGAACCAGCTGAGAGCCTATGGGTAAGGATTCACAGGTAAGACCAGTATGGGTGACAATGTAGGGGGTGTCTGCTATAAGCTTTCTGATCAAGAAGAACAAGTGGATGATGCCTTCTACAGACAGCTAGAAGTAGCCTCATGTTCACAGGCCCTGGTCCTCCTCCTCCACCCTGTTATCTGTTGGAGGAACAACACAGCAGGGCATAAACAATCCAGGAGTTTCCTGGAGAGCATTGACGAAAACTTCCTGGTGGAAATGACAGAGGAGCCAGCAAAGAGATGTGCTCTGCTGGATATGGTACTCACAAAGAAAAAAACGGTGGATGTGAAAGCTGGTGCAGGCTTTAACAAGAGTATTTAACAAGACTTTATCAAGAGTAGTCTACCCCAGTGAGCAGAAAATAAGGTAAAAATGTCAGAAGACCTACATGGATGAACAAAGGTCTCCTAACACAACTCAAACATAAAAAAGAAGTATAAAGAAGGACAAAGCAGGGATAAGTAACCTGGGAGGATTATAGAGAGACTATCCGAGCATGCAGAAGAATGCATGGCTAGGAAAGCCAAAACCTACTTGGAACTGAAACTGGCAAGGAATGGCAAAGGCAACAAGAATGGAAGGGATGCCAATGGCAACAAGAATGGCTTCTCTAAATCCATAAGTGGAAAAGAGAAGAGTAGAGAAAATGTGGGCCCACTGCTGAATGTGGCAGGAGGCCTGGTGACACAGGATATGAAAAAGGTTGAGGTACTGAATACCTTCTTTGCCACAGACTTTACAAGCAAGCTTGGCCTTCAGCAATCCCAGAGTTGGACCAGGTGGACTCCAGAGGTCTCTTCCAACATCATCCATTTTGATTCTGTGATTCTGTGAGTGTTAGAGCAGTGAGGTAGAGATCAGGGACTTTGGCCTGGTCTGGCTCATTTACCCTAGGCTCTAAACTGATTTTGGAGACCTGAGGGGTTAGCTAAAGGTGTGCTTACCAGCTATATGGGACACAGGGTGACAGACTCCCTGGGGTGCAGTTGGACCTAAGAGAGTCCTGAAAGGAGATGTCACCTAACAGGGCTGCCAAAAACTTGGCAGTTATGCTACATGTGCGACACATGGTGCCACTGGCCACAGATTCCTTTGCAGTGGCAGGAGCTGGTGCAAAACCTGGAGTGAACTATGTCATCACAGACCACCTTACTGATTGTAAGACAGACTGTCTGTCTTCAGTTTCTCTCTAGCTTCTAAGACCCATGCTATGATCAGGCACTGACAGCCGGTGTCTGATCAATGTAAATCTAAATTACTGCTTTGCAGGATTCACTGGTGCAATTTTGGATTAACTCTGGTGTCAGTAGAGAGAGAGGACAGCGCAGCACATATAATGATATCAATATGTATTCCAAACATTAACTTTCAATGTCTAAAAGCTTCTGGCACAGTAGAAACAAAACTACAAAGCCAACCTACCAGGTGTTGACAGTAGAAAGGACATGACAGGATAAGGTATAAGAAAAAACAATCCACACAAATAAAGTATGCTGCTTTTGCATACCTGACTAATAAAACTATCTTTTTGCCATTGTGGCACATATGATTATTATAATTTAATTTTATCAACTTTTTCTCACACGTACATCCTAGGCCAGAAACATACTAGAAAACTTCTTTTTCTTTATTTTAGCTTTACTAACACTGCAGCTGTCAGTCATTACAATGCCACAACAAACTTAAAGCTAAGCATAGAATGCAGCAGCAGTTCTTGTTATTTATTGACAGTAAAAGCCAGAGACCTAACCCTGTTAAATCGGCATTCAGCAACTGTGTTTCTTACCTTCTGATATTTACTCTCAATGCATATTCAATGGTGACAAGCCCGTTTTTCATCCCTATGTTGAATGATTAGCATTTATGAAAATGAACATGTAAGATACACAGTTTTTTTGTACCTGACCTCATTTGTCAGGATATGAGATCATTCAATGCAATTAGGGTGATGACAAAGGCAGATGGTAAATGATCATACCAAAGGATTATTATAGTTTCTTTTTAGTACTACCACGTATTACACAGTAAGATACATTAGCTTAAAATGTCTTTGGAAATTACAATAATGAAATGTCAGTTATATGGAGTTCATCATCACTCTGGTTTTCTTATTACTAGGAATGAATATTCAAAAAAAGAAAAAAAAGGCAAGGCAAGGCAAGAAAAGGCAAGAAAAGGCAAGAAAAGGCAAGGCAAGAAGAGGCAAGGCAAGGCAAGGCAAGGCAAGGCAAGGCACGGCAAAGCAAGGCAAGAAAAGAGAAAAGAAAAGAAAAGGAAAAGAAAAGGAAAAGGGAAGGGAAGGGAAGGGAAGGGAAGGGAAGGGAAGGGAAGGGAAGGGAAGGGAAGGGAAGGAGAAAGGAAAGGAGAAAGGAAAGGAGAAAGGAAAGGAGAGAAAAGGAGAGGAAAGGAGATGAGAGGAGAGGAGAGGAGAGGAGAGGAGAGGAGAGGAGAGGAGAGGAGAGGAGAGGAGAGGAGAGGAGAGGAGAGGAGAGGAGAGGAGAGAAAAAAGAAAAAAGAAAAGAAAAAAGAGGAAAGGGGGAGGGGAAGGGAAGGGAAGGGAAGGGAAGGGAAGGGAAGGGAAGGGAAGGGAAGGGAAGGGAAGGGAAGGGAAGGGAAGGGCAACAAACAAAACTCCAAACCAACATTTAAACTGAAATGTCAAGGGAGATTCATGCTAGTTATCCTAAAAGTAATGAAAGTCCATGTTATCACTTGCTTTCAATACCTTTAACTGCTTATTACCTTGTGCAAACACTTGAACTTTTTCTTCTTTTCTTAGACTTACTGCTTTCAATTCTGTGTTTTATCAGGATCAGGATGGAAATTAAAGGTTGATGATAGCATTAATCACAAAATAAACCAACGTTTGACACCTTTAGTTTAAGAAGTAAAGCAGTAAATTCAGGAGATTTTCAAATAAGCTAAGCATTGTCAAAACATACTGAAAGATTTTACATAACAATTAAATGAAGTTTTGATTTTAGGCTCCTGTATAACCTGGTTAGATTTCTGTTTTATTCTATCTTTTTTTAAAATATTTTTTCCATCAAATATCTGTCGTCTAGATTGCATTTTTGTGAAAGGAATATGCTCAGAATCCAGCATTAACTGTACTACAGTGAATAGAGGGAATAAATATCACGATGGGTCCCAAAAAGAAGTAATCAAGTATGAAATACTTTTGTATTGGGCTTCTATACATGAAAGTACACTAAAAATTACCTGCAGCACAGTTTAGTCTCTCTCTTTTGCTCTCTCCTACTTCTTCCTGGCAATTCCGGTGTCACCTGGTTTTCTCTAGCTTCCCGAGTCTTTTTTTCTTTTCCAACAATAACATGACCCCTCAGAGAGGATAATTTTTTTTTTCTTTTTATGGTCTGGTGACTAAAACGCTTTCTGTGGGAGGTAAGAGGTCAATAGTTATTTTAGCAATGTTTAAAGAAAACAGGTTAAAAGATACCTTTCCCAAGATTCAGAGCCCTAGAGGATAGAGTTACCTGCTTCCCACCCTAGCTAAAATTGAGGCTTACATTTCTCCTCAGGTTCTACCTGTTGGCAGTACCCAGTTACATGCTGATTTTGAGGAATGTCTCTTTAGAGAGGGAGAGTTAAGTGTCACAGAGTCTATTTCTGAAGTTTTGTAAACATATATCAGCACAAATTGTTGTTTTGAAATATATGTTGTTTACTGGATATTCCAGAAAGACTTCAAGAGCTAGTATGGATGGTATGTATTCCTTACTGTACTTTTCCAATGGTTTAGTCATGAGCCTATAACAGTTTCTGAAGAAGGAAGTTTAAGACTGGTATTTTTTTTAAATTATGAAATTACATTTTTTGGCAAGCTGAGTGGCTCAAATGACAACTAGGAAGACTCCACCAACATGATTATTTTATTCATTAAAAATGCAGATATATTTTTAAGTATATTTTTAAAATGTCCATCTGGGAGGATCCAAATGAAAATTTCATGATTCAGTCTTATGACAACTGTACATAACAGTAGGCCTTCCATCTCCCTGTTGACTTGTCCTGTTTAAGAAAAAATAAATACTTGAAGAAAAACCTACATATGCATATGTACAGCTATGGAGCATTTTTGTTGCAAGCTGTGTTTGACAAAACACAGGGAAAGATAGGGAAAGGTGTTACTAGTGCTATACTATGCCATGGTGACAACATGAATGGTGACAACATTGTCAAAAACAGTTTAAGAGAGAACCTGTAAGAACTGGAAAGAAAGAGGACTTTGGGGAATGAAAAAAAAAGAAAGAAAAAAACCGATGCTTTACACCTGAATACAGTATATCACATATTTATCTTACTTAATCATTGAATTTTGCACCCAAATATTGTCATAATCAGACTGGAACTCTGCTAGTTAATCTGATAACAGATTTCCATAAATATTTCCCCAGCCAATATATATCTTCCTGTGTTAATTTTGCAGAGACCAGCGGGAGTTTCTCTGTTCAGCTTCATTGTTGGTCAAAACATTCACAAATATATCATTGTTTACTTTTACCTCTTCACTCTCCGTTTTTACCACATCTTTAAAAGTTTAAGCTTTTCACCATGGAAGAACTACACCCTTCTGCTATATCATCACCTATATATGCTTTATATTTTAACACAGAATTCTGCACTCTTGAATGCAGCAAAATATTTAGAAACACCACACCAAATCCCTATGATTCCTGTGATTTGCCTCTAAATTGTCCAGCTATGCCTGATGTCCAGGCCAGGAAGTTCTTAACTGCATTCCTCTGAGCATAGAGGAAACATCTGAAGTATCAGCCATGATTTTATACTTTTCCACATTTGGACAACATTTTCTTAAAAACTGTTATTATAAACTAAGACTTTCCCCTGGATGCAGAGGATGAGGGTCCACACTTTAATATGACTTTAATAAGTACTCGTTGTCCATGTGACTGTGCCTCCTGTGGAGTCCCTCACCTTAGACACAGAGTGGACTTCTACATTTTTCTTCCTTCTCCTGTTAGAATTTTCCTTTTTGTTCAAGCAGCATTCAATTACCAGTACCAAGCTTCCTTGTCACCTTCAGAAAACTTCAGTCATGTACATAAGCTGCCCGGTAGAAAAGGACCTGGGGGTGCTGGTTGACAGCCAGCTGAACATGAGCCAGCAGTGTGCCCAGGTGGCCAAGAAGGCCAATGGCATCCTGGCCTGTATCAGAAATAGTGTGACCAGGGAGGTGATCATGCCCCTATACTCGTCACTGGTGAGGCCGCACCTTGAATCCTGTGTTCAGTTTTAGGGCCCTCACTACAAGAAGGACATGGAGGTGCTGGAGCATGTCCAGAGAAGGGCAACGAAGCTGGTGAAGGGTCTGGAGAACAAGTCTTATGAGGAGCGGCTGAGGGAACTGGGTTTGTTTAGTCTGGAGAAGAGGAGGCTGAGGGGAGACCTCATCGTGCTCTACAACTACCTGAAAGGAGGTTGTAGCGAGGTGGGTGTTGGTCTCTTCTCCCAAGTTACTAGCAATAGGACGAGAGGAAATGGCCTCAAGTTGCGCCAAGGGAGGTTTAGATTGGACATTAGGAAAAATTTCTTTTCTGAAAGAGTGGTCAGGCCTTGGAACAGGCTGCGCAGAGAAGTGGTTGAGTCACCATCCCTGGAAGTATTTAAAAGTGTAGATGTGGAGCTTAGGGACATGGTTTAGGCATGGTGGTGTTGGGTTGATGGTTGGACTGGATGATCTTAGAGGTCTTTTCCAACCTTAATGATTCTATGATTCTATGATTCTGTGATCTCTTCTGTTGTAATAAGAAACTTTCCATGTTGTTGGTTTTTTTCCCCTTCCCTATTTTGTGTTGTACGTGATCATATTTGGGAAATGCTGAAAAAGCAGCTTGTTGATGTTCAGAATTTTTCAATACAAAATGTTCATAATTTTTCAATACAAATGTTACAATAACAGCAAAATGCATATTTATGGTACTATATAAACTTTGTAAGCAGTTTTCACCTATTATTAGTAAGTTATTCTCCTTCTAGAAGTGTTATTATATTTCAGTTAGTACAGAAAATAAGTAATATTTAAATGGAGGTTCTAAGATGATAAGAGACTTTTAACCTTCTTAAGTTGTCTTTCAGTTTGATGTGTCTCTATATATTCAGATATACTTCAGAAGATATGAAAACCCCCTGAGGGACGGGATGCCATTCAGAAGGACCTGGACAAGCTTAAGAAGTGGGCCCATGTGAACTTCATGAGGTCCAACAAGGCCAAGGGCAGGGTCCCGCACCTGGATCGGGGCAACCCCCAGTAGCAGTACAGACATGAAGGGTTTGAGAGCTGCCCTGCCGAGAAGGACTTGGAGGTACTGGTGGATGAAAAACTGGACATGATTAGGCAATGTACTCTTGCAGCCCAGAAAGCCAACCATATCCTAGGCTGCATCAAAAGAAGCATGGCCAGCAGGTCGAGAGAGGTGATTCTGTCCCTCTACTCTCCTCTGGTGAGACCCCACCTGGTCTACTGTATCCAGCTCTGAGGCCTCAGCACAGGAAAGACACGGACCTGCTGGAGTGGGTCCAGAGGAGGGCCACAAAAATGATCAGATGGATGGAACACTTCTCTTATAAGGAAAGGCTGAGACAGATGGGGTTGTTCAGCCTGGACAAAGAAGGCTCCGGGGAGACCTTGTTGTGGCCTTTCAATATTTAAAGGAGGCTTATAAGAAAGATAGGGACAGAGTTTTTAGTAGGGCCTGTAGCAATGGGACAAGGAGTAATGGTTTTAAACTAAAAGAGGATAGATTTAGACTAGGTATAAGAAAGAAATTTTTTTACGATGGGGGTGGTGAAACACCACCACAAGTTGCCCAGAGAGGTGGTAGATGCCCCATCCCTGGAAACACTCAAGGTCAGGTTGGACGGGGCTCTGAGTTACCTGATCTAGTTGAAGATCATTGCAAGGAGGTTGGACTAGATGACCTTTAAAGGTCCCTTCCAACCCAAACCATTCTATGATTCTATAATTCTATGAAAACAGGATTCAAAAACGAAAACTTCGTGGGACCTCTGATTATCGTGATGATGGTAAAAAGATTCTAAAGACAGGTAAGAAATGTTACATTATTGGACATTCTGAATGTATGAAAAATGTATGTCGTCTTTATATTCACTAAAACATTAATCTGTAAGCAAATCTTTTAAGATAGTAAATTCTAAAGAAACAAATGAAGGATTTTTTCATTAATTGACAATATATTCTGAAGTTCACTTTGAATTCAGAATAAACCTGTTTCAGACTGGGTTTCGCTTAAATGCTATCACATAGTTCGATAAATATTGTGTTCAGATGTTAGCTTTGAAAGCTTTAAGCAGCTATTTTATCTGTATGCTGTTTCAGAAATTTTTATCATGATGCAGAATATCACATAGCAGTTATGTCCACAGTACTAATGCTTATGACCTGTTCAAGAGTCACGTTTGGCTGTCATTGTATCATTGTATTGTTAACCTGAATTTTGTCTCCTAATTATAGATCAAACCAAATTTTTTTCTTTTCTTATGTGGAATATATAATTTTATTCCACCAATTACATTCTAAATTGAAAAGCAGTTTTCAAGTGGCAATGTTTTAAAAAATATTTCAGAACTGCTGTCTAGAAACTGGTTCAGTTTTGATGAAGCTGTGCTTTTTTGATCAAAAATTGTGTCAAAAGAATTCTTGACTAGTACAACTGCATAATGCACCTCAGGCCTGGCCTCGTTCTCTTCTGATTTAGGATTTCTCTTCATCTTACAAATGATGGGTAACTTCATGGCACATAAAAGAAACAAGAATCCAGTATATTCTTCTTTCTTTGGAGAATATGCAGTCTAATGATTTGAACGAAGGCTGGAGAAGAGAGAGACTAGAGATGACCTCCCTTCCTAGCAGAAATAAGCCAACAGAAAGGGAAAAAAAATCTGTGTAATTTAGAACAACAGTATGTTGTTCTAAATTTTAAAGAAATTACTTAACATATCCCTTTCATTTGTTTGGGTGATGCTAGCCTTAAAATGAACATTATGAGTAGTAGCTACTAGGAATATACATTAACCATCTCTTCAAAACCTGTGTTTATCAATAGTTACCAGAATCAAGATGTCACCACAATGTTTTCATACTTTCATAAAATTTATATTTTTCTATAACCAAGTCTGTGATGGAGTAACTTTTCACTCTTCTTAAAAAGCTCCTTTAAGCATTAAAGCAAAACCTTTTTTTTATAATTTTTCATCCATGTGAAAATGTGTGTTCAATTTGTATTTATATTAATTTATATTCATTAATGACCATATATTTAGCTACACTTTTTTTCAATTTTTTCAAGAGCATGACAAACATTAAAAATTCAGCCTGCTTCTTAGTCAGAATCAAATGGATTGAAATAGCCTGTTGCATATCTATTATCTTTTAATTTTAGTCATCTCAATTTTGTCAATCTACTCAAAAGAAACTTGCAACTCAAGTTAGTAAATAAATACAGTAAACATCTACTGTTTTCACTATGCATTGCTGGGTAAATAACCTTGTCATCTCTATACACTTTTATTTGCATGAGCTCTGAATTTAGTTTGTCAATTCTGTAGGGCAGGTTTCATATCTTTTTAATCAAACAATTCATATTAAGTGTCAGCAGAAATGTCTATCTAACACAGTGCACAGAAAAGTGCATCTCCCTGGAAAAAAAGAAGAAAAAAAAAAAGATAAAAAATACTACTTCCTTCTTAAGAATTAAATCGCTTAATCTTGGTTTTGAGCCAAGTAACACTGAAGTTAAAACAGAGCTATAATATCACTAAATAGACCAAAACAGATCATCTTTATTGATTCCACCGGTATTTATCTTAATTTTATATGATTCTTCAAGTCACTGGGTTCAAATTCTGTATAGTCATGCAGACATACTGAGAATCAACAACGAAGTTTTATGAATCTGAACCATCACCAGGTTACCTATAGCAATGTAAAGCATTTGCTATGAAAAAAGAGAAACAAGTAAATCACAATAATTGTGATGAGACTGGCTGTTAAAGTCACAGATTTAGCATGGCTTGCAGAGAAAAGGAGTTTGTACGTATTTGTGCAATAGAAAGATATGGGTGAAACCTATATGAAGTGTTATTAAATTGCATCCATAACTTGAATCACTATGACAATACGGGGGACTAGTGGGCACTTTTTTCCTGTTTTCTGTCTTTGCAGTGCAATAATGAGAAAATAAAACTGTAAAGAATTATGACTAAAAATAACTTGATATGCAGAAGGTAAAACAATATCAGCCCTACCTACATTAGAGAGGAAAGTTATCAGAAATAAAACAGTTAATATGTTAAAAAATCATCTGAGGCAATATTATGCAATTACAAAATTAATGAATAATAAATAGTCCATCATTAATAGAAATATATGACCTTTCAGATTAAATTAGATGTGGGTTGTGGAGATTTTTTTTCCTCTGAAAAATGAAGAACCTCAGAGCTGAAGGAAAAATTAGAAAACTACCTTCGTGTAATATGAAAATTTGGAGGTGTATGGTAACAGATTCTGGCAAGATGTTGTGATTTTTTGGTTTTTTTGATTAAATGCAATGTAATATGCTTTGAATAAATTAATTTAGGTGTTACAAATATTATTCTCTGTATAATATATTGAAGAGGATTTCATATTTACCAACCTTTGAGTTGGCAGGCAACTCAAGAAGAGTACGGGGACCTCGTTAGGTCGTGCAGAGTGGAAATTAGAAAGGCAAAAGCCCAGCTAGAACTCAACCTGGCCACTGTCCCGAGAGACAACAAAAAATGCTTTTACAAGTATATTAATGGCAAAAGGAGCGCCAAAAGAATCTCCATCCTTTATTGGATGCAGGGGGGGAATATTACCACCAAGGACGAGGATAAGGCTGAGGTACTCAATGCCGTCTTTGCCTCAGTCTTTAATAGTCAGAGCAGTTATCCTCAGGGTAGTCAGCCCCCTGAGCTGGAAGACAGGGACAGCGAGCAGTATAAACCCCCCATAATCCAAGAGGAAGCAGTTAATGACCTGCTATGCCACCTGAACGTTCACAAGTCTATGGGACAGGAAGAGATCCACCCGAGGGTACTGAGGGAGCTGTCAGAGGAGCTTGCCAAGCCGCTCTCAATCATTTACCAGCAGTCCTGGCTAACTGGGGAGATCCTGGACGACTGGAGGCTCGCCAATGTGACGCCCATCTATAAGAAGGGCTGGAAGGAGGATCCGGGGAACTACAGGCCGGTCAGCCTGACCTCGGTGTCAGGGAAGATTATGGAGCGGTTCATTTTGAGGGTGCTCATGAGCCATGTCCAGGACAACCAGGGGATCAGGCCCAGCCAGCACAGGTTCATGGAAGGCAGGTCCTGCTTGACCAACCCGATCTCCTTCTATGACCAGGTGACCCGCCTAGTGGATGAGGGAAAGGCTGTGGATGTGGTGTACCTGGACTTCAGTAAAACCTTTGACACTGTCTCCCACGGCATTCTCCTAGAGAAGCTGGCGGCTCACGGCTTGGACAGGTACACTCTTCACTGGGAAAAAACTGGCTGGATGGCCAAGCCCAGAGAGTTGTGGTGAACAGAGTTAAATCCAGTTGGCAGCCGGTCACAAGCGGTGTTCCCCAGGGCTCAGTACTGGGGCCAGTCCTGTTCAATATCTTTATCAATGATCTGCATGAGGGGATCGAGTGCTCCCTCAGTAAGTTTGCAGACGACATCAAGTTGAGTGGGAGTGTTGATCTGCTGGAGGGTAGGAAGGCTCTGCAGAGGGACCTGGACAGGCTGGATCCATGGGCTGAGGCCAACTGTATGAGGTTCAACAAGGCCAAGTGCTGGGTCCTGCACTTGGAACACAACAATGCCATGCAACGCCACAGGCTTGGGGAAGAGTGGCTCAAAAGCTGCCTGGAGGAAAAGGACCTGGGGGTGCTGGTTGCCAGCCGGCTGAACATGAGCCGGCAGTGTGCCCAGGGGGCCAAGAAGGCCAATGGCATCCTGGCCTGTATCAGAAATAGTGTGGCCAGCAGGAGTAGGGAGTGACCGTGGCCCTGTACTCGGCACAGGTGAGGCTGTACCTCGAATCCTGTGTTCAGTTTTGTGCCCCTCACTACAAGAAGGACATGGAGGTGCTGGAGCGTGTCCAGAGGAGGGCAACGAAGCTGGTGAAGGGCCTGGAGCACAAGCCTTATGAGGAGCGGCTGAGGGAACTGGGACTGTTTAGTCTGGAGAAGAGGAGGCTGAGGGGAGACCTCATCGTGCTCTACAACTACCTGAAAGGAGGTTGTAGCGAGGTGGGTGTTGGTCTCTTCTCCCAAGTAACCAGCGATAGGACGAGAGGAAATGGCCTCAAGTTGCACCAAGGGAGGTTTAGATTGGACATTAGGAAAAATTTCTTTACTGAAAGAATGGTCAGGCCTTGGACCAGGCTGCGCAGGGAAGTGGTTGAGTCCCCATCCCTGGAAGTATTTAAAAGACGTGTAGATGAGGCGCTTAGGGACATGGTTTAGTGGGCATGGTGGTGTTGGGTTGACAGTTGGACTTGATGATCTTAGAGGTCTTTTCCAACCTTAATGATTCTATGATTCTATGATTCTATGATTCAATCCAACAGATGTTCAGCATTTCCAGCTTTCCCTGAATTAAAATGCTCATATTGATGGCTTCTGGGCAAAAAGTGTTTTCCAACTTAACTCTGTTTCAGAATGTAAATTATTAGCTGGATTTCATTGCATTCTAATTTTTGTACTATGTGCCCACATAGTTGTTTGGGGTTTTTTATTATTTCAGAATGTTCAAATCATCTCTTAGCAGTTCAGTGCTTTATGTTGGTTTTTTAGATTGGACATTAGCAGAAATTTCTTTACTGAAAGAGTAGTCAGGCCTTGAAACAGGCTGCGCAGGGAAGTGGTTGAGTCACCATCCCTGGAAGTATTTAAAAGACGTGTAGATGAGGTGCTTAGGGACATGGTGTAGTGGGCATGGTGGTGTTGGGTCGACGGTTGGACTCGATGATCTTAGAGGTCTTTTCCAACCTTAATGATTCTATGATTCTATGATTCTAAAGGTACAAAACTGCAAAGACTTTTTTTTTTTCATATTTATTAAAAGGTGACATAAAATTAACATAAATGCATCTATTACACTTAATATTTTCATTTATTTCTGTTGGTGTAGTAGAGGAAATATGCTGTTAGTTTAATAAGTGTCTCCTACTGTATGTTAACATAAACACATCCATGGGTTATGTTCTAAACTACTCTGTTTAATTTATATATTCACTTTCAACATACACCACGTACTGTAGCAATCTCTGCCCTCACTAATGACACACAGTACCATACCTGTTATTGATACAAAAAGTCTGTGAGATATTTTTGGGGAAAGGTAATCTATGGTGTGATAAAGAACATTAAAAAAAAATGGAAATGTTGGGCTCTAATTTCATCCTAAAATGAGTAATACAGTCTATCAGAACCTCTGAAATCAGATCATAAAAAGGTTTTGATCAAACGATGACCTTGGAATATACATGTTACTATGGATACCTGGTTACTAAGGTTACAGCCAGATCTGTAAAATAATATAAGGTCATGACATACTTGATAACTCAGAATCACAGTAGGAATCTACAGTTCTTTGATTTGAACAAAGATTTTCCTTCTTTGACTACCACTTCAGCCTTTCTACTATTATCCTTTTTGTGGTGGTTACTCTAGCTTTTAAAAAAGAATGAATTTATAAGGATGCATTTAAATGTGTTATCTAAAACTCCCATTCATTATAATGAATTCAACCTTTAAAGAAAATTATACAGTCAACAAAAGTATGTAGTTCCTTGATACAGCCTGGGCCGTAAAGAAAAACATTGAGGTGAGAAACCCAAGAGTGTCAAGGCAAAGTAGAAGGCACAAACACAAGGAAGACAACTCTGCTCCATCATTTAATTTCCTTCTGAAAAATCCCTTTTCTATCCTTTTCTCTTATGATTTAAAAAAATGTGAAGTAGATACATGTTTTAAGGTTTGCTAAGTACTGCATGCCACCAAGCTCACAAAATTATAGAACCATAGGCGTGTTTTACCTCACCCAGCTGGTACTGTGAAGAAGTTGGAACAGATGCAAACAGTGGAAACTGGCATGCCCATAGATGTGGGGTTATTTCTGTTGTCTTCCTTCAGGGATTTTATAGGGAACAGGTTTTAAAATCTAGCCAGATATCTGTATCAATCACACCCTTTAAAATGTCCAAAGAAAGAAAATTTCTCATACAGACTTGCCCAATACAAAGTCCTTCTCATTATCCAAAAATGTCTATTGTCTTCCTACCAGCAGAAGGACAAGTGTGACCAGATCCCAATGCTTGCCATTAACTCTGTCAGACATGAAGATAGATGATATCAGAAGGGCTCTGCTGTGGATCCCAAACCCACTTGTGTAACACCTGTCAATTTGAAAAAGATCCTACATGTCTCCAGTCTATTAAGGTCTCTAGGGTCAGCCACTAGTTTTCTCACTACTTATGCAAGGAAGTGTGTGCATGGACATCCATGCATCTGTATCTGATTCTGTTGTTAATTTTAATATAAATTAATAGGAAAGTTCCTTTTTTGAACTGTGGGTTCTTTCAAAGCTGAAGATCTAGTGTTCATAAATCCATAAGGACAAAGGCCAGACATGTTTTATAATATCTCAAGGAAGAAAGGAAGGTTCCTTTCAGTTAACAAAGTTTGTTCAAAGTTTATCATAACTAAGGGAAAAAAAAAAAAGTTAAGCAATTATTTTTAAAGGAAACAGTTTAAAAATAAGACTAGGAGTCTGGTCAGCTACCCAAAGTGTGAGGAAAACATAATTCTTATTTGAAAATCTTCTCATTTGAGCTATAACAGTTCAACTTGCTCATTTTTAGAAGTCCTTTATAAAGTGTGTAAGCAAATGTAAGGTCAATTTATTAAAGTGAGTTAGAATTTATTAAATATTCTTAATCATAATTAAGCCTTAAATGACATATGAGATCAATGCAATTGGTAAGAAAACATGATGAATTGCTGCATACCACAGCTTAGATATTTAAATATTGGTAGCCTGTAATTTTATGGAACATTAAGGACTAATTATCTGGGACAATAAGTATAATATAGCCTTGCTAATATGTATAGAGAAATAAAACATGCAAAACAGAAATTAAGCAAATTAGCATATCCCACTAATGGAAAACAAACTGAATATTCAAATGCCTGAAAAAAGAAACTGCCACAGAAAAAGGCAAATTTTAAAGTTTTAAAAAAATCCATAGTGACTAAACTTTAATGGGAATATGATGGAAATTTCAATCTGAGCATTGGCTCCTGCTCCATAGCATGCTCAGCTCTGAAACACAAATCAATTTATCTTTATTTTAGATAAGAAGTGATTTAAGAAGTGAATAAGGTTATTCAGAATTTTCTTCATAATCAGAACTCTCTGGAAAAGAATCTGTATTTTGGAGACTGACCGTTTAAAGCCTTAAAAAGATGAAAATAGCTGGTTTAGATAGCTGAGTTTCAATTTCCAGTCCAAAACCATTATTTTGTGTCAAAATGCAAATTTCTATTAAACAAAGTTACTGAAAAGGTCATAAACAAAATAGTTATTTTTTGCCTTCCTTTGAATTCAGATTGACAGTTTTCAAAAACTATTTGTCTTCACTTGAAATCTACTTGTGTAGTTTATGTCCAGCTCTGCTAGAAGATGTAGTATAAATAAAAGTCAGAAAGTGGGTTCTATTCCCAGCTCCTCTGCCTGCACAACCCAAGCAAAACACAACTTTTCCCATTCCTCTCTTTACCAGTGTGAACTGTAGAACTGAAAGGAAAACAAGAACTGTTTCCAGTTTCATTTGAACGGTAGTAATAATCACATACAAAAATAGACACCTGTCTTTGGGCAGCTGGATTTCGCTCTGGATGGCATCTGTGGAATAGAGCTCTGCTGACAGCAGTGGCAACCCAGACAAGTACCTCACCTGTGTTGTAAACACCTAAAGTTTGGTCACATCAGTCACAAAGTTCCTGTCACATGTTGCTCACACTCAGAGTGACCTCAAACGCTGTCTTCTCCTGGAGAAAAAACATTTATTTAATTTCATTTATTTATTTACTTATGAAAAATAAGTGTGGATTTGAGGTAGTCTAGTTTTAAGGAAGAGTGGAAATTTCTCCTCATGGGAAGAAGAGATTGTTTTTGCATGAAAGCCCTTTTCAGCAAGTTTGACAAGACAGTCTGCTTCAGAGATCATACAAAAAATAAAATGTTTTGATTTCTGCTCATGTATATTCTAAAATACAGTTTGATAAAATAGTAGAAAATAGTTGGTTACACAGCAGTGTAATGATCCAAAGCCTATGAAATTATCAACCCTTTGATCCTTTGTATATACACATATAAAAAATTTAACACACTTCCCATTCGAAAATCTACATTGACATATCATATTAAAACTCTCTATATTTTGTAGTGTACTTGCACCAAAAGCAACACTATAACAATAGCAAACTGACCTCTTTATCAAGTAATTGTAACTTCTACAACATGATTGAAAACTAATTACTTCAGCAAAATATAAGCAAGCAGAATAACTTTATTAACTACCATACTTTATTTCTTCTTAAAAAAAAAAAAAAAAAAAAAAAAAGAAGAGATTTTTCAGTAGTCATTTCATAGTACAGGATTTTTTTTCCAGTCAGTTTTTAGGAATAATAAGTATTTTTCAGTTCATCCATTTCCCATTTGTAAAACACAGTCAACTTCTCTTAAAATATGCTGTGGAAATGGGCTAGGTAGTATTATTAGGAAGACTTAGAAGGTACTTCCAGTAATACACAAACTACTAAGCTGTAAGAATAGGCTGGGATCCATATTTACTGCATCCTCAGTCATCAAATTCTCATGTCTTGATATGGCAAGAAAAAAACAGCAGAAACTTGAAAATGCCCAAAATATGGACAAATCTGAAAAGACAGGTGTATGAAGGATAATAAATTAGATATCACAGAGATTAAGGAGGCAGATTGGAGTAATCCATTGTATTTAACAAGCTTACTTAAGATCTTTTACAGTGTATGTCCTAACATTAAAATGCTGCCTTTTTCAATCATACACTAACTGTAAAGTAATGCCTGAGGGAAGAGGAAAAAGAATTGAGGTAATCAAATTTGGACCGTCAGTGTTATTTAACTGATATGCTGCCCATGTGCCACCATATCTTTTGTTTTCTGCCAGTTAACTTCACATTAGACTTTTGTATTTTTCCTCTTAATAGAATGGTAGGTTAGAAGCAAAGGAAGACCAATTTGCAGACAAACTAATAGATATCATTAGTGGGACTGGCTTTCATGCACTTTTTCCAGCACCGACCAAATTTGACAGTGGAATCAACAAACAGAAAAAATCCTCTTAGGACAAAGAATTTTAGACATCAGTTCCTATCCAGAGGGGACAATAAAATTACCAAATAAGTATCAAGCCTGGCTTCAAGCTTAACAGCTGAGGAAAAAGAAAGCAGAATAATCCATAGTGTTAGAGACAGAAGTGCTAATAAACAGCATAAGGTACTGCACAAAAAAATCTGTGCTGATGTATTTGGATTGTCATTTAAAGCTACACTGAATGGTCAAAACAATGCTGTGTGTAAACAGAGGCAAACACAGAGAAGCAGGGGGAAGAGATGAATGGCAAGGAGAATGGTGACATGCTTCAATCTTGCCGCATATTGAAATGGAAAGAGCTATTTTCCCTCTTGAAGTGCCAGTACAACTTGCCAAAACCCTAAAGTGTAGCTATATTATTCCCATAATTGAAGTACTTGAGTCAGATAACTTTAGGTGATACAAAATGTGATACAATAAGGATCAAATTCATTTGTATTCAATGGTTATATCATTCTACCTTGATTTCACACAAAAAATTGTGAGCCTTGCCCCGATATTTTAATTGCTTATAGATTCATTAGAAGTGGAAAAATTGCATGGGTGTGACAATGCATGACAGATGCCTATTTAAGTTTTGCTTTGGAGGAGGGACAGGTTTTGTTCTCCACTTCTGTTTTTTTCAGTATGGTGGTCAATATTTTAATTTCTGCAAAAGGTGATCACTGGTTTGCAAATAGTTTGTGAAAAGTAGTCTATTTCCTTATTTCAAAATATCAAGTGATGATGATCATAAATATGCATCTAATACATTAAGTGGTGAAGAACTCAACTGCTTTGGCACTCTTGATTAAATTGTAGTTTATGTTTCGGACTTTGGCAAATGCCCTTATGCCAAGCCTAGCCTAATGTGATTTAACAAACTTTAATTATAGAAGTAGTTTACAGTGCTCCTCAAAATATTACTAGCAGTGTATAAAACTCTGAAATTTGCCGAATATCCTTGTAATGCTTGGATAATATGATCTACTTTCTATTATGATTCTAAATGTGCCCTTAAGCATAAGTAAATTCTAAATATCTAACATTTACCAAGAAATATCCTTGCAGCAATGATTTCACATGCAAAATAGTTCTATTTAAAAATAATCATAATTCTACAAACATATGGTAATTCAAAGCCAAGCACAAAACACAAGTAAAAATTGCATACTCAAAACAGGGAATAAAAGTCTTTTACTTGACATTGAAAACACACAGTACATGGTTGTATGAGAGGGGCTGAGCTCACGTCGAAATTTTCCACGCTCACTAATACCCACTGCATAAGAACAATAGCAAAAGTTAATTCTAGAGTACAGATTTTAACTACTACAGAGGGTTATCTGCGTGAATTCTAGGTAATATATTCATATGTATGGAATGTCTCCTTAAAATTTAGTTTGAACTGGGAGTAATAGTATAGGACCTATAGTTTTAAATCTAGTAATCCAGTGGTTTGCCTCCCTCTACAGCCATTTGTCTCAGAAGTGAAATGTTATCGCTTCAGAAAGGTAAATTTCGGCAGAAATAATAGTCGCAGGCTGAGGCAATAGAATATACTGTCAACAGTGTTATAACACAAGTTAAACATCCTGATGCAGCATGATAATTAAAGCTTTTGAAGCTTACTGATACACACACACACACAAAGAAATAAATAACTCAATGCTGAAATCAATGAAGGTAGATTAAATGGATGCCAAATTTCCACCTTCCAGGATTTAAATCCTCAACAATGAAAGAAAATCTGAGAAAAGCATGACACTGCTACAGATTAATGTCAATATTTTATAAAACAAATATTTAACATTAAACACATCTAGACCTATTCGTTCCAACAATATAACTTATGTTCATGAAGTTAAACTATACTGAAGTGAGATACTGAACTTTGCCCTATATCAAAGTAGGCTGGATTGGAACTTTACCATTTAAAACATGCAGGAATGTTGCTAAGAAGTGTCTGGAAAAAATCTTAGTCTGAAACATTATATGTTGTTTGTTTCTTATTTTAGAGGATTTTCTTAAATAGTCTTATAATTAGCTATATAGCCATTATCTGATCACAGTAGGTTATTTACATGCAAGTCAGGCTTAAAGACTAGTTAAGAACACATGCACTTCATGTATTTCAGTTAAAATTAAATTCAGATGGAAAAACCTAACCACCCAGGTTAGGGTGGTTTGCAAAGTCAAACACTAATAATCTTCAAATGTATGCAGATTTGCAGTGGAACTTTAATTTCCTCTTAAGTATGCACATTATCTTGTAATCTTCATTTATATTGTCGCACACCACTGTTTTTACATGGCCTGCCTCTTCAGTGCATGGGCTTATATATATCCTGAAAAGTTTTCCCCTTTTAATTCTAGGGAGTAGTTCCCAGACCAGAATACATAAACTCCAAGGCTAAGTACTGAAGAGAAAGAAAGAAAAAAAAAAAAACACCAACAACTTCTGAGAGCTACTTGAACTGAAAAATGGAAATAGTAACAGTTTCTGAGGAGTAGCCGTTTCACACGCAGGGAAATGTGCAATGGAGCAACAAACCCCTACAGTGGAAGAAGAATCAAAGGGGATGGGCACAGGTAATATGTTCATAAAGCTCAAGGAAGAATGTAGGGAGTAACTGACTGTTGCAAGGAAAAGTAAAAGTATCTCAACACAAAGGGGACTGGAAAGCAGGCTCTCTTTTATATAAACTTCTGCATAAGTGGATCAACTGGCTATATCACCTGAGTGGCTCAACTGGTTGTGTAAATGGCCTTCACTGAGTTAATCAGTAGAGAGTATTTCCTCCCTGAGCTAGCCAAGACCAGCATGGGGAAGTGTATATGTGGCTCAGCCTAACATGGAGTACAAAAGCTAAAAAAAAAAACAAACCCCAAAAACAACAGAATTAACTTTGAAGAGAGCAACAGACTTGAACTGACTTGAACCCATGCATTCCTTCCTGACAGGTGGGGATGTCCAACATCGTGATGGTGAGCAGATAGAGACTGGTAATGGGAATCACATTTACATTGTCATTCATCTGCATATGGCAATTGCTACACTGTACTGTATTGTGATTTCACTACTCTTCTGTATCACTCTGCTAAATCAAAATTATGTGTAACATGAACTATCCAGAGGTGAATAAATTTGATATTAAACATTACACCCTCCTCATGCTGAATATCTAAAAGAATCTGGCCAGAGAGCATTGGACTCTGACAAAAGGCACCAAGATTTGCACTTGTCATCTACTTGGAGAGAGCTGAATCATAGAATCATAGAATCATAGAATCATTAAGGTTGGAAAAGACCTCTAAGATCATCCAGTCCAACCGTCGACCCAACACCACCATGCCCACTAAACCATGTCCCTAAGCGCCTCATCTACACGTCTTTTAAATACTTCCAGGGATGGGGACTCAACCACTTCCCTGCGCAGCCTGTTCCAAGGCCTGACCACGCTTTCAGTAAAGAAATTTCTCCTAATGTCCAATCTAAACCTCCCTTGGGCACAACTTGAGGCCATTTCCTCTCGTGCTATCGCTACTTACTTGGGAGAAGAGACCAACACCCACCTCGCTACAACCTCCTTTCAGGTAGTTGTAGAGCACGATGAGGTCTCCCCTCAGCCTCCTCTTCTCCAGACTAAACAGTCCCAGTTCCCTCAGCTGCTCCTCATAAGGCTTGTGCTCCAGACCCTTCACCAGCTTCGTTGCCCTTCTCTGGACATGCTCCAGCACCTCCATGTCCTTCTTGTAGTGAGGGGCACAAAACTGAACACAGGATTCGAGGTATAGCCTCACCTGTGCCGAGTACAGGGCCACGGTCACTCCCTACTCCTGCTGGCCACACTATTTCTGATACAGGCCAGGATGCCATTGGCCTTCTTGGCCCCCTGGGCACACTGCCGGCTCATGTTCAGCCGGCTGGCAACCAGCACCCCCAGGTCCTTTTCCTCCAGGCAGCTTTCCAGCCATTCTTCCCCAAGCCTGTAGCGTTGCCTGGGGTTGTTGTGGCCGAAGTGCAGGACCCAGCACTTGGCCTTGTTGAACCTCATACAGTTGGCCTCGGCCCATGGATCCAGCCTGTCCAGTTCCCTCTGCAGAGCCTTCCTACCCTCCAGCAGATCAACACTCCCACCCAACTTGATGTCGTCTGCAAACTTACTGAGGGAGCACTCGATCCCCTCATCCAGATCATTGATAAAGATATTGAACAGGACCGGCCGCAGTACTGAGCCCTGGGGAACACTGCTCGTGACCGGCCGCCAACTGGATTTAACTCCATTAAAGTACCCTTTGAAGTTTACATCAGAAATATTAATGTATGGCTAAACTCTGGGACCAATAATTCTATCACAGTACAGGCGATTATCTTAACCAATAAGGAAAACTATCCTGTTTACTTCATTCCCAGCTATCTGGCCAAAATTTCAATGTAACTTGTGCTGGCAGGGGAGGTCACTAAGCAGATTCCACCAGAACCACTTCATTGACGACACAAGCAGAAATATCTGCCATAAATTAAGTTCTCTAAGTGTCAAGTTTATTTTTCTCTACAATGTGCAATGCAAAAGAGTGTTGAAGCTCTGTTCTTTCCTTGAATTCATAAACATAAAACATAATCCTTAAGAGGATATTTTCTTTTCACTTTTTTGCATCTCTTTCATGTGCTTTGCAAAACTATTGCTGAGACAACTGCAAAATCAATTCTAGAGAATTGATGGACATCACCCACACATATCAATGACCTGAAAAAACAGTGGAAATAACTTTCATACAGAAAATTCCTTCAGTCACCCAGTATGGGAACAAAACCACATTACATGATCAAGTAGCCTTGATTCAAGCAAGGTTTCCAAACTTCAAGCTGATTTTTTGCATTTTAAAATTTTTGATAGTTTAAACTTTTTTTACAGCACTATAATAAGCATAGAATAAAAAGTAGGTTCATTATCTTTTACCATGTTGTTTATCCACACAGTATCATTTTGCTTGCAATCATTCCCAGGTTGCATGACATCTAAACCAAGACTGTGGTTTAGTCACTCAAGTACCCAGAAAACTTGTTTTTGTTTACTTCCTTAGAAAGCTTGCTATTTATGGAATGACATCGATGAAAATAATAATCCTCCTCATTCAACCCAACATGGGCTGATTATTTCTTATAAAAGAGAGATGTTTGCCTTTAAAACTGATGAGGGTTTCTTACGAAACAGCTTTTTTGGTTTTGGTTTTTAAAGTAAGTGTTAGACGGTTTCATCTCAACAATCTACATTTTACATTGATTCTTTTTACCCCCTTTTTGTTTAGAGGTACGTGAACAGTACTCAGAGAACTAATTTTTGTAGGAGAAAAATCCTGCTTTTAGAAATAGCAGGCAGTTTGTGCCGGTAGGAAGTACAATACAAAGGAGCATAATATTACAATCCATTTTATTATTTAACCCTCAGGTACAAAGCTTGATTTAATGTTAACTTTATAAATGCATTTTGAATAGTGCTTGACTTGCAGAATACAAATGCCAATGCCAGTGGCATCAAAATGGTAAACATCATTAAGTTATGCCTAAGTATTTGTTAAAATAGTACACTCTGCAAGGTTATATATTTTTGTTTGTTTGCTACCAAAATTTAAAATCAGCGTGAAAAGATGTTTCTATGTCTATTTATAATCAGAATGGTTTTGGTTTCATGATATTTAAATAATTCGAAGAGTTCTTGAGCCACTAGAACTGTGACTTTTAAAAAGTAAAGTCATGAATATTAAAAAATGAGGCTAGAAAACCAATATTAATGTAAGTTATTCCACAAAGACCCTGACATAATTCTGTTACTTTATTAGATTATAAGAAGAAGTTATTTCACTCAAAGTGTAAAGAGATCCAAAATAAAATTAATACTGTAACAATAGATATTTTACTACCTATAAAAATAAATTAAATACAAAACCCACATACCCTATGAATTGAAATTACAGGACTGATTAAGAGATATTCTTTTTGGCATAGTATGTAGGTAGTATGAAAAAAAAAACAGAATGTTCTCCCTTCAGGACATCAAATTTAGGCTTCACTAGGGAGACAAGAATGTCTCCAGTCCTGACTCTGAGATACCCAAGTTCAAGTAAGCCCACAAGTAAAGCCTGTGGATTTGCATCCCACTCATTTCAAGGCAGTTAAAGTGTGAATCTAAACACGTATTTATGCTCTTCTACATAGTGTACCTGCTGGGCAGGGAACATCAAAATACTTTTAGGACATAGGGCCCCCAAGAAATTTTTTAATTTTTCAATAGTACTCTCAAAAAAAAAAGATAAGGGAAGTGTTTCCAGCACAACCAGTTATGATTTGTAAAAACATAAACATACATTCATCTGCCATAATGTCTTAGCACAACATGAATACTGAGTACGCTAAACATTCTGCTTACTTCTGTCTTGAGGTAGTCATTGCAGTAGTCATTCAACCTGACAGCCAGATGAGCACGTATTAATTTATATACTTATATATACTTGATCCATTTTCTTGTTAGCTACATACTCAGAAGATACTAGATGTTGCTATATTTCTAAACAAAAACACTAAAAAAATCATGAGCAGATAATAACTTCAAATGAAATATTTTAGGATGTTTCGGTAAATATAGTCAGTTTGTAAACTTCAGCCTTAAAAAAACACATTGTCCTAGTAGATTTGATTAAAATAAATAATAAAAAAGGCCTTCTAGCATGTCTCAGGTTTCCAGCAATATTGAGGTGAAGACTGCTGGGCACAGCATCCTTTTTTAAATAACAAATTTATCATCTATCATGAGAAGTTTCATAACACTTCCAGCAGATACATGCTGAACCTGGATGTCTGAGTGTATCTCTAAAATTAGTTTCATAGATAGCCTACAGCACACACAAATGTTGAGAAAGAAGATACAATGTTAAGGATTTAAAAAAAAAAACAAACTCTGTTGTAAAAAAAGAGAAACTCAGGTCTTAAATTGGTAGAGGAAAATATTCTTACTTCTGCATTTTCATTTCGGAGGAGTTTAAAGTGTCCATTACTTTTAAAGTGAAAAAGCAAAATTATTGACATCTTTGATAAATGTCATAGAATAAATTAATTTGGAGGTCTTCTGGGCCAGCCTGCCACTCAAATCAAGGCCAGCATAGCTCAGGTTGAGCAGGGCCTTCTCTGGTAGGACTTTGAGTATGTCCAAGGATTAGGTCAACCTCTCTAGGCAGCTTTGTCCAGTGTTGACTATCCAAATTGTGAAATTGTTGTTAATAACAACTTGTCAGAATTATAGTAAAAAATGTAGTAAATTGTAAACTCAAAGCTTTTCTTTTCATGAGGCATCTATAAAAATTACACTGTAACTTTTTCTAAATTTAAAAAATTGTAATTCAAAGAAAAATTATAAATATAATATAAAAACAGCTCTTTCAGAACTTTTAAAATATTTATGTTAACAACAGATTGTTAGCAATGTTCAGATGTGAAACCTCACAGTCCTTCTTCATAGGTTTCAGGAACAACATGAGTACGAAACCTAGCAATATTAAACAATAGCACAGTGACTTGGCCTTTAGCATTTGACCTTTAATGGTTTGAAATCAGCACTGACACAAATGAAAGGCAGGCAAACTACAGATATGTGATAAAAATAATGATAAATCAGAATTTCTGTCTTAGACTTAAATCAGATTTAAAGTTCAGACTTAAATATTTTAGGCAATTTTAAACCTTTACAGCTTACCGTCTGACTAAAACAAGGTCTTCACCCCTATAGCTGTCACTACAGCATCTTTCACTATCACTAACTTCAACTTCAAGAATGCCCTTTCAATTTCATCTTTGCAACCTGATTTTCTCAGATTTTAACCGTCTTTTTTCTTCTAAAATGATCTTGCAGTTACTGAAATTAAAATAGATTAAACAGACACATGTTAACTTCCTGTATTAAAGAAAAGTAAATTAACAGTATTAGATTACTATGACATATATTTGTATTACAGCTTTGGTGAGAGGTCAATAATCTTTAAATCAGTCAACAAAATAGTTATAAGGTTGCTGAATTTAAAAGCTCCAGCAATCCTACTGACATGAAACCAAAATCCACCTTGTGGTTTCACAAAGTCTGTAGCTTCCAGAAATCAGCTCCCTTTTCCCATTAAAATGCCCAGCAATAACTTCTTCCATTTTTAATTTTCCACTTTGCTTTCTGAGTGAATATAAGATTGACAATATAAACCAGTCTCTTTTTCTTAAATATTGTCACTATTATCGTTAGGAGGACCTGCTTTTGAGAACTATAAAATCCACTGCCTAGATACTCTCAGATGAATTTGCAGCTGTAGGGAGCTTTCACAATAACCAACAATCTGCCTGAAGCTAAACCTGCTCCTCTGCTTAATGAGTAACATGATCAATCTAATGTAATAACACAGAGGAATGTCACGGTGCCCTGTACAATGTACTGGGTGGATTTAAAAAAAAAAAAAAAAAGAAAAATTTATCTTATTCTCTGCTCTCACATTCTCTCCCTGCATAAGTCAGTTGACCTAGCTGTTTGCATATTCTCATCCCCTGAGCGATAATATTCACGCTTAAGCACAACTGGAGCACCTGAGTTTACAGCTGTTTAATGTTTTATCAAGAGCTGTTACAGACCTTCAATAACACTCAGAAATGTATTCTATTACACTTAAGAGAAATATATATGCAAGATATGTTTCTAAGTGTCTTTAACTCTTCACAGAATCAAGTGGAAAGAAAATTTCCAGTTTTCCTGTAGCAAAAAATGAGAGCTTAGAGTTATTTCAAATTTTCAAATCTGCATTAGAATTTCAGGGTGTCTTACCTTATCTGTTTAACACTATATATAATGCTACAGTGTTATAAGAATAAACCAATTGAAAAATTATAACTCTCCTCAAAAATGTTAAGTTCTGCTACAGGTGTTATGAGGAACAGTCCTAATATTTGGGCTAGAGCATGCACAGTAGCTTAAATACCTACAAATGAACTCACTGATGACTTAAGGGAGTCACGAAAGTGTTGTCTAATAGAATTCCTATTTATCTCAGGAAAATTTTGACACAGATCTTTGACTATTTGGACCCTAAGTGCTTCTGAAAATGTCTGCTAACTACACATGTCCTGAGATACTTTAAAAATTCACTCTCTCCTCTGTTTAACTTGAAGACTAAGTTTTGCAAAAAAAAGACAGTAAAAAACAAAATAAGAGGTTGTAGCGTTTTTTAAATCATCACAGAAAATATCTATATTTTAACTGTTAAAATTCTGAAGTCTCTACATACATCCACAAATCCATAAGTACATAAAAAGAATGCAATGTCTTTATAGCATGTGAAGGAAAAGGTATGGGCTTCATCAAGCAGCAGAATAGTATCATTTTTCCTCTGGCTCTGTTAATATTTCAGAACGATAATTTCCAGCAAGATAAAACAATACCCCCTAGACACCTGTGGATCATCAAACATTGATCTACAACAGTGAGTAAAACAGAACAATGAGTTAATATCATTACATATTCTAGAGTCAAGAAATTGATGCTTTTAGAAAGAATTTGGAAATGAGAAGCATTTTACATACAGGCCCTGAAATTTCAAAATCAGTGACGCTGAGTTATAATACTATCACTGAGTAATTCTGTTTACATAATAAATCTGTCCAACCACCAGCTGTTGGGAAAATGTGAAATTTAATCAAAAAGGACCATAATAATAAATTTTAGGTAATAAATCCCCAAAATGCACCTGTGTCCTATCTGTCTGCATTGGACTTACACACAAATAGTTGTAACCACATTGTTTAGTCATGGTTACTGTTAATTCTTGACAGAATGCATAAATAAATCTTTTGAACAGAAGAATATTGGTTGAAATACTTGAAGAAAGTATTGATTGCATTATGATTTGAATATTTTAAATGTAGAAATATTTCTATAGAATCGGAACTTTTTGAGTCTTGAAGGGTCATTCCCTTTTACAAAGGGAATTTTTTTCCATTTATTTATAACACATGCCTATAAAAATATGTTACATATGCAAATGATTATTTGTATTTTCATGGAAGGACAGTGTAGAGTTAAGGTACACGCAGACTTAGTTTCCATAAATACCTGGTTATTGCTCATATGAGATAAAACTCCTTAAAGGAAATGTTCCATACATACGTCGACTTTGGTGAGGTAGATATTTTAAAAATTGTAGCCATTAGAAGTATTTGCTGAAAGTGATATTTTTAAATTCTTTTTGGCACTAAATCATTTAATCACCAACTCAGCAAGGGATTTGGAATCTATTTTATATTCATTAATGCTATATAAATGGCCATTTCATACCATTTTCCATCAAAACCAATTTAAGACAGTATTGCTATTCAAGAAGATACTTAACTTTAATTAAGAACATTTCTTTGCAATTCAGTGCTGTTTTCAAAACTCTTCCATTTCTTACCTGCACACTATACTTTTATGGAATAAATTTGTATTAACATCTTCCATCTTAAAAATTTAAATAACAATATTTTCCTCAACAGCTTCCTTAATTAAAACTATCTGGCCAGAGCATCATTTTAATATTAAGGTTTACTTTCAAAACTATTTCCTCAATATAAGGATTAAATGATTAGCATTCTCTCACAGATTTTTAAATTTTCCACTAATAGAACCAAAAAGAGTGGTTTTGGTGCTACCCACATATCTGTTATATCAGGAAAGTTACACACATCAGAAAGAAATGATGGCCAGACAGTAAAATTTGTCCAGAGTACTGCAGATGTTTCACTATCATAATCTGGAGAAATGGCTTTCTTGTGAAGATTGTGTTGTAACAGCGGAGGATAAGAAAGAGTGACAGATGGACAAAAAGAAACATAAATATATATTTATTATTGTATTTATAAAATAAGATCGATTACAAAATGAAACAGATAAAATAAATCTTATGGGGTTCTCATTCATTTAGAACAGAAAAGGGGTTTTAACATTTTATGAGAAAGCATAATTATTTTATATTATTTAGGCAGTATTTGCTTTCTTCAGTCAATCTACTATTGCATTTTCTCAGAACAAATGTATTTAGAGCATGAAACAAATACCAAGTGATGAAATCTACACTGCTGTTTATAGAAAGGCAATACAGTTAATAAAATGTGTATGTATGGCTTCCTCTCAATTCTCAAATATTACACAAAAGATGGATAAGAACTGACAGAAACAAAAAAAGAATAAATTTTTGTTCCTGAAGATAATAGAGATACTGTTACATTGAGAATATAGCAAAACTATTTCTTTGCAGAAGAATGCAGTCAGCACATTGTATAAGCATAAATTGATTCAAGTTTGTTCTTGCATATGGTACCATTTATTGGCCAGCCTGTCTTCTAAAAGCCTCATGACCTTTTTGATTTTTAACACAAATTTTTCACTTTCTTAATTCAGATCCTTTATCTTGGTCATTATCTCTTTTCTATTACATTCCCTTTCCTTGAATCACATTTTTATAGGTTTCTATTCTAACAGTTTTAATTACATGATTTTAAGACCTTTAAAAAAGTAAACATAAGATCTCTGGATTTGGATTCATTCTTGTATAGTGCATACAATTCCACCATGTAGCTTTGGCTGAAAAACAGCATTAGTAAGGTTTAGCTGGTGAAACAAACCTAAAGAAAAAATATATCTACCTCTTCCACATATGCAAGTTATAGTTGTTGCAAATACATATCCTTCTCGCATGGCTCGTTCTTCAATATGGTAACTCTGATAAGCAGAATTACCGGTGGGTAATCGATAATTCATAATTGCCTGTTATCCCAAGGTTTCTCTTGGTTTTCTTGATCTGGCCCTTATGCAGATATGTCTCCAAAATCAGTGAGATCATAAAACAGCAAGTCCAACAAGAGATATTAAAGTCTATTTAGTTTATCAACTGGTCATTTCTAACACCCTTATACACAAATTTCATTATGAAGTTGGAGGTTGAAGAAAGGCATGTGCAATTAAGGCATAAACAACAATTTCATTTCTTGTATTTCAGGAAAGCATTTCCAATTTGCACGGTGGCTAGTACTGAAACTTTGCAACCTGTTTCAAGCATATGGCAGATTTCCTAGAGGATATGCTGCTGCACATTATCAACTTGCTGTCTTCTGCTGGCATTTTTAAGATACCTTTGATGCTTGAGACTGGCAGCAACAAAATGACAGAGGCTGTGTAGATATTAAGTGGTTCAGGTGAAACCAATCTTAATGAGCCATCAAAGAATGTGTGAGTGATTCACATTATGCTCTTAACTCATGGACAGTAGAGGCATATAGGTTTACTTAAAAAGAAAAATTTTATTTGCTATTATTACATAAGTCCTACCATAATCACTTCATTTTAGCAGCCGCTTGTGCCTATGCTCTCAGCACCTACTTATTTATTTATTTATTTGCAAAGCTTTGTTTTCCTATCCGTGTGCCTGAAGAAGGGTTGTCACCTCTGCCAGAGGGTAGCCAGAGTGAGTTTCTCAGTTAGAAGGGTTCCTGTTGATGGTTGCACTAGCGGGGTGCACAGCCACAGCAGGTGACAAGCAGACACAGAACCTGGAGCTTTTCATGTCCCAAATGCAGGCGGATTAGGTTACCCACCTCCCACGACACTCTCCTGCAGAAGGAGCTCTTCTAAGCTCATCTTTGCAGATTTCAGGAGGGAGGTCTAGGACATCTCCCACCAATCCTTTCTTCTGTGGCTTGGCATAAATACATTTCAGAAAGTAAATAAGATTTTTTTGCATGCGGTCAAGAACAGAATTACTTTTGAACTAGTAAAACACTCTAGCATAAAGACAGACAAAGATTCAAACATTGACACCTGCAGCTTTTGCTTTCAATGTTCACATGCTTAATTGTTTTTCTGAATCAGAGTTTGCCAGTCTGCATTTAGTTGTTAGCAAAGTTTTGTTGCATTCTTCTAAAAATACAATTAAATTGTGTTTACAGGGGTTTGATGTGCCCCTACTTTATGTAACATTTTACGGCCATAGTCATCACAGATGTTAAAATCAAGGCTTTCAGATCTTCTGCCTTCTATAAAGGAAAATTCAGGCCAACTGAAAGTTTAGTTTTGTTTGCAGAATGTGATGATGATAGGGAAACTGAAGGAAGTCTCCCTCTGACCCAGTAAATAAGGAGATTTGCCTACCTCCACAAACCAGGATTTCTGACTCCCAACAGAACTGCTGAGTTCACTGAGTTTCTAACTCTAGAATCACTAGAGATGCATGGTTTAAGCTGCTGTCAGCATTCCCAGTATATCTTCCAAGGAAGAGGGATATTTTCCCAAAGGAGTAAAGCGTTTACTGTATGCTAACAAGTACAATGTTAGAAAGGGAAACTCTGAAAGTCCTTCTGAGGAAACAAGTCTAGCATCGCAAGAATTTCACCTTATTCTCTCCCACCAGCCTCTCTAAATGTAGATTCCAATTGTAATCAGTGACACTATACATCATACAAGGTGGAAAACTCACTATAAGGCTTTTACTAACCATGTAGAGAGCTGGTAATGTATAGGCATATTAATACAGAATGCGTAATTTCCTCATTGTCCTGTGAGAATTCCAGAAAGCAGGTCAGATGGCTGCACTTCAAAATACAGAAATAAAGATTAAGCTTAAGATAGTGTTAAGTTTACAATATTGACATTTTTCTTTATAATTTCTCTAAGCAACATAAAATTATTTTCTGGATCATGCCCTGTTACTGTTTCTGTGTACACAATAGTTTTGGTAGGGATAGTTATGTGCAGCCAAAATTCCCAATGCAGCGACAGATCCAGAAGCAGGTCTGCCTTGCAAATGAACTCAGTCAAGAAGTCGATTGTAATGGTGGTTGCCTCTCATCATCCAAGATGGTAATTACATTGTATTTCAGAAATGCTGAGAAAATCTGTATTTCACATGCAGCTTTGCTTCTGTGCATGGCTCCCTTTTTTGCTGGTTGAGGTTTGCTCATACTTTGCCATACACTAATAAAACTTTGTTTTTTAGACTTGAGTTCTCACTTCCTTCCCATCCCTCAGACACTGATAGAGCTTAACAGTCTTTAGTTCAAGGAATATATTTTCCCATCACTTCCCACATGCCAGTCCCAAAATAAGGTTTTGAGCTCTCAAAAAATTCCAGAAAAATGCTCCAGAGGGTTAGCAATACCACAGAAAGATGCTTAAATTCATAGTTAATAATAAAGATTAAGATAAAGAGTTCAATTTCCCCTTTGTTCTGCTGCTCTGAACCCAGTGAGCTATAACTTTGATTTAACAGGGGTGGGCAAATTGCAAATGATAACACAGCTATTGATAACATGAAACAATTTGATTTTGCATAAAATTTTCTGACAGCAGTGCTGAATTTGACAGCATAAGCCATCAAAATCAAAATGAAGAAAAAGTAGATACGATGTGCATAAGCCCCGTTAAGGACTTTTAATGTGCACTGCTGAAAGCTAATAAAAAGCACTGCGTCCAAAAATCATCATCCAGACCACAGAATATTGAGTGTTGTTACAGCAAAGCCATCAGAAGGGAGTCAGAGGTGGATTATATGTTGCACAAACTTTAGTCCTAACATTTTTTGGTGTGCTGTTGTTTCATTTTATGCATACCAGCAGTAAGACCTTGTCTACTAAGGTTGGAACACCAGATCAAAAGATAATACAGCACATAAACCTCCAGCAGCTACCAATTAGGTGTAAAAAAAAGCAAAAGGGGTTCAGACTACAAGAGAATTGAGCCCAACTTGTATATTAGATGAAACGTAATTTTTTCATCCTCTTCATCCTCCTAAATGAGAAGTTAGACATCCTGCAAAAAGATCCCAAGTTTCACATTACCATTCCTTAACAGACAGGAGTTTGTTAAACTGCCTGACACAGTTTACAATTATTTTAACTATTTCCAACATTTGTCATTCCTTTTGGCACAAATATGTATATGACACATTCAAAACTGTAAAATGAAAAGAATGTTGTCTTAAAAAGCCAGTGTCTTCTCACTGTGCCTTACCTTGGTCTTATTAGGATTTTCTTTATAATTGATATGCTGATCAACAACAACAGTCTCAAAACTTATCTGATGCTGTAAATATACTCATGACAAAGAAAATGTTGGAGTGAAGCTGTGTTTGGGGAATGAAAATAATTTTAATAAGAAAAATTAAACATATATTTTTAGAAGGGGATGAATTTTTACCTCTTCAAATATGCAGGTTAGTTTCCTCCCCAAACTCAGGTCATAAATTTTTTTTAGCTAAGAGCATAGGAAGAGTTAGCAAATGATCATCTGGCTGATAAATGCTTTATAAAGAAAGTGATGACTCTTTTCAAAATATTCATCAGTCTAATATTTTTACATGTATGATAGAACAACATAAAAAAAGCACAAAGTATGTTCAATATTTTTCCACCAACAGTTATGCTGCAAAAAATTTCCATCACCTTTTTTATTTTACCTTGGGGGTAAAATTGGGAGTGTGTTTCTCTACAGCCCATTGAAAGCACTCCTGTTTCACGTTAACTCATGCTTACTCAGTCACCAAATTTATGCAAAAAAGCTCAGAATTTTTCAAGAAGAGAAGACTATTTTGGAAACCTAAACAACTACTACTTTTGAGACCATTGGAAAAAATACAAGACAGCATTTTTCTATTTTCATTTGACACTTGAAATTTACAGGGGTTTTTTTATCTTTTTTTTTTCCTTAACTTGGATTTCTGAGTAAATGAATGTAATACAAATACCATTCTTAGTTTTACATCAGGTATTCTGCAGAATCTACTACCAGTGGACATACAAATTACTAGTTTTGGTAGAAAACAAGCAGAACAATTGACCTTGGCCTCTTTACAATAGGTAGGTAGGAAGGCACCACACCAAATGTAAAAATGCAGAATCTGGTCCTGTCTTTGTACAAGAAATCATCTTTCTGCAGGAGAAGTCTTGCTTTTTTTTTTAGTTTAGATTCTTGATTTTCTCTGGATAATTAAAATTTTTGCATCCTCCAAGAAGCCTCCATGAAAAAAAGTAATTTGAAAAATTGTACAGTTTTGAATGGTTGAAATCATTCAGTCACTTCTGCTGGTTATCTTGCAGTTTTGTACTAGCTTTGTGAACTTAAAGGTGGTTCCTGAGACTATCAGCAAAGGTGACTGTCACTTAATAGTTCCTGCTTCTTGTGGAAACAAAAATTACTAGCACACAGGTGCCCAATTCTTCCTAAGTTTTCATTCCACTCACCTCCAGCTCCCATTTAGAATGGTTTTTCACATGTACTCTTATTGTGGTTATTTAGTAAAGTGCCAAATTGGGGGAGGGGAGGTGAAATATGTTGGTGCTTAGTTAAACCAAACATTGGGTACTCAAGACAAAGCCAACTGAAGTCAATGGGAATATTTTCTACCAGTATATACCAAAGCCAGTACCTACATTTGAATAGCCAAGGCTATTCCCAGCTCGTGTTTTAAAAACCATTTACCAATAGAATGCTGTCATCCAGAATGAAAAGTAAAGTCATATCAAAGTTACGTTATTGATTCACAGCCAGTTGCCTGCAGCTAAGGAAATCCTAAAATCCTGCAGATTCATCCTATTGCTTAGGAATCTGGAGTTTCAGACTGTACGAGTATGACAAAAAGAACAGAAAAATCAATAGTTTGACTAATGTGTTTGTCATTCATGAACAGAGATGGTTGGCACTATCAGTGTAAATTAATCCTTAATTAGAATTAATCTGAGGAACAAGCACCATTTTCTCAGTTAGTCAAACTAATATGCAAGTTCTCAGTAAAATTACAGTGAGAAAGGTTACTGTTGACTGAGACCTAGGGCAGATCAGAAACAGGTCAATTAGTCCCAAGTATTACAGTAACATCAAAAGTTAATTAGTGAGGAAACACAGGATGATGAAGAACCCATATTTATAACAGACATTGCAATGAAATTACCTCAGTGGAGAATACTATAGGCTTGATTGGTGCATACTAGCAGTAAATGAGTGAAACTTTTTCTGCACTGTAAGATTATACTGTTCTGTTTCTAAAATCTTCTTCTTAGAACATGATATATTTAATTTGATATGGACTTTTCTAAAGAGCAAGATGGAGGTAAGGGCTTTTGCTATAGAAAAGGGGGTTCCCACACATACAATCCGAAATTGGGTGTTAACTCTTTCACACTTTTATAATACTTTTCAGATCACAGGTTTAAAAAAACCACATTATCTAAAATTAAACTCTTTTTCCTTGAGGGTAACTAAAGACAGATCTGCTGAATAAATTATCTTGAGACCTCTATTGCATATATCAAGATGAAAGCAAATGAGACTTTCCCCTATATTTTATGTTAAGATTTTATTGATATTAGATTGATTGGTTTAGCATAAAGCAAGAGATACGCAATATTTTGGAAGCAACATGTAAAATGACATGGAAGCATCCCAAAAAGAGTGGCAAAATCAGAGCTAAGAACAAAGTTAATAAAAAATCAGATCTAAAAACAAAGAAAATGCATGCAGAGAGCTGGACAAAATCAACTGATGCTTCTCCAGTTTGATTTGCCTTTATTTCATTTTTCCCTAAAATAAAACAAATAAAAATAATAAAGGAAAAGCAAATAAAAAAAATTTGAATATTCCGTAATAAAGATAAAAAAGAAGAAAAACATGAAAATGTACATTCTAAAAAAGCTAAAGATTTTTCTAAAGCTCTTTGTAGCCTTGTATGAGGAGGCTGCAGATCATTAGCGGTAGCTAGGAACCCAAGTCACAGATGAAGAATCATTTCTACTACATGCTGTGTAAACACAGAGTAAAAGAGTAAGTAAAAAATGTATATGGATTATGCTGCAGTTTGCAATTGCAATATACAGAAATTAGCACTTGCTGATCTTCGACCCGCAGCAATCCTACAACAGAGGGATCCTCCAAGAGGCCTGGCAGGGCTATTTAATCTTCTCTGTATCCATGGTGGACACACCAAAAACCCATCAGTACCCTTTTGGGTCCTTGAAGTACTCTTTCCTGAGGTAGTCTACGCCAAGAATACATGGAGCCTCCAGGTTGGTCACAATAGGATGCTTTTGCCATTTGTCCCCTGTTAGGTTCACCTCAATCTCCAACACAGAAAACTGTTGGTATCCCCGTTACCCCAGAAATCCAAATGGCTTCCTCCCCACCATACCCTGATGGCATTAGGGTACACTGTGCACCAGTGTCCACCAAAGCCTTATACTTCCGTGGACCTGATGTGCCAGACCATCAGATAGATCCACACAGTCCAGTAAACCAAGTTATCCCTTTCCTCCTCCTGGCATAAGACAGAGACCCTCTACTCCTGGTCAGAGTATTCACTGCCTGACCATTGCAGTGGCAGACCAGAAGTCCTTTCACCACAATCAATCAAGTGAGGCACTCTCAGTCCTTCTACTATGACTGGGGAATCACTGGTTGCCTTCTACCATCTCAGCAGCAGCTGGAGTGACAGCCTTCTGTCACTGGGATGACCCCTATCTTAACAGCTGTCTTCTCCCCCGGTTTGTGTATGTGGGCTTCTAGCTCAAGGTAGGTTCACCATCCCATTTCCTCATGTCCTCTCCCTGGTCACACAGGAAAAAAGAGTGCCACATGGCGTGGCTGGGATGGAGCTAACTTTCTTCATAGCAGCCAGACCCAGTACAATTTCTCATTTGTATGGGGTTTTTTATTTCCGTTACGTTGGTTGCAAGGTTACATTACTAAAGTTATTACAACAGCTGCAATTTTTTTAAAAACTTTTACTCATAACAGCTTTAAATATAAATATATTCAGGCAATTTCCTTCCAAGAAGGTAAATCAATACAGTTAAAGATATGGTCACATAATAAATAGAAGGTGCATCACTGGCTGCCATTTCGTATCCAACTTGATGACTAAATGATAGTGTCAGAAGAATACTATGCATTCTAAAAAAATAAATGTGCCTAAATCCATTTGTCTTCTATTCCTTCCTCACATTGGGAAAACAGTAACAAACATAAACTACTTTGACTACCCTATGAGAAAATACAGTGACAGTTGATGCTATCCAAAATCCATACTGTACTACTATAATGTCTAAAAATAACTTTCATTGTAGACAATGCTATTTGCCTTTATTTAAAGACAATTTTAAAAGTCCAAGAATGACAAGTGATGTAATTTACTGCACTGTTTAAAGTATGTAACTGCCTATTGAAATCTACAATCATGATTTAAGCATAGACAGTTTTGAGGTGCTAATGAATCTTGCAGACACATCTACACTGTACAATCAAGATCTTAGGCTGGCCTATAAGAAGGCTGGAGAAGCTACATACTGGAGCTCCACCATGTGGGGACTCAGGACCTTAAACGCTATTTAACCTTTTCATAATTGATCCAGACTAAAACTTCCATTTTCTTCATCTGCACAAGGAGGGTGTGTTGATGGAACAGGAATCAATATACAGCTTTCTTTAGTCAGTGTTTTGCCTTTAGGATAGAGTAATCTGGACTCAGTAAATACATCATTGAAGCTCACTAATTACATTAGCCTATCCCACTTTGAATTAGTTATATGTACAGATTTGTTGTGTCAGTGAGTTCAACAGTGAAAACATTCAGCTGAGAAAGTGAGTGCACAGCTTCAGACCTCTGCTGCACTTGTTCGCTGAGAAATAAAATGGAATCCAGGTTTTCCTTCTTCTCAAAGAAAGGTCCCAGGCATGAAAGGAAATGCCAACATAGCCACTACAGGATTATTTCACTAGTGCATGATTGTGTGTCCTGTGTTGTATTACTTAAGAAGAAAATCTATTAAATGAAGCAATTGTTTGAAATACTGTATTCTGGTAAATTAATGTAGGATTTTTTTAAACTACATAAAATAATTTATTTAAAAAAAAAAAAACATCTTATTGGGTAAGTGTAATATAAACATTTACTTGCTAGTAGGCTTTAAAAGAAGGATTCATATCTTCTCTGTGAAAGAATCCCTAAAAACTGATCACATTCGCATCCACACCAAAATACAACAAGAGGTAAAGGAGAAAAGAATTTACAAACCATACACTTTGGAAAAGTCAGATATGGAGACAATACAGGAAATTACTCTGCCACCAGGAATGAGTAGTACCCATGTGGGGAAAACCACAATAGCATCTGTCAGAATTTAGAACACAGGAGCAAGCTAGCAAGATACAGAATAGATGGAGACATGGAAATTAAATCAAATGTGCAAAAGTCACACCACAGAGCAGTGAACTGCACAGATGATCCTTTAACAGTGTCCGAAAAAGAGTTCAGAGCAAGTGCAAAAGGCATCTAGGGTTCATATGCATGTGCGTATATATGCAGACAAGTAAACAGATAAAGTAGAAACACACCTCATTAGGTAATAGTCCCAACAATTATTAGCACAGTGAAAAAAAAAAAAGAAGCTGAGCATAATCGGTATTTTCATCATTGCCACTAAAATAAAAAGACAACGGTTTTGTAAACCAAGTAAAGACACTGAAATTCAGGAAACTAGCTCAACACAGAAAGCCAAAAAAAATAAAACCTTGCTTGCTATAGAGCATTCATTAAATATTTTTAGTACATTGAATTTTCACTTTCCTTAAATTTTGCTGTACGTATGCGGAACGACACAATGCTGTCTTGTTGTGTGTAAGATAGGTCTATATCTATATTTTGCTGGCAGCTACTTGTCAGAGGTGAAAAAATTGCTTAGGTTATGAATGTTATTAGGTAGCATTAGATAATTGGGTGCATGTGTGGGAGACTGTCAAAAACTGAACTTTTGAACACTCATGCAGAAACCTACTACTTGCTAGCTGCAACTGGTACAATTTGGTTGTAAATTTTGGCAACACCTTGGCTAAACAGAAATGACTGTCGTGGTTTAACCCCAGCTGGCAACTAAACACCATGCAGCTGCTCGCTCACCCCCCCCCACCTCCGGTAGGATAGGGGAGAGAATCAGGAGGGCACAAGTAGAAAAACTCGCAGGTTGAGATAAAAACAGTTTAATAATGGAAATAAAACAAAGTAAAACAGTAATAATAATGATAACAACAACAATAACAGAATATACAAAGCTGGCGATGCACAATGCAACTGCTCACCGACCACTGACCACGTGTCACGAACAGGTGGCGAGCCCCCCTCCTCCTGACGGTTTTTATAGTGAGCATGACGTCACATGGTATAGAATACCCCATTGGCCAGCTGGGTCCACCACCCCGACTGTGCTCCCCCCCACCCCCCAGCACTTGGCAGAGCATGGGAGGCCAAAAAGTCCCCGGTGCAAGCACCACCCAGCAACAAGCAAAGCTTCAATGGGCCATCAATGCTCCTCTCATACCAAACCCAAAACACAGCACACACAGACCCCCAGCTACTGGGAAGAAAGTTAATTCTGTCCCAGCCGGAACCAGGACACTGAGGCAATCAACTTCAGTGTCAGATTGTGAGGCACTAGTCTCACTGCTAAAGCGAGCTGAGTAATATTCACAAAATAATTTATTCAGTGAATTGTGATATTTTTCTAGCAAATTATTCAACCAGTATCTCTTCATTCATTGCCTAACTCTTAAGTTGTGTCAGTTTCTCTTCTGTGCTTTTCATTAGTCTGGAATTGGACTGATTTATATGCACCATTGCTTATTATCTGAGCAATGAAGTAGATGTTACATGTTTTGAATTGAACAAGAACATGTTTTATTTACAAATAGGCACATTTAGCTTTATTTTTATCCTTGCATTCTGTGATACAAGTTAGTGAAGTATTGTTAATTCACCACCGTTTAAATAAATTAATATGATCCAATGTTTACTCTTTGATGTTAACTGTAAAGTTTGACTATTTCAACTATCTATGTTTCATGATAAACCTTTTTTATAGTTATTTATATATTTTCTATGTAGAAGAAATTTGTTTTATAAATAAAGGGACACTTGTAAGATTTGATATCTTGCCTTCAATACAAGACAGTTTAAAAGGAGCCCAAGAAAAGACCTATATTACAAAGAAACAGTGAGTACTCCATAAAACTGCTGCCTAATTTTAAACTCTGAACATCTTATTAAGAGAACCCTAAACTTCCATTTGTAAATTCTCACTCAAGTCAATGGTGTTTTGTGTGGGGTTCGGGTTTTACAATTTTCCTTTCAGGATGGCTGTCCCATCGCTTTTAGACAAATTGGGTTTTGATGCAATAAGTGATGTTCTCAAGGATTAAAGTCCATGTAGATATAACACTTAGCTTTCCCTTGACTTTGTCTGTAGTTTTGATGTACAGTATGACTTGCACATAAATGACACAAGACATACTTGCCTCTCTGAAAGATTCATGTTCAGTAAGTTTGTATACACAACTGAAGCTTATGTCTCAAATAGAGGTCATTGGCTTACCTCCTCCAAGTGTGTCAATAAGGCTTCAAGTTTGTGGGAATCATGAAAGGCTTAATATGGAGAGGGTCCTGACACCTGAAAAGGGAAGATGCTCATCTGTGGTCCCTCCTTATGATGGTGTTCAAGATACATTTATGTGGGGGAGTTGAGTGACATGGCGCTTGGGAAATCCTATCCCACTCTGCTTTCACGGGACTAGAGATTGGACTATAAGCAATGCCAGACTGAATACAGAAACCTTCCCAGGTTTTCTTAAAAAGAGACATACTCTGTGTCATCTCCACAGTAGCACCTAGAGAATTTGATGGATGCCACTTCTATTTCTTACAGGGAATTGAGGGAAAAGAGCAAATGTGCTTTAAAATGAAGGTTTATTTTAGGCAACCTACTATATAAGAAATGCCACACTACCTCAGAGCACAATCCACCTAAGCACATATTCTGTCTCCAACAGCACAGTAAGAGACATAAGCTGTGTTTGCAGATGCACATGTGGGAAAAGGGTACAAGTTGCACCAGGAGAGGTTTCATCTTGATATAAGAAAGAAAATTTTTACAGTGAGAACCATCAACCACTGGAACAACCTCCCCAGGGATGTGGTGTGGGTAGTTAGGATCAGGCGGCCGGAAGATATCGCGCTGTACGGAAAGATAGGACCCCCTCCCCTAATGGCCAGTAGCATTTAGGTGTGAAGTAAGCAGGCGGAAATGACGTCGTAAACCCAAGGTATATAACACCGTGTCATCCACCAATAAACGCCATTTGCCGTCCACCACATTGGTGTCTGCGAGTCGATGGCCCGAGCGCCCCGGGGAGGGGGGGTCGCCGTGCCGTTCCTGAACCAGGTCGCCTGCCTCACGAAGGTGACAAGTGGTGCCGAAACCCGGGAAGGCCCACCTGGAATCGGGTGAACGGTGGCCGGAGCGGCAGGATCAGCCCGGCGGGGAGGACGCTCCCGGACCAACAAGGAGGATGGAAGCTCTTGTGAAGGTCGTATCGCAATTACATAAGCAGTGGGGTATTGATTGTAGGCCCAAAGATTTTACCCTCGCCGTTGCGAGGCTTTTACACATTGGGGTCATTGACCAGCCGGTCGATATCCTTCACCCTGAAGTGTGGGATAAATGTACTAAAGCGTTAGCCGAGGAGACGATGTCCTCAGGCTCCGGGAAAAACCTTAAGTCGTGGGGGAAAGTCGTACAGGCTCTGCAGAAGGCAATACAAGAACAGGAGACTTGGAGGGCGGCAAAGGACTGTTTGCTGGCCATCCCGAAATTGGGAGTCGGGGCAGCCACGCAGACTTCGCACCCCTTAGATGGTGATGATTCTGCTGAGCCTAAAGATCCGCAAGAGGGCGCCATGTCCCCTCAATCCCCGAACCCTGACCCGCTTACGGAGGCGCAGGAGAGAGCTAAATCCTTCTGGGGAGGGCTGGCTGAGGAAGCCAGGGGCGTTGCGAGAAGGATAGAGTCTGAGGAAGCCCGGGCTAAACCACCGCCCTATACGCCCCAAGATGGCGCCGAGCACAAAGGGGATGGGCGGGCCGAAGATGCCCGCGGCGGGAACTGGGAGGAGGCGCTAGCATTAACAAGCGCACATGAACAAAAAGGGGAGGAGAACGAGAAGAAGAGAGGCGGCGGGAGTGGCCAGGAGGAGGAGGGGAGCGTGAGCGAAGGGCGGAAAGCCAATCAGAGCGACCATCTGAAAAAATGCCCTCAGAGGGCAGGCTCCCCCCCCCCCCGAGCAAAGGGCGGGGTGAACCAGCAAGGAGGGGCGGGCCAAGAGGGAGGGAATGGCTCGCCCACAGGAGAAGCGGGTGGGGCTGGAGCCCGACAAAAAGGTATCAGAAACCGGAAGCAGCCGGTCAGTCGAGTTCCGGCTCCGGATCAGACACTACCTGGGACGAGTGGCTCATGACCGATTCAAGCTCAGAGGAGGAGGAAATGGGAGTATACACAGTCAAAAGCCAAAACACTTTCATCCAAAATAAAAACAAAAACCTCCCCCTCACCGACTGGAGGAAAATAAAGACTGCGTGTGCCGAGTGGGTTCCATCAGCCAGGCTAGCATTCCTGGTCCGAGTGACGGACGGGGGACAGAGGGTTTACTCGCCAGTAAACCCTAAGGATGTACAAGCGATCGTTAAGTCGATTACAGATAAAGGCCTTAATTCTGCCATGGTCTCCACCCTCATAGATGGTGTCTTTGGGGGAGACGATATGCTCCCGTTCGATATAAAACAAACTTGTAGATTGATTTTTGATGGGGCAGGGATGATCGTTTTTAAACAAGAATGGGAGGACAACTGTGCGAGACATTTAGCCCAAGTGGCCGGGGCGGATCACCCGCTGCATGGCTCCAGCCTGCAGCGCCTGATGGGTACAGACCCCACCATGATTACCCCCCAGGCGCAGGCCCAGGGCCTGCGGGCCCATGAGATTATGACAACTACCCGCGCGGCTAGAGAAGCTATTCGCACCGCTTCTAGAGTTATTGCCAAGCCGTCGCCGTGGTCCACAATTAAGCAAAATGAAAGCGAGAGTTTCACGCAGTTTGTGGATCGCTTTCAGGCAGCGGTCGACTCCTCGTCCCTGCCCGCGGAGGCGAAAGGCCCGGTTGTTGCAGATTGCTTACGTCAGCAGTGTAATTCGGCAACCAAAGAAATCCTACGATCACTGCCAGTGGGGTCAAATATCGCAGACATGATCAAGCATGTCACAAAGGAAGAGCACTTAGCCCCAATTCAGGTAGCTGTTCGCACTGCGATAGCTAATGTGATGACATGTTTTAATTGTGGTCAGGCGGGCCACGTGGCGGCAAACTGCCCTCGGTTGGGGAACCTGCCCACAGCGCTCCCCCCGCGCCAAAATCGACCGAGAGGACCGTGTTGGGCCTGTGGAAAGAAAGGGCATTTTGCCAAAGACTGCAGATCTAAAAAGCAGGGAAACGGGAAGGGGAGAGGGCACTCAGGCCGCGCACAGCCCTCTCCCACTTGGGACATAATGCGGCCCAGTTATGCCAACCCCGGATGGGGCACAACACCGCCGAACCCGCTGCCCCCTCGAGACATGACCAACTTTATGGCCCAACCGACGATCCATCCGGACCAGTCCCTACCTCAAGGGCAGCAACAACCACCTCCTGGGGGCGAGACCCCAGGGTGGCCCTGGCTGTAAAATGCGATAGCCCGCCAGTAGTGTGGGGCATCTGTTCCCTCTATAATACCCTAGATGACACCACCATTAGTGTGCCCTTTTTGATTGACACCGGAGCAGATGTTACAGTTATTCCTGAGACAAACTGGCCCCCGCATTGGAAATTAGAAAATGCCCCCATGGTGGGTGGAGTCGGGGGATTAACCCGGGCTCGGAAAAGTGCTCAACTAACAGCAATCACGCTTCACACTGAAAAAGGGCCGGAGAAAACCATTACCCTCTTCCCATATGTCATGTCAGGAGTCCCACTCCTGCTGGGAAGGGACGCTCTAGCCCTTTTGAAAGCCAGGGTGACAAATTTAGCGTGAGGGCCACTGCCGCACACCCACTTCCACCTATTAAACTGACGTGGAAATCGTCCGACCCAGTGTGGGTCGAGCAGTGGCCCCTGTCAAAGCCTCGAATGGACGCTCTTCTTAAGCTAGTCGACCGCGAGTTACAGCAAGGTCATATAGAGCCTTCCACTAGTCCATGGAACACCCCAGTTTTTGTAATACCCAAACGAACTGGCGAGGGGTTTCGTCTCCTCCATGACCTGCGCGAAGTAAACAAGAAAATTCAACCAATGGGTCCCGTCCAAACGCTGCTGCCCATGAACTCTATGATACCAGAAGGACAACTGTGTGCCGTCCTTGATATTAAAGACTGTTTCTTTTCAATACCACTGCATGAGGAGGACAAAGAGCGGTTTGCTTTTTCTGTAGTGTTCCCAAACAGCTCACGCCCTAACCTACGTTTCCAGTGGAAAGTGCTGCCTCAAGGAATGATCAACTCGCCTACTATCTGCCAAATTATAGTGGACCGCGCAGTAGCACCGGTTCGGCACAATGATCCAACTGCGACTATCATTCAATACATGGACGATATTCTAATCGCCGCGCCGACAGAGAATCAGGTGAACCAGCTAGTAACAGCGGTTTCGGAAACTTTAAAAACGAACGGGTTCGAAATCGCGGGCGCGAAAGTCAAAAGGGGACCATGTGTAACTTTCCTGGGGGTGGGGATCACTAGTTCCTACGTAACCCCCCCCCAAATAAAAATCCGTCGGAACATCAAAACACTCCATGATGTGTAGCAATTTGTGGGATCCTTGCAGTGGCTCCGTAACATTGTCCTGATCCCCCCTGAAATCATGGCCCCCCTATACGATCTTCTGAAAGGAAAAAACCCCTGGGAACAAAAAGCTCTGACGACGGAAGCAATGAACTCTCTCGACTTTATCGACCAACAGGTATCGTCGAGCACGCTCGCCAGGTGGAACCCTGGTGTACCGCTTGATCTGTATGTACATTTCACGGAGGGCGGGGGAGTAGGGGCATTAGCCCAGGGGCCCCCTGAAAAGGCTCGACCAATACAATGGATAGTCCTGGGAAAACCGTCACGTGCATTCTCTCCAGGAGTCGAGTGCCTTGGTAATCTCATCATGAAAGGCAGAAAACTCGCCCTAAGACACCTAGGCATCGAACCCGTCAAGATATACCTACCCTTCCGCAAACAGCTCCCAAAGCAATCAGTAGCGATGTCAGAGTATCTAGCTATAGCTCTTGTTGGGTTTGGCGGAGAAGTCCAGTATGCTACAAAGCCCCCCTGGACTCAAATGCTAGCCATTGTCGACATCGACCTCCCACAGAAGATCATGGACCGACCCCAACAGGGACCAACGGTCTTTACAGATGCATCCTCAACAACCTCAACCGCGGCAGCAGTATGGCAATCTGGAGAAAAATGGCACTGCATTAAAATGACCGACTGTGCGCTTTCAGCCCAGCAGCTAGAAGCGATGGCCGTAGTGCTGGCGTGTGGACTATTCCCAGAGGAACATCTCAATATCGTGACCGATTCGATGTTCGTGGCCAAACTTTGCTTGGCCATGGCGGGGCCCGGCGTGTCAACATCCACAACAGCCCTGATGCTGGAAGAAGCACTTTTTTCTCGAAAGGGCACCATATCGGTCATCCACGTTAACAGCCACGACCCAATCAAAGGGTTTTTCCAAACCGGTAATGACAAAGCAGACGCCGCAGCGAAAGGGTTGTGGACGCTAAGGGATGCCCGTCAGCTACACGAATCCCTCCACATCGGAGCTAAAGCGCTAGCGAAGAGATGCGGAATCTCGGTCACCGACGCAAAACATGTGGTAGCCACATGCCCCCACTGTCAGAAAACACCACTGTGGTCCAGTGGAGTCAACCCCAGAGGTCTCAAAGCCTCCGAATTGTGGCAAACAGACTTCACGCTCTGTCAGTTGCTAAAACCCCGAGCGTGGCTAGCAGTAACTGTAGATACATATAGCGGAATGATCGTAGCCACACAACACCTTAGAACCAACTCCAAAGCAACCATCCAACATTGGTTAACGGTTATGGCGTGGCTTGGCATTCCTAAGCAGATCAAAACAGACAACGGCCCGAATTTTGTCTCCAAATCAGTTCAGGCATTTGCTTTGAAATGGGGTATTACCCTGACACACGGCATTCCATATAATAGCACAGGACAAGCCATAGTCGAACGAGCGAATCACACTCTAAAGTCTAAATTAGAGGTGCTGGCAAAAACAGAAGGTTTCACCAGCGCCATTCCCCCGGGAGACCAAGCACGCCTGTTAGCAACTGCTCTTTTAGCACTAAATCAATTTCCTAGGGGGGAAGAGAGAAATAGCCCCACCCAAAAACATTGGGCCACTCGGGCGCTGGAAGAAGGCCCATTGGTCATAGTCAGAAATGAGCTAGGAGAATGGGAACAAGGGTGGAGGCTAGTCCTTACAGGGCAAGGGTATGCCGCAGTCAAAAGAGATGGAACAGTTAAGTGGTGTCCGCTTAAGTCCATCAAACCAGACCTCCAGAATAAAACTAATAAAAATTGTGAGTTTTTCTCCACAGAACCGGATTATCGGACGCCCTCGTAATCCGTACGCTCCGGTAGCAGGAGAAGACGACAAATCAGCAGACGTCCTGCCCACACCTGAGAGTTCCGCACCAGCAGAATCCGGACAACAGCGACACAACCCCCATAAGCAGAGGCCACAACGTTTACACCCACAATGTGTAATCTTCTTTTTAGGGCTCGTCACTATAGGACAAGCAGCATCAGAACACCATCCCCACCAGCCATTCAGGTGGGTCCTACGAGACCCCGCACGCAGCGATAGAGTGATAAAGGAAAACATAACAACAGGTGCCCCGACTTTCACGGTAACAGTAGGCGACTTATTCCCCATGGTGGGAGGGCCCCGCTCGAGATCATTATGGGGTACATATTGGTGCCCCAGTTCAAACCCAGGAAAGAGTTATTGTAACTCTCCACATCATTTGTTCTGTGGATACTGGGGATGTGAGACCATTGTGACAAGTGATAGATGGAAACCGACAAAAAACGACGAATTTTTACGAGTAACATGGGGACCAAATAACTGTAACCGTCCAAATTTTGCGAGTGATGGAATGGTATATAATAGAGGCACTTGTGCCTATTTGATTTTAACAATCCTAAATCCGACTAACGCAGGTTGGGCTATGGGGAAATTGTGGTCAGTATTCATTCACAAAGCTGGCGCAGATACAGGAGTACTGGTACAAATTATTAAGCTCGTGCCGCAAACTCCCCAAGCGATCGGGCCTAACCCGGTTCCTCACCCAAAAATACCTGACCCAACAATACCCACACCATTACCACATGATATTGTAAATAGTACCAAAAATACCGTACCTAAAGCAACTCCCGATCAAAATTCTCTCTGGAAAATGATGCAAGCTAGCTATCAGCTGCTGAACAAAACTAACCCAAATCTTACGGAGCATTGTTGGTTGTGTTACGGAATACGGCCACCCTTTTACGAGGCTGTAGGAGTAAATAACAAGCCCATGCGAGTAAATGGTTCAAATCCAGCCCAGTGCACATGGGACGTAGAAAAACAAGGGATTACATTAGCAGAAGTAGTAGGAAGCGGCGTGTGCGTGGGTAAAGTCCCAAACCACAAAAAACAACTATGTGTTAATGAGACACAGGATAAAACTCCTGCAAGGTGGTTAATACCGGCCGACAATACCAAGTGGGTTTGTTCTATTATGGGAGTTACACCCTGTTTGTCCTTGGACAAATTTGACGAATCCTCGGAATACTGTGTCCAGGTAGCTATAATCCCTAAAATCTTTTACCATTCCGAAGACTTTGTCTATGACTCACAGATTACCCCAGCACACCATCTGTCAAAACGGGAACTCTTTACAGCACTAACAGTAGCCACTCTAATGATCATAGCAGGGACGGGAGTGGGTACAGGAGTAGCATCCTTAGTGCAACAAAATAAAGAATTCAGTGCCTTGAGAATAGCAGTAGATGAGGACTTAGCTAGAATCGAACAATCAATAAGTGCGTTAGAAAGTTCAATTAGATCGCTATCTGAAGTAGTGCTACAAAATCGGAGAGGGTTAGACCTAGTGTTCTTACAACAAGGAGGAGTATGCGCCGCGCTGAGAGAAGAATGCTGTGTATATGCCGACCACACTGGAATAGTGAGAGACACCATGGCCAAATTGCGAGAAGGACTGGAAAAACGAAAAAGGGAACGAGAGGCGCAGCAAAATTGGTTTGCATCATGGTTTAACCATTCACCATGGCTTGCCACCCTGATATCTACCCTGGGAGGGCCAGTAGTAACAATCATAATAGCATTGATCTTCGGACCCTGTATACTGAATAAGCTCGTGTCGTTTGCCAAGAGCCGGCTAGAACAAGTTAACATCATGATGATAGAACGCCGGCAATTGCTCTAAGAATGTTCTTCTTTAGAATTTTTTACCTACCTCTAGTTCTACCTCTAATTGCACTATTATTCCCTGTTACACCCTAGTTATCCCTTGCATTAGCGTGCCTTATATTTTCTATTCAAGTTTATAGTATATATTTCAACGTTTTTTACCCAAAGATCATGATACATATCTTTTTAAGATTTTTACATTTAGCTAGTTTCATTATACATAGAGAGGGGGGAAATGTGGGTAGTTAGGATCAGGCGGCCGGAAGATATCGCGCTGTACGGAAAGACAGGACCCCCTCCCCTAATGGCCAGTAGCATTTAGGTGTGAAGTAAGCAGGCGGAAATGACGTCGTAAACCCAAGGTATATAACACCGTGTCATCCACCAATAAACGCCATTTGCCGTCCACCACATTGGTGTCTGCGAGTCGATGGCCCGAGCGCCCCGGGGAGGGGGGGGTCGCCGTGCCGTTCCTGAACCAGGTCGCCTCGCCTCACGAAGGTGACAATGTGGTGGAAACCCCATCACTGGACGTTCTCAAGATGTGAGATAATCTTGTTGAGGTTTGCTTTCCCGTGAAATGTTGGACTAGATGATCTTTCAAGGTCCATTCTAACCTGGCATGTTCTATGATTCTTACGATTCTGAAATAATCCTCAAAACCAAAACCAAACAAAACCCCCACTTATCTAGGACTTAGGTGAATCAGGTTTTCTACTAGATTTCTACAGATTTTGAATGACTGATCTAAAATGCTCAAAAATAATGAAAAAATCCTGTGATATAATGACTTAGAAAATGTGCCATTGATTTTTTAATGGATGTCTCTGCTAGTTTTCAAAATAATTTTCACTCCAGTACATGTTTAACTTTAAACACATAAGTGGTCCCATTTACTGAAATGAGGATATTCATCCCATTGATTTAAATAGAACTGGTGCAGTGCTTTAAGCCAAGCATATAGATAAGTATTTGGAAATGTGAGGCCTATATTTGGATAGATAAGATTTTCAGAAGCAGTGAATATAAGTGTTTTCTTGAGGCATATTTCAAAGCCAAATATGTTTGTTTTCTCTTTTTTCTTCCATTTTGATTATCCCATTTGGTCTCATAGTGTGAGTTTTTATTTCCTTAAACAAGCTGGGCATTACCTATTACTACGTACCTACTTTTTCCTTCAAGTATTCAATTTTACAGTTTCCTTTTATGGTCTCCATATACAGTCTGTCTGTCTTATTCCCCCAACTTGCTATCTAGTTAGTGGTCTCTTAATTCAAAAGACATGGGCCAGACATCATGTTCTTAGTTGCCGTTTTAGCCTAAATGTGCTGTGTTGGAGTGGATGATTGCTCTGTGAAATTCAGTGAATGGCAGTGTGTCGTGGTTTAACTCTGGCAGGCAGCTAAGACTTATCCATGGACCGCGGTTCTCAGGGGTGTACCTGCTCCCAGTGGAGCATTATCTATGAGCCACAGTCTCTCCAGGAGTATATCTGCTGCGGCATGGACTTATTCACAGACATAGCTTCTTCGAGGTGCATCTATTCCTGTGCAGCCTTACCCATGGGCCACAATCTTGTCAGGGGTGTACCAGCTCCAGCGTGGCCTTACCCACAGCCACAGTCCCTTCAGGAGTGCACCTGCTCCAACATGGCCTTACCCATGGCCACAGTCCCTTCAGGTGTGTACCTGCTGTGTCTTGGACTTATCCATGGCCACAGACCCTTCGAGGTGTTCCAGCAAGACCTCATGCACAGCCACTGATGCTTCAAGGTGTACCTGCCGCAGCATGGACTTATCCTTGGGACACAATCCCTTCAGAGGTATACCTGCTGCAGCACAGACATAACCATGGCCACAGATGTTTCAAGACGTACCTGCTCTGGTATGGACTTATTCATGGCCACAGATGCTTCGGGGTGTCCTGCTCCCATGTGGACTCATCCACAGGTCACAGTCCCTTTGACTTGAGTTTACACTGGAGTTCCAGCCTGTCCAGTACAGCAGCACAGAAACAGCAGTGATGCCCTGGCCACCTGCCAGCCCTGGCACATGGCCATTGCTGTTATCAAATTGTTCCCAGGCACAACAGAGTGAGATGATGAATAGTACAGCAGTACAGCAAGCAGTAAAAGCAAAAAGCAGCCACTAGACTCTAATATACAGTAAGGCAAGCAAGCCCCACGGCAAGCACAGAAGCCTGCCAATTAAGAGCTAAACACCTATAGCAGCTATGAATTCGATCTAGCACACTTCAATAAAATCTATCATTATCTTGAACTCTTTGAGACCCACGGTGGGTTCCAAAAAGGACTGTCGTGGTTTAACTCCAGTAGGCAACTAAGCACCATACAGCCGCTCGTTTACTCCCCTGTGGTGGGATGTGGGAGAGAATCAGAAGAGTAAAAGTGAGAAAACTCATGGGTTGAGATAAAGACAGTTAAATAGGGAAAGCAAAAGCTGCGCACGCAAGCAGAGCAAAACAAGGAATTCATTTACTACTTTCCATCGGCAGGCAGGTGTTCAGCCATCTCCAGGAAAGCAGGGCTCAATCACATGTAACAGTTACTTGAGAAGACAAACGCCATCACTCCGAATGTCCCCGACTTCCTTCTTCTTCCCCCAGCTTTTATTGCTGAGCACAGTGTCATATGGTATGGGATATCCCTTTGGTCAGTTGGGGTCAGCTGTCCCAGCTGTGTCCCCTCCCAACTTTTTGTGCACCCCCAACCTACACTCTGGTAGGGTGGTGTGAGAAACGGAGGAGGTCTTGACTCTGTGTAAGCACTGCTCAGCAATAACGAAAATATGCCTGTGTTATCAACACTGTTTTGGTCACAAATCCAAAACACAGCACAATATCAGCCACTATAAAAAAACTTTACTCTATCCATCCCAGCTAAACCCAGTGTACAGAGTTAGCCTCAATGGGTTGGGAAAGAAGGGTTAGTTGGTCCCCAGAAGGCAAATGGACCCCAAGTTTCTGTCCTGATGTCTGTAAATACCAACACACATACATACATATATATATAAAAATATATATGTATGATTGTCCTGGTTTTGGCTGGGATGGAGTTGATTTTCTTCCTATTAACTGGTATAATGCTGTGTTTTGGATGTAGTGTGAGAATAATGTTGATGACACGCTGATGTTTTGGTTGTTGCTAGGTAGTGTTTACGCTAGTCAAGGACTTTTCATCTTCCCATGCCCTGCCAGATGTGCAGGGGGCTGGGAGGGAGCATGGCCAGGGCGGCTGGCCCAGCTGGCCAATAGGCTATTCCATACCATATGACGTCATGCTCAGCACATAAGGCTGGGTGAAGAAGAAGGAGGGGGGGCATTCGGAGTGATGGCGTTTGTCTTCCCAAGTAACCGTTACGCGTGATGGAGCCCTGCTTTCCTGGAGATGGCTGAACACCTGCCTGTCAATGGAAGTAGTGAATGAATTCCTTGTTTTGCTTTGCTTGCATGCGTGGATTTTGCTTTCCCTATTTAACTGTCTTTATCTCAACCCACGAGTTTTCTCACTTTTACCCTTCTGATTCTCTCCCCCCATCCCACCCGGCGGGGGGGTGAGCGAGTGGCTGCGTGGTGCTCAGTGGCCGGCTGGGGTTAAACCATGACAATGATTTAGACTTTTTTCTAAAGGGAGGCTGAGGGGTTGAAACATAATTGATAGGCTTTCTTCAACAACCAAAGAAAGAAAAAGAAAGAGGAAAAAGAAGTTCACACAGTAATCAATTATCCAAAGTAATGTGTAATTACATCTCCACTGTTGGTTCTCATTACTGACCAGTTCATCATATCTTCCCAATAATGGAATTAGTGAAACATTCTTTTAAAAATAGGCCTACATAGTTAAACAATGCGCAGTTTGTCTTTCAGCTATCTACACCTGGGGAGCAATTACTGGTGTTTGAATGTGAAGTGCACAGGAAGACAGCATGAATTTAATTTTAAAGTAACTTAAATTTTGCAAATAACGTGATCTGCCAGCGAGCCATGCTCATGAGATACAAGCCTTCGGGTGGTGTGCAATTCTCAAGAAAAGTATAATATCCAAGGGAATATGTATTGCAACATCGTTCTGTCTGGAAGAGGATGGAAATAATTTTAGTCTGTTTGTCATTTAAAGCTTACCTTATAGCATGAACTGATAGCAAGAGATGTTTTTTTCTCTGATGTCATAAAAATGCAGGACCATGAGTGCCTGGATTATTCAAGATAGAAATAAACAAACATAGTCAGAGTTGTGAAACAGGTGAAAAAAAAATGCTGTTAAGAAGAGATTGGAACTCATTTGCCATCAGTAAGGTATTTTTCTTTCTAAAATGCTGCTGTTCTCATAAATTGTTGGCACAACTTGTGTGCTGCATATGACTAAACCCGTGATTTTTAATATCTTTAACTCCTCATAAATCTTGATATATCTTGATCAAAATGTTACCAGAAAAAAGCTTCTGAGAAATTTGTGTAGTTTGTATAGCTTTTTAATGGGAGAATCACTGAATGGAAGCAACAGCAGAGAAAGCAATATCTGAATGGAGACCGGGATATACTCCTATTCCACAGCAATAACCCACAGAGAATTACAGTGATCATCATTATAAACTTGGCATTTACTGATAAGTTTCAGACCACAAAATCATAGTATCTAGGATATCATAACATAGTAACAAATGTAGACTTCAGTGCTGACCTCTGTAACTGGTGAAAGTGCATCGGCATGGAGAAATTTGTACACCTTTTCCCCAAGCAGTAGCTGCTCTATTGATAGATGAGCCTAGTCTCCCAGGCTGTCAAACCACTACTAAATTAATCAAGAATGTTAACACAGAGTTTCTATTTTATACGTTTACCATCCTAAATAATAGTCATATGGTTTGTAGCCACCGATTTAGTCAGTGGAGACTGTTCCTCTGTTTTCAGCTATCAAACAATCCCTTTGCTTTTCTATTCATTGCAATAAGTAAAAACAAAATTAAATTTAGAGAGTGCCCTTCTCTTTGCTGCAAAAAAGATGTGAAAGGTGAAAATGCATTTTTAGAAAAACTTATTGATGTGTTCTAAAAACATTTCCCTCTTTTTATTTTTCCCCCTCAATTTTTGACTCTCTCAAAGTTATAACTTGAGGCCAAATAATATTTTTATCTTTGCCTAGATCTCTGAATGTAATTCTAAATGAGTGTATCTGCAGACATGGAACCTGCAGTACTTATGGAATCAGAAGCAAAAATGAAACAAAAGAAAAAAGAGAAGCCAGAAGAAAAATAAGTCTTTGGAAAGCTAGTCATCGTTAAGTGATCAATACATTTTGTTGTGGTTTGTATAAAATAAAAAATGAGTCATCAAGTTTCTTTCATTGAAATAATTTAAATTATGACTTTCCTCCAGTTTGAATGGTGCACTGATGGTAAACAGAGTGTTAAAAATAAGCCACAGGATTCTGAATGGGAGTTATTGTTATTTATGCAAATATGAAATCCTTTAAAATGCAAAGCCAACAGAAGTATTGAGGGCCTGATTATTGTGCACAGAACTGGTGGTGACTGGTGGGTCACTGAAAAGATAAAAATGAAGACCTGTATATTTTAATAAGGTTACATTATCCCCAAGTAGGATTTACAACTCCTTTCAGCTCAGGTGCAACCCTTTCAGTTTCAAGAGAACCCAGATTATAGCTCGGATCAAGTAGGGTGATGCAGACTGATATCTGAGCTATGATTACTCAAATGATGACTCTATTGAATTTTCTGTAGATCCAATGCCTATTTTTTTTTCCTGGAAAGCTGAGGATCTCAGGGTTTATCTTGCAGGCTTTTTTTGCTGTAGTTAGGTGAATCTGTATCTTCTGTGCTTTTTTTTTTAAATATAACTCCTATGGATAGGAGACACTTGTGCCTCTAGCTAACTGCTTGATGATTTATTAATTTCCTTTAAAAGTTTGTTAAAAAAAAGACTAGATATATGATGAAGGAATCCATCTGCAAAACTCAAGGAACATAAGCAAAAGCTATTCATCCTGTAGCTTATTTCGTGTTCCAGCAGATAAAAGCAACTTTTATATAACTTCCTCATTTTTACAGAGTCTCAAGGGTTTTCTGCAAAGTCTTTCAGTGTCAGACATTGAACAGTGTTAAAGGTGAGACAGAATAAACAACCTGTACAGAATCTGGATACTGGCATTTATTTAAGTAATGAGGTTAGAGATTTTACCTTACTTGATTAACTTGTTTGCTCATGCCCAGACACCTCTATGTCCAAGAGGTCTTGACTTCCCTGCCCAGCAGGAAGGTTACTGCTGGCCTGTGATGGCTGGGCAGGAAGTTTTGTTGGTTCCTGCTGTGTCACTGCTCCCAGCCTCAGGCATTTGAGACTGAGGTCCCTGGACACCCTGACATTCCTTTCCACGCAGGTCTCTGACTTTTAGCATCTTTTCTCACTTCCAGGATCTTTCCTCCAGCCAAAGTTTTCACCTTCTTTTTTCAAAGACCACTTCTTCCTTTTGGAAACTCTTGGTTTTGGCACTGTCTCCTCTTTCTGGAAGCCTCCAAACCTTCAGTTTTCCCAATATAAACGGTCTACGTACAGAAGCACAACATGTGATCAACTTCCTAATTGGTGGTTCTGTCTCATGTTTCTTTATTATTTGGACAATTCAGGACATGTCACTGTCCTGCTTCTGGCCGGGACAGAGTTAACTTTCTTCCCAGTAGCTGGGGTGGGTGTGTGTGCTGTGTTTTGGGTTTGGTATGAGAGGAGCGTTGATGGCCCATTGATGCTTTGCTTGTTGCTGGGTGGTGCTTGCACCGGGGACTTTTTGGTCTCCCATGCTCTGCCAAGTGCTGGGGAAGCTGGGGGGTGGGGGGGAGCATAGCCGGGGCGGTTGACCCAGCTGGCCAATGTGACGTCATGCTCAGTATAAAAACCGGGGGGAAGGAGGAGGTCACCCCCCATTCATGACATGCGGTCAGCAGATCGGTGAACAGTTGCATTGTGCATTGCCTGCTTTGTATATTCTGCTATTGTTGTTCTTATAATTGTTATTATTACTGTTCTACTTTGTTTTATTTCCATTATTAAACTGTTTTTATCTCAACCCGTGAGTTTTTTTACTTGTGCCCTCCCGATTCTCTCCCCCATCCTCCTGGAGGGGGGAGTGAGTGAGCGGCTGCGTGGTGTTTAGTTACCAGCTAGGGTTAAATCACGACACTTGATGAAAGTACATCTTTACCAAATGTCACCTCTGAAGAACTCTCTGCTTAGCAGGTTGCAAATCAAGATGATCCATGTGAAAAGGAAACTGCTCAAAATATCTGATGGTAGCAGTCTATCAGAAGTAAACTCTTTAATATTAATGAAATTGAAAGTATCAGAAAAAGAAATGAGAGCTCAGGAAATAGTAACAATCATCCATAGACTAATAACAGTAGTCAGTAACTAACATTCAGTAAACTAACTTTCTTAGAAGCCAGGAGCAAATGTAACCTATTAAGGCTCTGACATCATGGATTACTTGGCCTCTGAATGACCCTAGTCGGAAGAGTATGGATGCAGTTTGAATGCTGTGTATGTATAACTAATGCAGATGTACCATCCATTACATTTTTAAATTATCCTCTAAGTAATGGAAGTAAGTGAGTTTAAAGAAGACCTACCTTACTTTGAGATAAAATGACGGAGACCATGACATGAAATTGCTATCATGGCGTATACAACTTGTCTAATGCTTTACCATCACAATCTTATGGGACTACACGAATATCACCTTTCCCTGGTGGTTCTTCTCTGTAACAAAAGACTTCCCTGTTTGGGGTTTTTTTTCTGGTTTTAACAACGCATTTTTTTCTTCTGCATCCATAATGATGCTACTTCCAAACTGCAGACTAGGTTTCTAAGTCCAAATGCACTTGATGTTGTTTGGTCAATTACAGATGCAGCCTTGCTCTCAGAATGAAAAAGCAATCTGAATCTCTTTACATGCTAAGAATTTTGATTATGCAGAATACAGTAATCTAGACAGACTTCTTAAAAACAATGATAGGACCCAAGTTTCTTACTGTGCTTGACAAACATCCAAACAGTGCAAAATGGCATCATCTGTGCAAGTGAAAAGATACATCTCAGTACTTAGTACCTGACCAGTATCAGGTGACAGAAGGTAGTTAGGCTACCAGGTATTCATAAGCAATACTGGCTTGTGAACAAATGTTCTCTCCTCAGTAACACAACAGCTTTGCATGTTCGGTTTTGGAAAACAGAACATACCTTAGAAAAACATAACTCTGAAATTCAGTGTCTTTTATGAGTGGTGGTAATAAACAGTAGAATAAACTTTACAAAGTGGTGGATTTTTTTTGTCCTTGTTCATGATCTCAAACTCATTGTGAGGGCATACTGAAGAGAGGAAAGGCAGACAGCAGTTTCAAACGTTTGTTAATGTCCAGAAAGCTTTCAGACAGCTTTAGTTAGTGCCGATGTTGTCACATTGCATTAGCAGAGTGATCTTCAGGACTCAGATTTCCATGCTACCAGATGAAATAAGTGGATCCTTTTGAAACTCACCTTTTGTGTCCTAGAAATAACTTTTATCAGAGAAGAGTGTCATAGGCACAGGCAAATATATATTCCCCCTATCTATCTGCTGTTGTCCATCTATCTGCTCTTGAAGAAGATGTTTAATGTCCTAATATTAAAATGGTGTTTCACAGCTGATCATAAGGTACTATGAATGGATCAGCCAATTAACACTGGAGGAGAGGAAACAAAATTAGTTTCACAGTTAGGGTGGCAACACTGGCCTTAATACGAATGTCCTTCCAGGGTCAATGCTGTTCTGGATAATAGCTAGATTAAAGATCTTACAGAAGGGCCCATATGTTAGCAAAATATCCAGTTTCCCACTCCATGTTTCCTTTCAAAGAATCACAGAATAGTTGAGGTTGGAAGGGACCTCTGGCAGTCCAACGCCCCTGTCAAGCAGGGCTACCTAGAGTGGGTTGCCCTGGACCACACCCAGATGGCTTTTTAATATCTCCCAAGGAGGGAGACTACACAGCTTTCCAGGGCAACTTGTGCCAGTGTTCAGTCACCCTCACAGTAAAAAAAAGTGTTTCCTGATGTTCAGAGGGAACGTCCTGTGTTTCAGTCTGTGCCCACTGCCTCTTGTCCTATCACTGGAAACAGCCTGGTTCCACCTTCTTTGCACTCTCCGTTCACATATTTACACACTTCAATGAGATCACCCCTGAGCCTTCTCTTCTCCAAGCTGAATGTCCCAGCTCTCTCAGGCTTATGTAAGATTAAGGTCCCTTAATTGTCCATGTGTCCCTTTGTTGTACTCTCTTCAGTATGTCCATGTTACTCTTGTACCGGGGAGCCCAGAAATGAACACAGCATTCCAAGTGCTGAGTAGAATGGAAGGATCAGCTCCCTTGATCTGCTCACAACACTTCTAATACAGCCCAGGATACCATTAGCCATCTTTGCCACCAGGGTACGTTGCTGGCTCATGTTCAACTTGGTGACCACCATGAACCCCAGGGCTTTTTCTGCAAAGCTGTTTTCCCGATGGTCAGCCCCCAGCATGTATTGGTGCATGGGGCTGTTCTTCCCCATGTGCAAGATTTAGCATTGCTCCTTGTTGAACTTCATGAGATTCCCGTTGGCCCATTTCTCCAGCCCATCGAGGACCCTCTGGATGGCAGCATGACCCTCTGGCATATCAGCCACTTCTCCCAGTTTCGTTTAATCTGTAAACTTGCTGATCATCTAGATCTTTAATGAAGATGTTAAACAGAACTTGACCAAGTATTGACATCTAGGGTATACCATTAGATATTGGCTTCCAACTAGGTTTTGAGTTGGTGATCACCACCCTCTGGCACTGACCATTTATCACTTTTTAATTCAATTCATTCTCTGTTCATCTAGCCCATACGTCATCAGCTTCTTTCTGAGGATCTTATGGGAGACAGCCTTAACAAAGTGCTTCCTGGGCTCTGCAAGGTAATATCACTCACACAGGGGAAAAATGGCTGTGCTTTCATCATGAGTCACAGTTTAAGATTATTCAAGTTCACATTATCACAAGAGAGGAATGTGATAACAGACTGCAGCTGTACTGGTGTATGACTATTGCTGAGGGAGTGTAGTTTAGTGACCTTGACTTTATGCCAACCTTAAGGACGTTCTAAAGCTCGATGTCAGTATTTCCATTGCTGCAGTAAAGGCAGTGATTTTCACAGTTTTCATGCCAATGTCAGCAGACTCAGCCAAAGTTATTTCATGTACTTTTTGTTACACCGAAAACTTGATGTCTCTGACATTGACTTGCTACCTTTAAGCATCTATTCAGATAGCCTTGTTAAGGGCATCTGGCAATATGCTGAGTAAAAAGGGTAATAAAAGCAGCCAGCTGAAGCATTTTACCTAACACTACTTGACTTGGTGGTAAGAAAAACCCCAACCAACGAAAAAACAAGAAAAAAACCCCACCACCAAAAAAACCCTATGCAAGAAATGCCAGCATATTAAGCTCACATGGAACTGAGAAAGTAGTAAGGAAGAGGTGTGTGAAGAAATACATTCATGTTCTTACTTAACTTGTCTTTTCTATAAGTATTATGAAAATAATGAGCTCTTCTCCACCATATTTGATATACTTTGAATTCTAACCTAAATATTATTGCTACCATCTGTACTACAAGCAGAATTTAATAGCCTCCATAGCAGAGACCATGTTGACAAGATTTGTCCTGATAACTTCTCATGCGTTCAGAGAAGCCAACAGATCAAACTTGAGGGATGCAGAATATTTCTGTCCTCAACTGCTGAAAGACTTGAAGCACTGAGCAATATCAGGATTTCAAGCATGCAGCAGTGTTCTAGTCTGTTTGATATGTTTGATATCTTTTAAGATATCCACCTCAAAAGGTGGAATTGGGTAAAGGAAACTCTATAAATAAATATCTAGTCAAGAGTAAAAACCCTTTTGACATTCTTATAACCCAGTTTAAACTGCCTAATCACAGCTAAATGTGTAATTTAAAACTCCTAAAACTTACATAAAATTGTTTACATTGAATAGTAATTACTGTACACAAATGATCTGGAGACCAGTAATTATTTACAGAAGAAATTAGCAAATTAATTAAAATAATAAAGATCTAATGATTTAGTGAACTAGTTTTTGACAACAAACAAAGCATGCGAAGTGTTCTGAATAAACTATTTTTTAATTATCATCAGCTTTTATGTTTGGTTTGATAGTTAAGTGGAACAGCTGTATTTACAAAATAGTTTTTCTTTACAAATGGGATAGAAACATAAAAAGTGACCAAGAATCCTCAAATATTTGAATATTTGGGGGATGACACAAATCAAAGTTCTGAAGAAATCATTAGATTCCCTTACCGTGATATTTTTGTTGCAGGCTCAAGCTTTTTTCTTTTTCATTTCAGATCAGATTTGGTGATGTTTTCCAACAACCAAGTGGCGGATATCTTATGATTTCAAACAGTGAGATACAATGTTTAGTAGAAGTTTTCATGAAGTTTGAAAAAAAGTGTATGTATGCATTGTAACGATTAAGAACTGTTCGAAGTACTCTTTCAGCAGAAAAATATGTATCTATTACAGAGCAAACCCTAACTGGGTTACTAATGTAAAAATCCTTCTTAATCCTGTTTCACAAAAATCTTTTGAATCACATTATTGAACATGATTTCCCACTCCTACTATGTTATCTATCCAACAAGACTAAACAAATCTCCTTTACTGAGTTACTACAATTTTAGGACCATAGAGCACAGTTTAGAGACCTGTTTGTTGGCTATTATGTCTTCTTATGTCTTATTTAGAACTGCTTTGATGGTGGCACTGTAGAAATACATGGATGGCTCAACAGAAAATTATAGACTGTCAAAGATAACTATATCCAAATTGACTTTCCACCAAAAGGGCAGTAAGAACTTGTTTAATCAGTATTGCTTTTACTTCTTTAGTCATTTCTTATCAAGAAGAAACTTCACAGTAAGTAACTTGTAACAGTAAGAACTTATTTAATCTTTCCTTAGTGCTGTTTCAATAGGAGTGAGTGGCATAGGAGCTTTCTAATGGAGTTTGTAAAACAAACCAAAGGAGCGGATACTTTGTCACTTTAATGCTTTAGTATCTCCTGTTTGTACTTTTATTTATAAGACTTTTTTTAACTGGAGAGGCACTCAGGTGAATCTCTTCCCTAGAAATGACCTGTACTGTACTGTAAATACTTCCCTACCTGTATTTCATATGTGACTGAGAAACCAATGGTTACTCAGCTTCAGCTCTGCACAAAAAGAGGGAAAAATTGGACTTCAGCATATCAATCTAATATGGTAAGGAGTCTCACTGGAAAGGTACATCCATCTTGAAAGAGGCTGTGCAGTAGCTGGAAGAACACATGGAAGTGAAGGTTTCGAAGGCACTATTGCAGCCAGAACAACATCTTTTTCTTCAGCTTCAGGACTGCTGCATGGTGCAGTAGTCAAAGTGGTGGATGCCTACCCAGAATGAGGACTGAGCAAACACCAGACCCCTTGTTTTTCACAAAGTAAACCATCACACAATTGACCATGGAAACATTGCTCTCTAAACAGAGTATTGTGGATGTCTGTTTCACAGAGACGGAGACTGAACAGTAGTGATAGCTAGCCATAATACCCAAAAGAGACAGAGGCAGCTTATAAATATTCACCTAAGAAGTAAACTGTCCAAGGGGAAGGAGTCCAGGGAGACAGCAAACACGGGTTGTGCTCTCACTGACCAGGGGTGCAGTCTGACAGTACCCAGACAAGAAGAGCAGAGCAGGTCTGGAGACCATAACCAGATTCAGCCATGAGTTCTGTGACTGCCAGCTAAGTCCATAGTGACAAGACAGGTCCAAGGACAAGCCAGAAAGGTCAGGATCACCAGGTCCAAGGCTAGCCAGAAGCATAAATACAACATAGCTCAATACCTCAAACAAGGAGCAAGAACTATGAACTTGATGTAAATGCAGCTCCCAAAAGAGAGGGAGGGTGCATGGGTGGTTTTCCTAGCTCTTTCTCACACAGCTTTTTTCTCACATTAGCTCTTTTTCAAGCAGTCTGACCCAAGGTTTCACAGCTGCACCATATCGGAGCTTGGGCACAAACCCTGATAGGTGGGCAGAAGAAGTTGCTGGGATTCTTTCTGCACTCAGGCATAAACAAAAGAAAATACACCATTTGTGAATAAAATATGCAGAAAGTCCTAATTTATTAGCTTGTTCGTTAGACTACAAAACCTGTTGTAAACGCTTTTCAACAGAAATAATCCATAGATTTGTGGGAATTCCTTTGGTAAACTAACCATAATCTGTAATCTAGGAAGCCTCCTGACTCTCCTTTCATGACTTTCTGTCCTAATCAACCTGCCTTAGAACAAAACTCTCTAAGTTTCATTTTCCCTTTCACCAATGCATTTATTAGCTGACTGTTCAGCAGTTTAACACAACTTCTAACAAATGGATTAAACGATTGTAACATAAATGCTTCCATTCTTCATATTCTATACTGGCATATGACAACCACTTCCAAAACTTTCCCCTTCAAAACAGTCTTTATGCAAAATATTTGAGAGACAGTAAACCCTAGGCCAGTCCTTGTGATAAGGAAAGCAGTAAAATCTGGAGGTCATCTAATCCAATCCATTGTTCAAAGTCAGCAAGCCACATCAGATTGCTCAGGATCTTCTCTGGGTAGGTTCTGAAAATCTCAAAGGAAGGACATTCCACGGGCTCTTTGTGCAAGCCTTTTTGGTGCTTAGCCACACATTGCAAATATTTTGGTTTTTTCTCCTATATCGACTTAGAATTTCCCTTTTTGCAGCTTGTGACAGTTGTGTCTTCTCCATTTTCTGTACATTCCCAAAAAGACTCTATCTTCTCCCCACCTTTCCTTTTTTGAGAATTGACATTACAGAAAGTGCATCCCACAGATCCCCTCTTAACCTTCTGTTCTTCAGGCTAAACAAACCCACCTCCCTCAGCCTCTTTTTGCACGTCAGGTACACAAGCCCTGACTGTCTCTCACTGGCCCTCCACTGAACATGCGAAGACTGGACCTGATACTCCAGATGTGGGTTCATGAGTGTTGACCAGAGGGGAGTAGCCACTACTCTTGACCTGATGGCTACAGTACTGCGAAGGCAACCTAGAGTTTGTTAAAGTCTATTTGTCAAGGTATTTCTGTGCTTGATTGCTAGGAGAAACTACAGCTTGTAATACTGATGCAGTTATTTCTGCTAATCTTTTTTTGCTGTTTATCCAGAAATGCAGAACACTGAAGTCCTCTGTGTTTCAGCCCTCAAATTGGTATATGCCTTACCTAAAGAGGTAGTCACTATGCAAATAGAGAAGGTCAATGAAATAGTTGATGCTATAAATATTTGTTTATAAAGCAGACAACACCTTTTCTTTTAACTAGGAGAGTAGGCCTCCTTCAGAATTGTTAACTCAGGAATTGTGTGGTTTCCATTTGCTTTATTTGGAAACAGTAAAGGTAGAGGAGAACAGACCAGCTCTATCCAAAGGGTCAAATAATAAAGAATAATCCAAAGATGTATTTATTATGATGGATAAAGTTGTACCAGTGCTATTAATTAATGCAGTATTTTTCTCCTCTTCCAAATGCCAAAGATATTGGTAGGAGAAAGATAGGATATATTAGCTTAATTAAACCAAACTTTTTTTCTAATATATGCTGACAAAACTTCTAAAAACTGTACTGTGTTAGGATTTCCTCTGTATGCACAACTCAAAGTGTGATAAAATCTTAAGTAAAATTTAAGCTGTTTGTAACAGCTCTGTATGGGTTTTTTTCTTATATTTAAAATTCTACCATGCATCTCTTTCTTAGAAATTTCTCAGAAAATTCTTGCCAAAAAAGAAATTTCCACCTATTTGCATTTCTTTCTCAATGTTGCTTTCAGTCTGATATTGTTGATCATTGTTTCTAGCTATGAAAGAAACTATGTTTTCTGCATGAGTCATTCTGGACAGAACTATAACGTGCAGGGAGCTATGCAACAGATTGTTTTCCTACTACTGACACCCACCTCAAAAGACTTCTTAGGACTAAGAAGGAAATTTCTAGTTGTAGAAAGAAACCACAGTTTAGATAATTCCATTGGACTAGCTGTCTGAACTTAAAAACAAACAAACAAACAAACAAACAAACGCCACTTTTTCTTTCAAGGAGGAATGGCTAAGAAGAACTATCATCAAAAGAATAACCATTTAATCTTACTTTATGTGCGTTATTCATAAAAGTTACTCTTCATCTGGATGGGGGATGGAATTTTTTTTTTTTAATTCTTGTTTGTAAATATGTTCCTATATTATAAAGAGCCAAAGGAAGGAGAGGAACTAAGGAGACAAATGAGAGAAGTCATAATTGTGATTTGGGACAGAGAATACCATCACAGGAGCACATAGATCTAGACAGGGAGACAAACTGGGAACTTCTAAAAGTTTTTTTCTGTTGTCATAGGGAAAGCATGGAAGAAGCCAAGAGAAAGTAAAGCACCAGAGAGTGTTTGGGGTTTTTTTTGTCAAAATAATGAACAGTAAAATTCCAAATGATGCAATAGAACCGACAGAAATCTTGATCAAGGCCTAATCCTGACATGTTTTAGTAAATAAGGTATTGCAAAATATCATATTGAATCCAACTTCATATGTGACCATATATATGGAAATTGGGACGCTGAGAATCTACAAACCTGCTGGCATTACCAATACCATACTTCTGCAGAGTGAGCAGTTGAAAATTGATTCACAAAGCAAGAAAAATTTTGGCTCACTGCCATCATGGACTTTGGCTCTGTATTTTGCTTCCTAATCACCTTAAGAAAGCAATTATGTATCTTCTGGAGGCTGACACAATGCCTAAAGGAAGTCATTCCATTGACTTCAGTGAATCTTTCACTGTAATCTCAATGTTCTTTTCAAGGAAGTTCTATCAATATTTTCCTTCCTATATTACACAGTATGGTGCATTTAGAACCAAAATAAAATGGTAAATAAAGTAAGGCACTGATCCATAATACAGGAAAACAGAATCTGGAGCATCCCTAACAGAAGTTAGTAAGAAGACTAATCATAGCATTAACCTGGGTAATAGTAAACCCAGGATTGATCTGGCAATTTTAGCAACAAGGATTCTGCGTTCAACAATTTCTGCAGAAGTTGTCCCACACTGCAGAAAGCAGTTCTTCATTCTTTTGCCCGAAAAAGAAAGCAAGGGTGCATGTGATATTGTGGTCAAGTGCTTAGGCCTCTTCAATCTGACAGTGGTGATACTAGATTGCAGTCCCTTTTCCAAGGATATCTGTAGTGCTGACTCCAGAGCAGTTGGACAAGGAGTGATTCAGTCCTATCAAGTCCAAGGCACAAGAAAAAGCCTGGGGAACTTCAGAATTTGAATACATCAAGGTTTAAGAACGCTGATTTCAGCTCAGGTACCTAAATTCTGCTGGAGTTACACTTTAGGTCCCTCTGTCTTTCTTGGTTTTCCCATGACTGACAAAGTCAAATCCAGATGGTCCTACAAAGGCTTTCTTAAGTCAAGGATGTAAAATAGTCATAGCTTATGAACATATATAAGACTTCCTGCTTACTACTGAAAATCTGAATTTCAACAAGATACAGGAATAGGCTTGAAAGGTATGTCTAGTTTTCTTCCTTAACTGGCTAGTTATTTTCAAGAATGAGAGCAAAATCTTTAATAAAACATGTATCCATTTCTCTGTTTTAGTTATAATTAATAAGTACACAATTTTCAAGGTACACATTCAACCAACTACTTCTACAACTGCATTTTAAACAGCAGAGTAGTTTCTTTCTGTGGGGAAAAATGGTCAGTATTTGGTATTTTTTCCAGTCTGAGTTTTACTGTATGGTAGAAATCATAAGATATTACAGTCTAACTGTCTGCTGGCTTGTTTAGGTCTCCAAAAATGTAAGCATAGTTTTTGCTGTTTCAAGGGGAATCTGATAGCTAAAGCCCCCTTTTAGGGGCATTTATATTAAAATATATAAGTAACTTTGAATGCTTCTAAGTGCCTTAAGAAGTCTTTTAGGTCCAAATTCATCCCAGAGACTCCCAAGCCACCTTCATGTCACCAGTAGTCTTTGACAGAATGCAGTCTATCAAACCAGCTACTTTATAACTTTAGAGCCAAGTGCAAAATCAATTAAATGCAACTCTTCTCTTAACAAGTGTATTACTGTCTGAGAATGCTTATTACAAAAGTAGTAACAACACTAACATTAGGAAAATACCTTTATTTAATGATTTTAGGTATCCACCCATATATTACAGATGTGATTTCTTTCCTTGCCAGCCTTTCAGGTTCACTTCAGCGTATGCTCATTGCTTACTCATGCTTCGCATTGACAGTTCTTAATAGATCTCATGGATTTGCCAACTTGTTTGAGGGGAATAAATCATATTAAGTCAGTGCAGCAAAACCTGTCAAGATCACTAAACCTTTGTCCTGCAATCAAAATATTTCTTAAACTGGAAAAGAAACTTTAGGGAGAGGAGGGCTAAAACAACAAATTTCTTTTTTCCTAGTCCTGTAGGACTTCTCAAATATGAAGCAATTTAAAATGTCATCTATTACAGCAGCCAACGGGTCCACTGAACTCTCTCTCATAATAAATGCTGAAGCACTTGCAATGGAACTAATCTGCATCTTGTAATCCTCCAATTTACAGTGTAAGCACTGGTAGACTATAATAAGCTGATACATGTTAGGGATAGCTGTGCATCTGGTAATCATGTAGCCTGTGGCTACATAGACGGGTGCAGCCAGTCAGGTGTATGAATATGCTCTGTGTGCAGCAAAGCCATTTCTCCTCTACTTTACTGAGCTGAAGGAAAGAGAATAGTGAGTGATACTCATTATTTTCTAGTCAAGATATTAATTAACATTGTTGGGTAATTTTTAAATTGCCCTGTAGCCATTTTAATACATTGTGTTGCCATACATTTCCTCTTATAAAAACAGTGAAAGACCTTTCTAATTTAGCTCAGCAATGAAAACTGTAAAAATTACAAATCCTTTAGATAACAACTAAGCATTGATGATTCTTATTATATTAAGAGCTGAGTAATTTTACAGCAAGAGCAAGAATACTTTTTACATCTGACTTCTGACTAGAGGCACTTTCTTGTCTGAGTCACTAACTTTAACTGAACACAACTGTGTGGAATTACTCCCCACATACAATACAAGTTACCAATAAACTCGTTTAGAAAAATAGAAAGGGAAGGTGGGAAGAGAATATGAGGAAAGACTGCTATTCCTTTAAATGTTCAGATGTTCTACGCAGGAACAAAACCTGCTGATACATCTACAGAGTCTGTAAGACAGGAGAAAAATAAGCAGTGACTTTTCATGACTTAAATGCTTCCACTAGAAGACCATCCATTTTTCTGGGGGAAGACTGCTCATAAACTCAGCATATTCTATTGCCACACCTTTTCATTTCGACAAGACCAACACAATGGTAGCAGTAACTCTTTCTCTTTCAAATACTGTCACATTAAAAAAAAAAAATCATCTTACATGATCTTCAAACTTTTATACCAAGATGAATGTAAAGTCCTCAGAGCTTTCAGTATAGGTAAAGCTTTTCAGTGATCACCTTCTCTAGAAAGATCTACACCCCATTGCTTCTCCATCTCTTAGATACTAAACTATTATCAAATAATCTTAAAAATTGAGGATATCACTGGGCTACTGAATGTATAAAACCTATTTCAAATAACCTTAATGTCATCACAGAACAATCCTGCCTGAAGATCCCTAAGAGAAGCAGTGAGAATCTTTTATTCCTCCACTGCCACATCCATTTGCAGACAACAGAATTATCCTGCAGAGATAAGTGGCTAATCATGCAGGTCTATAATTCACACATCAGACAATCACCACCTCTGCAAAGAGATCTCACTGTTCTTAATGGAAAATTAGTGCCCATCCTGCACAGCTTTCCCCCGCCCCAACCCAAAAAAAAGCAGCAAATCACAAATTAACAAGAAAATGTTAATGACCTCCTCAATCCATGACCATTAGTTTCCATCTTTACCACACCTGAAAAAATGTAAAGTGTGATTCCAGTTGCTCTTCCCAGTAGTGAGCAAGCCCATCAAAATTCAAATTCCTTTGGAGAAACAGAAGTGAAGCTTCCTGAAAAAAATATCAAAGCCCTTTTTTTCAACAAAGCCAATGTACAGAATGGGCAAATGTTAAAGAGTTCGTAAATCAAATATCAGTACTGTGTTCTGACCATAACCCTATGCATCTTTTGAATGTTTAGGCTAAAGAAATTTGTTTGTTCTTAATCATTTCCCCTTCCCACACTTAACTTTTTTTTTCAGGTACTTCAAAGAGAGAGAAAGAGAGAGAGAATTTTCTTAACTGTAACATACATTGGAATACGCAGAGATTCAAAGATCATCTTATTTGGATTTTCTCTTCTATAATTTCTAGTTCTCTAAATGCAGGGCCCAATACTTTGTATGTGAATAAGGGACTTTTGAAGCCAGCTTCTCTTCAAAGAATAAAAATTCAGAAAATACACCCTGAAAAAATTAATCATCTTTCTCTGTTATTTTAGGGCTCTATCTATCCCCACTGCTAGGCAGCCATCAGTAGTACCAGAGGGGACTTTGGCCCCAGCTGTCTCTACAAAAAAGTTTTTACCTACACATACAGTTCTGTACATTGACATAGCTAAATGAAATCTTAAAAGTCATTATCATTATTTACTTTCGCTCATCATATCTTAACTTAATTTATTTGATGATAAATGAGGTATGTGTTTAGACTGATTATTCTGTAAAAATCACTTTTGCCCAATCAAGACTACAAGCAGAATATTAGAACTATAAATGAGGAGGATAGCCTGCTTTGATTAAGTTGTTTACTGTAGGATTCCGAAGGCATTTATTTCACAAAGGTCTGCATCTTAGTTAATAACTGAATATTCACATGGTCACATGCTCTAAAGAATGAAAAAAAAAAAAGAATTATTTCAGTCTGGTGGAGATTTTGAGCATCTAATCAGGTTTAATTTCATGTTTATATACATTTGTGGGATAAGAGTGCTCTATTCTATCACAATTTAACCTTATCCCAAAGGGAAAAGGGAGATGCTGGCTTTCCAGATAAATACTGCCAGGGTAAGTCACCACGAGATTTCATTTTCCAGCCCACAAAGGCACTGTGATTATCTGTGTAAGAATTTCTCTCACCAAGATTCTGGCTCATGACAGTTAGCAAGATAGCCAAAGACTCCGAGTAAGCTCAACGTAAGGTAATAATTATGAAGCTCCTCTTGGAAAGAAAAGACCTTTTTTTTTTCAAATACTTGATCAAGTTATTTAAATATTCATCTACCACTTTTTCAGTCCTTCGTCTTTGAAATATTTTACTACTATAACATGCAAGAATATATTGAAAGAGAAGTCAAAGAAATGACCCAGGGGAATACCTACCCAGAAAAGGAGAAGGAAGTCCAGTCTTCTGGGTTCAAATTCCTATTTCAGATAATGTTTAAATTATGTGTTGAACAGAGAAGAGTAACAGCAGAGTAACAATACAGCACAAGAATACCCAACCATCTGTTGCTTAAGGTGGAAGAGAAGGTCCAGATCTCCTCTCTCAGAGGGATGAATTGAACATTTCTTGCCTGAGTACTCTAACAACAATCATCACTAGGCATTTTATCAATTTAACTCAAATGCATATAAATTGAACACAAATGTCAATTTACGTCAAGAAACGTCAAGAATATTTAATTCTTTTCATTTTGGCGATGATAAAATTCTGAATTTGGTTCAATCCCTCCGTTGTAGTTCATTATTGTTTTTGTTAACTGAACCAAAAAATAATTCAATGCTCACATGGTTCCACTTTTAGATCCTTTTTGAAGCCTCTGGAGAAAAGCTGCTTATTTTCAAAAACCTCTTTTTTTCCATCAGTAAAACTAACCAGGCATGAAAACAGATCAATTAAAAACAATTAAAATACTTCCAAAAATCCTTTTTAAAAGAGAATGTGAGCAAATTTTACACTTTATGCTATATACATGTGTTGGGTCCAAATATTATATCCCATTCACCAGCTCTGTTCTGCAGCAGACAAGGAGAATCTGTCTGAGCAGAGATGCTGCCCAGGGAGCTTGGTGCCTTCCGCATGCATAGCTGGCTCCATCCCAACGAGAAGGAAACAAAGCGTGACTTTCACACAAAACTATTTACTAGTAACACTGGAGGAGGCAAAATTGGATCAGAGCATCCAGAGAGGGCCTAGTGGTTATGCTTACCTACCGTGAGAATAGGCCAAAAGCAGGAAGCCAGTGTCCCACTGGAGCTACAGCTGAGCCCTGGGCTGCTGACATGTGCAGGAGGAGCATGAACAAAGCAAGGCTGGATTAAGGGCCCTCTGCCAGATACTGCAAAGTCTTCAAGAAATTAGTTCTTCAGTGAAGCACAGGAATGAAAAGGGCAGAAAACCATGCAGTCAAGAAGAACATTATGGGTTTTAGCACTGTAGCTTCTTACCTCCAGCTTTTTAATATTTAAATGCATGACCAAGAGAATACCTGAAGATATTAAAAGGAAACACTTTCAAACTTAATGAGATCAGCTGTTTTGATACGTAAAATAGTATTAATAAGTGGCATTATTCTCTTCGCAATAGGATATTGGTTTAGGTAGTTAATTAGACTTTGGGAAATATTAAAAAAGAAGAATGACCTCTGCCCTAAGTAGGATAAATAATAAGTACCTACTCTTTGTAAACACATACTTGCCACTGTATAAATAAGGAAATGAGATCGAATTGTTAGTAATAAAAGACATAGCACTTCAGAATATAAACAAATCATCAGCTTGGCTCTTAAAAATATTCATTAATGCAATATTACTCAATGAGCTATATAATAGGAGTCTACACACACCTTTGAGAAGATGTGTGTGTCAGGTTTCATTAGCATTAGTAAAGGAAAGGTTTCAATACTGTTGTAGAATTCTTCTTGAAAGACAGGAAATAATTTGGTCAAACCCACAACTCTCATTGCAGTCTCAGTTCTGGCTCCCCAGTCATCTCTGTGAAAGTTGATTCCTGTGGACATATGTGCATGTAAGATATAGTAATCTCAAAAATATAAGTAGATATGCTGTGACGTACAAAACGAACATTAAGGTTTAAAAAAATGAAGCTCACAGAAATTCCATGTCTGAATTTCTTTCCTGCAAACCAATTTAATTCATATCTCTGCCAGACACGTTCAAGGATTGTAAGTGAGTATACTCCGGTTCAGCTACAGTAGAGTTGTTTATGTACTGTATATGGGTATTTGAAGTGTTCATCTGATATTCTTTACACACAGCAAGATCTGAAAATATCCTTCTTTTCCAGGATTCAAAAAAAAAAAAAATTAAAAAGCATATCCATCTCCTCTGAAGAGGTTTGGTTTTCTCTATCCAGTCTGGTCAACTGTCTATAGTAGTAGAAGCTGACTTGCTCCCCACAGTGAATAAATCTCATAAATTGTCACGTTCAAATCCTTCCTCCATTTCTCAAAAAAATGACTCAGTATATATTTAACAAAGATGAGAGAGCAACAGAGGGAAAATCTAGACCTTGCAGCTTTGGGTGTTTTATGAAGCTTCTGATACACATGCAAATTAAACTTACCAGCACTCATGCGGTCCTAAAGATCATAGAATCATAGAATCATAGAATCATTAAGGTTGAAAAAGACCTCTAAGATCATCGAGTCCAACAATCAACTCAACACCACCATGCCCACTAAACCATGTCCCTAAACACCTCATCTAAACATCTTTTAAATACTTCCAGGGATGGTGACTCAACCACTTCCCTCGGCAGCCTGTTCCTGACCACTCTTTCAGTAAAGAAATTTTTCCTAATGTCCAGCCTAAACCTCCCTTGGGCACAACTTGAGGCCATTTCCTCTTGTCCTGTCGCTAGTTCCTTGGCAGAAGAGACCAACACTCACCTCGTTACAACCTCCTTTTAGGTAGCTGTAGAGCGCGATGAGGTCTCCCCTCAGCCTCCTCTTCTCCAGACTAAACAGTCCCAGTTCCCTCAGCTGCTCCTCATAAGGCTTGTGCTCCAGGCCCTTCACCAGCTTCGTTGCCCTTCTCTGGACATGCTCCAACACCTCCATGTCCTTCTTGTAGTGAGGGGCCCAAAACTGAACACAGTATTTGAGATGGGGCCTCACCAGTGTTGAGTACAGGGGCACGATCACCTCCCTACTCCTGCTGGCCACACTATTTCTGATACAGGCCAGGATGCCATTGGCCTTCTTGGCCACACTGTATAAGGATATTTATCAATTTATTTATATGCCCTCCTCCATCAGGAAATTTGAAGCACTGCCAAGTGCCTTGCAACAGACTTTCTCTGCATTCCTTAATACTTTGTAGAAAGAAAAAAGTTGGGGTTTTTTTATATTAAAGAGATTTCTGTATTTGTTTCCATTTTCATTTTTTCATTTTTTGTGCATTCTTGAAAAAAGAATTTTCATAGAAAAGTTGACTATAGAAATTAGTTTTCCTCTGAAAGTAGTGAGATCTCACTCTTATCTCTTGCAGAAGTGAGACAATAAACAATACTTTTGAAAGTGAAACAATTTTCCAGAGTATTTATACAAGATTACTCCTAAATTGAGTACTATAACCGAAGTACAAGCTCACATAATAAGATCCAGTTTTATTACTTTCAAAAGAGCTGGGAAAACAAGTAAGCAGAAAGCTTGGCTTTATCACAGTAGATTCTCAGACATATCACATAGCTACTATTACAAAATTAACTGTCGTGGTGAAAGATCAGCCTGAGCTTCTAGGCTTTGCAGTACACTTCTCAACTCAGTGGATTTATTTATGAGGTGATTGTTGTTGATTCTTGTTCTGTCAATGTTTACACATACTCATATTTGTCTACTCAATTGTTACTCCCATTGTGTTCAACAGAACTTCACTTATATTTGCTGTAATTTGGGGGGAGTGAAAAAACCTCCCCAAAAGGACTCACATTCCCAGTTAAATCTCTGCTTGGCCATTGACTCAGATGCAGGCTGAGGACAGGCAGGTTGCAGCACTCACATCCAGCGGCAGTAATGGTTTCACCCTGTCTGCATTCCTGTTCTGTGCATTGGCAGAGTGGATTAAGTACCTACATACGCTGAAATACCTACCAGCAGATGCTCTAAATTACTTCCTCTGTCACCATTACAGTCATGATACCAATCCATTCAAAGGACGCTGGAAGTTGAGTTTTGTGTTGTTACTGAGAGAGAACCACAAAGTAGTTACTTCTGCAAATGCAACAGTCTCCCTTCATAAACAGAAATCATGCTTAAGACCCGTATAAATATTTGTCAAAGACATCCAGGGAACTTCAGGTTCCCAAAAAGTACCATAAGACTTCTTTTGCAAAAGTGAAATCTGAATGCGCAGCCTTTCCTACATTAATGTTTACCTTTCATGAAACATGAAAAAAGGCAGAGGAAAAAGAAGGTGTCCTTTACAAATAATGAAGCCTGTGAACCCTAGTTTGTTTTGTTATAAGGTGTTCCTTGTTAACAAAGCATGGGCCACTCCTGTCCCAATATAATTTGTAAGCTTTCTCACCAGCTATTAATTTCTGTTACAGCAACTTTGAGGATTCCAATAAGGAAAATTGTTTCTAAATACGTACTCTGTCATGTTTATTTATACTGTAAACACATAGCAAACTTCTCAATCCAAACGAGAATAGCTTCAAATTGACTTAATCAATAGGGCTGAATGACACTCAGGATTTCTGTTCTGGAGCATTGTTCACCTTAAAAAAAGCTGCCCTATACTGGCCAAAGGGCCTTGCAGCCCTCAGTGCTGCAGGTCCATCTGCCCCCAGGGAACCTGGCCTACCTGCCACTAAGCTTTTTCTAAAGCTATTGTAAGAAAGAAAATATAAAAAAATAGATCAGGAAAAAGGAAAATGTAGCCTTATATATAGCATTTCTCATCCTTCTAATATGTAAAAGATGGACTTAAAACAAAAGCTGATATCATATCAAATCAGTAAGTCAAAACATAAGTTCAAATTAACTAGGAAAAAAAAATCATTCCTTCTATTCTACCTTACATCCTGAGTCATTACCAAAAGCAGCCTTAAAATTTTCTTTGAACTTCTAGATCAATAAAAATAAAATTCCCCCTTAGCAGAAATTAGCTGGTATAAACGAGGCACACATCTTATATTGACTCCCTGCAAAGAGAAAATTTCACCTCTAATAAATGCTTAACACCTTGTAAACAGCTCTATTTTGCAGGACGAGTTATAGCTGTTTGAACATCAAATGTATAATGAAATTCATATTCCAATGGAATTAATGGATAGGGCAGAAAATGAGTAAGATTACTTCAGGAAGAAATTATTCTTTTTCTTTAAACAAAGAAGCCTATTTTACAACTGTTAGCATATTCTGTCTAGTGCTGATGTTAGAAGTCCCATTTGCAGGGTCCTGTCCCAGTCTTGGTTTGAGTAATGAGGACCTCTTCTGGGAGACAAGAGAATAATATATCAGACACCGTTTTTTTCATCCTTTTAAATGTCTTTTCTTTGTCACTTCAAAAGGCCTGGTAGGTCATTCAGACACCTGGGAGGTTTTTCCTATTCCATTTCATGTCTCTCTATAATTCTACTCCATCCTCAGTTGCAGTCTCCCAGAGATACATTTCCTATAATTAAACTGGAAAATAAATATTTGTCATAGATATCAGTATACTGTCAATTCCAAATTTCTTTGAAAATAGTCAGTCAGGAAATTCTTCAGTGAATGAGGACCCTACACTTCCTTTCAATCTCTCAACGAGTGAAAATACAATAAACTTCAAAACAGCAGGTGAATGGACTCCTAATCTGTGTTTAATAAATCATCACAGGATGTGACTGTAAAAAGGCTTGATCTCTTTTGAAGATCTCATCACACTTCGTAAAGTTCTTCAGAAGTTCTTGGAGAGGTCTGAGCATATTTTAACTTAGGAGCCCGTATATTCATCTGTGTGTGACTCATGCTATCCATGCCCCTCTTTCCCAGCTCAAGTGATAAGTATCACAACTTAATTTAGTTAAAAAAAGGGGAACGCATTTACAGCTGAATGCTGCCAAGGTGAAAGATGGGTTGTTCTTAAAATGAATGTGTTAAAATAATTACTGGTGAACTTTGCAAAACTCCAGGGGTCACTGAGATTATACCCTGATGAGTCACTGAGATCATACCCATGAATGAGAGTACAAGAGCAAACAGTATGACACAATTGGATTGCCTTCCTTGTTACTGAGATTCTTTGTTGATTACAGAACTCACAGGGCTATAACTCTAACTACTTTATCTTTAATAATGTAAAGTGGATATCTGACTGATTATTTTATTGCTTATCATTGGTGAAAAGTACAATCAAATACCCCATGCAGAGTAAAAGTTCTTGGTAGTTCAATGGGAAGCACAGTTGCTTGACCAAAAATTCGTCACATGTGAGAGTTTGTGTTGTAAATCCTCCTTACCAAGTGATTGAAAAACAGAAAATGCAGCCACTATTTCTGCTCTCTCATTTATCCTGAATCACCAGGCGTCTTTACACTGGACTTAGCTCTCATCTGGTACAAGGTGGCTCAACTCAGTGAAGCTGAACAGAGCCCTGCCAACAAACATCTGGCACAATAGGTCAAACTGGTAGCACCTTGATCTAAGTAGTTGTCTCCATGTGGGGACCTTCTCTCTAGCTCTGTATGTCGTGGCACAGAAAGAGTGTTGTTTCCATTCTTTGTCCACCTTGTCTGTTTTTACCCATGTTAGTATTTGGAATCTCCAGAGCACGGTAAGCAAATCTACATCATTTGTTCAGTTTGGGAGTTGTCTTCATGGGAATAAACTAAATAAGAACCTTATGTGACTGACAACAACTCTGTAAGCTTTTATCAGACTGAAGTCCCATCTCTAGTAAAATTCTTGGCCATTTCTTTGTGTCCATTTCAGAAAAACAGAGTCCTGCCCCAGACTTTACACAATAATTTCAGGCTGAATGAAAACTGTAAGAGTAACAAACTATGGCATAGAAAGAAGCGCCATTATATGAGAAACATAGCTTCAGAGACCTTATTTGCACCTAGACGATTTCCATGATGAATGTCAGACTTACAACCGTATTCAGATGGACAGAACTCACGAACTATAGAAACCTTCAGGACAACTTTTCATGCAAGAACGGACCTGATTGCAGAAATGACCACACCCTTTTAAGATTTTTTTTTTTTTCCAATTTTAAGGTATGATAATAATCCTCTATCTTGTGCATATATTCAAATGTAATGACACGAAGAAAATTTATACCTAGATTAACATCAATTTGTTTACCACAATTTCAGAGATAATTCCTCATGATAAATGCAACACACAATAGAGGGCACCAGAATATGGGCAAGAGGTGTAATACTGCATTTATCAGGCAATGCACCTGGAAGGAATAAATGATCTTGTGACCCTGGTCACTGTAGTGCACAACTGCTATATTGGCATTTTTAAAATTTTTTCAGATCTAAGAAGGATTTTTCTCACTAAGGTACAAAACATATAATAACTTAATTTCTAAAAACTGCTTAAACTTTGCATTAAGAATGCACCATCCATCTCATATAGGACCTTAGTGAACTGCACTGCACAATAACGTTCCACTTAGGCTCTGTAGCTGAGATGATCTTTTGCAGGTTGACTTTCCCTTTCCTTTTTCTCTATTTTCTTCATGACTAATTCCTTCAATCGTGATTTGGCATTAGACTAGAGTGAATCAGCTCTTCAGAGGTTGAATACAAATTCAATCCAATACTGCTCTTGTTTGGAGCATATCTGATTTATGGATATCAGCAAAAGAAATATATAAAATAAGTAGGTTTTTTGCATTCACTTGGTAAAAATATGATACTACAGTGTTTAAAACCAGTTTGAGAAAAAATAGATTTTAAATACATTAGAATATTAAACAAACCACTGCAAAATCCATGGAAGTCTATAAGCACTAGGTTATGGCTTTGCTGCTCACATTACTGCAGTGAAGGGGCTGTGAGGCTTTCCATTAAAAATCCTATTTTCAATACTTTATAAGTCTGCTGTAAAAATCACACTGGACTGAAACTCAGAATAAAAAGTTTCAGCTTGGAAATATGTCATTTAAATTATTTTTTATAACAGTGTCTAAGTTTAATTTGTATCTGTAAGGGCAGAACAGAAAGAAATAAGTTCTTACGGTGTTTTGCACAGACAGAAAGCACAAAAGTAACCCTACGTGCATTTAAATACGATTTATACTGGCAAAGTCTAATTTTTCATATCCAAGCTGGACGTGCAAAAAATTTTTTCAAAGGAACAGGCCAAATTTGATTACATCAGGTCTCAGCTTTGCCTCACCTTATAACCATGTTCCTTTCATGTTTAAACTAAGAGTAATGTTTTATATATATTTATGTCACTGATAATAATATATTTTGGAATAACTATTCAATTAACACAGAGCAGTAAGGTGCCTTCTGAAGTATCTAATCAGGGTTTCTAAAGTGTCTAGCAGGATTTCTCAATGCCCCGATTTACATCACAGATTTATGGTAGATTTTGAAGTCCTGCCCTTAACTTATTTCACATAATTTACTTTTCAGAGTACAGAAGTAAGGTAATGATCTCATTTGTGATCCATCAAGTTCACATTTGATAAATTAAGATTTCAAAACAAAACTTGTGCTCCAGTCCACTTCTGGGTACAAACTGAATTGATTACTTTCACTGCTAATACAAACATGAAATCCATAACACAAAAAAACGCTTTGTCTTCTATATCTGAAACACTTTATATGTAAAGCTTGGGGACCTGATTTAAAAATTTAAATAATGAGGGCAAAATATTTTACCAAAGTTATTTTTAAGTACTAAAAGCATAAGGGAAAAGTAAATACCATGTTGGCAACACCTTTTTCAATTCAGTATCTCCAGAGAATATTTTCGTCAGAAAAAGATACACAAATCCCACAAGACCAATTAGACCTAAGACACAGAAAGAAAATTACGTTAAATCAGACATCTTTCTTTTCATTTTCTGTATTTAACTCTTTTAATACAACACTGTATATATTCCTTATGCCATTATTTCACTTATATCCTTTTTAAACTATGCCAAGGTCTTAACCTTAAAAATATTTAGGAGCAGTTTCATGGTTTAACCTGGCAAGCAGCCAAATACCATGCAGCTCGCTCACTCCTCCCCTTCCTCCCCCCAGTGGGGTGAGGAGAGAATTGGAAGGGTAAGAGTGAGAAAAACTCATGGGTTGAGTTAAAGATAGTTTAATAAAACCGAAAAGGGAAAATAATAATGATAATGATAGAATATACAAAATGAGTGATGCACAATGGAATTGCTCACCACCCGCACTGACTGATAACCAAGTAGCGATCGCTACTTCCTGGAACACGCCTACCATTCATCTACTGAGCATGACGTCACGTGGTATGTAATACCCTGTTGGCCAGCTCGGCTAGCTGTCCTGGCTGTGTTCCCTCCTCCCAGTCTAGCTTGGTAGCAGAGGATAGTTGCCCTTGACAAGGTACTTGGCAACAACTGAAAACATCAGTGTGTTATCAACATTCTTCTCGTACTAAATCCAAAACACAGCACTAGGAAGAAATTTAACTCTATCCCAGCTGAAACCAGGACAAGCAGTAAGTTTTCAACTGAACTGTGCAGCTTTTTAAAAAATCCTTTTATCAGTTGTAATTCCCTTCAAAAATCCTTGAATGTGTCTTTATTCTTGCAATCAGAAGTCACAATGAGAAGTCTTACTTTTTCCTCATTATGTTTCATTCGTCTCTTCTCCATACTCTCTTCTCCGTACTCCATATGTCCCTTCTCCATACTCTTCACAGTCTCCTACTTTAAATTACTTAAGTTAAATATATTAAAACATTCATCCTTCCATTCTTAGTGAGTTTACAGGAGTAATTACAATTACCCCCTTAGATGTTGTCTTAGCTAAGCTACAGAATATTGACCACATTCTTGACTATCAGTATCAAATGTAAACAAAGTGTTATTAAAAGTTCATTAAATTTCTAAAGTGATAATCATGGGTGCAGAGTGTTCCTTTAACACTGAATATAGAACCTGTTAGGAGTTCCTTGTCGGCTCTCTTGCTAATGCCTTAAGTGCTGTATCTGAACACAAACTGACTACCACAGAAGTTCCCCAACATAAACTTCCCATTTTCATTTCAAGTTTTCCATACTTGACAGTCTCATCTCTCTTACCCCTTGCCATAGGCTACCACTTTCTGTAGTAATTCTCAGTGAGGAAGGAAAAAGAAAAAGGGAAACATAATATAACAAGTGCATAACTTTATTTAGATGCTTTTTCTAGTTTTAAAAAACACGATGCTGCTGCCACTGCTTCTGCAATTGTAACTGGATTGTTAACTAGCATTATTTATATTTTTGCTGTCCATTCAAATGTATCCATTTTGATAATCAGAGATCCAATCAAACACTTACTGTAGAAAGCCTTTAATGTCTTGATCACCTGAGCTCTATTTCATTCTAGTTTTGAAGCAAATTATTCTGCACATCTAATTAGTTTCATGTTTCTAATTGTCATGGTTACCGCATACATTTTTTTACACTATGCTGTAGCCAGCACCATTTTTATGTGGTAAGCATTTTTCAAAATAATTAATTCTGTCAGATATGAGATGAGATGTCTTATAATGTCTCCACATAAATTGAGCTTTGAAAGGAAATAATACGGTATTGTTTGTTCCTATCCAAGTTAACACCAGCTTTTCTTCTGCATACTTAAAATCTCCCAAAAGGATTAACATTCTTTATTCTCTGGCCAAATTTCTACCTTCATCTTTGTACACCAATAATCCTTCCAGGGTAGACTCCAATAAAACACATCTGTTTGTTACATTTATATTCCAACATTAGTCCAACTCTGTGCTCTGAACCATTGTGTTTTGATGCAATGCACTATTAGGCAACTTCTGTGTTTTTCAATAAAGGAAGCTAAATATCGCTGAATGATTAAGCAAGCCATTTATAGATGGCATTAATATCAGCATTAGTACTTTTTTGTAGGGCCTGTATTGACCTTGTACCTTGGTTAAATTCTTCCTCTGCTGAACTAAGTGATGCACATTGCTTTGATGCACATAGTCAGCTTTCACAATAAACAAAACAAAATACTGGCAAACTATACACAGAAAATACTGTGATGTTTCAGGGAGTTGTGAGCAGGGATGTGGAAATTTGAAAAATAGGGTATACACTTGAAAAACAACACAGAAGCCAAATGTTATTATTTTCCTTTAACAAGCAGTATATTTTGTGCCTTTTGTCAAAACATATAAGTATTTCTGGACATAGCTTTCAAGCTTCTTAAATAGAAGGTTTTATTATTATTTATGTTACAAGACTGACACCACTTTTTCTTGGTGATTGGACCACAAGTTCTTCTATCAAATATATTGGTGCTTCCTGTGAGAAAATACATGAATGTGTTTATGGATTCTATCATAGCTGGCTTCCCTGACATATTAAAAAATCAAGTTCCATAAAATTGGAATGCAATGACTAAACATGGAAAAAGCAAGTCAAGAACATTGTATACTACATTCAGTTACCTGTGTTGTGGTTTAACCACAGACAGCAGCTGAGCCCCACAGAGCTGCTGTGGGGATGCGAGAGAGAACCAGAAGGGTAAAAGTGAGAAAAATTGTGAGTTGAGATAGGTAAAGCAAACGCTGTACACACCAGCAAAGCAAGTAATGAATTCACTTGCTACTTCCCATCGGCCGGCAGTTGGTTAGCCATTTGAGGAAAGCAGGGCTCCATCACGTCTAATTATTACTTGGGAAGACAAATATCATAAGTCCAAACACACCCCTTCCTCCTTCTTCCCCTCCAGCTTTTATTGCTGAGTATGACATCATATGGTATGGGATATCCCTTTGGTAAGTTGGGGTCTGCTGTCCTGGCTGTGTCCCCTCCCAGCCTCTTGACCACCCCCAGCCTGTTCACCGGTAGGGCAGCATGAGAAACCAAAAAGGCCTTGACGCTGTGCAAGTACTGTTCAGCAATAACTAAAACATTCCTGTGTTACCAGCCCTGTTTTGGTCACAAATCCAAAACACAGCACTATATGACCTACTATGAAGAAAATTAACTCTTCCCCAGCCAAAACCAGTATGCTGAGTATTATAAGAAATCAAAATCTGTTTCTGGAAAACAGAATGCAGCTACTTACAATGCTCTGTTTTTTGCCTTTGTCAGATGCTGAAATAAAATTACATTTAAAGACTGACCATTCTATAGACACAGGAAAGGTGATTATAATCTTTTTCCATGGACATCAGACTGAACTCGAAACTACAGATATAGCCACAGATCTTATTATAATCAAAGAAAATCATATTCCAATAAGTCAAGGTTGAATTTTTCTGCAATTACTGTACATATAGGACCTGAATAAGGCTAGACACTTTACATATGAATAATGACTCAGTGGATGACCCACAGGACTTACAATTGAATCTTAGACCTTGCACTGAGAGGAGCAAAGAGTAACACAGAATAGTAATAATAATAATAAACTTTAGAAGTTATTTGCATTCATTAGAAAAAAATCATTATGTTGATATTTCCTTCCTCATTATCTGCTTTTCTTTAGACTTGAGTATATTACAGGTATTTGTGTGTCTGTCTTTCAGACAGAAAACAGAATTTTTAACAAAATAAAAGAGTTTTCATGAAGAGTGTCAATGACTGCTCCAGAAATTGCACTGGCTGACCAAAAGGTCCAAAGTTACTTTTTTAAAATGAAAATTACTTCATTAGCATAATTCCAGGATAAAGTTTTCAATGAAAGTCATTCGACTTAAAATTGTCCCATCTTCACAATAAAATCTCTGCATAGGGAAAGCTCTCAATCACAATCCCCTCTGATCATAGTCTGCCTGGGGACAGTCATCATTTGATCACTCAGGGAAAATGAACACACTTGAACCGGCACCCTACTGGTTAATCACATTTGGAACATGCTAAAACCAGAAGTCATGAATTTAAATCATTCCACCATCAGCCATTTGTCAGTGGTGTTACTTCCTGCGTGTTCTGCAGACCCATGCTAAGGTGACAAAAGCAGCTGACAATACTTATCATTATTTTTTCTGTATTAATTCTAACACGCCATCTTTGTACTAACTCAGTATGCAGCATTCAGACATGATTCAAAGGGGGAAGAAGAATGTCAAAGTATAGGGTGACTGCATTGTAATTTCAAAATGAAACTTTTTCTATCTTGTATCCAACAAGTTATTTTTATCTCAGCTAAGTTACACTGTTCTCACTGATACCACAAGAAAGTCCCCGTCCTATTATATGAAGTATTTACTCCAAATGAGCACAAACCAACAATTAATAAACCTAATAACTATTTGTGAAGATGTGTACTACTTAATCCTATTCCAAATAACATAAGCATAAAGATAAAAGAAGAGACTATGCCATCTCGCAAGTTATTTCGCAGGTGGGCAGGACTGCTAATACTGTCCAGGAACAGTTGGTTGCCTAGGGCAACAAAACATCAAGGCTGCCAAATGTTTACTGGCTGCTTGCATGTCTATCTAGATGCCAGGATGCAGAGACGTTTTCTTGTTTGCCTAGGGCATTAGAGCTCTTAGGGCCAGACTAGGTAATAACTAAACCTACTTTTATTTATCATGACCTCCCCTTTAAGGGTCAAAGCCAACAGCTCTTATACCAGCCATGTCCTTTCTCTACTCAATTAGGTTCATTCTCTGTGAAATATGTGTTGCTTGATGATGATGTGTGGCTCACCAACATGCCTATGATTAGTGGAGCCATTTATGAAAATACCATCTTTACTTACACTGCAGTGGAGTTTGCTGCAAGTTCCACAGACCTCAGACAATGCTGGGGGCACCACCAGCTCAAACTCCCTCGAGGGCAGCTCCCACACAGAGAGACAATCTGCAACATTTCTCTCTGTGCTGCCATCTGCCCCAGAGGAGAAACAGACCCAGAATCTGCATTCGGTGCACATTTAAAATGGCCTTGAAATGCCATAAAACACATGCCAGGGTGTTCTCAGTTATCAAATCCAAACAGTTCAAAGTCTTAATCTGTATAAAAGACTACAACTATATGAGGGGTAAGTTTTACGTATTAGAAAGCCACCAGAATGTTCTCATAGTGAGAAAAATATCTTCCTTGCTCACATTCAGATATCTTCACTTGTATACTTGTTTTCTGATCTCATGGGCAATCCACCATTGGCCTGTATAAATATGTCAGATCAGTTTTAAGCTGTAAATGCTATTTCTTCAGAATACTAAGGAACTCTCATTCCAGAGCTGTCATGTTTAAAGACTACTCATTACACTACTCTTATATTGTAAAAAGCTCTTCTTTAAAATAAGCAGAAGAATTATTCTGGTCAGTGACATTTTCATGTACATCAACCCTGTTCTGGACAGGCTTTTCAATTTCAGAAGATTTAATTACTGTGCTGCAGTTTATGTATGTATACATACACTGTAGAAAAAGAGAGAGAAGAGTGAAATCTAAATAAAAGAATCATTAACAATCCCTTCTATGCTTTAGAAAAATGTCACTTTTACATGAAGACAAAACTTTGGTCATAGCCACTTTCTATAAATGCTCAGCTGTATATCTATGTACATATATGTTTACAATGTAAACTTCCACTGTTGATGAGTAGTACTGAATAACAGAAAGTACATTTTTACCTAAAACCCCAAAACATGGAAATTATTAGTCCATTTTAAACACTAATATGGTGTTTCCAAAATGTAGTAACCCTGATGCTGAATCACCAGATGCAGCATTACGAAAAGAAAAGGAGTCACTAGTCTTTAAAAGCTTTATATTTCAATTCTTTTTTAAAGGAAAAGCAGTAATAAAAGAAAGAAAGCACATCATCTGCTTGAAATCAAAGCTTTCTTACAATACCCCAAGGCTATACTTTGCTTTCAATTAATGTTTGCCCTCTTGGAATCATATACAAATAGTTTTTATGTTCTTCATGCATAGCAAATCTGTCTAATGACTTTCTTACCATGTTCTAGTTCAGATAAAAGTACTTAATTGCTGTAACAACATTAACTTCACAAGTCTATCATTCGTGACTAGTGGTTAGCTGTTTCTTAAGCTGTACTATCACATATAAAGTGGAAAATGCAAGAATTCTAGTAAAAAATGACATTGTTAAGAAAATGCCCCTTTTTAAGCTCTTTACTATATGCTACTAAAATTAGTAGAGAAAAAAATGCAGTGCTGCGTGACATGAATTTGCAGATACTATTTTTTGTGGAGGACCAAAAAAAAAAAGAATACATTTATAATCAATTGTATTGAATTTGCTTTAGTTATACTTTTGTGTATTCCTGGTCTACAGGAATGATGGTCTTCTGGTTAGGATCACTACATTCCACCCGTTGATCCACACACAGTTTACTTTTCCTAAAGATCTTGTAAGCTGCAGGTTATACTAATAACACACAGGTCTCTCAAGCGCTAAGTACGAGGCCAAATAGAGCAGATATAACTCCTCAAATACAACGTCTTCTGCAAGGCTTCCAGTACAGAAGGTTTTCCAGAATTCAAAATATAAAACAACTCACCTTTCCTAAAAAAGCAAATCCAGCCACAAACTCATCATTTTAAATATCTGCTACTTGATGATGTTTGTTAAGGGACTGGGAGTCATAACCTACGTGTAAAGTACTCTAAGTAATTTTTTTAATTCTCTATATAACTACTGAAGCACTATTAGATACTGACAGTTCATTTTTTTAAATACATGAATGCAGACAGAGAATACGCATTGGTCTCTGAGGATAGTCATATTCTGAAATCACACAACCCTTCTCAAAAATTCTGTACTGACTACAGAGAGGATATGAGCATTTTGATTATCTGAGTAATAATGCTTTTGTTCGCAGGTTTAGCCTTTGAAATCTCTACATGCTTCAAGCAGAAAAAGAGTAGATGTAACCCAGTTCCAAATATCATATTTTTCAAGTCTGTAAATTCTTGTTTCTGAACAGACATGAAAAGAAGTGAAATTTTCCACTCATTTCAATAATTTGAATTTCATCTCTGACCTGCAGCTGAAATCAGGGGAAAACAGAGAAAAAGAAATGGAAAAAAAAATAGAGGCTTACAAGAAAGGTCCATCCCAACAAGCAGGAAATCAAGCAGAGGTGGCAGGAGTCCTGCATGGAGGAGCAAAGAGCTCCTGATGGAACTCAGATATAAAAAGAAAGTGTACAAGAGGTGGAAGGAAGGACAGATGACCCAGAAGAAGTATAGAGATGGTGTTCAGTCATGCAGAGATGGGGTTAGGAAAGCCAAAGTCCACCTGCAGTTGAATCTGGCAGGGGATGTCAAAGGCAACAAGAAGGATACTACAAGTACATAAACAGGAAGAAAGACTAGGGAAAACATGGGTCCATTGCTGAATGGGGCTGGGGACCTGGGGACAAAGGAAAAGGCCAAGGTTCTCAATGTCTTTTTTGCCTCAATCTTTACCAGTAAGATCGGCCTTCATGTATCCATAGGCCCTGAGACCGGAGGGCAAGTCTGGAAGACAGAAGACTTACCCTCAGTGGAGGAGGACCAGGTTAGAGAACACTTAAACAAACAACATACACAAGTTCATGGGCCTGATGGAGTGTGTCCACTAGTGCTGAGGGAGCTGGCTGACATCACTGTGAGGCCACTCTCAATTACGTTTGGAAGGTCATGTCAATTGGAAGAGGTTTCTGAAGGCTGGAAGAGAGCAAATGTCGCTCTTGTCTTCAAGAAGTGCAAGAAGGAAGGTCTGAGGAACAACAGATGAGCTTCACATCAATCTCTAGGAAGGTGATGGAGCAACCAAACTAATCCTGGAGACCATTTCCAAATACATGAATGACAAGAAGGTGATTGGGAGTAGTCTGCATGGATTTATAAGGAGAAAATCATGTTTAAACCAAATTTACAGACTTCTATAATGAGGTGTAGAGCTTGGTGGACAAGGGTAAAAAGGATGTTACTTTCCTCAACTTTAGGAAGGCTTTTGATGCTGTCTCCTGTAACATCCTCCTAGATAAGCTGACAAAGCAAAGGTTAGACAAATGGTCGGAGAGGTGGATTGAAAGCTGGCTGGACAGCCAGGCCCAGAGAGTTGTAATCAGCAGCAGAAAGTCCAGTTGCAGGCAAGTCATTAGTTGTGTACCTCAGGGATCAATAGCTGTGCCAACACTGTCTAACCTCATCATTAATGGCCTGGGTCTTGGCACAACATGCACCCTTGGCAAGTTCATAGGTAACAAAAACTGGGAAGAGTTGCTGATACAGCAGAGGGTTGTGCTGTCATTCAAAGGTAACTGGACAGTCTGAAGAATTGGGCAGAGAGGAATCTCATGTAGCTTAACAAAGGGAAATGCAGTCTTGCACCTGGGAGGAATAACCCCAGGCACCACTACATGCTGGGGACCAACTAGTTGGAAAGCAGCTTTGCTTTCCTTTCTTTGCAGAGAAGGACTTGGGTGTCCCAGTGAGCAACAAGCTGATTACGAGCCAGCCGTGCACCCTCATAGCAAAGGCAGCCAACAGCCTCCTGGGCTGCATTAGCAAGTGTTGCCCGCAGGTCGAGGGAGGTGATCCTTTCCCTCTGTTCAGCACTGGTGAGGCCACCCATGCAGTTCTGTGTCCAGTTCTGAGCTTCCCACTATAAGAGAGGCATGGACATGCTGGTGAGAGTCCAATGAAGGGCCACAAAGATCATTAAGGGACTGGAACATTTGCCATATGATGACAGGCTGAGAAAGCTGGGACTGTTCAGCCTGAAGAACAGTCTGACTTGGGAGGATCTTATCTATGTGTATAAATACCTGATAAGAGGCAATGAAGAAGAGGTAGCCGGACTCTTCTCAGGGGTACCCACTGACAGAACAAGATGACACATATTTTAAAAGAGGGAATTCCATGTAAACACAAGAAAACACCAACAACAGTGGCACAGGTTGCCGAGACAAGTTGTGAAGTCTCCATCTGGGGAGATATTCAAAACCTAGCTGCACATAATCCTACGCAACCTGCTCCAACTGACCCTGCTTGAGCAGGGGGATTGGGATAAAGGATGTCAAAAGATCCCTGCCAACCTCAGCTGTTCTGTAATCAGACCTTTGTTCTGGCTTATCTTTTGGGATGTTAATATCTTACTGAAAGTACATAACTTTCAGAAAATAAATAATTTGTTCAATTGTTTCAACTAAAATGTATAAGAAATAATAAAATAAACAGTGGATTTTCACATTCCTAAGAATGCAGAAATAATATAAAATAATACAGTGCAAATATTCTCAAATTAAAATGCAAACTTCGATGCCTGAGTAAAACTATGTACTGATACGACTATTCTATGATAAGTGGCTTATCAAAAAAATTGATTTATTATTCATTCCAATAAAACTAATTACAATTAATTTATTTGCTTTGCTTATCAATGTAACAAATACTTGATTTAACATAAGTTAATAAATATGTAAATGAAAAGTTACTAAAGCAGGGCAAAAAAAATTGGATGTTAACAGCACTCCATCTCCTTTGGTATTTTGTAAATATGTTAACTTTTGTGGTTTGGAAACTTCATTGCCTTCCTGCTCCATAATGACTTGTCCTTGTTTGCTGGTCTCATTAGTACATGCAGACATATGCATACAGTGGTTGTAGACCAAATCAATACATCCACATGGCTACAAATGGAAAAAATCTTAGAGAAGAGGAGATTCATTGTCCTCTCTGTGTGAATTACAATAATATCTTTATTTGAACAACTGATCTGTCATAATAAATCAAAACGTTACCAGGTCTTCAGTTACATAAACTTAACGATTCTTACAAACGTCAAAAGTCTAGTTTCACTGTTGGACTTACAGCTAGATAAATGACCATGATTATTCACAGCACTGTATTCTGGAAAAAATACTGGTGATATTTTAAAGATAAGAAAAAAATACCTTGCTACTTTTGTAAACAGGATTTTTATCATTCTGAAAAAAATGTCATGTAAAAAGAAGTGAGGGAACAGAGATATTTACTGTCTCAAAGCTGGAAGTTTGAGGCAATTAGCAGTAATTGAAAAGAGGTTCCCTAGACTTACAGATAAGCATTGTATAAGGTGAATTTTAAAAATAAAAGTATGGAAAACACTCCAGTGTGAGAATGATTTCTAGGAGCCTAAAAATGACACAGAAAAATTACTCTAGAAAAAGGTTAAACCAGATGTGTAACATAGTGAAAAGTAGTGAAGTTAAAGGTATTTGTCCAACACTTACTCTACTTTAGTTGTGTGTATACATGCATACTAGCACAGCAAGAGCTATTAAGCAGCCCATTTCTTCTTTACCAAATTGCTTTACCATTATTTGTACCGTTTGATAGAACACGGGTAGTGAAAACATTCTTCCTTTTTCATGTTGGTCACAAGATGTATCACTTGATGACAACTACATACAACGATGCAATAGACATGATGGGATTATTTTACAGACCTTGTTTTCCATGTCCATCTCCCTCCAGAAATTGAGCTTTCTGAACTCAATTCAAAATTCAAAGAAATTCCATTCACCTTTAAAATAAGCTGTACTGGGCCTCAGCTTTCTCTTTTAGGTAGAAAGCCCTCAGACCACTCCATTATCTTAGAGCGTGCACATATTACCCACATGTCCAGCTCTAAAAATTACTTAAAATTTAGCACAAACCTAAGAGAAAGACCTTGGATATGGTACCCAACATTGAAGTGTCAGGCACTCCTGGCAGCTTAAAAATGTTACCTTTTCTCTCACTGGGTAAGGATTCTGCATCTGCAAAAATTGAGACTATATTGGGTTTGTGTGGCAAGGTTTTGGTAGAGAAGTGGCTACAGGGGTGTTTTCTCTGAGAAGCTGCTAGAAACTAGAAGTCTGACAGAGCCAATGCCAGCCAGCTCCAAGATGGACCCACTACTGGCCAAGGTTGAGGCCATCAGCAATGGTGGTAGCGCCTCTGTGATAACGTATTTAAGAAGGGGAAAAAAGGTGCTGCACAACAGCAACAGCAGCCAGAAAAGAAGAGTGAGAGAAACAACTCTGCAGACACCAAGGTCAGTGAAGAAGGAGGGGGAGGACATGCTCCAGGCACCAGAGCAGAGATTCCCTTGCAGCCTATGGTGAAGACCATGGTGAGGCAGGCTGTCCCCCTGCAGCCCATGGAGGTTGACAGTGAAGCAGGTATCCACCTGCAGCCCATGGAGGACCCCATGCTGGAGCAGGTGGATGCCCAAAGAAGGCTGTGAGACTGTGGGAAGCCCACACTGGAGCAGGCTCCTGGCAGGACCTGTGGACCTATGGAGAGAGGAGCCAATGCTGGAGCAGGTTTGCTGGCAGGACTTGTGACTCCATGGGGGACCCATGCTGGAGTAGTCTGTTCAGGAAGGACTGCACCCCATGGGAAGGACCCACGCTGGAGCAGTTTGCGAAGAACTGCAGCCCATGGGAAGGACTCATGTTGGAGAAGTTCATGGAGGACTGTCTCCCATGGGAGGGACCTCACGCTAGCGCGGGGAAGAGTGTGAGGAGTCCTCCCCCTGAGGAGGAAGGAGCAGCAGAGGCCATGTGTGATGAACAGACCACAACCCTCATTCCCCATCCCCCTGCACCACGCGGTGGGGGAAGTAGAGAATTCTGGAGTGAAGTTGAGCTTGGGAAGAAGGGAGGGGTGGGGGGAAGGTGTTTTTAAGATTTGGTTTTATTTCTCATTACCCTACTCTGATTTGATAGGTAATAAATTAAACTAATTTCCCCAAGTTGAGTCTGTTTTGCCTGTGACAGTAATTGGTGAGTGATCTCTCCTTGTCCTTATCTTGGCCCACTAGCCTTTCGTTACATGTTCTCTCCTCTGTCCAGCTGAGGAGGGGAGTGATAGAGCGGCTTGGTGGGCACCTGGTGTCCAGCCAGGGTCAACCCACCACAGACACCTACCAGTTTCACTTTCAAGGGAGAACTCGGAAGATGCGTTCGTTAATGTTTGTTAAGTAATCAGAGACTATGCTGATAAGCGCCCTACAAAAAAAACAAACAAGGGAATTAATAAGTTCAGGATTGATATGATGTGCAACAAATAAGTAAAGCCACATAGTGAATAATGGTGATCAAAGTAAATATTGAAAATCTTTCTCATGATGCAGGACTTTAGCAGAAAATACAGTATCTGACAGTGTAATTAAGAATCCAAGATCATTATATTGTTGTTATAGAAGTTGTTGGCTAACATCTCCTTATTGATATGTACTTGGTTTTGCAATATTAATAGCCTTCCTTTTTCAAGAGTGCCTTTTGCAACTGAAAGTGTAAATGTAATGCATTAGAAGCTGCATTACCTTACGTGCTAGCTTTTAGACAACATATTCTTTTACAGTGCTCATCCACAGAGAGCTGAGTCTTTATTTCAAACTGAAGTAGGTTCTGCTTTGAGCTCTGGAAAACCTGGGTCTCCGCTCATCCAAAATAACAGCCATTTCATAAGCATTGCATGTATACATATGACAACCTGTTTGTCTAGAAGGTTTCCCCTAAATGCATAACGCAAGTGGTAAACCTAGCAAACACCTGAAAGATGCCTTGTTAATTATCAATAGCTAATCACAACCTGGCACAGAGAATGGGTGACAGAACCATGCACCCTTTCAGGGTGTGGGGAGAGACTGTGCCTCAGCATCACTATTTCACATTACTAAGGCATTACAAGGGGAAGAAAAAAACAGAAACATAATGAAGCACAGCATCAGATTGAGTCTTTAGTCTTTAATGAATTTCTATTTTTGGTGTATAATTTTCAAAGTTTCATTCCATCTTTGTTTGAGGACTCATAGTTAAGATTACATCTGGCACACAGAAACTTTATTCCTTTGATATTCCTCTCTAATTTTATGTCCTGTGATTGCCACTGAAATCATTTTATAAACCAAAAGGAAACTTCACTGTGTCTCATTATATTAAACAAAAAAAAAAAAAAAAACCCACACTCGTTGTGTTATTGGATCATTACTGCTTATTCAACAATAAGATTAGACCACTATGTGATCTTGCATTGATTTACTATCAAAGGCAGGCTGCTTGAAGGACTGTATGACAGCAAATTTTAATTCTAGTCATTACACTAACAAAGTTGTCCACAGGAAACTGTTTCCTATACTTTACTATTAAATTTTATTTTTCTATTTCTATTACAATATGTGTTTTCTATAGTATGCTATGACAAAATATATTTTATAAAAACTGAATTTCACAAACTTCATTAAATGGTCTAGCAGTGACTAACAAAGCCAAGAAAGTCAAATGAAACTGTTTTAATTATGTGCTTTCCACTGTCCTGTCTATGTCAAATTCCAGAGATTCAGGAATTACAAACAGCAATGGATTTGTTGACAGAGATTTTTGTCACAGAAGATGTAATTGTGTTTGCCCTTGAATTTGCTAGGGGCTGATCAATGCAACAAATTAAGCACTCTGAAAGGAAGGATCTTGTCTTCACTAATTAAATATAACGCTGTAGTGTTGTCAGTATCCCATTCTATGATTGCTTAGTCAAGTCAGATTTCAGACAGACCTTTCTAACACAAACTGTGTTAAAAAGGAATTACCAGGCTTGCATGTGCCCAGTATCCTAAGGAAAGTGAATTTGCTTTCTATTAACTTTTGAATGATAACTCTCCATCATCACAGAAGAAGTAATTCTCAAAATGAACATACACCACACACAGACACAGGAATATTCTAATAGCCAATAATGGCAAAAGGATGCAGTCAGAAAAATCAGCCACACCAGACGCTTGCTCGTATGTTTCAAAACAGATCTAACTGAGAAGAAATAAAGGGGTGGGGGGGAGTGGGGAGAGGCACAGACACACCAAAAAAAGAAAAAGAAAGTATAGCAGTCTATCTCTATGTTTCCTGTTGGAGCAGCTCTACTCCTTAAAATATTAAATATTCAGATGGCTAGACAGACCAAGTCTATCTTGTAACATAATCATCAGGCCACTTAGCAAATGTTTGGGAAGTCTGATTAAACATCTAAATCAGACTCTTGAGAGGTGAGTGTTTGGTTCATATTTCAGTATTGACTTTTCTTGAACCAAATCTCTCCTCACTTGAAATTCTGTCCTATGAAAAACCTTCCTGCACAAATGTTTTTCAAAATATTTGGTATAGTCCCAAGAAAAAAAAAAAAAAACAGAATTCAACTAAGATGAAAATTTACAATCAATGACCATAGAGACCAGTTGAAACAACAGAAATTAAATGTAAGGTACCTTGTAGATGGAAATTATTAATCCCTCAGGTATTACAAGAAAATCAAGGGGAACAATTCATCACTAAAATGCCTTAAGCTACCTGACATGACTTCAGAATAATACTAATACAGCACTAGGTGACTAGACTGCATGAATTAAGTTCTTTCTACACAGCATTGTAGGCCAAAATCATCAAGGTTACGAAAACAGGAAGCGAGTGACACTGTTATTACCCCAGAGTTCTCTGATATAAGTCAAATACATAGCTTGAGTATTTTACAAGCAGAGCCATTGGGAATATGTAAAAGCTAATAAAACTTTTAAAACTGTAAACCTAACAAGTATCAAATCAGACAACAGTATCAGGTTTCCTGGAAGGTGAGACCTCCAATAAAATATCCTCAGAAGACATATCATGTTGCCTAGTTAGAGAAACAAGCTATCTGTGCCCAAGACTAATCTTCTCACAAACTTGAGATATTGGGTTTGAAACTCTTCCTTGCTTCAGGGAGATATAGATTTGATGGCTGAATCTCTAGCCTTGAGATACTCACCTTGAGCAGCATTTCATAAAGAATACCGAATTTGACAAGAAAAATCTCTCTTCATGGCAAAGAATCCAGCCAAGATAAACAGAACTCAGAAGTTCATCAGAAAAAAAAACATCTCGTACAGGTAATTTCAACATATGTCCAGAAAATTAGATCTGCATGTTGATTAAGGAATAGCAAGGCAAAATAATAAACTGACTTTAATGACTTTTAAAGTGTATATATTTTTGGAAGGCAAATGTTGACCACAAGAATCATCAAGTATCAAAGGAATAACTGGAAAAAAACCCAGATCTTTCCAAGTATTACAAAAGCATTATTTCCAATATATTCATGTAGAAGCTGAACATTCACAAACACCCAAGAGATTTAGGAATACAAGTGCCATTAACTTTCATTTCAATTGCTTCTCCTGGGTACATTAGTGATTTTGAAAATCTTTCTTGTAGATAATTAATCACTTTATATTGGCATTCAACAGTGCTCTGCACTGATGATTTTTTTAAATCTTTTTGTGTGTGTGTGTCAGCTGCTGCATACAGTCAGAAGAAATGGGAGATATTGTATGGTGAAAATACAGAACGAGTTACCACATTTCTTCTTTTTTGCATGTGAGTCTTTCTCACTGTGTCAGATAAATATTTTGTGATAAAAGTGATGGAAGTAGAAAAATTTACCCAACACAGCATAGCACAAAGCTAGCCACTCTCTTCAGCCCCCAAAGGGAATATTATTATTGTGAAGGTGATTGAAAGAAGTCTTCCAAACACGCGTGCTTTTGCTAACTTCAATGAAACGGCTTTGTCTTGCATATTGCACAAATACTTTGAATGAAAGAACCCTCTAATAAATTTTTCACATCAATATCATATCTAATACAACAGGTGTCACCCACTAAGGACATAACACAGTACTTCAAATCATGTTTAAAGAAAAAATAGGAAGATACAAGTAATTGGTATGTAGTGGTAAATGCAGATCTTCTGGATACAGCTCCCAGGAAAAAGGCGTAACTTCTAATATTGTATATTCACTTTTGCATCAAAATCTTAAGAATCAGACACTCTAATCATCTATCCTTTATCTTGTCCTTAATTTTAATCTTTCCTTTCATCTACAATCACCCGTAGGATTTTGTCCAGGTTTTGTCCATTTAGCACTGAAATACTGAACTCAACTTTTGGGTCATATTTAACATATATCTGCCTGAATCCAGAGGCTTTTCTCATTTTTATTCCTCTGGAGGAATCCCGAACTACCGTTTCTTTCGGTATTTTATATCATCATCTCCCTGGCTCTCTCTGAAGAGAGAGAATCAATTGATATTAAGTATCTATTGCTCTGAGAACCTTACTGTGCCTCCTCTGCACCTGCAAAACAAGGACTGTGCTGTGAAAATAGCTCAACTTTTCTACACACCAAATTATTCAAGAACTTTTCTAGACTGTCTTAAAGATGAGTTGTTACTATAAAAGTAAAACGTTTCTACAGAGCTAAAAAACAGTAAGAATTTGAACAAAAGGGACAACCTATGTGGCAGTGTCGAGTTAAAAAACAAAGAGGGTGCAAAGAGGAGGTGGTTGTTGGAGTTTTTTTCAGTTGTTTTGAAACAAAATTCTTTTCTGGGTTTAATCTTTTATGCAATCATTAAAATTGTATTCACAGTCACAAGATTTGTAATCAGTTTTGTTTTTCTGAGTAAAGAACTTTTTAGAGCTCATGTTTAACTACAGTATATGAAAGAATCAAAAGAATGAAATTTGACAACTGTCCAAAAATTATTTTTGATGTTCTCCTCTTTTTGCTCGGATAAATAGTCCCAGATGATATTTGATTGACAATAGTAAGTCTACACATCTGGGCTTCCATTCACTGTAGCATTTTGAATTAGAATTTTACTTAGTGATGACAAGATTGGATAATTCTATAATTCTTCAAATGGAACAATTATTTGCAGTCTTGCATAACATACTGGTGATGAGTTACAATTATTGCATAGGCTCAGAAACCCATTACCCAGCAGCTTCTGGGTCACATCCAACAAGACTTCAACAGATATGCACACTTAAATGACTTTTTTTTTTAATCTCCTGTTAATAACCCCTTGCTTCCATGGGGAAAAACAAACAAACTTTCAGAAAAACTGTGAACAACATAGCATGAAATACACAAAATGTTGTAAATGAAAAGGTTTGCAGCTGTGAAAGCAGTAGTAGGTAGAAGTTTTTCTTTTGGATATAACTTTGATGTTAATTTTAGAGCGTGCAGTATCTTTGATACTGTCTCCCCATAGATGTCTTTGAATTGCCTAGCAGTCCTCAGTGATTAATTGCCTTTCCTGAAAGTGCTGCATCACCTGAAGAAGATGACACATGCTTAACACAAAAAGAGTAGAGAATAATGATTTCAAAGTCAGTGTTTTGAACATGGTAATACTGCAATGATGAATCACAAGATGGTGTAGACAGCTCAATGCCAGCCCACAAGTTTTTTGAACCGGTTCCTGAATCTTAACAGTTGTCTAAAAACAAAAAAAATCTCTTTGTTTATAATGGTTCTATACAGTAGACATGCTAACAGTTTGGAAAAAAACCATTAATTTCATGGCATTCTGACCTCACTGGGACTGAGAATTTGTCCAATATTAGACACTAAATACTATCGATGTTTAGGGAACTAATGAAGGTTGGTTACTGGGGGTAAGTTAATGGTAACCACTGGTTACGTTAAATTTGCTACAGCTTAGACAGCTTTGCATAACATATGAAATCTGATATTTCTGGTGGTTAATATCTAAAGCAAGTTGCCTTATTAAGTAGACCCCGAAGTCAGAGCTTCAGATTAGATTAAATGGAGTTATTCAGTATATGGGTAAGTGAACTTAAGTTGAGAGGAAAAAGACATTAAATTCCTGGAAAACAGACCATAACAAAATAACATTTCAGATCTCAACGACTGATCCAACCTGTATTCCTGTAACACAGTCAAAGCTCAAACTGCATGCTTGTTTCTCCATGATTGTGTTTAAGATTAGTGTTATGAAAATGATCTTTTTAGCTTCATTCCAAATACTTCCCTATCGAAACCATAAAAATATTTTCAAGGCTCCTGTGGTTACTTCAGCAGAGATACGCAGCCAGTGCCAGAGACATCCCAAAATAGCTGCTTTTACAGTTTATTGTATTTATTTAAATTCGTAGTTTCATTGCTGTATGCACATCCATGACAGTTTTTCTTTTGGGGCCTGCTCAATCAAAAATATATTTCCAGTACTAATTTTATGATGTCAAATTTTAATGTGTCGACACCCTGTTTGGTATGTAGTTGTGGCATTCTTTGGAGAAGTTGAAATCTTCTTTCTTTACTTCATTCATTCAGCCACAGTGACTGTATTCCACTAACATAGTGTTTCTTTAGTTTCTTTCTTTTCTTCGGAAGAACAAGCATACACATTAAATACACCCATGCACGTCACCGGTGCAAACACTCCCTGACACGTGTTCACAGTCACAAAGGTAGGAGGCATGTAGCTTTACTGCTTATAATTTTTACTACTGCAAAAATTCTGAGTTCTCCACTTAGTACGTGTGGTATTTTGACTTAAGTTATCTAGTGTTTAAAATAAGCTTTACATGAAGTATTTTTTTATACTTTAATAGAACAGTAAAATGATTTTTTTTACATCTTAATCACTCCTATATACATCATGGAGACACCTGACCTGTTGTTACATAGAAAAAAAGGCAGGCTGAAGGAGGCTTATTTATGTGATAGGAAGATTTTTTCTTTATGTTTCCTTTTAATGGAGAATTTTTCTTTATGGAGCAGTTTGCAAAGTGGGCTCAATGTAATGATGGGCAAATTTCAAATTCAGGGTTTGAATTCAGATTGCTGTGTGAAATATGTCTTTTACTGATGCCTGCTCCTTAATTAAATTTATTTCTCTGGTTTATCTAAATAATGTCAATATATATTAACACATATTGAAAAACATGGTCTGGCATCATTACTTGCACTTCTTTCAAAAACTGCAATACAATTTTCTAGCTTGGTGAAATCTCTGAAGCTGGAAATCTCCCAAATCTCTTCCATTTAGTCCTAAGTGGCATTTGCTGTTCAGAAATTTCCTACTGTAAATTCAAAAATGGGTAGAAACCCATAACAGTATTAGCCTCCATAGTAAATTTCCCCCAACCATAAGGTCAATAGTGTTTTTCACAAAGAAGCCTGTCAAGTTCCAATTTGTTTAGCTACTTATTTTTCCAACACATTATTTATAAGTACAGCATAATAAATTGGAAATACAACATTACCTAAGAAAAAGCAGTCAGATAGAGATGTCTCTGTTTAGTAATCTGCTAATTTGCTTTCTTAAATCTTTATCTGTTAGAGGTGTTAGATGAGATAAAAGGTGATACCATTCACATTTATCACGCATACCTACATGTATAGTTTACATACCATTAGTGCAGATGAATTTGTATGTATGTTGTATATATGGGGTTTTTTTCCAACAAGTAATTAAATATAGCAAAATTTCTTTGTAGGTTCTCGAAGGTGCTGAAAATTTTCTGGAGAGACCTTTTAGTGTTATACAACAGATGCAGTTTTACAGTCACAGTTTTCAACCAGCCTGTGTTTACTTTGCACATATATGGGGAAGAAAAAAACCCAACCAAATAAACAAACAAACAAAAAAAACCAAACTGCTAAACCCCCCAACCAAACAACGAACCAACCAATCCCCCTGACCCCCCCAAAAAAAAACCACAAAGTGCAAAGCAGCAAAATGTTAAACCTGCAAAAACATGTTTTGAAATAATTTAGCAATTTCTGCTATAATATCCATGCATATTAAGGGGAAGCACATAGTAAGACAACTGAGGTATTTGATTTTCTGAATAGAGCCAGGGAGAGTTCTCATTAGCTAATTGTATGAATGCAGGAAACAATCCTTCAAAAATTATCTGGATGATATAAAACAGTCTGACAATCACATTATAGAAAAATATTAATTTATTTCCTGATCTAATCTACTTATTTAGCAGGCATTTCATCTCATAGAAATATTTTAAAATATTTTGAAGGATAGGACTTCAGTGATATGACCACAAACCAGTTAATCTCACAGAAGATCACCTGGGAACAGGGCTAGTTTGGTATACTTGAGGTATGATAAAGGTATACTTGAGTTTTCCGGATTGGTGGCATTGAAAGTTACATATTAAAAAGTTACGTTTGCAAGTTAAAAACAGAAATCAGACATTTATCATCAGCAGGTATAAAATGGTATGAATTCTTACTACCCAGCAAGAACACACAGAATTGTTTAGTTAAACTTTACAGGACTCATGAGTATTTAGAACTGATCCAGTTCTCAGAAGGAATTTAAGCAGTTTTTGATATCATCACAAAAGTCCATTTTTTCTTTAGTAGAATAGACATGCATGTGACCCAGTCTATCTAAGTGGCATTCCTGGTTATAGCAAAAATTCTGTTTCACTTGCATACAAATAAGTAAGGATGATGTAGTTATGTCAGAGTTACAACAGCAAAGATGGATCAGAATTCAGCTAATTTAGTTAATTTCAGTCGCACTTGCATTCAAATGCATTCTGAGCAGAGAATGACACCTCAAAGTAACAACATCAATTTGTTAAAAAATGGTAAACAGGTCTTCTGTGATTGACAGCACGAAAAGTTTTGAAGGTCAGATGCTATACAAACAATCTGCGCAATATATGGCATAATTTCAGTTTAGGATTAATTTACAGGCCATTTACTCTCCTATGTTATCCCTCTTTGGGTTTTTTAGTAGCTGGATAGGACAACTGAATGTTATAATTAGCAACAATACTGAATGTTTTAAAGACGTTAGAATTACTTTTTTCCTCCTTCCATTTTTTTTTCACTATTTATAGGTAAACAAAGAAAAATAAATACAGCTAATGCAAATTAATATGGTTCTAAGGACGTTAGTGGGTTTGCCCTGGTTTAAGACAAAGACCTCTGGACTACTTCATAAGCCCAGTGATTTAGTATTCAGAAATGCACACGTGCATGAATCACTATGTGCTCCAGAAGGTCAGGTGGAATACTCCAAACATTCTTATGAAAAATTAAAACCAAATCATCTCAGTTTCTGAAGTGAAGAAAGCAAAAACCCCCATTTCCCTTCCCCTTTTTAAGTTCCATGTATGTTCCTTGGAGTTGACAACTCAGAAATTATCTTTACTCCTAACAACCACAAATGACATATTTAGAGTCTCAAGTTGTCTACACAAATGGTTTCATGTTTTGTAAACATAACTTACATTAATTTATAGCCATATTCCCAACAGCTGAAGAACACAGTCAAATGCAGATTTATGATGCAAGAGTTCATCTTCAATTCTGAAGTATGCACTGTCAATGAGACTGCCCAAATGAATCATTTTAATGGCAAAAAAAAAATGAACTCTATAGACTGTAGCTTTTTTTTTAAGGGTGCAAAATAAACATTGAAAATTTTATCAGAGAATAACCAAGAATTAACAATCGGAATGCCTAGAGTCTGCCCAAGTGTTGGATAATAGTGTTCATGCAAACATATGAAATAGCAAACTCCACCTGTTTTAAAACAAATGCAAGTCCAGGCAAAATCTGAGAAAGCTCCTCCACATTTGAAGGTCCCATCTTCCACTGGTCCCACTTGTATTTCTTGCCATCGGCTGTCATCTGCAGGCAGCTCTGTCAGTAAAGACCACAGGACTCTCAGAGCCCCAAGAGTAGAAGTTCTGTTCCCTGCCATTAAACTTCGTTAAACTTTAGTTTAGCAATTCATTTTGTATAGTGATGTGCTAACCCTGTGCAATACTTCCTAACACAGACAGACTTATCTAAGAATTTAACACAGATGATTAGATACCTGCTACGCTGTGTTTTTATAACAGTGGCATAATAGCTCCTGTGGCCTGAGACCTAAAGATCCAATTTGCAAAGAAAATTTCTGATTAAAACCCTCAACTATCCCCTTTCCAGATCCTTAGATCAAACACACCTGAGAATTCAATCCTTATGAACTAAGTCTCAAAAAACATTAAGTTAATGTTTCTCTATACTACAGATATTTTTCTTCTTGATTGGACTGGACTGTTGAGGAGTGTTTTATAAAGCCACATTATTGATGCACTGTTATTATTCATAGACTCAAGCCTACAATCTTTGTAGAGTCAAGAGAATTATTAAAATCACTGTAAAACAAATGTCCAATGAATAAACTTCAGATATACAGAAGTGCATTCCTTAATTCTATTGAAGTCAGTGTACCTTTACTTGGGAAAGTCTTGAGTCACATGTGATAAAGACTTCATTTCATTGTGGTATCATTATGATGCAATTTAGCCAAGTTTGTCTCCAGGTCTGTTCAACTACAGGGACACTATTAGAAAGAGCAAACAAGATAAGCTCTAACATGAGCTTTGTCCTCTCTCCTACCTATTTTCTGTTATCTTGTCTGTACTAAAACATGGACTAGAATGCAATAGAAAATGTGTACACAATTCTATCATGCCACAGGCTACGTATCATTTCATTCTGGCTTGAACAGGCTATCACACCATAGGTTATGTATCATTTAACGCTGGCTTGAACACTTTTGTTGCATGTAAATTTTCACTTAATTTTTCCAGCAGTGCAAATCAATCATTAGGTGCCTTCTCCTATCTAGAATTGTGACCTGAGTTTTTGAGTAGTAGGAAAAGACTGTTGAGTGTTCTGTTTTCTCTTCTTGATGTGAAAAAAGAAGAACATGCAACTTTATTTTAACATTACTCTGTCACTTCAAACTCAGAGATAGAAGAGTAGAGCAGGATACTAAAAAAAAAAAAAAAAAAAAAAAAACCCAAAAAAAAACCCCAAACAAAAAAACCATCAAGAATCTAGACCAAAATTGTATAATTGTCAGATAGGTTCATTTCAGGGTCAAGTTGCTTTACACTGCTCACTCCCCTAACCCTACTTTTAACAGTGGGGTATATGGTTTTCTTCATTCATTTCTTCACGGTATGATTGCTGATGACATTTACATGTTTTCACTAGTTAGGCTATATTCCCTGAGCTGTGCATTATTTATAACAGATTCTGGTTTCTGTTTTTCATTGTTCTTTGCATGGCTAAAACACCTTAATAGGAATTTCAGGCGTTGATCTGCCTTCCTCTTCTGTGTTGTCCTATATTGCATGCCAGTAACAGTGAAGAGTCTGGCCATGATTTAGACTGAATTTTATGGTGCCACAACACATTTGGAAGATGTTCAACTCCATTTAAGCATTCCTACCCAGCCATTCTGTGTTGAAAGACATTAAATACTGTCTAATTCTTTACTCTGCCCTATGTATCCTAATAATCTTGTGTCAAAAATGGTTGATGATTAGGAAAAAGCCGTCTCCTATTGCCCCAGCAATAAACATTTCAAATCAAGAATCTTTAATTCACATGTAATGTATGATTATGTGATGTCATATAGAGTTTCATCAGGTTTATGTAGGCATGTAACATCTACAGTGTCAAAAAGTCACTTGACAGGAAAAGCTGAGCACTGCTATGCTTTGACATCCTGTCATCTGGTCCATGTTCCGATAACTGAGATTCCAGGATTTGTAAGTGAAGACTGGCCTTCGCACACAGATGTAGAGAGACAACTACAATACCTTTGTTTCTTCTGAGGAAGTTTGCATTTCATAACAATCAGGCATAGCTGTTGTTTCAGAAAAGACCCTGATAGTTAGGTACAAATTTTGGCTTTAAAGTGTACCCATCTTTGTTATATTCTACTGTTTTAGTTTGCATCATGCACACCTTTGGTGCATGTATGTAATATTTTATGTAATGTAAGTGCCAAGACTCAAGAATTGCAAATGCAAATAAAGACATGCTCTTGTGGGGGAAAAAAACAAACAAGTTCCATAAAGCAAATGCTGAAACAGTGATATAAATGAGCTACTGGTTCACCAGAAAGGTGATGTGCTAACAAGGTCCATCACAACCTAAAAAAAAATCAGGTGAGTGGTATTGGTGCTAAAGAAAAAAAGAAGGTCTTTTTTAAACTTAATCTCTGGGGATTTTTTTTTTTCCCCCAGAATTCATTCTCCAGATACAAGGCCACGTCCTTAATGAAGAATTTAGTTTACTGAAACACAAAAATTATCTCTCCTCTTTTCTTCAGGATGTGAATATTCCAAAATTCTTTTCTTTGACACAAAATACAAATTCCAAGGCTCCTTCTGATAAATGCAAAGTCAAAATGACTCATTTACAAAACAAGAACAACAAAACCAACCCACACAGCTGTTTTCTAAGGAGGATAAAACATGCCTTCAATGACGAACCCTTCTCTTTCTACTACCAGCATCCTTTCTGAGAAATGCATTTGTAAGTGCTCCCAGGGGAGAAGACTAGACTACTTAGCTTCTTTTTAGAGAAAGAAAAAACATAGCAAAGGCTAAAAGAAAATGAATCAACTTTCATTCAATCATCATTTAATTCTCTCCACAAACAATTTCAGAAATATTGCCTGGCCACGGTGTCAGTGTTTCTGAAAGTCCTACAAGACAGCTGCACGATGCACAACATGTTCTCCAGCATGAACAGGCACTCAGCCTAGGTGGAAAACAATGGCCCTCAGCAGGTTCCTGTGCTTCAGTTTGGGTGTCACAGGAAGAATATGCAAGACACTTCTGCTCACTGTCCCAATCAGAAGAAGAGGCTGGACCCGTCCAGGGATTTAATCACTCAAGATTTTATACTTGAACCAGGTATAGCAGTTATGCTTTCCCCCACCTCCTCCCAGAACTTGTGCTACATCAGCAGGAAGGCAAGGAAGATGGGAAGGGAAGATAAAGAAGTATTTCAGAGGTTAGGTAAACAGTCAGGTAATGCTTTGAATTTTCATTTTAATTTCACTTTCAGCAGCTGGATTCATGGCTAACTATTATTATTATAGCTGACAACTAAGCACATATGGGAAGCCTTCTAAAGGAGTTTGCTTAGCTCAGATTAAAGCCTTCTAAAGGAGTTTGCTTAGCTCAGATTAAAAGTGAGACAGGAGCCACTGTGCTCAGATCCCATGGACGCCTGTGAACAAAACAGGGTAGACAATTAAGGCACGGTTCTTCCTCTCTTCTTCAGCCCCCCTTAGCAGAAGCAGTACGATAGCCACCTGCACATGGTTTGTTTGTGGTTTTTTTCCCACAGTTTCCTCAGTTTGAAGAGTCTTATTATTCCCTATTTATTTTTCCTCTTAATAAGTTTTTTGTCTCTCCACTACACTGCTTTTGAGATCTCACAGCAGAGTTTGCCCTGTCTCTACTACTTTTGATTAGTCTACCTCAGATGCACTCAGAGCCTTGAAACTCTGGAGCTGAACACAAGGCAGGATGCTGCAGAGATGCCATGCTAACCTTAAAACAAACTTACTCATCCCTTCTTCCCAGAAGTGAAACTCAACCTACCACTTCCAGCAAAACAAATCTCCCGCAGTCAGAAACTTAATTATATACTTTCCCCCTCCCTTATAAACAGGGAGAATCAAAAAATTCATAGTCTTTAATTAATATCCCATTGAAACTATGTCTCACCAAGGTGTAATGAGGTGACCTACAACATTACACATGGTAATGCATTACAGTTCAAGAATGGCAGTTGACAGTAGTGTAGTGTAATAGTGTTACTGTATAATGTATGAAATCTGGATTCTAGATCATCCTCCTAACAATTAATGTACAATATATAACCTCCAGACTTTCACTAGGCCATTTTAAACTGTGGAATTTAGAGAAACGGATAGTGTCAAAATATGTGTTTGGAGTATGATGCAGTTTTCTTCTCAAACCACCAGACAATTTCCATGACATGCAACAAAGATCTTGAGCTATAAGGTTTTGCTTGACCACTTCATTGTAATGGGCTACTTATTATAACTTCTGACATGCTCCCATATAACCGGTCAAATTTATCCTTAGTGCAAAGCCAATGGCTTGCATAGCTTTGCTCCAAGGATAAATTAGGAGCCCTCTGACATGTACTGTCAGCAATAGCAGCTCAAAACAGTTGGTTAAAATGAGAAAGAAAATGCATTCACTGTGGACGGAACTGAAATGCGGCGAGTAAACACAAATAATGCTTACAAATAACGCTTACCAGTGCAATGGTCCACCGACCATATAAATTATTCCTGAATAATTTCTTCTTCCTTTCTAATGGGAAAAAAACCCAAAAACAGTTCCTTCATTTTTTTTACTTCATCACAATAGCAGTCTCTTCAACTGAGGGGAAAAGCAACGTTGTTTCATTTGGTGGATTACAGGGCAATATATTTTTTGATCCTTATTAGAATTTTGCTATGACTCGGATATTTAATCTGTTCATGCATATTTATCCATTTTTAAAGATCATCTAATGAAAATTGCCTCTCACCTTGATTAAAAAGACCTTTCAGAATCTAAACTTATACTAATAAATATTAATCTGCATCCCAACGGGAAATCAAAACTGTCTTCTAATGTTTAATATGGGTTCCCCCTTCTTTCTCTAATTGTTATTTTACAGACATTCTATAATTTTTTTTTTTTTTATTAGCAGAGTGATAACATAACCTTCAAGGAGACAACTAGACTTCTCTCTGGCACCTCACAGTCCCTTAGTTTTGTAAACAACTCAAACCTCACTCATAACTTCTTAATTGATTTCATTTGTAGACTGTAAATGTTGTTTGCATGTTATTTCAAAAAGAATAAGAATTTAAATGAAGTGACAGAAATAGGCTCAGCGCTCTGCAAACTGAGATCCTTCCTGCTTCCTAGGTAGCTTTTGCTTAAAATCCAATTCTATCCTGTGTTCTTCTTGTGAAGAGCATATTGAGTTCAGAGGGAATTAAACACTTTCCTGTGGGCTTAGAAGAAAGATTCAACATTATGCAAGGCTTCCCATGGAAATACTGCTACAGGGTAGGTCTTAAAGGCAGAGCTGCCCACTCAGGTGGTAACTATGACATTTGGTAGAACCTGTGGAAAACCAGTAAAAATGCAATAAACCTTTTTTTTCCACATTTGCTATCTCCTTCCATTTCTCTTAGGATGAAATTTAAAATACTGAGACATTTAGAATACAATTTTAAATGCTTAAAAACATTTAAAATTTAAATGGTCATCAAAAGAAAAACAAAACTCTTATCTTTTCGTAAGTACACAAAGATCAAAATATAACAGGAATGAAAAGCAGAGAAATCAGACAAGATAAACCATCATGAAGAGAAGAAAAAAAGCTGGAGAATTAAAAAGGGCACAGGAAGAATAGATCTCAGTTGTTCTGAGCCTCTGCAGGACTTTCCAAGGGCAGTATTTAATAAAAATAACCTTTTGTCTATGGCAAAATAACACCTCCAAAAGCAATAGGGTAGAACATCAACACATTAACAAAACCAAGACCATTCTTTGACATCATCTGCTTTTTTGTTAGTCATCAGAAATGAGGTATATCTCATCTGACTTCTAGACACCAATATCTAGGGTAACTTGTTTGCCTCCATTTCTAGCTAATAGAGAGAAATAGGTACTTCTAAATTGCACAATTCATCCAACCTATTTTAGTTATCACCCTTAAAATGAGATGAATTGCACCCTGAAAGAGCCTGTTTTTCTCCTTTGTTTACAAACGAAGTCTAGAAACAAACTAGATATCGACATCTATGTTACAAATGCCTGAAGTTAGAGGAAATGCATCCATTCCTATACACAGCTAGCAAGAAACCTAAACACAACCTCTTATTTTCATTTTTTTCTCTCATTATCCCTATTTTATGCAGCATAAAACACTGTTGTCTTCTTGTCATATCCATATCAACAAAAAAATACAACCTATTTACTTACAAATGTTATGTTATATACATTTCTTTTTAATGAGTTAAAAAAAATTATTCCAGAAAAGGGACATAAACAGTGAATGACCTTGCCTTTCTTATTCCTCAGCAATGCAAGCAACAGCAAAATGAGATAGGAGATTTGAAACCTTTTACAGTATTTAGTAATTCACTTCTCAGACCATGCAGCCACTTTTTAAAAAGGCCAGGTAGAAAGATAGAAAGAGATGAAACTTGAATCATAGTTGTTCCAAAAAGAAAGGTCGGAATATTTGAAATGGAGGTAAAGGATGGAAAAGAGTGGAAAAGGGATGGAAAAGGGTGAAAATTCATTAATTCTGTGCTACAGACTGCAATTTCCTTTCATTTTATCCTACCCAATCATATTTTTGCTTTACTATTTTGGGGGAATTTTCAAAGTATGTTTGTACTATACATTTTCAAAATATTCAGCATTTGGATGCCTTAACAATGTAAATTATAATAGTCATTCTAAGGTGATCTGTATACCAGAAGAAATAATGAGTTATAGTTACCAGGACAAAATCAAACAGAAACAGAAAGTGATGGAGGGGAAAGCAGAATATTAAAGTCTTTGCGAGAGTTCACATACAAACCTTAGAAACAAGTCACTTGTTTAAATGTCCATATCACTCTATCATCTTTGACATATAAACAAAACACTTTTGTGTTTCCATCCATTCTTTACATTGCTAACATGATTTTTATCCCATTTAAGGATGAATTCCAGGACAGAGACTTCTACCTAACTGCTATGTATATCACTAGCATACTGTTTGCATTAACATAATAATTGTTCAGGATAAAAGTATCTATTAGATATGGCTCTGCTACTCATTAGACTTTTCTGTACCTTTATAGAAAACAACCAAAGGTAGAGAAAGGAAAATTTAAAAAAAGAACATTTTCTAACTTTAATTGACATTCTAGAGCATGAAATACCTCCTAGTCATCTGTAACAGTAGTTATATTTGTATAAAAAAAAAACAACTAACCCCTTTATAATGGTTTAAAGGTGATCACGTAAGTAACACCAAATAAATTGCTTCTTTAAATTAAGCTTTCAATGAATAAAAGAGTAAGTAGGTCCATAGCTCATTCTAAATATGAACAATCTATGTGTCCTTCTTAACCAATCAGTTCTTACTTATCTGCATCAGTATTCAACATATTTCTCTTGTTTACAAGCTGTGGACTGACTTAAAGTGCTTTGAAAGATGAATGAATGAAAGACGGGTAACAAATTCCCTCCAGTGTGAAACTTCAGTTTCATTCTATCAGTTTAAATTTTTTTTTTTTTTTTGGCTATTCCTCAGTTATTGGGGGTGGGGAGAGTGGGGGGAGAATGCAGTGGGGATGAAAATAGAAGAAATCATCTTAAAGTGGTTCCTCTTTTCTTTTTACAATTTTTTGGACTGTGGAGGCAAAAAGCTAGATTCCTTAGTGTGTTATTATTTTATAGGATCTTCTTTTATTCAGCTGGATCCCCTATCAAAATGCTGTCATATTTGTTGACTTCAAGAGCATGGTTTCTTTGACATATGGGTATATGTTCTGACTGCACTGTCTGCAGATTACATATTCATGGTGACCTTTCTCTCCCAAGCATTAAAACAAATGAGATAATCTCTGTTACTAGCACAACTTCCCAACAACTTCACCAAGTGCCAGATTGGGTCCATGAATGCTTTACATAAATATTAAAGCAAAAAAATTATACAACTAATCATTTGACATTCTTATCTAACTTTATAGTCTTTGCCCTATTAAAATAAGTAAATGCAAATGGCTAAAATTTATCATTCATATATGCATCTAGAGAAAGAAGCCTACATCTAAAATGTGTAGAATGAAGATCTTGTGTACTTCAGCAGGAATGCAGCTCAGATTGTTACTCATCACAGGAAATTTTGTATCATCCTATTTTGAAAGTACATGCCCGGCTTGAAAAGGCTGCCACTTCATACAAGAAAATGGTGTACAACTGAAGGACGAAGCGACCAAAAAAATGAATTAGAAATGCTGATATCTGATAATGAAATCTCCCCTTCGTAAAAGTTTAGTGACGTTTCTGCAGTAGCTATTTCCAGGCTCCATAGGCAGATATAAATAATAAGGCCCAAGCTGATAGTAAAACGAGGGATTTCTCTACCTGCTGGTCACTTCAGGAAATAATGCTCCCAAGCTGCATGCTGTTCTCGCAGTGCATTATAGCAGTAGCTGGCAACAAAAGGTATCAGTTGTTGATGAGTTCAGAATGAATAACTCAGCTGTCAACAACTGCTATTTAGATAAAGTACACAAATAAGACAATTATGGTAAAAGTACATGAACAGTTATGGTACATGAACAATTACTACTGTGTGTGCATAAGCAATCATCTGTGCAAATAATAAAGAGTACCTCATCTCATAATAACAGTTTTATTGATAAAAATTAATGTACAGGAGGCCCTGACAAAGAAAAATATTATGTGAGGCAGCTTTAATCCATTTATAATGGTAGAACTTGCAGTTTTAGGAGGGGATGGTGGTATGGCCTGTCATTAACAATTCCAAGCACTTCCCATCAACAAACCTATTTTCAATAGCTTAAAAGTTTGTCAAACTATTTATAACACCTTTCATATCACATCTCTATTGGGGGCGGGATTATGAAAAATACTAACCAAAATACCTCGGTCATTCTTTAGAAAAAGGCTAAGGCTTTCACTGAAACTTCGACAGGCTTTTTATGCTAGAGTGAGGCATAGTGACTCTCAAATAGCCGTTGTGTTAGAGAGGTCTATATCCCTTTTCTCCTGAAAATTTATTAGCAGGATTTATTACCATCAATTTAGAAGTAAATTTCCCAGATGCTTAACAGAGAGTCAGTAAATTAGATTCTATCTGTAACAGGCATGATCCAGACTGTGCAAATAAATGACTTGCCATCCAACCACATGAACTAAGAAAAAATACGCTGGTCAGCAGTCCCATCTGAAGTTCAAACCCTACAGAAAGATTTGAAGATTTGAATGTGGGGGGTACAGAGGCTGGTTATTCAAGGCTTAGAATAGTAACAGGCTAGAGCAAGTTGTCTGGGTAACATGAAACAGAAAAATAAATTAACTTTGTCATGCATGTGCTGGGTCTAGGACTGGGGAAGGAAATCAGATCTGAAATACTAGAAGGGGCATAGGGGAGAAAAAGTTAGGAAATGAACCAACAAGAGGAGGCAGGGTAGTTTTGGAATTGTGGGGTCTTGTGAATGAGAACTACTCTGATAGCAGACAAGCAATTGAAGAGGCAAGGATCAGAAAGACAATGATAAATCCCCCCTGAGCCTTTTCTTCTCCAGGCTGAACAGTCCGAGCTCTCTCAGCCTTTCCTCCTATGTGAGATGCTCCAGTCCCCTAATCATCTTAGTGGCCCTTTGCTGCACTCTCTCCCGTAAGTCCTTGTCTCTTTTGTACTGGGGAGCCCAGAACTTAACACAATACTCCAGGTGTGGCCTCACCAGTGCTGAGGTAGAAGGGAAGGATCATCGCCCCTGATCTGCTGTCAACACTTCTCCTAATGCAGCCCAGGATACCATTAACCGTCTTTGCTGCAGAGGCACATTGCTGGTTCATGTTCAAGTTGGTGTCCGCCATGACCCCCAGGGCCTTTTCTGCCAAGCTACTTTCCAGCTGGGCAGCCCCAGCATACACTGGTGCCTGGGGCTGTTCCTCCCCAGGTGCAGAACTTTGCAGTTCTCCTTGTTGTTGACCCATTTCTCCAGCCTATCAAGGTTCCTGTAGATGGCACCACAACCTTCTGGTGTATCAGCCACTCCTCCTAGTTTGGTTTCATCTGCAGACTCGCCAAGGGTACACTCTGCCCGATCATCCAGATCATTAATGAAGATGTTAAACATCTTCATTATCTATCCTACCCCTAGGGTACACTGCTGGTTACTGGCCTCTGACTGGAATATGTGCCACTGATGATCACCCTCTGTGTCCAGCCATTCTGCCAGGTTTCAGTCCACTCGAGTTCCCTTTGGTGAAGCCATGCTGACTTCTGGTGATTTTCTTATCCTTAATGTGCCTAGAAATTGTTTCCAGAATCAACTGCTCCATTACCTTCTTGGGAATCAAGGTGAGGCTGACCACCTCACCTTGGTTCTCCTTCTTCCTTTCTTGAAGATGGGGGTGACATTTTCTTTCCTTTAGTCTGCAGGCACTTTTCCCAGTCACCATGACAGATCAAAGATTATCAAGAGTGGCCTTGCAATGGCATCAGCCAGATCTCTCAGCACTCATGGGTGCATCCATCAGGGCCCACGGATTTAAGTATGTCCAGTTTGCAGGAGTATTCCCTGACCTGATCCTCTTCCATCAAGGGTACATTGCTGATTCTTTGAGCCCTTCCTGTCCCATCATCCCAGACCCTTCGCTCATGAACCCTATCTATCACTTCTTCACAGGGCTTCTGGTAACTCTCTCCGTCTCATGTCATTCCTAGCTTAAAGCCCCTTTTACCAGGTTAGCCATCCTATTGGCAAAAATAATTTTGCAGTCCCTTAGTGAGGTGGATCCCATCTCTCCAAAGCAGAGATCAGGTGATCAGGTGGTCAAAAAAGTAGCGGCTGGGCAGCCAAGAGTGGTAGAAATACAACACTGAAGAACTACAGTAATAACAGAAGTACTTACTAGGCAAAAAAAGACTTGGAGAATATGCCAAAGTTCAGCAGAGAGAAAATGAAGGTCAGGATGGTTTAAGAGAAAGTTTGTCCATCCAAGCCTACTTCCACCAGCATATACGCAGAAATCTGAAGTTCTGAAGTTCTGCCATCCCTTTCTCATCGGTAAGTTTGTTCACAACTTCCTGACAAACCATGCATTTCCAGAATTGTTCAGGGAGGTTACAGTGGGGGAAAAAAAAAAGATTGTAGGCTTGGGATCCTTATCACTTGATTCCTTAGCTGTGTACATTATTACTAGCAATACTACATGAAAAGTTAGCTGGAGAACTTCAAGTTACTGTCTTGTCCTCTCATACCTCTGTGGTAATACACTCTGATTTGCTTATGGCCCATAATTCGGTGCTCACTGAAGGTGGCATTCACTTCAGCTAATAATGAATGATGTCATAAGTGTTTGTGCACTGAAAATGTTGAGACAGTGTCAAACACTTCAGCAAAGAACCATGAGGTATAAGTACCAAGTAACAAACACTTGCAGAGAGGTACAGTATAAGCACATGATCTCGCCCACATCTCTTAAGGGATGGTCTCATAGATAACATTTGAAACAAATGCCCTAATTCTGGCTTGTAAGGGAAACCCATAACACTTTACAAAAATAAAATCAGCACAAAGGAAATAACAACTGTCTGCATAATTTCTTTGCCAATTTTATTATGCCTAAATATATTGCCCCTTAATATTGCAACACTTCTAAAAAATATTATAAACATATTTATAATTATATTATTGTAAAATATATTATTAAATTATATTTATATTAAATTATATTTCTATTCTATTTCTATTAAATTAAGTTTATATTATTATAAGATAATGTGTCCAATGTGAGAACAGTGTCAAACCTAGACACTTAAGTGCACAAATCTTTGGGTGTTCCCAGAGGGTAATTCAGAAAGCTGTCTCCCAAGATCCTAAACTGCAGAGATCCTAAGTTGTATGTTGAGAGTTAGAAAGACGACCACTCATTAATGCATCAGTGCAACATGCCCCACCGAGGTGTGTTTGAGATTTGTGTTCTGACATAATAGGAGCTAAAAATCATAACCACTCCAGCTATTGGCAAAGTGCTGGGAAATAACCCTAGCCATCCAAGGACACTGAGATAGTATAAAATTATTTATTTTAATTGTAAATATGTTTGGAACCACAGACTCTGAAAATTGTTTCAAGAAAGATATGGGGAAGAAGGATCCAAGAAACTTAATTTTGTTTTTAAATGTATCACTGTTTCAGGGAATGTAATACTAAAGCCTCCTGCAAAGACATATGAGATACAAAAATCCAAAATCGCTGAGTTCCTAGACTATATAAGCTACACAGCCTATACCAGGCTCTACTAAAAAAATGTTTTAAAAATGTGTTGCTTTTCCTTTTTTCTCAGGCTGTTCTTTCCTGGTCACATTAACACGTTGTTAAAGGGTCACAGCTGAAGACATTTTGCATTGAAGGGGAAATGAGCATGTACCTAGAATATCCAAGACAGCCAGGTGCTGACAGATTCATTAGAAAATCTTTCCTCAGAATCAGTCTTAGAGATCAAAAGAACATTTTTTTTTAAGGCAGCGGCACCTCTAACCATCTCCTGAAGAAGAGAGAAGATGATAATTGATGTGTACTGGAGAGCATGATGTGCAAGCAGAGTGATTTGTTAGCAATTAAAACTAAGGCAGGAAAGCATCAACTTGATTGTTTTCCTACAGAGTTAGAAAGAAAACCCCATAAAACATCAGAAACTGTTACTGATGGTCTCTACTGGCCTGCAAGAACCAATGGTCATTTGGTATTTTGTAAACAGGATTCCAAATTAAATTGCATAAATACACAAAACGGCAGTTATATAACTGAACAAATGCTGATAATTTAAAGACATTATTTCATTGCTGAATAGCCCAGCTTGTGATGGGACTTAGAACAACCCTTCCTCTGTTTCTCCAGAAAGGCTGGACAAGCAATAGCAGGCTTATAAAGAAAACAATTCAGATCCAAACAACTGCAAAAACTCAATAGTCTTTACAATGGAAAAATAAAAACATACCTTTTTTTCAAAACAACCAAAACTTAAACATTTTTAGGAATGACGTCTTTCAGGTAGAATGTGAATGCATAAACAGATAGTGTCACACCAAGCTTCCAGCTTCCTAAAGTCATGGAACCAAACTAAATTTCTGCTCTTTGATTACACATACTTGGTTTAATTAGAAAGGACAATGAAATTATTACTTCAGCTCTACAAAACTCTGTTTTATCAGAAGTAGCCACTCTTTCTCCCACATCACCTCCTCCTTCTGTCTTCCTATTTTGTACAGCACTCTTCAAAATCCATTTAACACTACAAAAACAGCACGAGCCCTGTCTCTCCTGAACTTCGGTTGAAACTGTGCTTGCTCAGTACACACAAGTACAGATGCAGCGAATTCTGGCAGACAATGCTCTTCTACTAGAACGTTTTCACACATATCCTAGTGACATATATTTAGAAAGCATAACTCTCTTCCAATAGGGCATAACTGAACAGAATTATGTTGGAAAAGAAACATTGAAAAGACAGGTGGACATTTTTGCTTCCTCCAAGCCAAAAAAATAATTCCACAAAAACTTCAAAATGTATAGGCTGAGGAGCTGTGCCAAGGATTGTCATTGACTCATACATCCCATTAAACATGACACAACATTATACATTTTTCTAGACTTCAGCACCGCAATTGCACTTAATTTCTGGGCTAAGGTTCATAGGCCTTGGAGGATGCATGAGATCTATATCTATACTATGTCTGCTACAGTGTGTTCAGGAAAAGAGGGCTACATGTCAGTCACCCCAGGTCCACTCCAGGTCCACTGTAACTCCAAAGGTCATTCATTACGATTTTGACCACACACCATAAAGCAACAGAAATCAGCAGCATACATTTATGCCACTTAAATTTCCCATCAGGTATGATTGCCTGTGTACACATTGATATAGGACATAACAGATGGGAAAAGATGCATTGCTCACTGTAAAACTGTGGCAACAGCTAAATTGCTGCCCAAAAGGACAATCCTGTTTCTAGTCCCTCATCACCTGCTGCAGGACAGCCTCTCTCTGTGGCTGTTAGCTGCTTGATTAGCCCAGCTGTAATGTGAAACTTTAGCCTAAAAGTGCAGTTGCACAAGAAGCTGAGCTCATCTAACAGCGTGCTGCTGCTGGAAAAGGGCTATACTTACTCCCTTTGTCTCCTTCCTCCTTTCCTCCAGCCACCCACTGAACTGTCCTTCATATCTTGTAGCAGCCCTGGTGTGTGCTGGATCCTTCACTGGGATGGCTAAATCCACCAACCCAACAGTAAAAGGACCTCAGAATTACTGGGGTTGATCTTGAATCACTAGATCACTTACCACTGGAGCTCAGTCTTGGAAATGCATGGTGAGGAATGGGGAAAACAAGTATTTCTTTTTTTAACAATGAACTGTTTAACTTATTTTAAACTTATTTTATGATTATTTTAACTGTATATTCCTTATAAGTCAGAGAAGTTTTCTGAAACTCTTGCTGTCGGCCCTTGGGTTTTCTACTTTCAACCTTATTGTTTCAATATATTACTTGAGTATTTAATCTGAGTCTGAAGTTTGCTGCCTGCATGACAATCTTGCTTTTTCTTCCTTGTTTTAGTATGTTGATATTTGTTTCATTTCTAAATAATCAAATTATACAAACATGTACATTGATGTTTCAGGTATGGCGTTTGCACAAGAGTCTTCTGGCTGACCTTTTACCTCCAGTAACAAATCGTGTTTTGCTCTGAATGTTCATTTGCACTATAGATTAACTCAGCCTTCATCTTCATTAAATACAAAAAACATTCAACTTTTTTTGCCTCTTTTAGAACTAAAAATCCATGGTTTTGTCAGTTCACAACCGGTTTTTTCCTCCCATTGTCCTAGAATTACATCTCACCAATCAACAGTCTTTTCATTGTGTTGCACCACATACTCATGTAAATGGAACCACATCACATTATCTCCAAGTAGCAGCTCCTAGTTGTTTTGAATAATATATGGCAGAAGTCCCTCCAAATTCAAAATCTTACACTATTCTACACTGCTGAATTTATCCCATTTTTCTGTACTCACTCTGATCTGTTAACTATTGATTGTTATTCCTCTGCTTGCTGCTGTACCAGTGAGTCTTCAACCAGGTACTAAAAGAAACATTCAGAAGCCTCCTCCTCACAGCCAGCAAATAGTAAACTGCCAGCCAGTTATATATTCATATTCTTATTATCACCTGTTCATAGATCTTTCATGTACACTTACTTTCTTGCACTGCATCACTTTGGGCATCACCCATTACTGTAACTTCTGTCCTTTGTGAAGTCTGGATATGAACTATACACTTCATACAATTACATTTTGCTGTACTGAACACTCCCTGAAAGGAATCACAAGAGGTCACAGAAGAAAGAATTGCTCAGTCCTGGCTCGCTTCAAATCATTATCATTTTGAGACATTTCCTGCTGTATGTGTTGGCACTAGAAAAGGCCAAATGCAGCTAAGGTCTGGAGACTATTTGGATTCAGAATATGAGCGCATCAAATACTATTGCTTCTAGGCAGCTAAATGAAATTTTTTTAGATCTGTGGGATTTGTATAAAGTAAAATGAAATTCAGCAGCCTCACAAATCAGTTTTCAAGTGAAATACTACAACTACTCCACATTTTATTTTCTTGTGGCTTTTTACGTCTTTCCCTTACTGTAATGAGAGTTATACACTTTATTCAGCATAATCAATAACAAATTGACTTCTTAAATCCTAATAAAATTTTGTGGCTGTTGCAGTTACTATATTGGGTAGAAAGTTAGTGAAAAACTAACCTCACCAGAAGATTGGAGGGAAAAAACTCTATTTTCTCTTAATAATAGTTAGATAGGTGCTAGAGAAAGCCTTAACTCAACATTTACTATGTCTGATCATTCATCAGCTTTGCATATCTTTAAAGCACAGGTGTCTGATTATAAGTGCTAGCAGCTCTTATTCAAGACACATGGTTCAGATAAGAATAATCAATGCCTTTATAAAGAAAAAGAAGATTTCAACCAGTGGTACCACTGCTCCTTTAGCAGGTTTAGCTGAAGTAAAAGTATTGTAGCATTAAAAGTATTGTAGCAGTCTCACTTTTTCATTTTTATTTGTCCCACATATCCAATTTAAAATGTTTAATAATTTTAAAATATTTCTTTTAGAATTAAAGAGAAAGAAAGAATGATGTGCGAGTCATTACCTGGGTCTATTATGGGATGATGATCTCAGTTATGTCATTTAAATACAAACAATAAATATCTCAATACAGATAATAAACAAAAATATTTTAAGGTTTAAGGCTCTCTACTGATCTGTAAGCAACAACTGGCAACAAATAGTCAGCATGAATCCACAACACTGGTGGATTTAGAAGAATTTATAATGTCTAAGATGCAAATTATAAGACACTCTGGAGTTGAAATTGTATATTTAATGTAAACCTGATTCCCATTTAATAATGAGTACAAAACTGACTGCCTCAGAAGGGTGACAAGCAATTACCTCCTAAATGCAGAACAATTCTGTCTCAACTCAGACAAGAAAGCATCACATTATATATAGACACCTCTCTACCGTTTTTTCAAATTCTTTCCTCTTGCTGATGTAATAAGGCTCCTCTGCCCTGTAAGTAACAGACAGAGATAATTTTACTTAATAGTTTTTGGTGGTGTGACAGACCAAAGAAAAGAAATAGTAATCTTTACTCCAAGAAAACTCAAACTGAAAAGCAAGAAAGTGAGGATTTTTTTCCTCACTTGGGAAGGGAAAAGAAGGATAAGAAAGCTCAATTAAAATGCATACAATATACTTATGTTACTAATAAGCTTTCCCTTTGAAAAGCAAGTTTTGCCTAAACATTGTGAAAATGAGGATGTTTCAAGTGACTTTTTATGAAATATTCCTGAACTATACAGTTGTAGCTTTCTCTCCTGTCACAGAGAGGTATAGGAAATTCAAACCACTGACACAAAAATGGAAGTCAGTGTCCTGATTACCTAATTCACCAGCCTAATTTTTCCAGTTTAATTTCTGACACAAAAGTATGTTTTAGAAAATATTTCCCCATTTCCCTTTATCTACGAACTTCTTCACTTAAATATTTGTAAAAATACAGTTGGACAACTGATTTTGCCTAATTGAGAAATCTTATGTATTTTTATGTTCCTATCAAAGTTTCCTCCAAACTAAAGACCTGATTTATACCTGTGTGTTTTCCATTTAATTAATGGATAGTCGTGATTTATCTATGAGATGTTAAATGACTCAATAAATGCAACCTGAAGTTAAATAGATTATATATCAACCAGAAGACTGAAATTATTCATAATCATGATTATAAGAAAATATATAAAGTTCTCATGAGATTATTACTAATTACCTGAAATCCAAGGTTATCCACCATTGCTATATAACACAGTAATATATATTCCTACTAATATAAGAGTTTCAAGCCACAAATTCATTGAATAAACATAATATTTCACTATGAACATGACTCAATTATTCTGTAAAGGCCTATTGAATCTCTCTTATTTTAAAAGCATATGTAGTGGGGATATGGTTTATAGTCTTTCTTAAAATAAAAGCAGATGAAACTAAAATCACTTAAAAATTACCCTTGAAGAACAGATGGCTTCAATGCAAATGTGAAGTATCTTGCAATTTGTGTACTATAAATTAAAAATTGATTTTAAGACTTCCCTGTGTGTTTGGGCTTACAATTTAAAACCAAGGGGAAAAAAAATATTAACCACTGTTATTGTCACAAAGTGATTTCAGATTATGAAGTTACTGTTTATATTTGTTTGCTTCTTTAACACCAAACACTATTAGTCCTGTTTTGGTGCACATAACATTTTTCAGCAAATTTTAATCCCTTCTGCCTGTGTGTCCATGTGTGTACAGATGAAATATATAGTATTGGAATTCAGAAATATATATAGGACTGCAGTCATAAAGGAGAGTAACACTCAGGCCGCATTTGACATCAGAGGGTAACAAATATTGCTGAGAGTCATTGGACCAAATTCAGGAACAGGCTGAGATTATATGGTGGGTGAGTAGGAGTTTGGACTGAATTTGAAAGGGACAACACATGTGGTTTAGGTCTGGGAATCAAGTGGTTATGTTTAGAAATGGGGCTCTCACATAAAGCTTCAGCCAAGGTTAGAGCTGACAAGAGCATGAGCACTTGAGGGACAAACAGTCAGGGAGCAGGAGTGAATCTAGAGGGGAAAGGTAGCTAAAGGTTGCTGGCACTAAAACCCTCCCCAAGATGGGCTCCAGAATATGCCCACAGGGATGTGTTGGGGGGAGAGGGAGGGTGAGAGAAGCTGCAGGGGAAAAATCATGAAGCCATAGGCATGAAGTTTAACAGCTCACTGGGATCACCAAGTGGGGTTATGGTTTAACCATGAAAAGCCAAAAAAATAGCTAAAGCTGAATAAGGTGAAAGGGAGTACAGGAGCCATCAGGCTGCATAAGCTACCTTCACTCCAGAGACTAAAAAGGATTGCTCATCAAAGCCATGATTAGGGACAAAGTTGAGGTTGCAGTGGCACTGACAGAGAGATGGGATAGAGCAGGTACCAGGATATGTTTTAACAGTGGCATTAGCTCAGGCCAGATGCCTGCATTCGTATTTGTTGCTCAAATTTGATTTGCTGCTGTATTAAAATCAATGGTAAATTTAGAAGAGACAGGAGCTGATGCTCTAGGAGTAGAGCCTAGGAACAGTATCAAAATAGGCAACCTGGGTATTTCCACTGCTGAGGATAGAGGGGACTGGGTCCAGATGAATAGAGGCTAATAAAATCGGGGTGTGCCTGGTCCTGACAGGCTATGTTGCAGGCTGGGCACCTCAGTGGTCACCTGAGCATTAACCTATTCTTTGACCAGACCTTCAGCTAAGATTAGGATTGAGTACAGAGTAAAGCAGAAATACTAGTTTAATTTTTCTTACAGTTCTTCAGTGTTCCCCTGATCAAGCGCTTCATGTCAGAGTAGAAAGGCCTGTACCTGTCTCATACAGAGTAGCTCAGCATGTTTAGATGATGTTGTCTCATCCTTTGCAAACTATGATTCTTATGGAAACATTTGTTAAAGGTGCTGCAACATTTTATCTGAAAATAACATACTTCCAGGGGCAAATCACTGATTCAGCTTGATACGATTCTGCCCCAGCTAATTACAGACGAGAGCTTCAAGTGCTTCCTTGAGTCTGCTGTGACAATATTAGCTCAAATGTCAAACATAAAGATGAACAAAATAATCAGGAATAGATAAAGATCTGATCTACTAAAGCTGCTACTTCTACTGTAGCAGCTGCTCAGCTTTCTCCAGAATATAGAATCATAGAATCATAGAATCATTAAGGTTGGAAAAGACCTCTAAGATCATCGAGTCCAACCGTCAACCCAACACCACCATGCCCACTAAACCATGTCCCTAAGCGCCTCTTCTACATGTCTTTTAAATACTTCCAGGGATGGTGACTCAACCACTTCCCTGCGCAGCCTGTTCCAAGGCCTGACCACTCTTTCAGAAAAGAAATTTTTCCTAATGTCCAATCTAAACATCCCTTGGGCGCAACTTGAGGCCATTTCCTCTCGTCCTATCGCTAGTTCCTTGGCAGAAGAGACCAACATCCACCTCGCTACAACCTCCTTTCAGGTAGTTGTAGAGCGCGATGAGGTCTTCCCTCAGCCTCCTCTTCTCCAGACTAAACAGTCCCAGTTCCCTCAGCCGCTCCTCATAAGACTTGTGCTCCAGGCCCTTCACCAGCTTCGTTGCCCTCCTCTGGACACGCTCCAGCACCTCCATGTCCTTCTTGTAGTGAGGGGCCCAAAACTGAACACAGGATTCAAGGTGCGGCCTCGCCAGTGCCGAGTACAGGGGCACGATCACCTCCCTACTCCTGCTGGCCACACTATTTCTGATACAGGCCAGGATGCCGTTGGCCTTCTTGGTAACCTGGGCACACTGCCGGCTCATGTTCAGCCAGAACACTGGTTATGTCATTCTTCAATGACCCACTGTTTCCGATGTAACGAATTATGGGAAGCAAAACACCTGCAAATTTCTATTAGCACCTTGATATCAATGGCTTGGCATCTGCCTTTAAATGAGTCTATAAAACTAAGGCTTCCCCTTTTTTTCCCCCTTCTCCACAGACATAGATATGCGCATGTGGTTGTGGCTTTGATCGTCTCTGGTTTGCATTTGAATTTTCCTTCTAAGCACTTCTCAACAACAGCTATCCAATATTTGCAAGCAAGAGAACAGAACAAGACATTGTTGTCATGCCACATTTATAATTGCTGACACAAACATAACCCCACTGATACAACATACAAATTACTCCCCTATAAGAGAATCAAACCCTTTATTCTTGGTGATTTAATGAAGGATAAAAGTATCAAACCGGTAAGTATTAATGGTGGAAAGTGATTAATAAAATTGTTAATTGTTTAAATGCAGGCCATCAAATCCCAACATATGCCTTTCTTTAGCTTATTTGTTGCCAGGCTGAGTTTCATCCCTAATGATATTTTGTGCAGACAGCAAGAGATTCCAACTATTAAGTGGAAACTTTTTGTGTCTAGCCAACAATTGGTAAGCATTGGAAAAGAAAATTATTTCCAGCTATAGTTGACAAACTTGCATCATATGTTTAAGAGGATTTCAAAATCTAAGAAGCCAGTGTTAGAAGGTTGTCTCATTGCAGTATATACATAAGCAACTGATGGCGCACTAATAGACGTATACTTGAGAACATGAAACAATATCTTTACTGAGACAAGTCAATGCACTTGTCAATGCAAGTAAGTTGTCCTGCTCCAGAATGGAAAACTTCTCCACAGGAATTAAAACAATTCATTTGTTTAACACTTTACATGTAGACACAATCTCCAGTGGCTCTTAGGGGCATTCAGTTAACAGGGGAGATGTGTTACAGCTTAGAGCACTTGAGAAACCTGGTTACATTTTGCTAGTACCCAACTCTACATACTCTCCTTTAATGTAATTTTAACACAGTCTAAACCTTTCCTGGATCTCAAATGGTTGCCACAAAGATAGAAGCAATGGTGCTAACTTTCCTCATAGGTAACTCGTTCCTCCCTTTCGTTTATCTGGTCTCCATTGTGGAAGATTTAATTGAGTGGTATGGAACACCAGAAGATTGCAGCCACTGTGACGGAGAAGTAGGGCACAAAAACAGCATCAGCCTTCAGGATAAGTTCCTGAATATTTATACATGATTTGTAATTTGGCTTATGTTTGGACATGACAGTGAACATCAACGGAGAAAAATCTATGGAATGACCCACAAGGAGATTTGATTCCACAATTTTTTGAAAGGATAAGTTGCTAGCTACTACCAATAATTTGTATCCATTACCTTGATAATTCACAAGTGGTTCAGAAGTGTTTGGTTTATTCCTAGCTGTTCCTTTCCCGCTCCCCCACCTCATCCTGCCCCCGGTGTTTTCTTTCCTTCCAAACCTGTTGTATCTGATTAGTGTTGGCCAATTAGTGCTACTATTCCTTTTACAGTGTGATCCTCACATCCTCATTTGAATGTTATTGTGGTACTCAATTTGCTGTTCTGTTGCCCTATGTCAAAAAAATAAAAGGACACTCATGCTATCATCTTCTCACTATTACATATCGACTAAACATTTTCTAAAGCCACAACCAGACCTGCACATGAACTTTTTAAAACAGCAAGACCTTTGCCAGCCATCATCTTAGATATCATTCCAGCTCCCACCTAGACCAAATCACTCACTCAAACAGGAGATAGGCATCTACATTTGCAGGTTGCTCCTTGCTTGCAGTTAATATAGTCAAAAATAGTCAAAATTCTCTTCCTTCATTCAATAATGCTTAATGGCTACACTTGTTTGCAATAAAATCACAAACCTTTAGGCTAAATTAAACATTTGTGCAGTTGGAAGCTATAATTACCTTTTAGGTCACAGGACGGTTCCCTTGTTTTTCCTTAACAGCGTTGTGGACCTAACCTTTGGGCGTGGCGTATCTGGCAGCCACCATGCAGACAGTTTGTCCATTCCTCAGGTAATCTGTCAGTCAAGTTTCAGATACCTGATTTCCAGTCCTTTCCTAACTGTGTTCCTACTCAGCAGCTGCCCAAAAGCCAAAATATCGTGGCAACGACACACATTCTTGAAATCCAGTTTGTCACCTCACAATTAGAAAATCAGATTCTAACATTTTCTTTCAAGCAATTTGTTTCTACAGTAGGCTGTACTGAATTTAAGAAAATATATCCAGGATTGCATGGCCAATAATCACATATTAAATAGCACTTATTTTAACTTATTAATTTTCTTCTTAAAACATTACTCAGTCCTGAAGTAATTTGCTGATTTTTTTACACCAAGACAAAGATGTTTGGCACAGAAGGACGAAAGTAGGAATTTCACACAACATTAAGAGAAATTTGAAAATTTTGTTAAGAAACCTGTGTAACTGAAATTCTCTGTGAATTACTCTGTTTTTCTGAAGTTCACAAAGGCTTTTAATGTTAAACTGGTATTTTTAAGTCAGTTTCCTATCTCATGCTTTAGGATTTCTGTGTTAATCAAGCTATAAATTGCTAAAAGTAAAAAATTTTCTGCGTAAACAGGGAAAAAACAAAAGATCAATTACTGGTTGAACACCCATACAACCAGTTAAAGCTGAAGTTTAGAATTATTAGTTCAGGGAAAAAAACTACAAAGAAAAAATAAGTTTCTGTAAAGTTAAGTAAGCTTTAAACATAGCAATAGAGAAACATGTTAAAAAATTTACTGTGGAATTTCAAAAGCACCTTTCATAAGAGCAATTTACAAAGCATCTTGAGATAAAACAACAAGACTAAATCACTCAATATTTGATCATTGCTAGTTAATAAATCTGCATCTGACTGTATAAGGAATTACTTTATGTGGAAATCAACATACTTTTGTGGAGAAAAATAAATTGCTACTCTTTTTTGCAAAAATCTGCAATTTATAAAAATTGAGTCTAAGGAAAGTGTTCTTATGGAATTTACAGAACAATAGAAATTAGTAAAATTACTCATTAGAAAAATTAAATGTATGAAAATCCTTCCTCAAATCCAAAATCCTTCCTAATATTTGCCATTTCATTTTTGAAGTGGAAGACATTTGCTTGCAAGAAATGTCAGTGCAAATTTTGAGTAAATATTTACCCTAATTATGTGCACTTTTTAAGTAAGCCTGATTTATTTGCAGACTTGTTTCCACTCAGAAGTGCAAGCAAGAAGTTGCTACCTGAAATGTATTTAAAACCAATTAATTTTAAACAAATGCTGTAATCTCTCGATTTAGAACCATCCCAATCTGGAAACAGAAATGTGTGTAATCTTTCCAGTCAAACAGGTTTAACTTTCATATATCTAAAAAGTTTCACATGAATTGTTTACAAGAAGGAGTTATTTGCAGAAATTACTTTGAGAAGAAAGCTGAATAATATGGTTAGAACAATATCTTTGCAAATACAATTTGCAAATGGAAAATGAGGGAAAACATTCAGTATGAATAATTCATTATATTCTTCTGAAAATTCAGTTTTAATATTAACTTACACATCAACAGTTTTTATATTTTTGAGGGACTGGATAGAGCATAATCTTTCTGCTTGTGAAAGTTTGCAAGCAAACACAAAGACCCCACCAAAACCTAAGCCTCAGAAAGTTTAAGATCAGCTTCAGCTACATTCTGTAAGAATACACATTTCACAAACATTTTCTTGTCTAAATGTCAGCAGTATACACAATTATTAGACAAACTGTCAACAACTGAAGAAGGTTTGCTATGGCTGAATGTCATCTGCAAGTTTTTAGTAGTCTAGTCTCACCATCTGACAAATGTTAATGGTTTAGCAAGGCAGCAGATCCGTTCAAGCAAGAAATGTTCTCTATGAACAGAGAAAGCGCAAATGAGACCCTACAGTAATAACTGTTAATATGACTTGCTTATGCAACAGCAATTTCAATCAGTCTTTATAAATCCATGTCTGATGCAAACATTTACATTTTCTTTATTTTGCACATCCACCTGTATGAAGACTCCTCAATCATTCATATTCATGTGCACTGAAAAAATATAGCTTAAAAAAAAAAAAACAACCGTGATAGTTCCTGAGCTACAGAAATTAAATCAGTTGTTTTGTTTTTCAACTCTATTTTACAACTTCAGGCAAACAGAAATAAATGACAATTGCTGTCCACTGAAGAGTGAAGCAGGCAAAAGCACTGTTTTTCACAGCTCCCATTAAATTCAATGTAAATCCCTTGTTATTTTTCTGAAGATCTGTCAGTAGTTCTGTAACACATTGGTGGTTTACTTTTCTTCTTCACAGAGCTAGTCTTTAAATGAAGGGCTTTGTCTTACCAAACTACTGGATAAACTCAAACCTGAATGGATTATTATTATTACTATTATTGGAAGATGGATTAATTACCTGGGGGGAGGGAACAAAGGATGGAGGAGAAGAGGATTAGAATCATAGAATCATAGAATGGTTTGGATTGGAAAGGACCTTAAAGATCACCTAGTTCCAACCCCCCTGCCATGGTCAGGGACACCTTCCGCTAGATCAGGTTGTTCAAAGCCTCATCCAATCTGGCCTTGAACAATTCCAGGGATGGGGCATCCACAACCTCTCTGGGAAACCTGTTCCAGTGTCTTGCCACTCTCACAGTAAAGAATTTCTTCCTAACATCTAATCTAGATCTGCCCTCTTTCAGTTTAAAAATGTTACCCCTCGTCCTATCACTAGACTCCCTGATAAAGAGTCCCTCTCCATCTTTCCTATGGGCCCCCTTTAAGTTTGATGTGTAAGGAATGAATGGTGAGTCATCTCAGTATAACAATAAAAGAAAACTATGATAAATTGATATACACTTTTAACACTACAGCTGTGATGGTCAGAAAATACCAAGATCATAAAACCCTCTTTAATATGGCAAAAATATAATTTTATCAGGAAGAGAAAGGCAGGGTAAACTTAGTCACACACAGTTTTATCCTTTAACTCTTTATAATGAATCTATAAGGATGTAGGTCACATTCACAATTAGTTTAACTAGAAGAGGGAAAAAAATGCTTTTCATTTTCTGTGGATTGAAAATTTCAGAAATAATTATTTTAAACAGAACTTTGTTATAACAGTAATTCAACTTAAAAGATCCTATCCACTTAGAAGTTAAGGTTTTTACAGCTTTAGAGACACATTTATATGCTTAAAATAGCATAACCTTTGCTATTAAAATTTCTTCCTGCAACTAATCTTTTCCCACTTTCCTACCTCTGTGACTGATCCTGTTTTTTTCTTTGCTTTATTGCAATTTTATAGCTTAATTCAACCTCTTTAGTTTTTTTGCTATTGGCCATCTATCTCCTATAGTTTCTACCTTCACTTCTTGGGTTGCTGAGGTTTTTTTCTTCTTTTTAAATATCGCAGGAGAAAAACAGACAATTAATAAACCCAAATTTGTTTTATTTACTCTAGGTATATGGAGTTGAAGAGACATCTCACTTGAACAACCAGTAGCCTTTTGGTCTTGAATCCAATTTTTGGATTTTTTGCCAATTTTAATTTTTTCTTGCTGTAATATTAAGTCATGTCATAGGCTCAGACTCATACCAAGCAAAACTAAGCTATTTCTATTAGATGGGCAGACGTCAGTACAAACTTCCCATAGGAATTTTTCACTGTACATTGTGATCACTATACCTGTGGACAAGATTACTAAAGTGTTGCAGAAGTGTTCTCTCAGACACACTTTTTTTTATATAATAGTTTAGTAGTTCCTTTAATTTTTTACTAAATGGTCAAATGTGGAGGATAAGGAAAAAATTTAACAGAGCACATGCCAATATTATCTTACCGAAGAGAATTGCTGCAACAAATGAAAGACACAGAATAAAATCTAAACATTTTCATAATTAAATTTATAGGATTTATTCCCGATAAGATTTTTTTTTTAAGAAGAAGAGAATATTCTAAATGCAAGCTTCATTGCATGCAAGTAACCACATACTGTGATCAGGGATACTTTCAGATTTTTTAAGTATATCAAGATACTTTTTAGTGCCTCCAAATGTATCAAATTTGGCAAAAATAAATTCCAAAATTTTATTTCTAGTCCCACCATCTTCCTTACCTTTTCTTACATTTTTACATGAATTTATTATCTTTGTCTTGGGATAGTTTAAGATCCCTATTGTTCTATTTTTAAATTTAGAATTTCTATTTTAAAATTTTAGAATTTCACTGCTCTGATAGTTAAAAAACTTCTCCTAATCCTAAACCATATAACCTTGCCACATTACTTTAATGCACTCATAAAAGTAGTCATATCCCCCACCACTTTCAGTTTCCTAGGCTCAGACTAGGATAGGGGTTCAGACTCTATTAAATGATGGTAGAAAATAGTAATAATGGAAATGTTATGCAATGCAAACACTCTTCACTGCAGAAGTCTCGCAGGAATGATAGCTGTTAGATTTCTCCACCAAATACTCACCTGAATGATATTTTGGATATATTCCGTAATTAGCAAAAAAAAAATTACAAAAGCTCTGCTTGCAAAATGCTCTCAGATAAAGACATCTTGAACTGATTAAGTTCATTTTAAGTAACAGGTTAGACAAACATAGAGTTATATATAAGGTTTAACTATTTTTATTCCTGTAAATGTGTGTAAAAGGAAATACTTTGATCAATTAAGTAAATAATCTTTTGAGAATGACTACACTGAAAAGTTTAATCTTCAGCTGGAGAGTTCAAGAGATTTGAAGGTAAAGAAGCACATAATTATATTCAATATTGGAGCCTGTCTCCTAAGGAAAGGAAGGGGACTGGTATGCAAAGAGGGACTACCTAGATAAATCATCTTTTTGAAAACAATAGTAAGAAGAAATAGAGGTTGTTGAAGACAGTGTCTGACAGCAAGGAAACTACATACGGACAAAAGGCCATTCCAACTAGGTCTTTATTATTTTCTTCATGTGGGGGAGGAAAAAAAAGAACAAAGGAAAAAAGTGGAACCACTCCACACTGACATATGGCCTAAATACAAGCTCAATAATTAATATCAATTTTCATTAAGAATGTAAGATATGACAGTGATTATTCCCCAAGTAGGAAATATGAAAACAAAAATGTCCACAGCTGAGGTGGAAATTATTTATGTTCTGCTCTTCAGGAAATGAGGCAGGGGAGAGAGAAAGAGGAGCAGATAACCACTATTCCAAAAATGGTTGCTAAAAAAACAGCCTGTGGTATTACAAGAAAAACAGCTATGGATCTGTCTCTTCTGGAGCAGGTATCCAAGAACTGCAAAACATGGCAGTTATTCACAAAATGCGAAAAAAGAGGCATAGACAACTACAGATCTCTGACTGAACTCAGATCTATGCATGGTCTTACAACAGTTTTTGAAGGAGACAGTAATCAAGGACAGGGAGCAAAATGGAAAATGGTATAGAATACACACTATTTTTATCAAAGATCAGACTTTACGATGTCAGACTAACCTAATATCTCTTTCTTGATAAAATAATTCACTTCTTAATCAAGAGAAATGCAGGAAATGTTATCTAGCTAGTTTAAGTAAATCATTTCATTCGGTGCCTCAGGAGAATTTATCCTTTAAGATGAGGAATGCAGGAATTAATGCAAAACCAGTGAGATGGTGCATTGGGTGTCCTTGGCAAGGTGCTGGCAGTCGAGGGCTGCAGGGATGGCCTCTGTGAGGAGAGGTTGGAGCCACATTCTGACAGATACAGCTGGTTCCAGATGGTTCCAGACGATTCACCTGCCTCAACAGACCCACTGCAGGACACAGCTGAACCCTCAGCCAAGCCGATGGCACCTATGGGAAAACATTTAAGGAAAGGTAAAAACACTGCAGCTGTGAGAGAGAGAGGAGAAAAACGTGAGAGAAACAGCCCTGCAGACACCAAGGCCAGCAAAGGAGGAGGGGGAGGAGGTGCTACAGGCACCAGAACAGAGATTCCCCTGGAGCCCATGGAGAAGACCATGGTGAGGCAGGTTGTCCTCCTACAGCCCATGGAGGACCATGGTGGAGCAGATACCCACTGGCAGCCTGTGGAGGATCCCACTCCAGAGCAGTGAAGGAAGCTGCAGCCTGTGGAGAGCCCACACTAGAGCAGGTTTTCTGGTAGGAAGTGTGGAGGACCCACACTGGAGCAGGGGAAAAGTGTGAGGAGGAAGTTGCAGTAGAGAGGTGCTGTTAAGGATTCCATTCCCCTTTCCCCTGTGCCGCTCAGCAGGGGAGATAGAAGAGTGGAGAATGAAGAAATGAAGTTGAACCTGAGAAGAAGGGGGAGAGGTGTGGGGAAAGTATTTTAGTTTTTGTCTTTTTTTCTCACCATTCTTCTCTATTTTTATTTGCCAATAAGTTAAATTAATTTCTCTAAGTCAAGTCTCTTTTGCCTGTGATGGTAACTGGTGAGTGAATTCCTTGTCTTTATCACAACTCACAAGCTCTTCCATCTTATTTTTTACTCTTTCCTGTTGAGGAGATGGAATATGAGAGTGGCTGGTGGGAGTCTGGCATCCAGCCAAGGTCAACCCACCATGGATAGTTAATAAACAGGTTAAGTGCAGTGAGTAATAAGTAATATTGAAAGGGCAGTTATTACAGTAATGGAGTTGTGGGGGGGTTGACTTGTCCCCCACCATTTTCACTAGTTACTTCCTTGCGGTGTGCACCTATGACATTTGTAGATGACAAAGTCAGAAGATACAGCCTCTGTTGAAGAGATGGCTCAAATTTGATGGTCCTGCAGCCTAGAGTAATAGAATGGGAATGACACCTAGACACACAGTTTAAAAATTGCATTCTTAGGGACCAATGACAAGACATGCATGTTTTGGTTCTGCTACCTTATTTTCTGCTTTTTCTTGTTCCTCTTTCTATGTGCCTCTTTTCTTCTCCTTGATTAATTTCCTTCCCCCTTATTCTACTGAGCAGAAATATTCATGCTAGGGGAAAGCATTTTGTTGGAAGACCAAGTTTTCATTATTGAACAGAAAATCTGGGCTTCTATCTGAGTTGTCCTAATAGCAGTTGCTATGGTGACATGCAGGTTGCAACGGTAGCTCTGATTCTCCCTCACAATTTCTAGCTCCACAATAAAGGAGTTGTTACGTCTGTGAATGGTTTCTGATGAGCTTTCTTTAGGGAAACACTGCGAGGCCTTAAGCACTTCCTTTTCTCCTACCCATTTGTATGGATAGGTTATGACTCCCCACGTTCAGGCTAAAAATCAAGACATGAGGCAGAAGCGCTTACTAATTCCCTTCAGATGATTGCTATTGGTAGATTTGGCTGCATTATGCACTTCAGCTTTCACTCAATCATTTGTTGATAGTCTTTTCATTCTTCTGATTAGCAAACCAGTACTGCCCTTGGTCTTCCCCATAATATTAATGTATGTATAGAATGAATTATTGGATTTTTTGTGCCTCATCATGTAATTATGTAATAATGTATCTCATTATATAACGAGATACAAGATTTCTTGAATGTCATTATGTACCCTGGCTTTTCTGATTTTGCTCCTGTATTCTCATGTTATTTTTCCATATGCATCTTTAGTATGTGTTTAAGGTTTGAGCAAGATAAAAGAGTCCATGAGTTAGTCATATTGGCCTCCTATCACACTGACCTGTCTTTCTCCAGCTTTGGTTTTGCTCATACTTCTAACTCTCTTTTCAGGATAACACTTTTCCTTTGTTACTTGAACTAGTTCTCCTAAGTCTTTTGTACTGATTCTCTGACTTTGTTGAAATCTTCCTTTCAAAAATTCATGATCTTACTGTAAAATTTTTATTTTTTTCAACGTTCACTCTCAAGCAATTACTTTGCCTCTTAATATTCTCAGTATTGATCTGAATCAAATCTAAAAGAACCCCTTACCATCTTCTTCAAGCATCACTTGATTTCTCCAACTTAAATATTAAACCTTCAGCAGGAGACTTTAAATACGTTTTGGATATTCCATGCCCTGCTGTGGTCCCTCTGCGATTACAGACTAGGAAGAAATCCCACTAACCTCTAAACTCTGAATTACTTTCTCCATTTCAAAACGTCTCTGTCTACCATGGGAGTCCATAGTAGATTTCTTTACTTTATTATTTCAATAAAATCATTATTTGAATATGTCTATCTCCAGTGGTCCCTCAATGTGACAGATAGGCACAGATGTGTTTGGTAACTGACCTGCTACTCTTCACTTTCTCTATTCTTTTGTCCTGTTGTGAATAACTCTCTACCGCTGATTTTCAGCCCTTGTGCAGATGACTTGGTTTACCTTTCTTGTGCTCTTTTGCTGCTGTCTTCCATTGTTCAGGTTTCAAACTGTCCTCAACAGATTACAAAGCCAGTGTACAAAAACACTTTTCCTCTTCCATGAGGTGCCAGCAGCAGTTAAGATTTACTTTACAGTTGAAGAAGCCCATTCCTCTTCCCAAGGCATGTGGTTTTTCCCAGGGTGCATCTGCCACTGCCTAAATCTTTACCATGAACTGGAAAAACTGGTGAGAGCTTTATGCAAATTGCTGGTGATTTCTCTGGCTGGTTAATTTCTTTATTCATGCATGTCTAAGCGTGACCCAGATTGTCCTTTGCTTGTCTACTTCCTCCTACAGCTCTCCCAACTGCTTCCTGAGTAATTCTACTGATGAGCATACCTCTAAAATCCAACTTAATTTCAAATAAGAATGAAACAATTCAGGGTGAAAGAAAAAGGGGAAAAGTTGTTTTCTTGCTAAAGCATTTAGTTTTGCTGGTTTATCTGCTGTTACTGTTTCTTTTTACTGTGGTTACACAATAAAAACACAAAAGATCAACTTAGAAATGCCATATTTTTATTTGAAAATATTTTTTTATTTTTTCAAATATTGCTAGCTTTTGCTTTTGTTTTGCTAGGTAAGTAGATATGACTCCTGCAAAGTATTCTGATTTCAGTAGAAGAGTTTTGTGGTGGTTAACATTTTGACAAAGTTTTTCTGACTACATCTTGATACTACACATATTCCTCCTACACCTGCTGCTGAAATAAAATAGCAGCTCTGGGAAGTATTGCTTAATTGTATTTCTATTATTTTCTTGTTCTGACTTCTTTTCCTAGTTTCAAATCATAATCTTACGTTAATCTGAATGCTCTTAAAAAGAGCTTGAAAATGAAAAATACATAATTGTTCTATCAATTAATTTTCTTTTCTCCACTTAGGTAATTGTATAGCCTCCAGAATGATGATATGACAGGACCTTTCTAGTTCTACACAATCATTAGAAAGGGAATTTAACCGTAATCCCTGTCAACTTCAGGCTATCACTGAATAGAAATGTGGTCCTGTGTAAAACATGCCTTCGAACAAATTGGATGTGACAAGCAAGGAGGGTCAGTAGATTACAGTTTTGAAATTGTAAGAATGGGTATACTATAACCCGCACTCGCTACAGACTTTGCCAGGACAATAGATGAGTCAAGTGTCATTTCGTGTTCTCTTCACTCTCTTCGTTTAGTACAAGAAGCATTAAAAATATAATTTCTAACAATATCATATCAAGCAAAACAGAATGTAATAATAGGAAATTACCTTTTCACTTCTCTGTAGTTTGATTGGCTGGTCATTATAGTCCTGTCTAATATTTCAGTGAAGCTGTAAACAGGTAAAGAACTACAGTGCCAGCTAACCACATTATTGAACAGGTCAATGCATCATGACACACTTACGTCCTATTCATGTATTTTTCTCTTGCAGTATACATGCTGGAACAGAAGCTGTGAGAGACAGATATTTTCCCCTTTTGTCCTTAATTGGATCATAGGTAAAATTGTGTTTTAGCTTTCCTTCAGGTTCAGAACAGTTAATCTGTGATTTCTTTTCACCAAGGAAACTGAACCAATGCAGCAAAACTAGGCATTACTTTTATTGCCCTCTGTGATTAGAAAATAAACACACCAGATGTAGTTAATATTTCTATCTTCATATAGTGCATATAAATTTTACATATAAACAAAATAATATTACATATAGTAAAATCTTTCCTATGATCCTCAAAACCAGAGGATTCTTCTTTAATCCATCCTACATTATACAGTGATTTAAGATACTTTTATTAGCTAATCTAATTTTCCATTACTTTATCACTCCCAAAGGTCTCGTACTGACTCTCCAAAAGACAAAGAAAACAAATAGTCTCTTAACCTCTGAATTTCCATCATTTTAAGCATGCACATAACTAATGATCATGCAATAATTATTATTGCCAAAGAATGTTAAAGGCAGGCTTATATGTAGCAGAAAGTAAGGAACAATGAAAAGATACAACATACCTTATTCAGAGATATAGGACTGTGATTATCCAGACATTAATGTAGATTTGTATAATCCTCATTGCTTGGAAGTATGAATCTTATCTGGGTGGGATGACAGCACATGATGAGCTTTTTTTCCCCAGATTAGCCAGGCCACACAACTGAATATTTATGTTTAATTTGTGCTGGAGAAGAACAAACAATACTTTATCCCACATAAATTCTTCCAGGACAAGGTTACCACTTAAAACATTTTTTTAATAAATTTGAGTCAGGAGAGTAAATTTGTACTGCTTCAATGCTCTGTGTTGTGTGAAAACAATAGGCTTTTGTCCCTAATAGATATGGATTCCAAAACTCGTGAGAAAAACACAGAAATCTCTTTCAGATGTTAGGCTATGAATATTCCCCATATTTAATCAAATTCAATTTCAAACAGATCTTTTCAAGGTTGAGAGAACTGTGATACAGATTAATTTTTTCGTATTCCCCAGTACTTTACATAATAGGGTATGTTATCCTTAAAACATTCACACCTGGGTAAAAACACCTAAATCACCACACATTTCATAAAAGACAGGGTCTTGCTCCTTCTCTCTTCATAATAATTGCAAAATGCTTCTTGACTGAAACAGAAACAGGAACAAGTAGAGCTACAGCTGGTTGGAAAGTAGTAGTCACTTTCCATTGAGAATTTAGTGTACTGTCTTGTGATATTCTAGGTGTAGTAGGTTAATAAACTAAGCTTTCTGCATGGATTAATGCAGACTAACATGTTTCCACAAAAAAAGAAGCCGATGACATTGCTATGAATTTGGTTTAAAATATTGCTCCCAGGCATAGTGCCAGGTTTGAAGCTAGCGTAATCTTTTACCTTCTGCTAAATTATAACATCTTAAGTGTGTTTTAAGCAGAATTGCTGACACAACCTTGATAAAAACAGGCTGAAATGCATGGCTGTAATACAGGTGTGCAAACGTTTCCATTAGCATAAATGTCTTCTGCAAGACAAGCAAAACAAAACTCTCCATTCACTGAACACGGCACAGTTTGTGTGTTTTTATCATCTGTGATTTATGAAAAAATGGATCACATTAAAAATCTTTACAAAAGAAAGCAAATGACTTTTAAAAATTGAAACCTTGAGACTCAAACTCAGATGACCAACTCTGGTCATGATTTCTAGTCAGGGACTTAGAAGCAGATCTAACAAGTTTCCCATGATCATCTATAAAACACCAGCTTTCTTACTATTCTCTGGATCTTATTCCTCGTGAATGAGTGAAGAAACTTTGTTCAGTTAAGTATACTTAGCAGAGATCCAGATACAGAGTAGTATCACAAACTTAAACTAACTGGGACTTCAGGTATCATAACTGTAGCATGAGGGAAGCAAAATAAATGCTAAGCAGAGGAGGTACAAAGGGATACCAATAGCAAAGGTTGCCATCTACTATGCTAAGACCTCTTTCCCAAAGCCCAGTTTTGAGAGGTACTAGGAAGAAACAAGTTTGGGATTCCCTGAACCACTGCCATTACCTGGACTCCTGGAATTTTATTTCTTCCAGGTAGGTTCATTCATTGCTTTTCCAGTCATATCTGATTCCGTCAGCCTGCCCCTCACCTGGGACGCCTAAGCACAGGCAGGCTGTGAACCTGTTGATTCTCTCACAGGCCCCTGCAAGGTGCCTTTGCACTTTGGCAGCTTCCTTCCAGCCCCATGTTTCTTTACCGTGAAGCAACCTCGTTCCTGGCCTCCATCCCTGGCTGCATGCAGGGTGACTAGGATCTTTTGGCCAGAAACATGACTTCAGCAATATATACGAAGCACATTCCTTCTTCAAGGCATTTCTGCTCATATTCCTGAACTTCCAAGAAGAGTAACAAACTTACATCCTCCCCATGTGGCATAAGAGATCACTGTGTTACGTAGGATTAAACAGCTAGGCTGGGTTTCAGAACAGGGACTTCATTTTGTTTCCTAATGGGATATTTCAGTTCCTAAATTTTTTCCCAGATCTGTCTCTTAATCAGTTTATGCCTCTTTCCCCTTCTCTTTCCCCTTCTCCCCAACTCTTTCCCCTTCTTTCTTTCTTTCAAAGAAGAGGAAAATTCACTCTGCTTGTCTTGTGCCTTGAACCCAGGTATGCCACTGTGTAAACAATGTCTATTAAACTGGTAGACAGTAACACAACTGTTGTAATATAGCTGCTGTTGCTACTACCACTATTAACGCAACTTAAAAAAACAAATGGATAAAAAGCACCACCTAAGGCAGAAAGAGAAAATGAAGTTATTATTTGTATTTTTTTTCTCTTCAACTGTAGAATATTTATCTGCCAAAGAGATTTTACTGATCCCCTTAAAATCATGTTCAAAGTTCCTCATCTGTCTTTTTGCTGTGGTATGAAACTTCCAGTGGCACTCCCAATGTTTTAAGGAAAAGCTGTTTACTCCAAACTGGATTAAAAAATATTCATCTTAGAATGTCATAAAAAAAAAATTCAAAATCTATTTTATGCGATACACTTTAATTAGTTGGCTATTTCTGCAAAAAGCAGCGTCTGCAATTTCTGCATGTGTTGCAATTCAATTTAATATGCTGCAAAGTTGTAGCCTTCCTATATAAAAATGAACTATGTGATATATCCAGCAGCTTAGGTAACACGAAGGACAAAACCAGCCAACGTCAAACATTTATAATTGTACATTTTGTGGCATTGATTGTAGAAGAAACTACCTCAAAGCAGAAAATGATTACTAGGTTAGAGAGGCTTGACAGTTATTTTAAGCTTTGACCTTCAAGAAGGTGCACGGATGAAAGCTGGCATGATTCTAGGATATGATAACAATTACTTTTAATAGAAATTGAGGGATTGGAGTTAAAAGTAACTGTTCGAGCAGCATGGTTAAATTCACTAATTTTTTAAAAAATATTTTTAGTGGTGAAAAAAATATGCTATCTGTTTTACATTTCATTTATCTGATTTTTGGAGTTGTGTCCCTCTAATCTGCCACCAATGGTCTATATTTTCAGCTAGCAGTACAGCAAAATAAGGAGAGTGTCCTGGCCTCTAAAAGCAGCAGGCTAGAAGCAGAGTTCAGAGAAAGTAGTGGGTAAATCCATTATTACAATCAGGAAGAAAGATTAGCCCAGTCTCCATAATAAAATTTTATCCTTAGTTGTTTATAACAACTTGTCCTTGCCAAATTGATATGAATTGAGCTGAAATTTTGAGTGGCTGCTAGACAACTTCAGTAAAAAATATTTAATTTTATTTCTGTAAATAAGTACTATATTTTACTCATGTTAAAAATCATGGTGGTTCTTTTCTTTCACTCTAGTACTTTGGAGGATGGATGTGGAACCTGGTAGTGTCTTGGCCTTAGTGGATGTAATTATGCTTTTAGTCATCTTTGGGAAAAGGAACCCAGGCAAGTGGATAGGTATTCATACCTTTTCATCATATTCTGTAGCTAAATTCTTCAATTTCACTCTTACTGTGTTTTCTTTTGCTTTCTTACAGCCACTAAGATCCTGTCCACAACAGAACTGGTCAACTGAACATGTTCTAATATAAATACAAATGAGACTTCCTTCTTACAACTGTTCCACAAAACCCAGTTTAACTGGCCTTCAGGACTACACATGGGAGTTCCCCTTTCCTTTGCTAATACAAAATAGATATTTTTGGGAAGACATCTGGCAAGACTGAACCAGAAAGAGAGGTAGACGAATTGTGGTGATTATCTGGATGACAGATTAACACAAAGAGCAAAAGGCTGGTAGTGGATCCAGTGGTCCCAAACCAAGCTGGTCCAACCTGGGACTGGAGCAAAGGGAGAATGTAAGGGAGGAAAGCGTGTGGCTACAGGAGTGTTTGAGCTTCCAGAACTCTAAGGACAAAAAGCTGAAACCAGTTTGGGGGGGAAATGGTTGGGCTGAACACACATAAGTGGTGGTTGCTGAGAGGCTGGGTTGAGAGTAAGTCTAGCACTTGTTTGACAAGGAGGTTGCCAAGACTGTGACTAGTTAGGCAAATAGATTGTAATGATGTTAGGTGGATAGAGACTGAATGGGTTCTGACAGGGAGAATTTCAAGTCTCCACTGGAAATGAAAGAAAGGTAGAAAAAAGAGCCAGCAGTAAGAAGTTTGTTTGGATGAACAAGCAGATTAAGAAAAAAGAGCAGGTATAGATGAGGGGAACTGTCTTGGCTTAACAAGGATACAGGAATGAAAACGGGAAGAAAATGAACCTATAGAGTGAGAGAAGACTGGGCCTTTTAAACAAATAAGATGGGTATGGCTGCAGTAAAGATTTAGCCTGAAGAAGAGAAATTGGAAGAGAGAAGATAAAGGCAGCACGACGGAGAAGGAAATTAGGTTGGGAAGGAAGATGATTGGGACAGGGGAAGACAAAAGAACAGGTGTGTTTATGATAGCACATTATATCAGATACAGGAATTGATGTGGACATTTTTGAATTTCATTATGATTCTATCATCAGCAAATATAGAAAACACATTGGCAGACTGACAACTGGCTGCTGTCATGAGCTGCTGTATCAGCTCCAAAGCTACACTCCAGCATGATAGATCCAGTGACATTGATAACCAATGCAGGTGGTTACATATTTGAAAATGTATGCACATTACCACAACATGGCTGATCTTACATTTAATGCTGCTTGGCTACTATAGTAACGAGAATGAAAGGAAAGACTCCACAAAAGTTAAAATTGTGAATAAGATGCAGCAAATAGGGCAAACATTGATGAAGTAACACAATGAATAACTGTTCATTACAGGAACATTCTGTGCACTTACTAGGCAGAGGCTCCAATGGAAAAAATAGCAGGAAATTAAATACTGTGTGATAACATACATATTGTAGAGTTATAATAAGCTTCGTAAAACTACCTTTAATTCTGGCACTTGCTAAGTTTTAATAGTTTTCCACCCTTGAAGTAATTTTAATGTAGCTCTCTGAGCAAAATATTTTTAAAACAGCCTTTTCTGCATGTTCTTGATTCTTCAGTTCCTCATCTCCAGCTGTTACTAGGAAGCATTCAGTAAGACAGTCATATTTTTCAGAGGCTAAGAGCACTCTCAACTCCAAGCAAAGTCAATGGGAGATGCAGTTGCTCTGGTCCCCTGAAAACATATGCTATTAGAGCCTGAGTTCTATTAGTGCTTTATCCTGTGCAAAATGCTAAATCCCTCAACCCCTACTGAGGTTAGTGGGAGTTATGAGCACTCAGCATCTGCTGGATGCAAGAAGGATCTGATTAGAGCAGGCCGAAAAAGAAAATGTTGAATGTGACAAATTTTGACTGACAACAGTTTTCCTGAGAGGAAAAAAAATCCTCCTTTTTTGCTATTTATGAAAGCATTTAAATAATCATGTCATATACCAGCTCTGTTTCTGACATACAGAAGTGTCTGGAAGAAACTGGAAGAATCACATATTCTAGGCAGTTCTCAGCTTGTTGATACCAAGCAGCTGTAACCTGTTGGCAGATCCAGCTGTGGTGGTGTGCTCCCCACCACCACCGTGGAAGCAGTGGGGGTCGTGATGACCACATCGAGCTTATGCTGCACTTTGGAGACAGATGGCAACACAGTAGCCAAGGGCTGTCTGCCATAGCCATCCGGGCATCTTGCTGGTATGCAAAGATAACTATAAGTCAATCATCTTACTCCATAAATTGTGGACAGCCCAGGGCCTGTTGCAGTCTCCTGCACGGCAGCGGGCTGTATGCCAGGGTCTCCCCTTGCATAGGGACGCATGTTAAGGTTACTCCTCAAGGTTGAGAGATTTCTTGCTGCAACAGGTTCTTGGTAAGGGACTAATAGCATGCTAAACTTTGAAATCTTAGCTAAGTGATAAAAAGGATTGATTGCGCATATATAATCCTTTAGACGTAAATCATTGACCAAGTCTGAGACTAGGATTGGATCCAGCCACACCTAGACTCCTCTCTGAGAAGGAGAAGGCAAGGGGATCCTTTTGGAACCTCATGACTGAACGGGAGGGTCTCCCTGACAGTTTTGTCTGACCTTGTCCTCTATGCAGTAAATAATCAAGTGTACCTTGCCATCAAATCTTGTTAAAGCACTGTCGCATTTATCATTGAACTTTTTTATCATTTTTTATCATTTATCATTGAACTTTGTTAACTCACTCTTTTATATCAATAAAGTATATTGTTGCTTCTCTCTTATGAGTGAACTGCACTCTCACTCCATTCGCGACACCAGCATAGACTTTGCCCCCACTGAGAGGATGCAGCACCGTGCTGCTGCATCCCCTCTTCAGCTGGATCCTGCATGTTGACCTCCCCTTGTCATATTCAGAAAAAGGAACTGAAAAAATAATTATGAATAGTATATGAAATAGTATTAGTCGTAACTGCCTGCCAGGGTTTTAAAATATCTGCAGAGTATAATCTTGAAAAACAGGCAGTCAGAAAAACAGAGAATAAAATGCCAGAATTTTGTTTTGTGGCCTTAATCACTTGACCCCAATTTATAGCTAGGCTGCAGAGATGCTCAGATTAGAGAGCAGTGAAGGGCACCAATGTGTAGATAAACAGAGAGAGAGAAAGAGAGAGAGAGGCTCTTACCAGTTTAAAAGGTTGCAAACTTTTATACATTCATACCTCCAGCACACGTATATGCTAGATTCATTCATTTGTCCTCATTGCCACTAGGTCATGCAGATGACTGTCATTTAAATATTCTTTTTTGTTTCCCAAATACAGGATAGCACAACTATAAGCAACAATATTTGGGACAATTACTGTCAAACCTAGAATTTTTTTGTTTTTTTAACAGTAGCCATATGCACAAAAATTGCAGAACGGTGCATGCACATCCATAATAGTCATGCCAGAGTGAAAATTAAAGCATATATTGCCCTCTGGAGGCTCCAGCGACTAAAAAAAAACCTAATCCCTAATTCTTCCGTTGATGACAGAAACCTATAGGACAAATTAAGTAGAGTGTAATATATGAAATAATGCATTCATTAATTCATCCAAGAAGAAACTGAAACAACTAAAATATTAATGTTTTCGTTGTCTTCAATCAGAATGATGAAGTGCAAATAAGTTATTTTTGTACATGGGCTAGTAATTTTTGTGCATATTTGCAAGGCAGGTATATGATGGGTTTCTCCTCTCTGCTTGGAGCAAGAAAGTGATTACTTTTGTCCGTCATCGACTTAGGTTATTGCATAGAGACATGTCAGTATTTTCTTCTGTTACCATTTTAGAGCAGCAGAAATACTGTGCTTAGCCCTTGTAAAAAGTTCCATCAAAAGCTGCATAAAAATAAGATCAAGAAGCCTCTGCTGGTATGAGTGGGAAGAAAAAAAAATCAGACACCTTATATTCTTAACACCATGCATAAAAAAGTAAAATATAAATAAATAGGCAGGCAGGAAGCAACACATTCACATTGTTTCACAGCTTGTCAACAGCTGACTTTTTTGACAGTATCAGCACATTTCTATTTGTAAAACTAACGCAGATGAAAAAAAAAGTCATTCAATATTTCTATCCAAAATGCTGGCTGCATTACATTTCAGACTTTGTTCCTTCCACATCACACACCCAAAGGAAATAACTAATTTTTGTTTAAGAACCTGAAACAGTACAGCATCAAGAGTTGTCTGTGTCCACAGTACTTATATGGTCTTCATCACAACAGAATTTGATCAGCTTGGAACCTTTAAAACATGGCCTCCAAGTTTCCCAGTTAAGTAACGAAGCATTACATTACCCTCAGATCACAACTATGTAAGGAAAGCTTTCAGGTCACATTTTTCAAAGGCACTCAGAAGTGTTAATATGATGCCTTTAAAAACCGTGTAGGTATCTCAGCTGTTAAACTTCCCTAGGACTTTAAAATTTGTTAAAAGCAACTTGGCCAAATATGTGACAGTTCAAGTAGGGAATCAGGCCAAGATGCACTAGATTATCCTTCCTTCCTTAAACATAACCTATTGTGTGCAACTACAGTGAACTTTTCCTCCTATATAATCAGAGAGGCTTTATGCTTCAATGTTGCAAAATATGATGCTATTTTATTATACTTCCTTGGCTTTCCCCTCAATATCTTAATGGATCACTCTTTTATTTCCTCAACTCTGATTAATTTACTTTTGAACTGGCACGGTTTCAGACCACAGCTTACAAAAATAAAATATCTGTAACCATGAACTCTCTAAATTTTATGCCAATTTTCTCTAAACACCTAACAGTTAAGCTTCTCTTTCATCCTGTGGTAATAAAAAGGAAAGATATACCTGTTAGAAATAATAACCTTTTTCTGATTACTTCCAAAACTAAACTAATGCAAATGCTACATTTCTGACAACTGTCCTAATTTCAAGCTCTATTTTTTGTTCTATATTTTTTGTAAGCATACCTGGAAAATATAGTTCCATATGTCATCAAATGTTCTTAGACTAGAAGCATAACTTGAGCCCCAAAATATACATCAGTGTTTTGGCACCCAAGATCCATGTACCAGCTGAGGACTACAGATCACATTAGATCATGACTACAATGCAATCAAAGGAAACATGCAGAAAGACAGTTTATATTAAGTAGTTAATCATTCCATGAGAGCAAAACTGGAGGTGCAAATTTTGTGGGTGTAGAGAGAGGCATAGTTGCAAATCTTTATAAAGTGTCTTCTCTTCAAAAATACTAAAAACCAGAAAAAGCTGTTCTCCAAGTCTACCATGTTATTGCTCCCTTCCCTCCTTCCCAAACATTCTCTTAAAAATAGATATTAGTTATATCAAAGTTTTGGATCCAAGCACAGTGGTGTTTTACTGTGATTTTAATAGTGGATCTCTTCCTCAAATGTCTCAAGTTACATTTGGTCCATATTTCAGTACCCAAGTATATACACGTAATTTATTCCTTGCAGAATCCTAGCCAGCATTTTTACTGGTATGGATGCTTGTTAATGGAGCCATTCTGCATCCTTTGCCAAGCTATCTTTGAAAGCCAAAATCTAAAAGAGCAAATTCAGCTAAGTGAAAAATACCCTTGCTGTACAAACAGAAACTGCATATTTTTCCAACAAACGCTAAAAGTTCAATGTATTATCGCATGGACGTGTACACATAGTTTTTGCTGATGCATTTCAAGGTACTGATGTTACAGGTTGCTGAGATACTCATATGCATTTTGATTTAGTGGAAAGACTGGATCCTTATCTCACAGGATCACACCATAAACTCTGAGACCGCAAGTCTTAAGCAGCCCAGATCAAAAGCAAGGATTGGGTTAACCCGAAACTATCGATATGAATAAATACAAATTTATTTAAGTATCTATATTGAAATTCAACTTACTAACTGTGGTCATGATCAGGAGAAAATAATGGATTCTAGAGCAATAAAACATAACGTGAATGCTCATAAGGTCTTGATGTATGTGGAGAATAGTGAAACATCTCTACCCAATATATTTCCACTTGCTGAGGAATACTTATGGAGGGAAGCTTTTGGGACAAGCGATTCTCTTCCTATAGCATGTAACCACCTTTTGGTACAAAATATTTATCTGGCTCAAAATAATGATGTTTGTTTCTTTGTCATTCCAAACTGAGCAGGAAGCAATAGCTGGATTATCATGAAATTGGATTTTGAAGATGGAAGGGAGATGGAAAAAGGAGATTGCTTTCTTTTCCATTCAGCCACTGAATCTAAACAACTGGCTACTTGTACAGCTCAGCCTTACACTGAATGTGGCCTCTACCTGACCAGATTTCAAGCACTCTATTTCTGCAGCAACAGCTGAAGATTGTGCTCCCTCGCTTAACTTTATGTTTCCTTGGAACAATGCCAAAAGAATGAAATGAAAGCGCATCAGATAAGAACACTTAACCAGAGGCAAGCTACATTTTCAACTTTAAAATTCCTCTCAGTCTAGTTAGTTTTCCAAAGATGTAACAGGAAAAGAACTTTTCATAGGAGAACACAGGAAAAAAAAAAACTTTTCCTTTTCAAGGAATAAGAAAAGAATAAGAGCTGGGAATATCATTACACCTCCTCCTAGTAGAAAGGAGAACCTTTCTCCATCCACAGCCTTGGGTAACTCCTAATAAAAAACCAGTAATCAATTACAGACTAGCATTTAGTCAAGAATTTTTGAAAATCAGTCTGTAAAGTCTTTGCTTGTGAAACAGGCACAACCAACATCATTTTTTGTTTGGAGGTTTATAAAATTTATATATTCAGCTCATCACAAAAAAGTGCAGTATCGACAGTATAAGCAACTCAATAGAAAATTACATCTACTGTTGTTTGAGTCAAAGTTCTGAAAAAATTATCATGACCTTACAAAGACTATCCTTTGTTTTACTGTCGTTCTCAAAGCTAAGAAAGGGAGAGGATGAAATGGCTGTGTATGCATTGGCATTATGAGTGCATTGCAGTTTTATGCTCCAGAAACTACTCTGAAGGAAAGATGTAGAGATCAGTGGAAGGGGATAATGATACCAATAAGTCTCCTTGACTATTATTATTGGTAGAAATACATCCAGGAATATCTTCTAATTAAGTAATTGTTATTAGAATCTCAGTCAGCCGCGAGCACTAATTCTGACTACTCAGTAGCCATAAGATAGTCCTAGACACAGATCAGCAATTACTAAAATCTGGTGCAGAATAATTTGTCCCTGCGTTGACTATAGAAACGACAGGCATGCTCCTGGTTTATTGTATTAAGTTATCCTTTGCTGTGGTTTCCAGTTGCTTTAAGAGAAGCCACAAATGTCCAAGCTCCTTTTCTTATATAAGAAAGGATTTCAAAGCAGACTGCATTAGAAACAAAATCTTTGGTATTAGAGCTTAAATGGCAACGGAATGTTATTTTAAAACCCAAATATTGAGCCCATAATATCAAAATAAATTACCAAATAATTCAATTTCTACTCTTTAACATTTGAGATATCAGTGCATGGCAGTCTCTCTCCACTGTCTAGTGTTGATTTAAACTCTATTCCTGCACCAGCTTGCATGAAATCATCTTCAGTACCCTGAGCTTTCAGAGAAAATTCAAGGTACAAAGATGTTAGAAACCTAGTGTGCCTGTACTCCTGAAAGAACTGTCCAAATTCATTTTTCTACCAGGGGAAATATTTTCCTTCATCAGCTGTGGTATTTATTTAAGTTTAATATCTTTCTAGTGATGCTGTAAGGAATAAGCGACCTGATGCTCTTTTTTTTTTCACAGGTCTGTAGAAAAAGGATAATGACTCTGCACACAACAAATTACAGTAGGATGTTGACAGCAGACTCATAGGAGACTCTAGCTTCTACTAATTTGGAGAATTTCAAATTTAACAATCAGAATGCATTTTAACATTTCCAAGAGAATGCAAAAGTATAAAAATATAAGTACACATTATGAATAAATATAATTTGAGAACGGTATGGTTTTTATTTCATTGTTTTAGTCTAACTGATCAATATCCAGTTCCATGCTTTGAACAGGAGAAAGTCTAGAAAAGGAACTGGAAATTGAGCACAGTTAAGCCAGACGTTGATCTTTATTAGTGAAAATGGTTCACATGGAAAACTGACAGAAAAGGGAAGAAAGTTAACACACATGACAAGGGAGTTATCTACTGGTCAGAACTATAAAGACTAGCATGCAGGAATGTTGTATTCTCCTCCGTCATTGGCAACCCATGCAAGACTGAACAAGTCCCTTAATCCTCAAGTGCCTCTGTCATCACCCTCTATGAAGCTGTGATAATGCCTGCCAACTCACTTTTAGTTCAAGTCTGAAAAGCAAATGCCTTACCTAGAAGAAGCCAACAAAAGAGAAAACAGATGGAAGTCTAGCAGTAAAATTGTCAGTTAGGAACAGTAAGATAAAAATTAATAAAGATTCTTTCCTATAGAAAAAGACAATTAAGTAATAAATTCATGGAGGTTTAATGCAACAAAGTCACACAACTCTGCAAGGAAAAATATGAGCCATCCTCCATTCAAAACATATGTCTGCAGTGGATTGCTTCAATTGCAATAAGAATCTTTAATAAAACAAACAGCATAACCATGATACAGAGGTGCTGAAAGGTGTTGAATTCTACAGCCCTGACCTAGCAAAGTATTTCTGTACCTGCTGTATATTAAACAAACAAGTAATCTCATGGACTCTACTGGACTTATTAACACTTTATTGGAGCAGATACAAGGAATTCAAAACTTGCAATTGTTATATTTTTTTTAAAATAAAGTATACCACATTTCAACATTAGACAAGGGATGGTGCAAAGCACAACTGCTAAGACCCTGGAGGCTAGGAAACCTGAGTCTGAAAAGACAAGTCTAAAAGCAGACATACCAAGAGATATTTTAACTTTAGAATATATCCAGAAAATATAATGGTAATTTTGGATGTTTTTCTGTTTCATTAAGAAGAAGGATAATATATTTTTTTGAAGGTAAGAACTTGTTGTGTTGCATACAAGATTTCTATGGTCAAAATCGCTTTACACAAAAGGAGTTCTAAAGTTTGCTTAAAAGCTTGAACTTTTCAGCCTTCTTATGCTTGCTTGAGTGACAGAATGATATTATTCCGAAGGTTGCACAGTGACTCTTTGATCTTAAAGCTTGTAAAGGCCGCCTCACATGTACGTGTTCTAATATTCGCAGATAATCTGACTTGAACTTCAAGGCTGTAAGACCTTGGATCAGTGATTTGCAATTCAAGTGCCTCAGAAAAAAAAAACCAGCTTAGACTTATTAAGCGTTGTTGTAAAGCTATTACAGGCAACTTTTTTTTAAGCAGCTTCGAAAGTTCTGTCCAGAAACTTTGCCCACATAAATACATACAGAAGGTCACCAATATCACTGTGGGCTCCCTTGGGTCTCCTTTTCCCTCTGCCACTCCATAAGAAAACCACTCAAGATTTTAAGTGAGAGTTAATCAAAATAATAAAACACTCAAGCAAGTGACCTAAGAAAATAGGACAGAAGAATTTACTTCTCCAGCTGCATCCTGTAACTCTACCCCTTTATTGTTATATGTCGTTTTTACTGCAGTACAACTTGGGAACCCTTAGGCAAGGATTGTCATTATGCAGTGTGCTGTGCAGAGAAATAAAAGGGAAAAGAGTGTTAAAAACTTAAAAGATGAGATACTAACACTAAATTCTGAACATAATGCAAACTGTAAAGAGACAGCCTCAAATGACCTGGTATTTGTCTGTGGAAATCCATCTGGTTCAGAAGCCCAGCCTGATTGACAAGAGGTCCTCCAAGGCTTGACCATTCCAGCCTGGCATCAGAAATGTCCTAAGTGGGAAGTGACTGCAGTGTGGGGACAAGGCTGTACCAAGTCACAGAAACAGTGCACTGCTCTGAAGAAAATGGAAATGGCTGAGCCTATGATTTGTGCTCTGTACAAATCCAGTTATGCCAAAGTTCACTCAGACTAAAGTACTATTCTGTTTCTTCTCCGCTTTTCCATCTATCTGCTCTGTCTCCTTTGGCCTTCTTCATATTTTATATTGTTGTTCTTTCTCAGTCACTGCATGAAATAATGATGCTCCTTTATCAGTTGCATTTAATCACTGTTCCATCTTTATTTTAAAATTCAGAGTTTGCATCAGCAGTTTTCTTAATTGCTGTCACAGGTGTGAGATTAAATATACTGATTCTTGCCATTCAAATTTGTGTTTTCTAAAGAGCAACAACATATACATTTTAACATTGTACTTGAAAGTACATAATGTAATACAGAAAATAGTACAAGGGAAATGACAAATTATGGCTATTGGGAGATGTACAACCTTCAACATCTTTATTTACATTTTCTTAAATGCTCATAGTAACAGTGCATTGGATGTAAACAACATTCTTCCAAAGGATATTGTTAAGCAAATCAAAAGAATTTGTTAGTTTTTGTGGTGATCAGTTTAAAGAAAGAACAGACTATAACCTTTAGGATCATGTGTAACCGAAGTCATTAACAATTTAAGACATTTCTGAGACATTAAATAGTAGCCTACTGTTACAGCCTTCAGTGTCACCAAGACTGGGAGGATGAATGCTAGCAGTGGAAGAGATATAATAATAATTTAATAACTAAATCCTTCCTGTGTTTCAATAGCAGAGAATTCATCGGAAATGAAAGCCTCACAAATAGCAGGATGTAACAAAAACCAATACAATGAACAATAAGATAAAACTAAGGTTTGAATTAAAATCAGATTATAAAGAGACTTTACAGTAAGAGATTGTTTCCTATTACACAAAGTCAATCAATAAGTAAGCTGCTTTATGTTTCTAAAGGTACGGATCACACGTATCTTTATCTAGTTTTCTTGGATAGCTATATGTAGCCTTCATTCTTTTTGAGGAACAACGACATCTTGTGATCTGCATTTTTCCAAGCAGAAAATCAGCCTGGGCCCCAAGCCCACCCCAGGGCATTAATCCAGAAGTTCAGATCTGAAACTTGGCCTAGTGCCCCACACCTTGTTGCAGTGGAGCTGGGGAGCCAATTGCGCTGCCAGAGATCTAGGAAAACTAGTCCCCAGCGAAGACTATGAGGTTTACTACATCACAAAAAGTGCCATAGAGTTTAAAAGATCTGTTTCATTAATGGAAATACATCCACATTTGAAGTAATGAAAGAACTATGCATTTTCTACACATTTTCTGTGAGGAGACCATCCACGACAAAGACTCTTAGCAGTAAGCAATTTTTGCAGAGGAATATAATAGGAATATATCAAATGTAAGATCACATGATTGAAAATTTTTCAAGTGCATTATAATATGTAGGACTAGACCTTAAGTTGTGTTCTCTAACTAGAAGTTACTGTACTATTCCATCATTGCAGTTTTACTGTTTTCATATAATCTCATGAATGTTTGGGACACCTGTAATTTTTCTTTTTTCCTTTTAACTACTTTCATTAATTCTATTACTTCACTGTCTATTAATTCCAAGTGATAGTTGCTGCTATTTTGTACTGTATTTTCTCTTCTTTTTGTTTCCTCCAGGTGTTTGGTCTGTCATTTAAAATTACAACCTCTTTAGGCTATGGACTAGGCACCAGATCCAAACATGATAAATCTTCACCTTTAACTGGGTTTACAACACACTATGGAAACACATTAAATAGATAGATAGATAAATAAATAAATACAAGTGATGTTGCAATTAACAACCACAAGGCTACAAACTGGTTATGATATCAATAGGAATGCCATATGCAATAGGATACAGAATTGTACCATAAATTCAGAATGTAAACCCCTGTTTTAAATTCCACCTCATTCTATTCAGAAATTCATGGACTCAAGTCAATTATTTTATTCACTCTTCATGTCACAATAGGAAACAAACATTTTGCCCTTTTAATAGAGACTTTGCTAATGAGGATATCGGCTGTTCTCCAAGTCTCTGTCCTGCAAGGCATCTTAAAAAGATTGCACATCTTTTTCTCTGTAAAAACAGTTGAAAGCTTTGTATGTAACTACTTTGTGCAGTGGAGGTGAAATTAAAGTTCAAATTTAATGAAGTGTTTTATACCTATGAAGACTATTAAATGTTTCTTTATACTAATTTTTGTATTTTAAAATTTTAATTTGTCTGTGTGACAAAAAGCTAACCATAAAAATTAAATTTTACTATTATCTCATAAAATGATTTTTTAAAGAAAATTACAAAATAAAAATTACAAAATAAATGGTACAATACCTGTATCATTTATATGCATTCCTATATGCGTTTTATACAACAGAACTTCATAAGACATATATTAGAGCTGTTCTTTGTAGTTAACATGTTTAAGTAGGTCACATTAGACACATGCTAATTATTTATTTCTTTTTAGGGTTCTATTCTGTCTATTTGCTAAGCAAACCAGTGTATAGCAACATGCAGGAAGGGATTAAAAAGGATTTGTAAAACATATCAAATCCATAGCTAGGTGTTTGAAAAGGATATGATATTGGAGCTTCACTCTAGATGCAATAGAAGAAAATGTACAACATACACCACAATGTGTGTTACGTTTCCCTTATCTACATTTTGACTTATGCTTTCCTGTCTTTACATTTTGCTGAAAAATTGGCATCTAACTTGAGTGCCACTATTTATGGTTAGTTTCCCTATATGCCAATTAAGGGAAATAAGTTTCTCCAGAAGACATTAATGTAGGTAGCTATGTTCTGATGCTAATGTTAGGAAGCATGAATATGATGTGCTACTAGTGATTTCTCAAGAACCTTTTATGACATTCAGTCTGCAACTCACTCAATTCAAACTTCCCTAGAATAAATTCTAGGTACCTTTTTAGTAAATGCAGGCAACCGCCAGCTTCTTTCCTATTACTTATAAGGCAATATGTTACAAAACAGACAATGCAATCAGTGAATAGATAGCAGAGCTGCTCTGATTTCTCTGGTATTTTTTGTCATTCATCACTCTATATTTTTTATTTTGCAGGAAAGGTGTAAAAAAAAATTAAACAGACCTAGAGACTTGAATTCTGCATGCCAGGAAAAGTGAAATATGCAAGTAAAGAATGAAATGGCAAATGGATCAAATTGCTTGTTCAGTTAGTATAGTTGGTGTTAGCTGATTTCATTTATATCATATTTCCTCATTAAAGTATTTCCTTCTCTCTCTGTTAATTGATAGCCTTTCATAGAAGACAGTGCTGTGAAATAACATCATTGCAAAGTTTAACTAGCTGAGTCTGAACTCTGACAAAATTCTTAGAGATTTTTTATATTGGAGGCTAAACGTGATAATCGTATAATAATTAATAACACAAAAGAGAAGACTTACAAGACATGAAAGACATGCATTATTAGGGGAAGATATATAGCTTACACATCTTGATAATGTGTGAAGGTCACACATGAAACAAATTTACCTAAAATGTGTGTGTAACAGATGTGCACAACTGTTTTATCACATATATTTACAATGTGATTTTTTTAACTGACAATTCATATTTTTCCAACTCACATAATTGAATGTATGTTTAATTTTTATCTTTGGAAATAATCTCTGTTTATTAGGTGGGCTAAATTATTACAGGTCTGAATACCTCCCCAGTGTTAACACTTTTTAATGTATGAGGTATCATTACGTGTATTTTATAAGAACTAAGACTGTGAAGATAAGAGCCAGATTCACAATATTTTTTAGACACATAAAAATTCTGGAGCTTAAATTCACCTGTAAATCTCCACTTCCACATAGCCCAAGCTATCTAAAGAACAGATAAAACCCATGGTATCTTACTGTTTACTTTTGGGGTTTTCCAGGTATTTAAAGTTGTCTTGTGACCAGTATCTAGTCAGTCTCAACAAGTCTTAGTATCTGGCTCCTATAACCAGAAACTATAAACTAGGCTATGGATCAATGACTGCAAACAACAGAGTCCCCAAGGCTTGACAAGTTATTGGTCATTAGCTGAGACACACAAGCTATCATTTTCCAGATCACTGCAATTGTAACAGAAAACAATTTAATTTAAGACACTTCATTGTGTGAAGGGCGTGTGTACAGGCTCTCAGACAAAGCTAACAACAGCTAGGTGTCAGGTCTGTTTCAGTCTCCTTCATTTTTTTTTCCAATACAAGATTTAAAGAACTGTAACAAGAAAGCACAACGAATCTATTATAAATTGAGATGGCTAGAATACAAAACCTCTTTCAACATGACAAATGACTACCAATAACAGTTTATCTGTAGTCATGAAATACTTCTAAAATACCTGAAAATGAAATGAGATGTAGGTAGGACTAGCATTCTAGTCTTATTTTGTGAAAAGTGTGTTATATTTCAGCCTCCATTTTGAGTATACAGTTGATTACATCCTTCAGAACAAATTGTAACCAGCATATTGGATTGTACCTTTACTCTTAAGTGTCTGGCTTTTAACAAAGGAAAAATGAGTTTTGAATGTCTCTTGCTTAAGTGAAAGGATGCTTGTGTTTCCACACTCTTTTCTGTCTCAATATCAGTAGATGAGTTACAAGAGGAAGAAAAGCAGAGAAAAATCTCATCTCACACATAGCCTGGACCTAAGATTCAGATTCATTAAGTTTTGTTGCCAGAAGACAGAGTACGCAGGTGTTTACTATTTATACACTGTGCCAAATGGGAAATGGTGGATGTGGGCATGCCTGCCCGCAACACACTTGTTTCCAAAGAGAAGTTTCTGTATTCTTTACAGGATCTGCCCCACATTTCCAAAGCCAGCTGTGTGACAGACTGCTAACAAGAGCAGAGCACTGCAAAAAGTATGTATAATGTATTGGGCATGCTTAGGAAGAGCACTGTTAATCCTGAGCAGCTAGCATGGCTTTTCATATGCCAAAGAAAGAACACCAATTAAGAAAAATACACTCTTGGTTGTTCCTAAAAGGCTACACTGAAGGGATGGTGCAGCCTGTGTTAAACTCAGTAGGTCTGGAAGAAAAAGTGGGATCCATCACCACAGTGGAATGATCATCTACAAAGTGAAGATAAACAGGAGAATGTGTCTCTGTAGGGTTACTATAGGGTCCATTTGTATTCACCATTTCAATATAATAGTATGATACTAAACTTCCACTGACTTATGAATATGTCCAGCACTTCCCAAACATTTCTTCGAATCCTTTCTCTATCTCTTCCCTTTTCAATAATATTATATCATATCACTGTTGCAGCATTAATAACATTGATGTCATAGTTTGGATTATTTTCCAATCAGTTTTTACTCTGATAATCCGTAAAGACTGCAGCTGAAATGCTTCTAGTCACAGCTCTCAATAATGGATGCATTTAGTCAAAGGTGCTTTCTCCTGCAGAATAGGGTGTAGATTATCCTAGTGAGAGGATTTTAAATCCCATCCATCCCTTGCTGTTCATGGGATGGGGTGTTCTTTTCATGGCATACCCATTTGTTTGGCCAGCTACACATGGAGTCAGCTGTACTGATGTGGCAGTTGTAGAAGGTATATGAAATATTGACCAGTATACAAAAAAAAATCGACAATGCCTTACTCTGAAAAGCAATGGATTTCTTCTGGGCCTAACTCTGCTCTTTTGTGTTTAAACTCTCATGAGATTTCATGGTGAAACATGAATATTTGAGGATTCTTGATTAGGTTTGAAAATGCATATATGATTATACTCCTTCTAAAATATTCATGCCACTAAAACATCCCATGGATCCCAGATGTTTTATAAAGTTAGTTCAGAACTGTGGCTCTGTTCTGCAAAACCATCTCTTTATGTGAAGACTAAAGCTTGTTTTCTAAAGAATAGTAATATCGTGCCCTTCTGAAACGCAAACTGTCATTGCTGAAATATTTATCAGATCTCAAAAATATTAAAAGTCAAAAGCTGCCCACCACTCATCCATACGCAGAGATTCCTACACTGAATCGGCTTCAGCACTCTGAGTGGTATATGGCTATAAGTGAATACCAATTTGAATGTAGTGGCAGTGATTTATGTTTTCCTATCCAGAATCTTATTATTTATTTAAGCATATCTTAGGATCCAGGACTAGTACTGAAATTGTTTCGGTTATATTGATTGTCCTTATAGCACTGAGTACTTCTTATCTATCCAACTCTGCTGTTCTGTAATTAGCCACTCATCATGAGAAATGACACACTTCAATTTAATTAGCTTTGAAAAACATCCACATTAATCTGTTGATATTTTTCATGCAGAATGCCCACACAGTCTCACAGATATGTTACAAAGATATGCTTTTACCTTTTTTTGTTTCTTTGTTGTTTTCTGCGTCACAAGGCTGGTGCAGAATCACAGCTGCTAACAGGTATTATTTGCTGCAAAAGGATTTTGTTTAATTATTTAATGTCTTCCCGATTTAAGGAACCCATATTAATTATTTAATTAGCATTCTGCTATAATTAATTGAATGCTCACAAATCAATTAAAAGCTGCTTACCTTTTGTTAGTTCAGTAACTTCAAAGGAGCCTTCTGAGAAAAGGCAAAATTTACACAGTACAGAAAATCCCATCCTCACTTTAAAAGACACAGTGGAAACACAGTAGTCTGTCCTAGGCAGTGCGTTGCCATTTGGGTAGCACAGCAGACAGCTTTCTAGCACTCTGAATTCACGGGTTCTCCTTTGTGAAACCAGTAATCACAGCAAATTCATCTAGCATTCAGGCAGATGTTCTCTGCTCTTCCATGTTTATGCTTCTGTTTCTTTGTTTTTCTAACAGTCATAAACTTCCAGGCCACATTTGTTTTAGACGAGTTGTTCTTCCATTAATGTTACCCTTTCAGCACAAAAGCTCTCCTCCCCCTTTTGTGCTTACCTTCTGACATATTTATGTGTATTTGTCATATCCTCACAACCTTTAATTTACAATACTATACAAACCAAGCTCTTTATATGTCCTGTCATGAACAAGCTCCCCATTCCCCTTATCTTTCTTGTAGTCCTTCTCAGGTAATGCTCCAGGCTGAAATCCACCTTTCCTGAATGTGACCCAAACTGCATGCAGATACAGTTTTAAGTCTCACCAATGCCCTATACAAAAACATTGACTTTATTTCATCTCTTCAAGAAACACCTTTCCTGATTCATTCCAAGGGTGCATTACAGGTTTTACAGTCTCATCACACTGACAATCAGAGATGAGTCTGAACTAGCTAGTCACTTAGGTTGTTCTCCACAGCCATCATTTCTAACTCATCAGGTTACAGCCGAAACAACTGTGATTAGATTGTCAGCACATAATTTTGCATTGTTGCATTTTATGCCTTATCTACTTACGGCCCTCTTCCTCATTGTTTTGTTGGGTTTTTTTCCTTAGTGCTTTGCTGCACTGTTGATTCTTTCCAATTTTGTTATCAGAAATCCTTTTTTCTTAAGATGATTAATGAAAACATTAAACTAGATCTGCCCAAACACTAGTCCATGAAAAATTCTACATTTGACTCCTTCCCTATTTATTTTTTCCAATTTCAAAACTACTTATGCTCTTTTCCTTTCCACTTCTTTTACGTGATACTTCTACAATTCTCCATCTTCATTAACAGTTTTTCGTATGGAATCACATATGTTTGTAAAGTATAGCTGGAGAAAATCTACCATGTCTCCCATGCCTTGAATTATATACTAACAAATTCTGGTGCAGTTGGCCCAGCTTTAGTAATTAATGTTGCTTTTTAGATCTATTCTCTCTTTATTAAAATTCTATGGCTGGCATGATAATTTCCTTCAACATTTATTATAAGGTGTTGCATATTACTGATGACATGTTATCAGCTCTGTAGTCATCCAGATAACTGATTCCCTCCCCAGTCTCTTAAATACAACCGCTATGTCTGATATCATGTGCTACCATTCTTTCCTGCGAAAAAATAATCACCCTTATTGAAAATAAGGCACAATAGTCACTTAACTTTGAGAGATCATCTTGAATTTCTATCTCATTCTTAGTACATAATCGCTTCCTTTGTTCTTCATTTGTTTACTTTTTGTTTCTAGAGCTAAAGAATCTTCTGCTACTAGTTTTAATAATTTGCAAGGTCTAATTCCATGACCTATAACAGCTCCCTATTTTAGGGCTTATCCCTATGTTTCAGATCTCTAAAAAATGCTTTTTTGGTGTGAATATTGTTTTTATGTATGTACACTGAGGGTTTTTTCCCTATTTCAGCATTTTATATGCTTCTTGAAAAGGCTGTTTTCTCAGATTTTGGCAAGTCCCTTCTTACAGGCTTTTTGCTCCTTTTTTTTTGGAATACAGATTCCTGAGAGTTTCAGCACTTAATCTTACAGAATTCCAGTGGTTTTCATTTTCCAATTCCCAAACTCCTAGCCTAATGGACCTTTCCCAACTAGTTCCTTTATCTGAGTGATCAGTTTTAGTCAAAATATTTTCACTGTCTCTTACCAAATCATCTGTGATGACTTCATCTAAACATGTTATCCAAAGCTCATTCTTCTGTAATACCCCAAAAGCTGAACCTGGAGTAATAACACTTTTTACTGGTTCAGCAATTATTTGGTGAAGAAGGTTGCTAGCAATCTCATCCAGGAATTTCAAGCACTACCAACATCAAACTAATGTGTTCTTTCAAACGACTTTCTGGGAAGAAAGAACATTGTGGTGGGTTGACCCTGGCTGGACATCAGATGCCCACCAAAGCTGCTCTATCACTCCCCCTCCTCAGCTGGACAGGGGAGAGAAAATATAGCAAAAGGCTCGTGGGTCAAGATAAGGACAGGGAGATCACTCACCCATTACTGACACAGGCAAAACAGACTCAACTTGGGAAAAAAAATAGTATAATTTATTATCAATCAAATCAGAGTAGGATAATAAGAAATAAAACCAAATCTTAAAACACTTTCTCCCCACCCCTCCCTTCTTCCTGAGCTCAACTTCACCCCAGAATTCACTACCTCCTCCCCCCCAGCAGTGCAGGGGGATGGAGAATGGGGGTTGCAATCAGTTCATCACACGTTGTCTCTGCCACTCCTTCCTCCTCAGGGGGAGGACTCCTCACGCTCCTCACACTCTTCCCCTGCTCCAGTGTGAGGCCCTCCCTGAAATTCTCCAACATGAGTCCTTCCCATGGGCTGCAGTTCTTCACAAACTGCTCCAGTGTGGGTCCCCCGCAGGGTCACAAGTCCTGCCAGCACACCTGCTCCAGCATGGGCTCCTCTCTCCACAGGTCCACAGGTCCTGCCAGGAACCTCCTCCAGCATGGGCTTCCCACAGGCTCACAGCCTCCTTTGGGCATTCACCTGCTCCAGCATGGGGTCCCCCATGGGCTGCAGGTGGATATCTGCTCCACTGTCAACCTCCATGGGCTGCAGGGAGACAGCCTGCCTTGCCATGGTCTTCACCATAGGCTGCAAGGGAATCTCTGCTTCGGTGCCTGGAGGACCTCCTCCCCCTCCTTCTTGATTGACCTTGGTGTCTGCAGAGTTGTTTCTCTCACATATTCTCACTCCTCTCTTCCGGCTGCTGTTGCTGTTGCACAGCACCTTTTTCCCTCTTCTTAAATATGCTGTCACAGAGGTGCTACCACCATTGCTGATGGGCTCAGCCTTGGCCAGCAGCGGGTGCATCTTGGAGTTGGCTGGCATTGGCTCTATCGGACATGGGGGAAGCTTCTAGCAGCAAACCGAATACAAACATTAATGTAAAAACCAGTAACATTTATTCCTGGTGATAGTGCATATCATCATCAATATCTGATTCTAAGATCTACAGCATTACAAAACATCATTCACCATAAATAGTCTTGTCATCCTTCCACAATCTTGACCAATTGGTTTCCTCTACTTTATCTATGTTCATTTCATTACAGTCTATCAAAACACAAATTTCGAATGAGTCTTATTACCTGAAACATACTTCAGTACTCTCTTTCCTGGCAAATGTCTACCTACTTCAGTGCATGTGTTCCCACCATCATTACTGTATCACCATACCTTAGTTCTACTTATAATGCCACTATCAACTGTAGTTGGCCTGAGTGCTGGCATCTGTGTATGAATATTACCATTATTTCTGATTTTCTCAGCTGTTTAACCAACCATATCATATACTTTAGTGTTCATAGCAGCACACATACTGTCTTTTTGCCTCTTCTGGGAAGTGTTATTGATGACAAGTGCTTGTTCAGTAGATTCTTCTCACAACAAGTATTGAAACAAATCAATCATAGTAATATCTCATGCTTTGTCAGCCTAACATCCCAGGTGACCACAGTCAGCTCTGAGGTCCATCATTTAGGAAGAGTGTTTTCTTCAGGAATGTCTCCAACAGCTCAACAGCGCAGTCCTCCTTACAGCAATAATCAATATGATAAAAACAACTTCTGATTGAAATAAATAAAAAATTATCAATCAATGCTTTAAAAGACAGCAGCAACTGTTCTGCAAGTTGCTCTAATAGTCAAATTCTGAAGATATTCCATACTTCCAGTTCAGAAACTGGAATGCTGTGGATTCACACATACATATTTCACTTCTGCCAACCTGAAATAACATTCTTCAGTTGTGGTTTTTTATTCTGCTAAATCTTTTTCTGTTGAACAGCAGAGTAGGATAGAATATATACTTTCCCTATATGGTAGATATAGATATATAGATATATAGATATTGAGATATTGAGATATTGAGATATTGAGATGTAGATTTTGAGATATAGATCTAGGTATAGATATATTCCATATAACATAAGAGTTTGCCTACACCAGCAAATTCTCCATATACTCTGTATCTGGTTATCACCAGTTGCTGTAAGGATCTCTGCAAGGACTGATACTGGAGCCATACTGGAACAGAACTGATCAAGGCAATAAATTTTTGTACACTTCAGCATGAGCATTTATTAGTGTCAGTCAGGGATTATTGATTTTTTGTGTGTCTTGTCAGTCTTTATAAACATTAAATAAATCGCCATACACTTTGTCTTTACATTTTTGGCATTTTAAAATATGGTCTTGCTTAGTAAAACTAAAGATGTCAAAGAACAGAATCTGCAGTAGAAAACATGCAGATACAGTAAGTGGCAAAAGGCACTTGCCTCTGCAAAATTCTAGCAGATATAAAATGAGACTAACAGTAAGTGAACTCTATATAATAAGTAAATACATATATGTACACATATATATAGTAATCTGATTTCCTAAAACTTTTGATCAATTATTCAAAAAAAAAGAAGGACACTAATCTTAAAGTATTTACTAGGAAAAGAATGCATCCACTCACTACAGGAAAATTAAGAAGGTTTTGGCATTTATGTACAGATGTTCTACTTTGTTCTTGAATTTCCTGAAATCTCAGAGCAATATATTCAAGAAATTGAGAATTACAATAGAGAGAAAAGCAGCCATCAATTCCAGTGCAATGTGACACTGTCTAATAATAAACTGTCCAATGGTTATAAGAAAAGGAAATCCAATATATATTTACGACACTGATAGTCAAAAGCATATTCTTGTTCAGCTGACCTGCTTATTTTTGATACAGCCAACCCTCATCTTTAAGACAGAAGCTTCAAATAAAATGACACGTGTCAGGAAGTACCTATTCTATTAGAATTTGTATTTTTTTGAAAAGTTGTTAACACTGGCTTTCTAAGGAACTTTTCTTCCAACAGAAGCTGGAAAGAATTATTATTTGTAGGATAATCATGCATGGTGGCCATTGACACAGGGAAGAATCCCACTGTGTTAGTCAGTGAACATACGTATCAATAATTAACATTACTACCATAGCTTATAACTCAGTAAGAAATTCAACAGTTTCATTAGTTTCAAAACACACAAGGACAGTATACAAAAGGAAGACTACTAGTCTAGACAGATCACTGTTCTCATTTCAGTATTTCTTTTATTATTGGAAAAAGATCACTATCAGGTTTATGATGGAAGAATATATTGAAACAAATCAAAAGACTCACATCTGAATCCAAGCCTCAAATCCAATTGTATATAATATTTATGTTTGGCCTTATTTATATTAACCAGGAGGCTTGATGAACACTCTAAAATCTGCAATAATTAAGTTTCTGGATTCATGATAGCTAGGTTAGCTGCGAAGTAAGACAGACAGAAGGCTGAATAAATTATCCTTAATCAAAGTGTTTTTATGTATACCTATATGAAGTATTCTACATAGAGTATTTTTCCACTTCTTTCCCCTGAGATAAGAGTGTGCTACTTCTAAGTTCCTAGCAGTACTACTTCTGGTTTATAATATCATCATAACAACTGGAAATGCTATCCTTTCACTTAGGCACTCAACAAGTGTAGAAGAACTATTATAAAGTAAGTAACCAAATTATTGTTAACAATCACATAAATAAATGTAGTCAATTTTATGCCAATAATAATGTCCTGCCTGGTGAGGAAGGGTCACAAGGGAAATTTCCACAGCTGGGCCACAGCATGGAGTTATTTTGAATTTAGTTTATTGATATCAGATTAAAGTAACTTTATTGTGCCAAATCAGATGATGCCAAGCTAATAATGGGTGTCAAGGAAGAGAAGTGATGCCAGCAAATCCTAATGAAGAACCTCAGTCAAACATGTATTTAGTATCCTAGTTAAGAACACAAAATAGCATGGAAAGCATATGAAATGCAATTATTCAGAGCATATTATAAAGACATGGTTACAGTACATGCACTTTTAAACCACTACGTAAGAGATCTTTCAAAGAAATTGCAGCATTCACTGGAGGAAGAAATAGGCTAAATAATTCATCAAAGCATAAGCTGAACCGCTTTTTATGTCCTGTGCACTTGCATGTTTTGAAGTCCTCTGATAAATATTTTGCTCAGCTGCTGTGTTAAAGTAGTCAGAAATGGTTGTAGTCCCTGTTTCTTGGTAGGTAATTCTTCTTTGTTCCTCTTTTCTTTTCTAAGAACAGCACGGAAAACTCTTTAAGAGCTTCTTATTGGCACAACATCAAAAGATAAAGATTTTAAAATCCAGAGCTCACTGGGCAGTTGTCACAGTTCATGATTTTCTTTTCATCTCTTCATCTCCATGTGATTTACTACTGTTGTATTCCACAGCACTTTATAACACACACCATGCAGCATGTTACTGGGACTTGGGAAGTCTTGGGTTAATTGATTTAGGCAATTAGCACTATGACTTAGAAATATGTCTAGCTGTTTGAAGAGTGTAGCACAGCACTGAAGGAATCCTAATATGACCAAGCTAGGACAGCTTCCCTCATGCCTAAAACAGGTGTGTTTTGGATCATTTCTCCAACTAGGCAGCTGTCATTCCAGCAATCTTGTTGATGCATTAGCACTGGATATAGTAGCTCAAGTTAATTTTGGAAGGACAACTCAAGATAATTTCAATAGCAGTGGCAAAATATCTTTGAATAGAATACTGCTGCTAAGTTATACAGCCATAATACTATTTCCATGCAATGGTGATAACAACTGTCATTACCATGCAGCTTATAACAATAAATTCTATCATAACTGGCTTCTTCACTGACTTCCAACACATTGCGTTTCATCATGCAGCAGTGTGAATGGCCTTTCCAGCAGCAGGTGTATTCAAATACAGAAATAACCATATCTAAACACAAACCCCGAGACATCAAGAGTCAATCCTTCCTTTCCACATGCTTAATTCCAATATGTTTGTCTAGCTACCAATTTGACTACATATGCTTCCAATGAAAAGTTTGCTAATTCACCACTTAATTTTGTAAGACTAAGATTTTTTGTCAATATCCACTGCCACCAAGAATTATATCAACTCTCTGACCAAGTGTCAAGCTCACATTTGCTCTCACACTCATCAAAATTTTCTCCTTCTATGTTGACATCCAGTGAGTTTTTATTAATGTGATTATTTTCCCTTTGAAAGAGAAAGAAAGAAGGAAGGCCAAAACCTATTTTAGACATGAGAAGTAACCATGAAAAATACCAGAAAGAAAGTATTGACGCTATATGGATCATTGCAGACTTAGGTACTCTGCAGATCAATCCAGAGCTCCACTGAGAGACCCATAGACTTTCACACTAACACATACAATAAATGTACTGCTTTTCTTCTTGTAATTTATTAGGCCTATTTCTTCTAGACAGCATGAAACAAAAATGCCTGAAGATTAACCCCTTCTGTACACAGCATTATATATTTTGACCAGCAGAAATACATATAAAACTTTGAAATAAGAGGTCTCAGTTAACAAAAATATTTACACACATACTTTTAAGTTTAATGCCCATTAACATCAAGGCTGTATAAACACTCTCTTTGCTATATCAGGACCTTCATTTCTCAGGCATGAAGTTTTCTAAGGAGTTGCCTCTTTCTAACCTTTATTTATGTCTGGATTTTGAATGTTTCTGTAGCTGTGATGGAGTCATCAGGAAGTCATCTCAGTGTACCATCAGAGGGTAACCTAGTCCTCCAGTCAAATAGCAGGACAATTAACTTGGTGTGAACAGCGATTTCATTAATAGCCCTTTTGTATTACTTGGAAAACTCAGGGTGTGCCAGTAAAATTCCCAATGTGTAACTTGACTCTGTGGGGATTTTTTCAGAGTGGCTGGGTCACAATCTCAGAAGAGATTAGACAAAGAAGTTAAGCAAATAATAACACATAAGTAACAGAAATTAAAAAAAAAAAAAGGAAAAACAAATTGGTAGCTAAATTTGAAAAAGATTTTTCCAGCATTTTTTGGCAAGTAGCTGCTTTTCAAACCAAGATCCTCCCCTTAAGCTGAAGTGAACAACTTGCACACACTTACAAGTCTCCTAGAGACAGTGGTGATCTGTCTGGATGTAATGGTGCATTCACTGCTTTGGTTGGATGTCAGACCTAATAGCTGTAGACATTGGAGGTTTTCTTGCAATGCAGCCAGCAAGTCTTTGGTTTGCTTCTTCTCTGAAACCCTTTAATATGCCACAGAGCACTCTTGCTAAAAAAAAAAAAAAAATTGTGTAACTTTGAAATACATTTTTCTTTCCTTCCACTTTGTTTAGCAAGCAAAAATAATCATGAGGTTGCATAAAGTGTATTTATCTTGTCAAATGCTAAGTGCACGAAGTGGAAATCTATATACAGAATGCCCTAAGAGAAGAAGAAATGAAGATCTAAAACTAATTGCCACAAAGTCACAGTGAACATTTCAAGCAATTTTAGAAATGGTCGTCTTCTACTCAAGAATGCAACCAGACACTGTTTTCCAGTCCTGTTGTTACCATTCATTGTTTTTTTTTTTCTTCCACTTCACAAGTTTGCAGGTATTTCTAAATCCTATTCTATCCCTTACAATTTTTTTTTGGTCATCTTTATGCTTGAAATGAATCTAGGACTAATATAATCTTTCCCAAAAGGAGTTTCAAATTCAGTTATCACCTTATACCAATAGCATATCTTCGCAGCAGTAACAATAACCATTACCTCAGCACTAAAAGAAGACACACTAAAGACTATGTTTCCAGGTTGTACATATGCAGCAAAACTCATATTTATGTCACTTTAAAACAAAACAGATAGTAGACTTATTTTGGGGGAAGAGTCTTTTTTTTTAATGTTCTTTATTTTAAGAGGTCTTAAAATAAATATGATTATATTTACCCAGCCTCAAAATAGTGAATGTGATGACCTTGATCAGGAGGACAAAATGAGGTTCTTCACATCAAAATACATGTCATTTATCTTCGAAAGCATCCACTTAGAGTCACGGAGCAGTTTTACCAGTATGAATTTAAATGATAATTTTGTGTCCCAAAAATGGGGTTTGATAACATTTTTCTTTTATCAATCATTTCAGAATAGGTGAGAAGGGAATACAAAGCTTTTCCTGTAAATTTAGAAAAGGCAGTCTTCTTTTGCTTTATGTCCATCACTGATGTATATTTAGAGTTACAATATATGAAGTGGATATATTATTTGGAATCAGCAGGACTTCCCTATGCAAGTTCTATGACCCAAAGTAGGTCAAGTTTGGTTCTTGCAGCTTAAACAATTTCCTTTTATATGAAAAAATCAATATTCATTTTAAATTAGGAAAAAAATTTATTTCAATGCACAAAATAGTGCTGAACATACACATTTCAATAAAGAAACTGCCTAAAGGAAGATAGCCAGTAAGACTGAAAAGTCTTTTAACTGAAACAATACATCCAGGTTAACCATTAGCCTCAGGTCTTGACCAATATAGTACTAAGGTTATGATACTGATTGTCTTAATTTAACGGAGTTTAAATAAAGGGAGCAAGAGCTTTAGCAAACCCAAGTCTTGCAGAGTTACAGGGAGAAAAAATGTCTTTTCCTAGATTGTGGAAAAGAAACAATTCCTTTCTTTGGGGCTGCAAACGTTTACGAAAGTGGAATGAGTGTTAAAGACTTGGATTTATGCACCCACCAGCCTCTCACCTCCATCCGTTTGCAGTCATACTAACACATAAAAACATTTAACTGGCAGTTCCAAACACCTTTCTCTCTGTAGCAATTGCTCATCTCTCCCAAATTGGAAAAACAATCCCAGAAAACACGCTTAAAGGTTTCCCTAAGAAAAAAACAGTAGTCAGGGGAAAGAGAGATATCAGAGAATTACTCTGATTCCTGCCTATTTCACATACCTGAGAATCATGTTGAACAAACATTGGGCATTGATTTTTTTTTGTTTTTTACTTGTTTCTTTGTTTGTTTTTCAAGAAAGCTCAAATTTGTGCAATGATCTCTGCCTGGAGCAGGCTAATCATTTGGATTCCTGTCCAGTAAAGCAGTAGCAATACCTCTGGAGGCAAATATAACTGAAGTTGCTAGAACTGGCCAGGATGAGGAGAAGAGGAAATGAGATGTGAGCACAAATGAAGACTGAGCTGACATAACAGTCCAGTCTCTCAATTTTTGTTTTCCTGACTGTGGGCAGCAGTGTAGTCAGAGAAGCTCAATCCAAAACCTTTTCAAGCAGAGCAGTTTCAGAAGAAAGGTCATCTGAAGGAAAGACCACAGCCACAAATAAAAACTATTCTTTCTCCCTCTCACTGCCACAAGGTCTCTGTTTAGTTTCTCTCACAAGTGTTCCTGTGTCTAGAATTGCTTCTTTCTGGACAGAACCTGACTGAACTGTAATTTGTGGTTTTACGAGAATTTAGGATGATTAATTTTTGGTATATAGGTTGTTTGCTTTCATTGTTTCCCAATCAGATTGTGTGACTAGGTCAATGATAAGTTTTCTGAATAAAAGAATTTTCAAATGGGAGCACCTCCAGCCAAAACAAAGCTGAGGTGTCCTATCTCAGGCATAGCACATATTTGTGATACTCATTAGACTTTTCAAACCTTGAAACGTTTTCACAGATTTCAGTACCTTGAACATAACAGCTTTATTTAAAAAAAAAAAAAAAAACAAACATACAAAAAAAAAACATTAAAACTTTTTTTTAAACATCTAGTATCCCTTTCTAAAAATAAAAACAATTGCAATAAGGCAAGACTAAAGTAAAGCTTCCTACGAAAAACATTGTCCTAACACCTGTGAGTCACAGGATGAATTGCATGTCAAGAAAATGATTTGAAATAATTTGTTAAACTCTTACACCAGTACAATGAACAGAATCCTTTTTACACAGTTGCCTTCATTAAAAAAAATGGTCTCTTTACATTTCTAACTCTACCAGTTTGAGTCCACATATAACCCAGAAAAACTCAGGAATAAAACCAAAAAAGACAAAACTCAGAGTGGGAATGGCTGAACAGGTAGGTGTGTTTTTACATTCTGCACTCATACCCCACATCTGCTCAGAATATTCTGTTGAAATTTGGCCCATTTTTGGAGCCAGTATGACTAAACAAAATCAATCCGTAAAAGAAAACACCGGGAAAATTACAGCCCCCAGTGAAACAAGGACACTGTCCCGTCTCTAACCAACCTGTCTACCTTCAATCTCCATAAAGCCTTTAAAGGATTAATTCAAACAGTGCCTACCATGCCACAAAAATGTTCCTCAGCAGGCTAGACTATTCTAGAATGAGCAGCTCTGCCAGAATAGCTGATTTCTTTGTATATGCCTCTGCCATAAACATGTTAAACTACCAGTTGTTCCAGACCAGAGGAGTCTGTAGTGACACATTTTGCATGAGATGCCTCATCCGCAAGATTTCAATAATAAAAAGTAAATATTCCTATAAAGGAAAATATAAAGGGCAGTGCATATCTTCCAGGTGAGTGTGGGCACACTATGCTTGAGAAACCCACAATGTCTCTCCTCTGCTCCGGGGATGTGCCCAGACTTTATTTGTTCACAAATATTCCAACCTACTACAGCCATTGATGGACAAATTGATGGGGAAGCGAAAGGTCTCCATACTCTCTTCCCTCTACAGAAAACATGTAGCAGCTGCTGTGCCCACCAGCCCAGACCCTTTGTGGGCCCACACACTTTGTGTGGGTCATAACATGGGGAATAATGTTCTTTCCTTTCTCTGTGGCACATGCACTCCTCCTCCCTTGGTAATATGGTCAAACAATCACTCAGTGGTCTCAAATTTTTCATTAGGGACATGGTCTAGGGGGCATGGTGGTGTTGGGTTGATGGTTGGACTCGATGATCTTAGAGGTCTTTTCCAACCTGAATGATTCTATGATTCTATTATTCTATGATCAACTAGTTATCTGAAAGCTGACAATTATTTTTTATATTCCACCCACAGTTGGTGAGGATTTCTCATGTATCCTGATCTCTGCACTGCCAAAGGTCTCTTTCTAAATGTCAGATGCTTAGTAGAATGGAGCATTAGGAGTTGTGTTTTAGGACAACTAATAATGTCTGTAATAGAGATGATCGCTAGCATGAGTAAAATGGCAATTAAGTTTATGAAATGTATAAAGTGCCAAACACATTTTATCACAAAAGACATTGAGAAAGATAACTTTTATTACTGTGCAGCTTTCTAACAGTCCATCAATTATAATTTTTGAATATTGTTGAGTGATAAATCACCATCTATGAGGGAAAACCTCTGTGGCATTTTTATTGTGAATTTACAATCATGAATGATTAAGCATGAGGAATGCTCTTGGGTTTACCTCCTGCCTGTAGTTTCCCAGCTGAATTCTGCACTGGAAATTAACCACTGAGCTAGCTCCTGACACCTTGCTCCACCTTCTTCTGTTGCTCAAGGGACAAAAAGAAAAAAAAGAAGAGTAATGCTGTGTGAGGACAGACTGCTATGTCTCCAGCATAAAGGAGCTCTGAAGTAATTTCCAACCCCTGTACGTGGCTTCCACTCCTTTTATTAGACTACTCCCCCAGGTGCAACTGGTGTAGCACTTACAGCTCCTCAGGGCCTGCTCTTTTTGCTTTATCTTAAAGCAGCAGTGCCAAGCTGCTCTGAATTTTGCCTGGACGGATTTGAATCTGGATTGAGCCAAAGATTAGGAGGTTGAAAAATTGTTTAGAAATTTTTTCTTGTTTCCTCTAATATCTTTCTTCTTCTACTTCATATACTGAGAATATGTTGTTCTGACAGCAAGCAATAATGAATCCATCAAGTAAGTAATGCAGCCAGTAGCTCTTTTCAATGACTCTCCTTAGGACAGAATTCAAGATAGGGTCTTTATTACCAGACTTTACTACCTGACTAAGCCATTTGCGGTCTTGAAGAGAATCCTAGCACTGACAAGCTAAAGCAACAGCTTTTTTAGTGCCTGAAATTCACTCGCAGAAGAGATCAGCATCTCTTTACACCTGCTCTGCCTGAGACTGAGGCATTTGGACAACCCACACCATCAGAGAAGCTTCATTTATTGCTTTATTTGAAAACAGATTTTTCCTCCTCTGATTGTACATGCAGCTGTTGCTGTATTTCAGATTCACCATCTGACTAAAACCGATTTTCTGACTTTTACACAACACATTAATCCCAGAAAGTACTTGTGCTGCCGCAAGGCATAGTCAGTGAGTCTTCTTGGGCTGTGCGGTAAGTGCAGAGATGACCTTACCTCACCTTTAGGTGTGCGCACAAAGGCCACTCTTCAAAGCATTCTGTGAGGACCAGCTGTGAGCTGAGGAGCCTTCACCAAACATGCATACTGCGAGCAGTGTACCCTACACCCGTCCAAGGTACCATTCCCAGAGACAGTGCAATGCGTACCAATACAATGCCTCCAGTGTTTCCAGGAAAGCATTTCCCAGACTTCTTGAACACTTACCACATTGCTTCCTGCATCTGTTACATGGAATACCTGCAAACATTATACTGTGCTCAGGTAATCTGTTTTTCTTGTGTTTCCTAAAATTAAAATGTTAATTATTTTTCCAGGCTAGAATCTGAAGGCAGCTACAGAAACATTAAAGCATTTTTGATGAAATAGGATGGGTTGGAGGCGGAGGCGGGGGGGGGGGCAAGTTTTCCCCATAACATCAGAGTACTTGGAAAAACAAAAAATCATTATTCCATTACCTCAATGAAAACTATAAAGAGAAATTTCCTACTCAGGTGAGCAAGAAAAGGATAGACTTGTGGAATGACTCTTCACATATTTACCGTGCTTAGTTCCTAGTTTAGACTTTCATCTGAAACTTGGATTTTGACAACCTTGCTACAGGCAATAGCCTGCTTTTATTAAATGGTTTCACCAGTTGTCAAAACAGGATTTGAGATGTCAGTGCTTCAGGATGACTAAAACACCTGAAAGGCAGAGCAACTTTGACAGATACAAAAGCAAATTGCTCCTTTTCAAATTCTGCCTTTATTGCTATTAAGTTGAAAAGAAAATGACAAGGACTTGTAATTATAGATATATGTGTGTATATATATAAAAAACTTTTTATATATGTGTTTGTGTATGTGTATATTTATACAAAGTCAGCCTGTACACCTTCCAAAAAAAGCCAATGAGTAAACAGCACCCAGCACTCCTTAAGCAGAGATATTCTTACTGAAGAGAAACAGCAATGAAAGCTCTTTTCTAGTTTCAGAGCTGCTGCAAGTGCCATATGGGAATGCTTATTGTCCTGAGCACCCTCAATTAAAGAGTGCATTGCAATAATAAGTAACAGCTGCATGGGAGGTGGGAGTGTTGGATCAGGAAGGCAGAAAGGAAGGTTTTCATCATTTTTGGCACTGCTGGTGGCACCAGAGAAAGCTATAAGCGCTGTTCCTAGATGCTGGAAGGACTAGAGTGGGAGGATGCTTGCTCTTGTAATTAAAGAGGTGTAGCAGAGGGAATCTTTCCATCATTCCCCCATGGAGGAACGTTGCCTTTGAAAGACATATGGTTGCCAGGATCCAGGGCTCCAGCAGTGTAAATTCTTCCCCTTCCCTGCATGGCTCAGCATTAGGAGAGGCATAATTGAGTACTCACAGTATTAAAGGCAAAAAAAAAAAAAAGTTCATCTGGGATCTGATCCAAAGCACGCTGAAGTTAATGGAAAAAATCCCACTGATTCCAATGAGATTTTGGTCAGATCACAGCACATTTAGACAAGATTTTTTTTTTTTAATACTTTAACTGCAGAATTTTCCATTTGCAACAACAAACAGCAGGTCAAGGAACTATGCAGAGGTGAAGCAATGTATAGGTTACCTTTTTAGTCCAGAGATACTAACACTAAGAGAACGACTTGGTTCTCTAGTGTTTATGTTCATCCAGGTAACAAGCTTATGGAGAAAATAGGTAAATCTTGTAAAAGTGATCTCTTTATTTGATAAGAGAGCCGTCAAGGGACTTAAAAACACAGAACTCTTGTCAAGGGAAGTAGAGAAGCTCCCCTGGGGCAAAGGGTGGGGGAGCAGGAAAGGATTGTTGAGGTACAGACACTTACAAGCAGAATGACAGGTCAGTGAGTAGACAAGAAGATGAGAGTAGAAAAGTTCATTATTTGAGAATGAAAAAAGAGAACAGAAAGGAAATTCTACAGAAATAAAAATGCATTTGACATGCTTAGAGGAAAAGAAGACAAAGATGCCATGGGAATTTTTCCACACATATAGTTAGACTGTATAAGAGAGGAAAAAGGAGAGAAAATTATGTAGGCTGAAGCAGCTGATCAACACTATCATCAGACCAGCGAGGAAATACTGAAGCTGGGAACACACTTATCCGGGAAAACACCTCTAGATTAGGTGCTATGGATAAAATGGTAAGAAGGCTTTATAATATCAAAGCAAAACCTGTGATGATAAATGAGAAGATGGGATGAGTCATTATACTTAAAGCTGCTTTTAGATTCCCTCTTACTAAAGGAGAGATTACTGTACCAGAAGTTACACTTAAAGGTCTGGTGCTAAAGCTGACTGGAAGCCTTGCTGTGCAGTGACATTGTGCATTGCTTACAGAGGTTAATTATTCATACAACATTTTTTCTTCCTCAGAAACAAAGGGCATCTTTGTCAAGATATGTCAAACCTGGTGACATACCTTTCAGAACAGAAGGCCATTGTTGGGTCTATTCTAAGCGTTTTAAGATACATGGTTTGCAGTATATACCATTTTCACTTATTCTTGACTTGATTTTTTTTAGTGGGTAAGAGTTTCAGTACTCAGCTTACTTAAGAGCAGTGCAAGAATGCATCTAGTTTCAAAAATGTAGCTAGTAATATTTCAGCAGGATTTCCTGAGGTGAACTCAAAACTAGGCACTACTTTACCCAACTTGTTTTTTACCTTTGCAAATATGAAACAGTAGATTGACCTGCCAACAGAAATGAAGCTGGACCTAAGCCCTGTGTAACATCTCAATTCCTAAGAGCTATGAGCTGGGTCTACAACAGCTGTACCCACCAACCCACCAGCACAACTCTGACAAACAGAAGATCCCTCCACACCCATCCCTTCATTCAGCACTGAGAAAGGATGTTGTCATCAGATCACAATTACTGGGCCGTTGCAGAAGACCTGTCTTTTCATAAACTTTCTGGTTTTCTGAATGGGAAAAGGGGATGAAGAAGGGTTATATTTCACACATTGTCTTCAGGACTATTTTATATTTCTGTGAGCTGAGAATTTCTTTAGGTAGCAAGAAGCAAACACATGACTGACCAATGCTTTTACAAAGTGAAAGAAAATTTGTTATAAAAGGCTACCAAATCAGAATAGATGCCCAAATGGAACTGACTATCAGGAGGTACAGGGTAATGTTAGGATGTATTGAGGCTACATTCTTGTCGTTTCTTTTTCAGTCCTCTCTCTTGGTCTCTTTGAAACTGAGTGTGTTTTTAATCACTTTTTGCTTTTGACCAATGATCATAATCCTGTTCCAAAACTTAGTGTACAGGTAGTGCCTTAGAACAGGCCAAATTTATTCCCTTTCCACTAACCCTTGTCTACTTGCCATTTTCAGAGAAACACTCCTGGGTGGCATAGAAAGAGTGCCATAGTCAATGAAAGCAAAATTTCTGCAGCTGAACTACCCAGCATTTACCAAGAATTCAGAGTGCATATAGGCAGTTACCTGACTGGTTAACACACTGTATGTACACTTTAGCTATTCCACAGCATCATGTTTGCATATACATCCCTTTGCTGAAGAACAAGAACACAAATATTGTATCTCCCTTTCAAGAAACAGTCATTTCTCCTGAAGACTCCAATGGTGACAACAATTCAAAGAAAGTTCAATGGATCCATAATTGAACTGACAGTGGATATATGACCAGAACATCTTAAATGTGGATTCATATCTCTGTCTTTCTAAAAAGGAAGACTATTGCATATTAAACCATCTATTTTGGACTTGCCTTTCAGGTGAACTGCAAGTAGTAGGATGCATTGCAATTGTCCAATATGAAGGTGACAAATAGGTGAATCACCATTGCCAGACCTGCATCCAAGCGATAACTGTAGCTAAGAGAGGGAAGCTGGTATTTTGGCTACTGCTATATCCTGGGAATAAAGAAAAAAATCCCTCATATACATTTATAGCATCCTCTCTTTTTCCATCTCTAATAGAGTGCTGATGGGCCCAGAAATATCTCTCAACCGTAGACCTCCTTGTATTAATTATCAGCTATTCTAATGGAAAATCAGAAGCAATACAGGAGAAGCTAATCTCTCATGAATGGAGGAAAACAAAAATCAGCATGCACATATTTCAGCCAGGAGGCAACACCACTTTCTTAAGTTCTTACACAATTAAGCTCTCAAGCTTCCTGGGACAAAGACCCAGGTCACTGAAGCTCCAGCAGAAGAGGAGTTTTTAGATAATAAATAGGTGACAAAATCATCATTAAACATGGGTTTATATCACAAGTAATATGATAAGAGTTTCCACTGTCGGTCTCTGATGGACTTTATTGTGTGGATGGGAAAGGAAGACAGACTTAAGGATTTTTAGATTATGTAAATCACAAAGGAACATGATTTGTTCTAGTGCAATTACTAAATGTTCTACTTGCTTGATTTGAAGCTTACCCTAAAAGGACCCCTCCTCTGCCATCAACACAGTACAAAGATTTAATCCTGAGCTGACATATCTGTTTCTCATCCCATGGAGGTTTGATATCCTCCCATGAGCAGTCTCCCCTGTATCTAATAGAGCCATGACACAGGAGGCAGACTGGAGAAAACAACTTCCTCCAACTAAAACTCAAAAACCATCCAGTAGACATTGCAGCAGCTAATACTTAAGTTGTATATACCCAGTGCAAGAATCTCCCTCCCTAAAAGCTTTAGAAAAAGTAGGAACTGGGCCAACGTCAGTTCAACAAATCCAATCATCAATCTGTTCCTTTATCTGCCTGCTCATTCTTACATTAACTTGCATTTAACTTCTGTCTCCAAGTTTATCATTTATTTACCCATCCTGAGAACAAATAATCTCATCCTAAAATTGGTTCCTTGAAAACCCTAACCATATTATTTTTATTATTATTCATGATGGTTTAGAAACAGAGGGAGGTAACTCACAGTTTTGAAGTTTCCTTCTATTATTTACAGAGTGTATAAAAGAAACCCTCAGCCTTTAGTAGTTCTGTTATTTTCATTAAGTCTTCCTACATTTGATTCTTTAAAAAAATAATGTTCATCACAGAAAATATGACCTAAGCAAAAATTAAGGATCTGTAGGGAAAGAGTGGTGAAAGTTTGAGGTGACAGATCATAAATTACTTGTTTTAATAAAATAGAGAGTATATGTACCAAAAATCTTTTATGCCCTCGTACAATATTCCCAAACCTCTATTGCTTCTCCTTAAACAAACCCAACACACCAAAAGAGACCACACAAAATTATTTTTATGCTATGAAGTGTACTCAGCATGACGAGGTAGACACACTACAGAATTTTCCTAATGGTCAAGATCTCAAAAAAATTACCATTGCAACTGACACTAATTGGTGCCCTTACTGGCAGCCTGAGCAAAAAGACCATGTCTTAGTCAAGCATAACTACTAATCCTTGTCCCTGGAGAAAGTCTTTTTGGGTCAATGTTGTTATATATCAATTGAACTGCATGGGCAGGCTTGCATTGCCACTGCCTGTTTTACATCTGTACTTCCAGCATGTTTCTATCTTTCACGTACTTTTTAAAGAACATCTGTGTAGTCCACTAAAAATGAAGGTGCACCCTAATCACCTAGTTGTACTAAAAGAGGAAGAGAACAGGAATTTTTGAAAGCTCAACATTTAGAAACATTAAATACTACTGTGCATATTCTAAAAAATAACCAAACACTTCGCTGCAAATCAGGAGAAGTCAAAGACTAGATTAGTGTGGTGCAATAAGTCAGAGATGACAGACATGCATAGGACGAAAACTCTCCACTGGCTGATTAAGAGACACCAGTCAAGTTACTGAAGTTTAATTCAGTCAAAAGATCTGCAAACCCGTGTTATCCTTTAAGTCCCCAAAACTGTAATTTAAATAGGAATGGATCAGCCACAAGGGTGGAAATTATGTTGTCTTTCAAACACTGGGATGTCATCCACAGGAGAATTGCATAACTCTGTCAGTAAACTGCTTTATAATCCAATCCAGAACATCTTTATGGATTTTTTTCCCAACTGCTTCTAATTCCAGGTAAAGACAACCATCTTAAGAAACATTATAATCCTCCATTCTACATTAAATACAGCCCACTAAAATAAATCTGTTTGAGAGAGATGGGAAAAAATAGTCCAGGCTTTCCTAAGTCATAGTGATATCAGATGCTATTTGAGACTTTCAAATATATCAACACAGACTCTACCAAATTAATCTCACCTCTGACTAACAAGAGCTGTAACATTCACTTCCTGAGCCTCTGTTGACATTCACCAGCTAGGGAGGGGATGCTGCTCTGGAGCAGCTCTGTGAGACAGTACAAAACCCCACATCACCCTGAAGTGAGCCCACCATTCCTATATCCTGCAGGCAAGCCTTACGCTCCAAGGCCAACTTCAATTTCTGTGCCCAAGTTTAAAGCTATTGATAAAACATTTACTTAATACAGTGAGAAGTGTTCTAATAAGCCCATTCTGCTCCTCATTACCTAAAAATATTTAATGATGGCATCCCAGTTATCTTAGATATGCAATGGATTCTACAAGAAATTTTAGATAATTGCTTTTTCAGTTGTCCTTTCTCTCCACCAGCCCCTTATATTAAGCACAATTTTTATTAAGATATTTGTCAAAAAGTGAAAAGAATTTTCTTGATTAGACAGCTTTCAACCACATTAAGCTTTCATAGTTTAGCACATAACTTTTAATAACAAAGATGTTGCATCTTTAAATGATCTGTGTCTTCTAAGGCTGTAGTAGAGGGTTTCGGTATTCTTGAATTGGTTTTTTTTTTTTTCTTCTTTCCTTTCCTTTTTTTAAACAACACTTGCTCCATCTAGTGGCACTTTCTCAAGGGAAAAAAAAAAAAAAAGCCCCACACAATGCAGCATGTAGGAACAGAAATCTCATATCAAACTCAAGAATGCTTCCATTCAGATAATTTGACCTGTTTCATAGCCTTTCCCTTTAACAACTACACAGAAAGAAGTAAAAAACATATGACAACTTTTTATCCTTACCACAAAATAAAAGAATAAACTGCTATGGGGTAAAAATTCACTGTAGCTGTTTGTATAGCATCATTAGCACATACATGAAAACAAATACTTCATTTTTTAACTCTATGAAGATTTATCGTAACCTTCTTTAATGTACTGATTAGCATATTAAAACAATCTACTTCATCAACAAAATGCTTTACCTTGCTGACCCATCCAGCTCTAATTGGCTGGTGTCTATGTAGCTGGGCCTGTTACCTGATAACACTGTTTCAGGTACACAAGGGAGAGGTTATTCTTAAACTAATTACACTGACTGCATGATGAGCAAAACCTCTTCCGGCCCAGCTTTGTCTCACAACTGTCTCTTGGTAAGCAGCTGCCAGAAGATCTGTAAATTAATTTTTGATGGCAATAACTGAAGTGCTAATGGCTGGAGATTACTGTTTCGGCAATCTTCTCATTTTTTTTTTTTAGAAAGTATCTTCCATATTAGTTACAAGATGTACTTTTTTTCCCCATGTAATAAAAGTAGTCATTCTTACAAAAAAAATTATCAGGTGCTGATGGCACAATTAATATTTTTTATATATATATTCTGTAACAGCCTGTTCTGAAGAAACACAGGATTCATATTAATATATCTGTACTATTCTCGGTCTGATGATTCTCTCTCATCTTCTCTGCTTGAAAACCTGGAGAAGTATTGCCTACAATTCCGAATTTGAAATCAGGTATTCCATGTTACGTATTTTGGCAAATTGGATCAGTCACTAAATTTCTGCATATCTGTTTCCCCATCTCTAAGATGTACTAGTTTTCCTAAGGTAAGCCAGGATGCAAGTTTACCTAACTTAAATCTTTAAAAAACTTGAGAAAGGCTAACCACTGCACATAAAAATGGGATTTTTTTTAAGTTGGTTTCAAGTAATGCCATTTTAATTTCACCTATTCATAATGTCATTTTAATTTCATTTGTTCATAGAATAGATTAGGTGAAAATGAAGACTACTCAGTTGAATAGACTATTGAGGAAGGTGGCCATAGAATATCATAAACAATATACCATTTTACAGGCAAGTCCATGTCCTTCCCTGACCACTCTACACGAAAGAAAACGTGCCTTTCTCTTTGCACACTATGCCATGCTCACTGAATTGAGGAGAGACAAGAACTCCAAACACACATTTCAGTGAATGCCTGACCAGCCAGCTCAGTTCAAGCTAGTGCCATTTTTTTGCAATTAGAAACTATATGCTTAATTAGAAAATATATCCTTAAATGCTGTTTGCCAGGTGCCAATTCTAACAGTTCATGGTATAATATTCTGCCCCATTGAGTACCGTGACACTTGTTAAAGTAAATTATTTAAAGGGGTAGTTACCTTTTTAATCCAAGTTCAGTTACTCTAAGTTTATTGAGCCAAAAATGCTATGCTTGATTGCCTTGGGGATGTCACACACAGAGTACGTTCACAGATTACTAGAAATTCTAGCCTGCTGCAACCACTACAGACAATGACAGTCCTTCATTCACTATCTGTAACAACTGCAAATTTGTTTTCAGATCTTCACATTTTTTGTTTTACTAGGTAACTGAATAACCGAGAAACACAGTCATACAAAAAGAGAGATAACAGTCAGAAGATTGCAACCAGGACTATTCTTCAAGACAGCAGCTAAATTGAAAAAAAAATATTGTTTGGGTCTTAACACAATTTCTTCTTCCTCTTCTTTGATGGCAGAAAAAGAAGTTTTAAGCTGAAAAAGGTAATATTTTAAATCAAAACAAGGGAAACAAACACTTGAAAAGCTAGACATAAAAAGTTTTTTCTTCCAGTCACAAAATGGTAGCAGAACCAATATATGAGGTATGAATTCAGATATTCCCTTTGTCTTGTGATCAGAAGATTTGGGTTTAAGTGGCTGTAAGATGGAATAATGTCCCAAATACCCAGCTACAACACCTGGCATGTCTGCTGGAGCTTGCATGAATATCTACGCATTAGTGGAAAAACTGCAACCTGAACATCCTCCCTGTCAATGAAAAGGGTACAAGCAAACTCATTTCCCTCCATTGCAATGAATATTTTATGTAACACGAAACATTTGAAATGGACAGCAAGAGATACCCCACAAAAATGTTGCATAATCCAGTGTTTAGGACAGCCTTCTAAGATGCAGGGTTTTGGATTCCCATCTTTGTTCTAATTAGAAGATATACAAACAACCCTAAAGAAAATGGGGACAGTATCCTTCTCAAATGTATAGCAGTCATCTCCTTTATCAATTCCAGTCCCAAATATCTATCAAATACACTGGATTGAGGTAGGGGATATCACTGGTTTGGGGTGGTTTTTTTTTTTCATTAGACATATCTACAGACTGGCTTAAAACCACATCTTTGGCAAACAAGCAATTCACCTTTTTAGGAGTGGATTGCCTACAACAAAGCAATTCTATTGGTTTGAAAGGCACTTAAAGTATCTATTTTTAATTGCTCAGTGACATGCTATTCAAAGAACTCTTTGGGAGCTGCAAGTGACCTCTACCTCTGGGAAAAGGATTTAATTGCTGAAATAAGTATATGTTGGTCTACTTTTCTGCCTAAGTCTATTTTTAAAAAATAAGGAGAATGTGTTTGTGAACTGCAAATAACCCAAATAGAAGAAATTAATGGATTAAGGGGATTAAACTGCATAGGAACTTGTGCAGGTGCATGCCAAAAAATTGGATACCAAAACATTTCAGCAACTATTGCTTTTGGTATCTATTTTCAGTTTGGGGCAAGGTAAGAAAAAAAAGTAACTTTTTATCTAAGGTAAATTAAAATCTGCTTTATTTGGCATTTAAATATCTTTGGTTATTAAAACCATCCTCCCAGAAAACAATGGAGATATAAAGTGCTCTGTCCTCAGTCATTATTAGATTTACCTTAGATTAACTCTCCTTCAAATCTTTATGGGTGTGTTTTGTACAAAGTTAAACAATGCTGAACTCATACTAATACTTCACAGTTTCTGTGTGATTGTCCAGCATTAAACACCACTTACACTAGAATGTTTTGACTGGATTAATTGATCAGGCCAAACTGGAAAAGGCTCAGTCATTAGGAGAAGTGAGAGTAATAAGGGTAACTGAAGCCGTGCAAACTGAATAGATGACCTCTCATTAAGTCAGTAAAGAGACAAATATTCTCTCACATCCATGTCAAAGAATTACATCATACTCCCACATCTAGTCCCAGCTGGGACCAAATCAATGCAATTCTACTTTGCATTGCTCTGTACCAGAGTATACAAAGGATTGTTGTATACAACAGGTATATCTGAAGCAGTTTTAAAAAGGAAAAATGCTGCCACCAAGAGAATTAAGCCTGTAGTCTGTCCTATCTCTCAGATGAATCTCCTAAAGCATTTTTTGTTCAGGCAAGAGTGGCAATTCTCCTCCAAATTCCCAGCATCTTGAGTTGTGCATATCCTTCCCATCAACTTTCAGCCTAAAGTTTCATTGTATTCCCATACCCACCAAAAAAAGTGTAACCCTGCCTACTACTTCATTCGTTTCATGAAGTATGAAAACAATTATTCCATCCTTGGCTGACAAAGTCATTTCTACCTTTTTTCAGTTATAAAAGCTTGCAGTTTCTAAATCCAGCTGCCTAGAAAATGACTCCCTTACATTCCCATGTGCATGTCAGCACATTTCTGCATGCACAAAGGCAGACTTCTCTTTCTCAATTCAGGATATAATTTTCAATTACCTTCTCATGGCTACCAGCTACACTCTTGGTTTTCTGCCTGCATATAACCCCTGACCTGTTGTGATAAGAATCACTACTGTCTCAGAAAATAACAGTCTCTCATTATCACTATATTTTCAAACTTCATTTTAACACCTCTTCTCCTCTTTGCTTTCACTGTGGATATCTTTCCTATTCTGGCCTCACGGCTGAAAGATTTAATTTATCCACTGAACAGCATTTTTCTGCCATTTCATACTATGTTATCAACTTGATTGTTTCTTCTCACACACACACACTTTGACCATTTAAATGTATTACATTTTAATTTCATGTATCTTAAAGCATTAAGAAGTTCATGATGATTTTACTGCTACAATTAAAAAAAATCAAACAAACAAACAAAAAACCTCTCTAATTTAGCTTCTGTCTCCCTTTTTTAAGTTACATTTGACAGTTGACCAATATAAGCTCCCTGACAGTATTAAAACAAAGTTACTTTCCCAAGTGGCTTCCCCAGCAGTTCAATGGTGTCAGCAAGCTGACGCAAGAGAAACTGGGAGATCACTATTAGTCTCTGAGTTACCATTCATCTGGGCAGAAGTAATATAAATAGTACTTTTCTTAAGCTGTCAGAAATGAGACTGAAGTGTCCTTCACATGTAATACCAGCTGTATCACAAAGCTCATGGAGGTGCCATATTATTACCAGAGACTCATATCCACGCTGAAGGGATTCATATAAACACAAGCTTTTAAAGAAACCACTCTCAAACTTTCCCTTGGATCTTTTGTAATTATTAACAGACATTAGCACAAACAAGGACAGGTCAACAGATTATTCAGATTTTAGAAGGATCTCTGGTCTAAGTTCCACACAAGATGTATGAAAAACATACAGCCTCTTGGTTGTGAGATGCAATATTTTGTTATCATGGATCAAAAAAGAAGACAAAAGAAGAGGAATCAAATGTCAGTTTCTTAAATGGTAGAAGGTTAACAGTGCACTGCCCTCACAGCTCATATGAGTCTCTATGCTTTTCAGGTGTCTGGAAACAGAGAGACATGAGACTTCTTTGAAACACCAGTTAAGAAAAAACAATTTAGATTCATCACAAACAGATGCCATGAGGAACTTCAGGGACAGCCTTGCCCAAGTTAGGTGAATGAGCAAAAGGATGACAATGGAAATTCACTATTGACATACACAAATTACGAACACTAGAGGGGAAAAAACAAACTATTCATATACCTTATCAATTCACAAAAAGTACCTTGCCATCTCTGTGGGCAGCATAATGAAAACTTTTTTTCAGCGTTCCAGCTGCAATCAAAAAAAAAAAAAAAAGCTAAATACAATGTTAGTCTACATGGAGTGACACTGTGATAAAGCATATTATGCTCTTATATTGAAATTAATGGCTCACAAAGCCATTTAAAAGAAATACTTTTATAACATGACCTGTAATTAGCTGATGAATGTTATTGACACAGCAGGTTGCAAAGGACAAGAATTTAAACGCTAATGAAATGAATGAAAAGGGATTAGATATTCATTTGAACATCACAAATAACCAGTGCTGTAAATGTAGGCCTTCTGCCAAGCACGGGCTGGCAGCAACAAGGATTAGAATCAGCTTTGAGGGGTCCTTATTAAATTATGTAAGTAACAGTGGGTAAAGATGCCAGCACAGAAAACGGGATCTTTCCCAGTGTGTAAATTACACCACAGACAGTGTAATGTGGGGGGTAGCTCTTCCCACAGACAGAGTTAAGGCGGCTCCAACATAAAAGCAAAAAAAGGGATTTTATTTTTAAGAGGAAGACAATGAACAAAATATATTGATTTGAACAAACCAATTTGTCCACAGAGGGCAAAATTCTCATCCCAGAACATATCTCCCGCTTTTGCAAACAAAATGCCTGATTGTGAGTAGGCAAGCCAAGGTTACTTTTTTTGTCTGGTTGCCCAGCCACATCATTTCAACCCTTCTGTTCTCCCAGCTCTGTCTGTGGTGGTCTACTGGGCCACCTTTCACAGAAACCCCGTTAGTGTTGCAGTCAGGAGTGCAACAGCCTTGAGTATTCACAGGCATCTTCCTTATCTCAAAAGAAGGAATCTCAATTTATGACTCCTTTTCCCTACAAAATATATAGAAACACACACACAAGAACATACACTGAAACAATCTCCTCTCAAGAACTGCCTTTTCACGCATTTTCTTCATCCCAAGGCTTCTCAGTTAAGGAGAATGGGTAGCCAAGGCAGCTTTCCACAATATAATTTTAAAAAAAAAAAAACAAAACACCTAATTGTTGTCAAAAAACCCACCTTTGCTGTATTTAACAGGAAAATCCTCCCCTCCCCAAGATCTCAAATCATAAGTGTAAATTACCCTGCAAAGATTGGTTCACTGCTTTGTTCTGCTGGTGCCGATTGCTCACCATCAGGGGTCCTTTCTCTTAATGGTCTTCATTCCTCTTAGAATCATAGAATCATAGAATCATATAGGTTGGAAAAGACCTCTAAGATCATCGTGTCCAACCGTCAACCCAACACCACCATGCCCACTACACCATGTCCCTAAGGGCCTCATCTACACGTCTTTTAAATACCTCCAGGGATGGTGACTCCACCACTTCCCTGGGCAGCCTGTTCCAAGGCCTGACCACTCTTTCAGAAAAGAAATTTTTCCTAATGTTCAATCTAAACCTCCCTTGGCGCAACTTGAGGCCATTTCCTCTTGTCCTATCGCTAGTTCCTTGGCAGAAGAGACCAACACCCACCTCACTACAACCTCCTTTCAGGTAGTTGTAGAGCGCGATGAGGTCTCCCCTCAGCCTCCTCTTCTCCAGGCTAAACAACCCCAGTTCCCTCAGCCGCTCCTCATAAGACTTGTGCTCCAGGCCCTTCACCAGCTTCGTTGCCCTCCTCTGGACACGCTCCAGCACCTCCATGTCCTTCTTGTAGTGAGGGGCCCAAAACTGAACACAGTATTCGAGGTGCGGCCTCACCAGTGCCGAGTACAGGGGCACGATCACCTCCCTACTCCTGCTGGCCACACTATTCCTAATACAGGCCAGGATGCCGTTGGCCTTCTTGGCCACCTGAGCACACTGCCGGCTCATGTTCAGCCGGCTGTCAATCAGCACCCCCAGGTCCTTTTCCTCTGGGCAGCTTTCCAGCCACTCTTCCCCAAGCCTGTAGCGTTGCCTGGGGTTGTTGTGGCCAAAGTGCAGGACCCGGCACTTGGCCTTGTTGAATCTCATACAGTTGGCCTCGGCCCATCAATCCAGCCTGTCCAGGTCCCTCTGCAGAGCCTTCCTACCCTCGAGCAGATCAACACTCCCGCCCAACTTGGTGTCGTCTGCAAACTTACTGAGGGAGCACTCGATCCCCTTGTCCAGATCATTGATGAAGATATTGAACAGATATTTCTTCTCACAAAGAAGCTGATATCTTCCTTTGGACTGGTTAATATAACTAATCATATTTTGGAAAGAATATTAAAATTTTTTACTCTTTAAAACCTAAGCCAATCTCTAACCAAAGAAGCTGGATGTTTTTTGGTTGAGGCAGGTGGTAGAGCAATGCGCTGGAAGGTGCACTACAGCGTCTGGATGCCTCTGTGCTAAGATGCGAAGAAATGACCATGAGGTATCTAAAAAAAAACTCAGTGCAGAGAAAGCAATGTATCTAGAAACTGCAGCAAACAATAACAAGAGTTTACAGCAACAAAATTTCTACCTTATACTCATGCTCCACACAGGAAAGGAAATAACTTGTATTTCTGTTAAACATCATCAGGAGGAAATCTAACATAACATTTCACTTCTGTCTGCATTTTTCCCTGCTCCCAACTTCTCAGCACAACTGAGAATCAAGGCAGGACATCAGCTATGCCTGCAAGGTGAGGGCTGTAAGGAGGGGACGACCTTTCCCAAGTGACAGACCACAAACTAACTTCTGTTTTCAGATGTTTCCAAAGCACAGCCCAACACACAGCACCTTTGTAACAAAAGTCACAGAAGTGGTCAAGTCTTTCCTGCGAGAGGTGTTTGACAGGATCCCTGTGTGAATACACTTATCCAGCTGCTGTCAAAAAATCTCTTGTATATCCCTGACTCTCCATGTTCTTCATGGAGGTAAGAGGACAGCTTATGGCAAAGTTTACCTCATATTGTATGTTTTCCACTAGGATAGTATTTATCGCAAAACAGCTTCTACTTCTTTAGTCTTTAACAGAATAAAACTCACCCAAGTTCAAATGTTTCATTTACGATATAAAGAAAGTTTAAGTACAACTGGTACAAAACAAAAGCAATCCTGTGTTTGTAAAACACTGACAATGGATTGAAATGCTAAAGTACAGGTTAGACATTGAGTACAGATTATACATTCCTAGCATTCCTGAAAACATGTGAAATGCTCTTCTGTAAAATGATACACCCAGAGAAACACAGGCATGAAAACTGGCCCCAGACACAAGCACTGCAGTTGCAAGTTCCAGAAAAAAGTCAAGTACAGCATGGACAGAAATGAGGAATCATGGGAAAACCAGATGCTGCAAGAAAAATAAGAAAAATAATAAGAAAATAAGAAAAATACAGAGCTGGATAGACAGATAGAAATACATATATACATATACATGTGTGTCTTTAAGGCCAACAGAAAATGTAATACATGGAGTTCTGCTGTTTGTTTCAATATTCGTTTGAAAACTGTGGTAAATAAGGACCTATTAGATTACAGTAGGGTATGAAATTTGTCTCCCTGTAATGTTTCCCAAAAGTTACATAGAGCATGAAAATAGAAATTACAAGTACTACAGTATTAAATGTTAATTAAGTTTTCTATCACAACTGCAAATATTTATTGGCCAAAGTTCATGTTAAATGTGTTTGGAAAAAAATTTGAAGTTGTACAGATGTTTCTGTTTCTCAAGAAGTGGTACAGCAGTGGGAGTCAGCACTTGGGAGAGATGGAAAAAGGGAGGCAGAAACAGGGAATTTGATGAGGGAAAAAATTATCAGTATGAGAGAGAAAGAAAGAAAGAAAGAAGATGCTGAGACCCTGATGCAGGCAAACATGAATTCCTCTGCTGGCACCTGTTATTTTAAAATCTGTATTAGTTAAAGTGATTTTTCACATAAACTACAGACTTTGGTTAAAAGTTAAAAAAAAAAAAAAAGGAAATGCAACCTTTTACACTCTTGATTTACACCGTTGTGGTGGTGCATTCCCTCCCCTCCCCCCCTCCCTTTTCCCTGGGCCACTCGTTGATCTCAGAAATTCCCATGAAACCTCGGCCTTGGTGCACTGAGTCTGACGGTTGAGCGCTCCTTGACCATATCAGAAACTCTGCATAGCTGAGGCTGGGAACTGCCTGGCCCAGGTGCCATCTTATCTGAGTTGTAGCTCAGTTGAACACTGAAACCTTCAGAATTTTAGTCAAACCAGTCATTCGCGACAAACCAGTCATTTGCTCTAACAAAACGACAGCTAGTCTTGAGATGGTGAGCAAACCAGTTTTCACATTCAGAGTTACACTTGAATTATACCAGACAAAAGTATAAAAGATAAATATTAGACATATATCCAAGCTTAGTACTTCATAATTGTAACTCTTTTGTCTCTTACCAGAAAGCATCATTACAAAAAAAAAAATCTATTTGAATGTAATTACTTATGAATAGCTCGTATAAGGTGCATTTTGAAGTTTTGATAAATAACTGTGCAACACAATTAAAACTGATTTTGCAAACAGATTGTCAGAAACTAATTGTGTCCACAGAGACAACAGCTATAAAAAAAATCACCAGTATTTAACAGAATAAGTATTTAATTTTATATGAAATATTTCTGCTTTAATTTTCTAGTTAAAGTTTAAAAAAAAAAAACTTGCTTTTGTTATTTTACAGTGTGACTCATCCTGACACACAAACTTTAAAACATGGCTGAAAAAGCATCTGGTCTGACAAACTAAAATAGTTTGCAATCTTTTACAGCTACACACAGCTTTAAGCATCAAAAGAACATAACAAATATTTAATTCATCCACAGCATGTATGCAGATTTATATTTCTAAAGTCAACTAACAGTTTTCTCTTAATTTTACTTTATTTTTTTCTTAAGTTCCAAAATAAATACAGATCTAGAAATTTAATTGGATTATTTCAATAGTCAATTTTGTCTCTTGAGCAATTTCAGTATTTTCGATGAACTTGGATTTCTTCAGGAGGGAAATAACCTTTCAGATAGTTCATAAAGCCAAAACTCAAGATTTTATTTTTCATCCAATATTTTAAACTTAATAGATATTGACCACTGCTTCTTTGAACAAATTTCAAGTCTATCTTTATGCAACCATTTTAGGTTAAAGCTTGAAACATAGAAATTAGGCCATGGCACTACAAAGCAGATTTCACAGGTGGATTTCTTTGCTTGGATAATACAAGTCTTGATAATACTTTAACAAGATTTGAAAACGTTCCTAGCAGTCCTTGCATTTTTTACAAAATAGATATTAGCATATTATTTAAACAAGCCCGTTTTTGTTGAAAACCAAAATATAGCAAGAGCATCCTGTTCTTGTATAGCACCATTTTGGCCCTGGATCCACTCATTGTTTGAAGAGATGTCCAGCTTTAAAGAGAAAATTAATGCCAAGAACTTTAATGAAATTATGTTTTAAAAAAATTAAGGCTTCAGCTAGACAAGGGCCTCTAGTTGCATTTTTCCTGGACAGTGTGACAAACTTGCCAACAATAAAAGTGAGCAACCTTCAGCAAGTTAACATAGAAAAACATAAAAATGTTCAAGAATACGATGGGCTCAGGATCTGAATGTCAAAATGCACTCTCTAGCCCTTTTCATATGATATTAAGGAGTTCAGAAAACGTTTTTCAATCCAGTTCTGCCTCTAGAAATTTGTTTTACTGCGTTTGGTACTATACCAACTAAAGCGATAGTGCCAACAAAAATCTGAACTCATCTCGGTATTCCTTTCAAGTTTGTAACCATAATAACTTCTTGTTCCCAGCAAAGATGGAAAAGTGGGTTATTACTCTGACAAGAAAACAAGACCAAATACTACTCTAAGCATGCCAGCTGACTTTTTTGTGTTAAGCTTTACATTATAGCAGTAAGTCACACACCCAGATTGCTCAGGTGTTGTTCATTCCCTTGATCAGTGAGTAACCTCCCAACCAGGTTAAGAGTATTAGATCATTTTAGCAGCACTTGTTAGTCAGAAGGTTTAGTTATCTCCAAGGTACATTTCCATCCTTCTCCAAACATTTAATATCTTTATCAATTGGGGTGCTGCAACATCAAAATATCGGGGGGAGAATATTATTCAAGAGGAAAAGACAGCAGTAATCTCCAGAGAGGAAGCATAAACAATTCAGAAAAGAATATGATTTTATCAAATATTTTATTAAAATGTTCATTTTTCTTCATAAGGGCTGAGAACCTTTCCCACAGCTTTCAAAATACTGTTTCTAACCATTTATATTTAGAAATCTGTGTATGCATCCATGTTTCTCATTTGAAGACTCACACTGAAGTGCAACATTACAAGGCAAGGTCTCAGGAAACCACGCCTTGCATGTTCCCTTCTCTGCTGGAAAAGTTGCTTTCAATTCTGCAGGTTTCCTCTACAGGGTCAGACAGGTTTCTACACAGATTTTGAGGATGGTCCCTCACAAACCACAGTACAGTGTCATATTCCAACCAATTGATTAATTCTGGCACACAAGAAAGAAATGACGGCTTGCTGGGACGGTGCACCATATCTTCCCATACCTCATCAAGTGTCTCTATAAAGTGCTGCACTGCGCCATAGGGATCAACCAGCACATTCAGAGGCAGCTCAAATATCTTCAGCCTGTGCAGCCTAGAACACCGCCACTCTTGGCAATGCCTTACTATGCTACAAATGCAGTATCTGTAGTACTCACAAAATTTGTTTATATTTAAATACATATATTTCCTTTCTTTCCTTCAAATAAAAAGAAAAAAAAACACAATTATTTCACCACAAAAAGTGTAATTTGCCTCACACTGCTCCCATTGAAGACAGTGTTAAAACTCCTGCTAACCTCAACAGCAACAGAGATTGGCCAAAATCAAGTACTCTTGAAAAATCCCAGCCTTCACCTCTAGTGTCTTGAGAACACACACACGAAGGATCAAGTTGTTATCTTATGTGTGTCATAACATTTTCTGCAAGAGATATCACTGTTCCTTGAGATTAATGAGCTGTGACATTTGGTGGTGAAATCAAACTTGTTGCTCTAACACTTCCTACTAGCAAGCTCTGATGGAGTGAGCAATTGAGGATTTTGACAGAAATTTTTTTTCCTTTTTCATATTGCAGTGCAAAAGAAAAAAAAATCTAAACAACATTCTCTTGTTTTCCAAGTTGTGTTTTCTTAAACAACGCCTCTCACATCCTTGGCTTCCTTTAGTGTCTCACTCTCCTCAGACCTCAGGCATACGCCAGAGAAATGTGACAGCATTTTGAAAACCCACAAGGCATTTTCGACTGGTACAGAGGCCAGAGCATAAAACGGGGCTTAAAATACTCTAGCTGTTGCTCTCATCCACAAGACTTTTCTTGCTCCTCCACCATAGTATGGCTATTAACCTCTCTTCCCGTGGCCAGAGAGGTGGACAGCAGGCTTGCTGGATGGGTGGATGGCTGGTTGCCCATACAGGATCCCCCAACTTGACCCCTCTGAGCAGCTCTGCTCTCACCACCCCCTCACTGTGCCTACATTCACTAAGCAAGGAAGAGGACATTTGTCGTCAGGAGGTGGTTTTCCACAGCAGCATTGGTGTTTCTTGGGCTTGATTTTGAGGGCAGGGGCTGGGTGGTGTGAGTGGGAAGCAAGGGTGGAGGAGAGGGAGGAGGCAGACTTCAAAAGCTTTGAGAAATATCAGTTCAGCTTAAAAACCTCTCAGAAATCAAAACAGCCAGGAGAAAAATAGAAATCACTAGGGGCACAAAAAATTGGATTAGTTTAGCCTCTTAATTTATAATAAGAGGTATGGACAGGGTTGTTCAGGAAAATTCTCAGTGGGAAACCTTAAGAATTCATAATTGAAGTAAAAAGGCAGCTGTGCCATTTGGAATGTTTCCTGGCTCAAAACTGACAAAATCCAGAAAGCACTGACTGACAATTAATGCAGGACTTCCTGAAGCAACCGAAAAAGAATCACAATTTTATATTGGCAATAAAGTTTTTAATCTCTCCAAGAAGGGTAAAAAAAGCTTTTCTTTCACTGAAGTATTAAAGAGATACTGTCCACCTTCCTCCCCCTCTTTACCACAAGTATATTAATTAGATGATTTACAAATCAACAGCAAATACAGCGTAACTTGCTCATATATTTTGAATGAGAAGACACTAAGGGACTGGAGGTTGGCAGTGAAGCGCTTTTGTCTCTGTGCTGGTTTTGACTGGATAGAATTAATTTGTTCCATAGTAGCTTGTATGGGGCTATGTTTTGGATTTGTGCTGGAAACAGTGTTGATAACACAGGAATGTTTTCGTTACTGCTGAGCAGTGTTTACACAGAGTCAAGGCCTTTTCTGCTTCTCACACCACCCCACCAGCGAGTAAGCTGGGGGTGCACAAGGAGTTGGGAGGAGACAACTGACCCCAACTGACCAAAGGGATATCCCATACCATATGACATCATGCTTGCCAACAAAAAGGTTGGGGAAGAAGAAGGAAGGGGGGACATTTGGAGTTATGACATTTTGTCTTCCGATGTAACCATTACGCATGATGAAGCCCTGCTTTCCTGGAGATGGCTGAACACCTGCCTGCCGGTGAGAAGTAGTGAATGAAATCCTTGTTTTGCTTTGCTTGCATGTGTGGCTTTTGCTTTGCCTATTAAACTATCTTTATCTCAACCCACAAGTTTTCTCACTTTTACTCTTCCGATTCTCTCACTCTTCCCACTGGGGAGGGGAGTGAGCGAGCAGCTGTGAGGTGCTTAATTGCCAGCTGCAGTGCTAGAGGTATTGACTGAAGAGCCGAAGTTTTCCTACAAAATGTGAAAAGCAAAAGGAAAGATACTGCATTCTCTAAACTAATTTCCATATCATTTGAAAACTTGCCAACATATACTCTTCCCAGATTCAACTGAGATTTTATAGTTCAAAATAGCATTTGTTTAGTTTTAAATATAACTTGGGGACACTGCTCTAGGGAATAATAATGATTTCAGGCTTGAGGGTAGATGCTGCTCTCACGACAAAAATCCATAACAAAACTCTTCTTGAATGTAGTGGCATGATGATCAGACCTGGTAGCCTGTGTTCTTCCCTTCAACAAGACAAATTGCCTGTGTCAGAGTACATCTGAAGTAGCCAATTTGCAATAACAAAAAATTTATATTAATATTGTTTCTACCGCCTAACCCTCTGGCTGCATTACAGCACAGGGCTCATTATCTTTAATAGACTAAAAATAAAAAAAAATCTGTAGATAGTAAATAGTAAATATAACTTAATGACTGGGTAAAATGAAGATATCAGTGGGGAAAAGTTTGGGATTATTAAATTATTTGTGTGTGGTAAAGGCAAGAGAGAATTCTATGCATCTCACACAAATGTCAATAGAAGTATGAAATTAACAGATGCCTGATCATATGTTTTGTTGCTTAGGCTGTGTTTTGGAAAAGTTTAGTTAATAAATGCCAGTAGTACCAATGCTCATATGTTCCAGCTATGCAAAGCTTTTTTCAAATCTATGTAATCTAGTAATATTAAAGATCTATGATTTGAAAAGTGATCAGATAAATACTGACATATTAGAACTGCTGAAACAAAATCTTTTGTCATAAAGGAAACAAAGTGATCCAGTACACCACAACAAAGGCCAGAAACAAACATTACTAGCACTAGAAAAAGCCAGATTCTAGCTTTTCTGTGCAAGCATTTCTAACCATGCAACATGAGATAAAAACCACAATAGAGCAAGTTCTGCTCAGCCCCAAACTAGGACTGATAATTTCTAGTGATGCTAGAAACTAACAGTAACTTTTGGAGATCATTCTTTACAGTAGATCTTCTAAGTCAGAAAGGGAAAAAAAAAAAAAAAAAGGATTCAGAGGTTTTCTTTCTTGTGTCTACAAAAGTAACTCCAGCAGAGATGTATTAATGAGAAACTTACAGGAATGCAGAGAAAGGGACAACATGAATTTAACTGGTTGCATGGTTTTACAAATTATAGTTTAAATACAAATAAAACTTTCCCAGAGCAACATATAAATTGGATACTTTCTTAATTCCCAGAGTAGCTCGGGGGAAAAGCTATCTGTATTAAACAAGTATCCAATTCTTAGAGTTCAGCCAACCTACATAATGCAGCAAAAAAGCTTTTAAAGAATTTATAATAGACTGGGAGGCATCCTACATTTATGAAGGGAAGAAAACTTAATAAGCAGAAAAATGTTAGGTGTGAATACTGACTATTTCCAAGCAGTAAATTCTGTCAACATGGACATTAGGCAATCTGCTACTGGCATATGTTTCATGTGCTGGCATACGTATGAATGTATGCATCAACTGATAGATCAATACAGGGAATAAAGTTATTAATAGGCAATGACAACTTACAGAAGCAAAGAATAGTGCAGACTAGATTCACAATTTAAAAAATAACATTTATATATAAAGTGTCATACCTCGTAGCACTGGTGATTGCAGACAGAATATTAATTTACAAAGCAGTTGAGCCTTCAGAATAATTAGAGATAGAAGCAGAGATAATTGGCTAAGGTATCACAGAAACAGAAGAAAAATCACTGTGAAATGGAAACCATGGGTATAAATGAAAAATTTATCCAGAAATAAGAGATCAAAACCATATCTTTTTAAATATCTTTTGCACAGAGATAATTTAAAGAATATTTTAGTACAAGTTTTGGGAATACTAAATCACAGAAAAAAAATTTTCTCGACAGCCAAAAAACTAACCAAACCCACACATAGCTATAGGCCTTTTATTGTTTAAAATTACTTGATGTGTTTTTTTTTCATTTTTTATATACTACACAGGAAATGAAAGATACACTGTAGAAATTTCTTTTTTGAACTGAACCAAAATAAATGCAAGAATGTAAGAATACAGGTTTTTTTTTTAAATTCTCTCAAAAAACAGTTCTCCTTCTACCTATTACCATAAGTAATGAGACTTATCACACTTTGCCCCCAGTTATGAAAGACACTTTAAAAAAACCAAACCTACCCCCCCCCAAAAAAAAAAAAAAAAAAAAAAAAAACAGAAAAAAACACAAAACCCCACACTGGTAGTGATGTTAATAGTTCCCACATAAATTTTTGCAGGATGTGGCTCTATGTTGAATTTCCCTTTAAAATAGTTTAAAATAATTTTAAGGTCAGAGCCATCAATCCCATCATTCATAGGATTACAACTATTATATCATTCATAAACTTGTCACAAATTTTCCTCAACAAGACCATCACTTCTTAAGACACATTTGTATCATAATAGTCCTATAAGAAAATAAGATCTCTTCAGATGACCTCCCCTCACCAGAAAGAACAGGTTCAATTAAATAATTTACTGAGCAGCAAAATACATTATCCAGAACACCATGCTTGCTGAAACCAGTTGTGACATCCCCATTTCCAAGACTTTGGATTAGAAGATTCTTGAGTTACTTTTACCCCTTCCCCCCGAAGGCAACGACTTGTTGATGTCAGAAGTTTTGAAATAATTTCTTCTAGATCTAAAAGCAGCTGCTATCTTTAAAATCTTACATATTTGGAGATTTAAATGGTTTCTGAAGCAGACAATATACTGATGTCTGCCTGCAGCCCAGCAAGGTTTCAGACAGTTTGAAACTGAGCAGGAAGAATCACACCTGGGATAGGTTACATGGGACTTATTAGGTAAAAGAACTTGAAAGAACTTGAAAGAACTGTAATTGTTCAAGTTGCCTGAACAAACGAGGTCTATATAGAACATCATATCAAAACCTTTACCTAAACTAACTGTTTTGCCAAAGTGTAATACATTCGAACTTGGGATACAGACACTCACAGTGTCAGAAACAAATTTGTAAAAGATTCAGAAAAAAAAATACAGAAAAAGTGAAGCCAGTCAACTCCATTGGTGGCAGTCACAAAGTCCTGAGGATAATTGTTTCCAAAATATTCCTCTAGGAGACAAAATGTCAGATCCACAGAGGACCTTACAGCAGTTATAGTTCCTTCATATTCAGAAACACAAGCCTAAAAAAACTTGTCCAAGCTCATGAGTATTTGATTTTAGGAGACATTCAACAGACACCAGAAGATCTGCTCAGACGCATTATTAGAAGATCTTTTGTTTTGTTAGTGAGGAGTAGATCCTCTGAGTTTGACAAAACAGACCCTTCCAATCGATGTTTCCCAAGATAGCAGGTATACTTAAAGCTGGCCAAACACACATTTGCATTAACATAAGTCACAACAGGTGGTTTTGTCATCATACTTCAGGATGAAGTGGCTTTTCTCCCTTTTACACCAAGTTTAGCATTAGGAACATCAATTTGTAATGTAAATCACAACACTTTCTACTCAGCCACAAGCATTTGAGCCCACTGTTCCCAGCAGTGTCATCCTGAGTCAGAGACTACTGTAAAATCCTGGGAATGAAAAAATGAGGCCTTGGCTACCCTGTTGGTTTTAGTTTTGTACAAAAGAGTTCAGATGTCCTGCAGCAGGGTAAGAAAGAGGGTTCTGTACCCTCCCAACATTGATTTCAGTGCTAGTTAGGGTATTACAAGAACGGCCCTTGTGACTGGGTTGCACTGAGCTATTTCAGTGATGCAACAGTGTAATAAATCCAGCTTAATTTCTTGGTTACATTTGGCTTACAGCTAATACTTGTTATTGACAGAAACTCAATTTGTACTGCAAGTCCTTAAGGTTAGAGACTATCTTTTCCACTACATATTTTTAATGTGCAGGACAGAAAGCTTGAGCTTCAGAAAAGAAACCACTGCAACAACAGCAGACAGAGCCCACTTGTGAATCAGCTTGACATTTGCTCTAGGCAGCTATTTCAGACCACTGCTGTTTAGCTTCGGCACACATGATTAGACTCATAATAAGTATTTACAGAGGGAGCTTCTGGTGGCTTTACATCATGTCCAAAGCAGATAAATGACAGGTATTTCTGCATCAAATTTGCCAATGAAATATTTTTGCAGTCTTTGGAGTGACGGAGACAAGGGGGATGAATGAAAATGCCCCTTCCTGACCAATTTCTCCAGTCTTGCTCTCAATCATTTTTGAGAGTTCGACATTTCATTATCAAATATGCCAACTACAATTTTATTAGTCAGTAAAGCCTAAGTCAGCAAAGCTAACCTGGTAAGTTTGCATTATGAAGAGTTAGACAGTGCTTCATCTTATGGTGAATTATTGGTAAACACCAATGTTACCCTTGCTGGCCTTTGATAAAGTGAATATGACAGCTCTGATTTTTTATATGAAGTATAATACAATGTCAGGTTGAACAGCTCGATAGGCTAGAGCTTTAACTTAAGATTTTCTGAAATATTAATTCAGAAATGTATGTGTAATATAAGCTATTTTCTTTCCAGCTGTAGTAAAAAATCTCAAAGCTTGAATAGATATGATTTTAAAAAATATATATTTGTGCATAAGAGGGTTCGGTGTATATGCGTACACACATTTACATCATATATGGGGGAGGGAGTTTTGCATGTATCCATATACACGCGTGTGTGTGTCTGTGTGTGTGTGTGTGTGTGCGCGCGTGTGTATACACCTCACACACACACATGCACAGAAATCATTGAAAGTAGGTGTTTGATGTTGCTGGTTGTATTTTTCTTTTAATTCAATGAGGATTTGAGATGCCTGTCAACTTCCTGACTCAGCACCCTTCCACAATTTCCTGTAAATTATTCTCAGGTTTTATCCTGTCTGAAATCAAACATAGAATAGAATAGAATACAATACAATACAATAGAACACAATAAAATAGAAAAGAATAAAATAAAAATAAAAATAAAAATAAAAATAAAAAGAAAAAGAAAAAGAAAAAGAAAAAGAAAAAGAAAAAGAAAAAGAAAAAGAAAAAGAAAAAGAAAAAGAAAAAGAAAAAGAAAAAGAAAAAGAAAAAGAAAAAGAAGAAAACGAAAAAGGAAACGAAAAAGGAAACGAAAAAGGGAAAGGAAAAGGGAAAGGAAAAGGGAAAGGAAAGGGAAAGGAAAGGGAAAGGAAAGGGAAGGAAAGGAAAGGAAAGGAAAAAGGAAAGGAAAGGGAAGGAAAGGAAAGGAAAGGAAAGGGAAGGAAAGGAAAGGAAAGGGAAGGAAAGGAAAGGAAAGGGAAGGAAAGGAAAAAGGAAAGGAAAGGAAAGGAAAAAGGAAAGGAAAGGAAAGGAAAAAGGAAAGGAAAGGAAAGGAAAGGAAAGGAAAGGAAAGGAAAGGAAAGGAAAGGAAAGGAAAGGAAAGGAAAGGAAAAAGGAAAGGAAAAAGGAAAGGAAAAAGGAAAGGAAAGGAAAGAGGAAAGGAAAGGAAAGAGGAAAGGAAAGGAAAGGAAAGGAAAGGAAAGGAAAGGAAAGGAAAGGAAAGGAAAGGAAAGGAAAGGAAAGGAAAGGAAAGGAAAGGAAAGGAAAGGAAAGGAAAGGAAAGGAAAGGAAAGGAAAGGAAAGGAAAGGAAAGGAAAGGAAAGGAAAGGAAAGGAAAGGAAAGGAAAGGAAAGGAAAGGAAAGGAAAGGAAAGGAAAGGAAAGGAAAGGAAAGGAAAGGAAAGGAAAGGAAAGGAAAGGAAAGGAAAGGAAAGGAAAGGAAAGGAAAGATCTCAGTTGGAAGGGACCTACAATGATAAGCTAGTCCAACCGTCTGACCACTTCAGGGCTCACCAAAAGTTAAAGCATATTATGAAGGGCATTGTGCAAATGCCTCTTTTTAAGGCACCAAGAGGTATGGGGCATCGACCACCTCTCGAGGAAGCCTGTTGCAGTGTCTGACCACCCTCTCAGTAAAAAACGATCCCTAATCTTAAGTCTGAACCTCCCCTGCTGCAGCTTTGAACCATTCCTGTACATCTTGTTGATGGATCCCAGGGAGAAGAGATCACCACCTCCCTCTCCGTTTCCCCTACTCCTCAAGAAGCTGTAGAGCATGATAAGGTCACGCCTCAGTCAAACTATACAAACCTAGTGTCCTCAGCCGCTTCGCATCCATCTGCCAAGCATCTGCCGAAGAGCGGTCCTTTCCAAGCAGAGGAGAAGAAATGCCAGCACCAAGGCTGGGTCTGGAAGAGCGGGAAGAAAACCTGTGCTCGGGGGCAGCAGCATGGGGTCACCTTTCCCTGACTGCCTTCCAGCTGGGCAGCCCGCGGCATGTGCTGGTGCCTGGCGTTGTCCCTCCCCAGGAGCAGGACTTTGCGCTTCCCCTGGTTGAACTTCCTGGGGTTCCTGCCTGGGCAGGGTACGACCCCAGGGCGATGCAGAGAGCAGCACCAAGTCGTGACTCCGCGCAGGAGGAGGGCTTTGGGTGCCGCCGTAGCGAGGCTGCGCCGGGCAGTGCAGGCTGGTAGGAGAGCAGAGCCCCGGGACGTGGGGGCAGAGGGTGCGGTGAGGAGGAGGCCAGGCCTGGGGTGATGAGCGGTGGGGCACGGGCTGGCCCTGGAGACCCCCCGGCTGGAAACATCTGCCCCGGGACCAGCTGCAGAGACGCAGGCCTGGCGCTGGGCAGCGCTTGCCTTTGGGGGGAACAACGAAATAGTATCTGGCAGGCGCAGAAGGACCGGTCAGCATTAACATCCCACCCCTCCCGGCAAAAAAAGCCAAAAAGGGCGAGGATAGCAACGCCACCTGCGCTGTTAGTTACACGGAGACTTTTTCTGTAGTTTTCAAGCATTTATTTTGCTTGGATAATTGGATTGAGGGGGCTGGGAGCCCTTGAGGGCTGGCGCATGCCCCAGCTGATGGCGCAGTCCTGGTTTGGCCATCCCCCGAGGCACCTTCCGGGGTCACCGAGGCGGTGCTGGCCTCTTGTTGGCTGGAGAGGCCTCCGGGGTGCTGGTCCTCCTCTTTGGGGGTCACCGTGGCCCCCCAGGGGAGCGTTCCCTGCCCCGGCTGGAAGTGGAGGGCCCGGGCCGGCTGCGCAGGTTGTAGCGCCGCTGCGGGGACCGGCTGCGGGCCCTCTCTGTGGCCATCCTCCTGCGCAGGCGGGCGGGCAAGCCGACGACGTACTCCTCGTAGTCGTCGTCCCCTCGCACCGAGTGCAGCAGCTGCTCCAAAGGCTGCCTGCAGACTGGGCAGACCTGGCTCTGCCTGGCCCACCGCTGGATGCATGCCAAGCAGAAGCAGTGCATGCAATAGGCCACATAGGCTGCCTTCTTGATGTCTCCCAGGCAGATGGGGCACTGGGAGTCTGCTGCTGCCTGCATCGGCCCTGCCTGGGGCGGCTGTCTCGTGCCGCCGTCCCTTGCAGCAGAGCTTCTCTTTCCCATGACTTCCTTGGTGCTTGACGCTATGTCCTGCCAACAGAGAGACATGCAAAGGGTTGGAGCTTGCCTGGTGGCGGGGGCACTTGGGCTTGGTCTCAGCCCACCGCAGGGAGCAGAACCGCTGGAGGCACGGCATCACAAAGCTGGCCTCCTCCCAGCTGCCCAGGCAGATGGGACAGCGGTTGTCCAGCTGCGTGGCCATGCTCTCCACGTGCTGCGGAGGGCTGGGGGGAGCTGGGGGTGATGAGCCGCTCCCTCTCACCGGCGCTGCAGCAGCGGGTGTCGCGCAAGAAAAGGAAGAGAGGCCACAATCGTTGGCTGTCCCGGGGAGGGGTGGAAGAAATGTCCAGGTCCCTCAAGAAGGAAACCCTCCCAGCTCCCCTGGGTGAGGTTCCCCCCCAGCTCACCTCTGCTGCTGCGAGCGCACCTGGGTGCCCCGGCTGCCTGAACCTGTCAGGGCCGGGGAAAGTCCTTTGACGGCTCTGGGGTCGGGCACCGAGAGCTGCAACGAACAACTGCCCGCGCACCACCCCAGCACCAAAGGCCTGGCTCAACACTCCAAACCTCGCAAACTGCTCAGCCAGAGGGCGGGCACGAGCCGGCTGGCTGAGACTCGGCGCCCGGATTTAAGCAGCGAGGGACGCCTGGTCACAGTCCATCGCTCAGGGACGTTACAATCCATCTCTGGGTGACATCACAGTCCGTCGCTTGGAGACGTCTCAGTCCTTCCCTCGGCGACATCAGAACCCATCGCTCGGTGACGTCACAATCCATCAGTTGGGGACATTACAATGGGCACAATACTCAAAGTGATGCCACACCAACGCTAAACACAGTGGGATAATCACCTCTTTTGACCGGCTGGCCATGGTGTGTTTCATGCACCCCAGGATGCGGTTTGCACTCTTGGATGCCAGGGCACACTGCTGGCTCCTACTGAGCATGCTGTTAACCAGCACCCCCATATGTCTTTCTGCAGGGCTGAACTTCATTTGTATCAGTAAATGGTAAGTCAGAAATACAAATACTGTCACAGATTGCTCCCTGGATAAGGCTGTTTTACCTTTATAAATACCTGTAGTACTAGTAGATGGAAACTCTTTACAGAAACACCCAGAACTAAAATACAGCTCCTTCTTCCCACCACACACCAACTCACTTTCCAATCTTCCTTTCCCTCTCCAGTCTACATTAATGCAGGACAACATTTTTCATCTTCAGTTTTGAGCATTAGGAAACGCTGGAGGAAAGGGATGTCATCCAGGGAGACCTTGGCAGGCTTGACGAGTCGGCCCATGTGAACCTCATGAAGTTCAACAAGGCCAATTGCAAGGTCCTGCACGTGGGTTGGGGCAATCACCAATATCAGTACAGACTGGGGGTGAATGGATTGAAAGTAGCCTTGTGGAAAAAGACTTGGTGATATTTGTAGATTAAAAAATAGATATGAGCCAGCAATGTACATTTGCAGCCCAGAAAGCCAACTGTATCCCGGGCTGCATCAAAAAGAGCGTGGCTAGCAGGTCAAGGGAGTTCATTCTTCCCCTCTACTCTGCTGTGGTGAGACCCTCATGTGGACTACTGCATCCAGCTCTGGCGTCCCCAGCACAAAACAGACATGGACCTGTTAGAGCAGGTCCAGAGGAGAGCCATGAAAATTATCAGAGGGCTGGAACACCTCTCCAATGAAGAAAGGCTGAGAGAGTTAGAGTTGTTCAGCCTGGAGAAAAGAAGGCTTCAGGGAGACTTTATTACAGCTTTTCAACATATAAAGGGGGCTCATAAGAAAGATGAAGAGAGACTTTTTACCAGGGCCTGTAGTGACAGGACAAGGGGCAACGTTTTTAAACTGAAAGAGGATAGATTTAGATGGGCCATGAGGAAGAATTTTTTTACAGTAATGGTGGTGGTACACTGGAACAGCTTGTCTGGAGAAGTGGAGAATGCCCCATCACTGAAAGTGTTCAGGGTCAGGCTGGATGGGACTTTGAGCAACCTGATCTAGGGAAAGATGTTCCTGCCTGTGACAGGGGAGTTGAACTAGATGATCTTTGAAGGTCCCTTCAACTCAAACCATTCTGTGATTCTGTGATTCTACAAAAGCCGACCCTTGAGAAAGAGATTTGAAGTTCAAAAACTAACAAAAATAATTTGCCAGTCAGTAAGGGAAACTGCAAAAATCCATACTATTTCAAGTTTTCTCTTCCTTTTCTTCTTTGCAACATGAAACTTCTCAACTTAAAGAAAAAAATTCAAAGTGTAACTCTGGTCCAAACAGGTCAAGGCTACTTACACAGACTATTCTGGCCTGTGCCCAAAGAACAAGCACATTTTGCCTAGATCTCCTAGGCTTGCAGAAATTCCTCCACATCCTTCAGGAAATGTATTTCTTATCATTTATTCAGGCCTGAGATGACCTGCTCTCTCAGCTGTGCCAGCACCACATGGCACTCGTACCACTTGGAGGAGTAGCAGCTGGTAATCAGCTTCCAACTGAGCAGGGTTCAATACAAGCTACCCAACAAACTCAGCGTGCCGCAGGAAACAAACACAGGTCACTTGGACAGCCTACTTTTAAGGACATTTTTGTTAGGAGGATGGGAAAAGAAAGAGACTGACTAAAGCTCTAGATGGCTTCCTCTTCTACAAGGCAGAGTGGCACATCTTTATCCCAATACTACATCATGGAAGGCCTGAATGTATCATTAGAGGCAAGTATTACATGATTCCTCCTTCAATAAGCATACAAAAGGTATCTGAAGGGAAATTAAAATCTGTAGTCCTCTAGTTTCATGAAAAATTTAACTGCTGATAGAAAATCTTACACAGAAGTAGAATCTTTTACTGAACATCTGCACCCCCTGCTAACCTTGGCCACATTTACCAAGGATGATCATCACGCTTGCCTTATAAATATTTACATGACCTATAAAAATGTTTATAGACTCAGTCTCAATTCCAGTAGCATCTTAGAATGCATTCTACAAAACATCTTAACCTATTTAGGACCCTGTAGCTTAATGGCTAGCAGTGCAAATTCTTGTCAACTATAAAAAATACAGGTAAAAGATAATTGAGCGGTACAGCTGTGCCTGTCATCGGAAGAGCATGAAGAGTTTTAACCAGGTGATTTCTCGGAAGACGTTTTGACAGACATGATCCCACTTAAGAAATGCCCAGATTCATATACTATACTTTAGTTTCACCAGTGGAGAAACTGACCAATTAAAACATGGAAATTCTTAGGAAAAAAGAACAGAAGTGAAATAACATTCATTTAAGTTTTGTAAAAGTACAGCTAACTGGTGTAACTCCTAGCATGCCTGTGGAAAGCTGACCAACTTGGCTTCAGAGCTGCAGAGTCAGTTTTTTGGCCCTGAAAAGGTAACATTGCTTTTCTAGTGCTAGAATATCAATAAGTATGGGTCATCATAGACAGCAGTTTTGCTTCTGGAACTGCTGCCAAGAAACTTGCTCAGTAAACACCAAGTCCTTTGATGTAAATCCTTCGTAGTCCTATGTGAATGACAATCAGCAATTTTGAGAGAGGAGAGACTTTACAAAAAAAGGAGAAACTAGGAAAAACAAAAGCTCTCAAAGCAGTTTATTGCAAATCAGACAATGATATTTGAAAAAGTAATGATCTCTATTGTTACTTTTAAAGTGAATTAACAGAGCATTATAGCGGCAACTGGTGAGGGAAAGCCTATGGAAGTCAAGTTTAATACTGGCCTGGTATCTTCAAGAGAGATCAGGAGGTTAAATATATACCTATTAGACAACTTACTTTGCACAGCTGCAGCACTGCTGGACACAATCTGGCTGTTGTGTACTTCATTTTTAAGAACATTTAAGAACAAGGGTATTACCTATTTTTTTTTTTAGTTGCTACATTTCAAGTTAAACATAGATAAACTGAAAGCTAAGTAGTTCATTTACCTGGTTTTTTTTTTTTTTTCAATTCCTAACCATAAATCACACCAAACACAAAAGCATTGATTTTAATAGCCTCATCAGTAGGATGGAAAGATTAAGGGTAGCCAGTCCCATAATTAACAAGAAGAGCAATTGCCCTGCTTTTCACATTTGTTAGAAGATATATTCCAGATGGGCTCAAAAATAATGAAACACTAGTTAATAAGTGTAGATCAACTTGCCCTTCTAGATTAGTTTTTTTCATAATACCTCAGCCTGTTGCTATATTCCTGCATCTTTCACTGAGCTACTGGGATGCATTTTCACTTCTGTATAACCTGTCAATATTATCTTAAGACGTTTTTCTTTTTGCTGTGAATATCATCCACAGCTTCAGTTCAGTACCATCTGCTATACACCTTAGGACTCCCAAACAAAAGCCTTTTCCTTCAAAACAACAATCATTTGGAGGCATAAAATCCCCTACTGCGTTGGTATAATTTGGAAAGCATCATACAATCACAAATTTCATTTAATGTTTCTCCACTGACTATTTTACTTACATTTTTTTCCTTCATTTTTATTAGCATTTTGAGCCAAAGCATGTGAGATAGAATTACTCTCTCTTTTCCTGCTGATTTGAAAGCGATAAAACATGAAGAAGAAACAGCATAAGGAGGGCATGTTAAATTTTCTGTGCTGCTGATACTCTCTCTTGTTCAGATGTTTACAAAGAATAGCCACCTTTTTGTAAACCTTTGTCCTCAGTTCTCCAGTTTTTAAGGACAAGAAAAGAGATTAGGGTAAGTTCTGGTGCTGAACTGGCAACTGGTTTGAAGATAACTGAGTGAAGACAAGGATAAGTAAATTATTTTTTATGTCCTTTGAAACAATGTTTAGAAATATACTCAGGTTTGATCCATCTGAAAGGAAATTATCTGTTTCAGAAACAGATTTCCCTCAAGTTTGAAATTTCCCTCAAGTTTGAAAAAATTTTCACAACCCTCTAAAATATTCTAAATTGAAGAAATAAAGTACAGTCAGTTTCAAAAATGCTTCTGAGGCAGCTTTATCATGGCTCTGGGCAAAGGCAACACTAAGCCTTGTGGAGATGGAGGCTCAGCACCTGTGATGTGTGTACATCAGATAGCAGTACAGGTACCTAAATTGTATTTAAACATGTGAGTTTGCACCAGAAACATCTAGCAGTGATTGCACAGAGCTTCATATGATAAGCAGGGTAAACCAGCCTGTAAAGGTAAACCAGACTGCAAAAGGACTGATTCCAGTATCCAAGGTGGCTCAGCTAGCTCTTGTTTCTCTACAGTCTGCACTGTAACCCATCCACAAACAAACTGAGGACTTGGGAGCTTTGTTTAGTTTTCATTAATATCCAAAGCATATCCCAGTGTTGCATCTGTGTACATAAAGAGTTTTTGCCTGTTCCACAGTTCAGTGTCACAGAGCACAAATACTCACTAGACTAGACTGCACTGCTGCTAAATTAGCAGTGTTGCCAGCACAAGGCACTTCAACGTGGCCAAATATCCCACACACCCACACAATTTAATTTTCATAGAATCATAGAATCATAGAATAATTAAGGTTGGAAAAGACCTCTAAGATCATCGAGTCCAACCGTCAACCCAACACCACCATGCCCACTACACCATGTCCCTAAACGCCTCATCTACACGTCTTTTAAATACTTCCAGGGATGGGGACTCAACCACTTCCCTGCACAGCCTGTTCCAAGGCCTGACCACTCTTTCAGTAAAGAAATTTCTCCTAATGTCCAATCTAAACCTCCCTTGGCACAACTTGAGGCCATTTCCTCTCGTCCTATCGCTAGTTCCTTGGCAGAAGAGACCAACACCCACCTCACTACAACCTCCTTTCAGGTAGTTGTAGAGCACAATGAGGTCTCCCCTCAGCCTCCTCTTCTCCAGGCTAAACAACCCCAGTTCCCTCAACCGCTCCTCATAAGACTTGTGCCCCAGACCCTTCACCAGCTTCGTTGCCATTCTCTGAGCACGCTCCAGCACCTCCATGTCCTTCTTGTAGTGAGGGGCCCAAAACTGAACACTGTATTCGAGGTGCGGCCTCACCAGTGCCGAGTACAGGGCCACGGTCACCTCCCTACTCCTGCTGGCCACACTATTCCTAATACAGGCCAGGATGCCATTGGCCTTCTTGGCCACCTGAGCACACTGCCGGCTCACGTTCAGCCGGCTGTCAATCAGCACCCCCAGGTCCTTTTCCTCTGGGCAGCTTTCCAGCAACTCTTCCCCAAGCCTGTAGCGTTGCCTGGGGTTGTTGTGGCCAAAGTGCAGGACCCGGCACTTGGCCTTGTTGAACCTCATACAGTTGGCCTCAGCCCATTGATCCAGCCTGTCCAGGTCCCTCTGCAGAACCTTCCTACCCTCAAGCATTTTCTTTCATTCATTTATTTATGCAGGAAATTACTAACGGAAAAATTAAATGAAAATTGTCTCCAGCTCTGCTGAAAACATAACTGGATTCCTATTTCTTTTTTTAATTCCTAACTGAAAGTACACTGTACTTTTTGTATATTATAAAAAGAGAACAGCATAACATGATTATGAATTAATGCATTGTTTGAGGAGATATGATTGGCTACACTGACATTGTCTACTTGAAAATAACCAGAACTGTGGTTATGGTCCAGCAAACATATTTCCAAAAAGCCAACAGTAGTCAAGTGCATTTGGACACAACATACATAAAATCATAATAGCATAATGTACATCAGGCTTTTTTTTTTTTTTATAGATACCATAAATGAATGCAGTTTGACTGAAAAAGTGAATTAAATAAAATTCCAGGAATCACTGCATAGTAACTGAAACCAGATCAAACAGCTACTATGAGATGACAAATAAAATTATCTCTGTTTGAATGATTGCTCTAGTTTTCCCCAGCTGTCATGGTGTAGAAATAGCAAAGATATTCCTCATTGGTTTTTTATCCTTTTTTGATTGATTGGTTGATTGGTTTGTTGATTGTTTTTTTATTGGGCAACAACTCTGCTACAACATAGGATTAAGAGTTTTGTACCTAATCTTGATCTGTGCCATGTCACATATAGGTTGGTAAGTCTGAATAAGAATCATAGAATCATAGAATCACAGAATGGTTTGGGTTGGAAGGGACCTTAAAGATCATCAAGTTCTAACCCCCCTGCCATGGGCAGGGACACCTTCCACCAGATCAGGTTGCTCAAAGCCTCATCCAATTATGCCTCTCCACATTCAGGGAGGGGACATCCACAATCTCTCCAGAAGACCTGTTCCAGTGTCTCACCACCCTCACAGTAAAGAATTTCTTCCTAATATCAAATCTAAATCTACCTTCTTTCAGTTTAAAAACATTACCCCTCGTCCTATCACTAGATTCCCTGATAAAGAGTCCCTTCCCATCTTTCCTCTAGGCTGCCTTGAAGTACTGGAAGGCTGTTATAAGGTCTCCCCAGAGCCTTCTCTTGTCTTCTAAATGCCATAAATTTAAACACAAAGTAGAATTTGTCTGGCTTAGACATGCACACACAGAAAAGAAGAAGTAATTTTATTTGCAGCTTGGTTTGCAGCAAAACAAATATCCCTTTGATCAGTTGTTCCATTTGTATCAGCAATTTTAAGGCCTAGGAAAAGTAATTTTATGGCAAATTAATGAATTTGACAACTTAGTCTTCACAAGAAACATGGCAAGAGTTTCCTCATAACCTTTCCAAAGGGAGCAGAAGTATAAACAAGGGATCATTTTGTTGTCTTCCTTTCCTCTGCCTCCCTTATCCAAAAGATGTATGACATCTCTAGCATACGATCATAAACAGGAAGAGGGAAGATTTCAACTAGAATAGAAACATGCCTTCCCTGAAACCACCACAGGAGTCTGAGTGCCATAGCTCAGCTTTGCTTCTGTAGTCCTATTCTTCTAAATTTGCTGTAGATACACACATTGACACTATTGGATCTTGCTCTTTTTGCTAAAGAGCCTGCTACATGTTGTTAAACTCTGTTTCATAGAGCTTCCTCATTTTTTCCAAACTTTTTTTCTTGTTGCGACATCACTATGTCTTCTAGCTTAATCTTTCCCATTAAATGTTTCATCTCTCCTTGGAGCTTTCAGCCTATAAAACAGGAACGCAGTGAACTACAGACCTGCTTCATTAATGGTGTTTACAAAGTACCAGAAATTGTCTGGAAATAGATGACACAATTACTTCAGGCTTTCCAGTTTGGGGTTGTTCTTTTTGCTGGCTTGCTTTTTCCCAGGAGATTCTTCCAATCTGTTCTGAAATGAATCTTTGGACTAATGGCAGGGAAATGGAAATATAAAATAACACTGAAATTTAGCACTACTGGGGACTGAAAGCTTGGGGAATCAGCAATAGGAGATAAAGCATTTAGCTCCTAAGTCATTTTTTAACTTGCAAAATCCAAGTCAGCAGCAAGCCTGGAAAAGCTGCAAGAAAGTAATACTTATATTAAAAGCACAGGTTGCACAGGTAGTTTCCTGACAATCCAATCAGTGCCCAGTACAGAATACCCCTGTCAGGTACCATAACTGAAACATGTACCCTTGCTGCAGTTTGAGAAAGATCGCTGGGCAGCAATGAAGGATGGTCATCTCCAGAGCTCAATTCTCTGTGACAGAGTCAAGGCCCTGAAGCAGGTTGTGATCTGTACACAGATTTTGTATTAAAAGAGAGAAGTGGGGAAAAGAATTATTTCATATTTCTTGTAGCTTTCGATAGAATAGAGAAAATCAAACACTGCTACATTTTTATTATTAATATTTGCCTTTTGAAGTTGATAATTAAGTCAGTATTCATGAAATAAAATTTCCAGAAATATATGTGTATTTCATATTTGGCAGAAATGCTGATCAACTAAATAACTATTTAGATATCATAACTGTTCAAAATGAGTTTCCCTTCAGCAATGATTTTTTTAAAAAACATCAGGACTTAACAGTTCACCATTTAATTTGAAGACTTTTGAGAAATCAAGTTGCTGCCTCATGCTCTAGAAATAAGTTGCAGCCTTGTGCTTTTGGGCAATTTCATAGACATCCAGAGGCTTAACATCACTTGCTCTTTACCCTTCACTTCTTGTTCCAAGGCAGTAATATGGATCCTGTGTTGATTCAGTAGTTCTTTCTTTTCATGTCATGAGTAAAACTTTTTCTCTGAAGAGAAATACTTCTTGTTTAACCTTCTGATATTCCTGTTAAATGAAGACACAGCAGGAGATAAAGAAATAGTGAAACTGCATGTTAAAATCAACAACAAAACAAATTCTCTTTGATGACTGCAGTTGAAAACATCAGAAAAGCAGGGGAAAGGAACTAAACAGAAGACATTTTGATCTTCTTTATGCAAAGAACGAACCTCTTTAAGTTGCTGCGTTACACTATTATCTAACTTGAATTTTCACATAACCCATTAACTTTTGTCTGGTTCAGTGGAAACTTTATAAAAATGCATCTTACTTTCAGCCACAGTGCCAGAAAGAAGCATGGGATGCTTCAGCTCTATGACTTTGTAACTACATTTAGACCATAAGTTTTTTGGTACATGTATTACACCTCCTGAGTAGAGCCTAAACAGGGGCTATACAAGGTGTCAGTTTAAAACAATAAACAAACTTCTTACCTATAAAACTTCCCTGGAACATATGATGTTCTCATTCTTAGCATCTGAAAGCCATTGCTTAAAGCAAAGAATATGTTCTTTTACCAAGTTAAAAATATGGAAATCTTTTCTAAAAAGAGGACGAATTCTGCTAAGAAAGTAATAATAAAAGCAGAAAACATCAGCTTCAGAATAAGTAGACTGTTCTGTCGCGTGCCTTTGGTGCAAACAAGCACTTGTTGAAAGTAGAAATAGGAGGGAGAAAAAAAATCCTCTTACTAATTGTAAACAAGTCTCTCTCTCTGCTCAATTAAAATTTAAACTAAGTGGAATAATTGTACATATGGCATGTGTAATAACGACAGCGATAACATCCTGTTCAATTGACTGTAATGGAAATCTACTACTGCTCCTAATGATATGTAATTACACCAAATTAAAAGAATTGAATGAAATAACAGGTAAAAAATACAGTCCCTCAAGAAGCCTCATGCAAACAGAGAATCAGTACCTGACAGGACCTCAGAAAATAAGTTTGTGACTGTAAGATGGAAGAATGTTTAGCAAATAAGGACAACCTTCATTGCACAGGCCTTAGTTTCCTAGTCTTCGCAATAAACTTCTTCAAACATATAGGGCCCAAGATCCAAATGCAACAGTGCCAGATTTCTAAGCTTCATGCAATCATGACTCCAACACAGTAGGAAAGAACTAGAAATTTTGAGTCACTTCAGATTATATGGAATATCATGAGCTCTATGATTAAAAGACACATAATTCAAAAGGGCTGCTCATGAGAATCTGACACCAAACTTTATGCAACTCTTGCTGACTGGCTAGCAAAAATAGCTGTAATTCTGCCATGGATAATATAATATTTTTGATTGTTTGGAACATCAGTACCTATACCAAAATTTTCAGCTTATTTTGCTATCCTAGGCCATTCATTTCCCAACAAAAGAGCTCAGTTCCTTGTCAATTAGAAGCTCTGAAATCATACCCACTACAAAATTAATGGACATCATCAATGGACATCTCATACCATAGTATCTGGTTAGCTGACTAGTGTGATCATGTATCCTATGACATTAGGTCCAGGCATCTCAATATTTTCTTCCTTGATGTCCATTCTCTCTAATTTTTTTAAGCCTGGTAATGCAGGTTTTAGAAAAAGCTGATGACCTTTATCTTTTAAAACAGGTTTCAACTGATTTAAAACCTACTTAACTGTATTTAATAGAAATACAAATAGAAAAAAAAATGTTCTAAGAAATAGAAAATTTGGAAAAAAAAATGTTCTAAGCTACCAAGACACTACCCCATCCACAAGACAATTGACAAACATGATCATAAATTGGTTTTAATCAATGTTAGATGGGCTGTGAAAACTATGGGTTTAACCATAGTTAGATGAGTTGTGAAAAACAATAAACCCTTTATACAGCATTTTTTATTAGATTTTCCCATTCGTTTTCACAATGTGATCAAAACCTTTTTAACTGTTTAATGGTTTCTAATATTCAGATTTCTAATCATATCAAAATTGAAGACTTCAGTTTCCATAAAAGGATTTTATTACAACTCGTAACCAGCTAGCATCCAACATGTAATTCATTGGTTTCACAGAATCCTCTTTTTCATATTAATTATTTAACTCTAATTATATATATACAAAACTTGTTGCCCTAATCTTGACTTGATAGCAATTTCCTTTTATTCTTATTACCTCTTATTTTTGTTCTGGAAAGGGTTTTTTTGTTTTGTTCAAAACTTTTGATATACAAAGCAATTGCATTTCTTCAAATGCACAACATGGTCCTCTAGACCAGAGGGCTGAAGGGAGGGAGAGAGGAAAGGAAGGGAAGAGAGAGAAGGTAGCATCAAGGCAACAGCCAGTCAGTCTTAATTGATTAGGTTACTGTCAAGTCTTTATTTCTTCTTCCTCTTCTGAGATAGTGATTTCTTCTTGAAGATAAGTTGCATTTAAATTTCTGAGGCAAAGAAAGACATAGTAGGCATGGAAACAAAAAGTTCTGGCATGGCTTCAGGGGAAAAACAGTCTGATGGCTGTAGCCAGTTAATGTGGAAATATCTGATAGACACTTCATGATTATTCAGAAATAACTATTTAATAATTATGCAAATCAAACCTTCCTCAGTCAGAGTGCAGGGATTTGCATGATTGAGAAATAAACATACAATTATGGGTCAGTAGTGGCACAGCATCGAGGTACTTGAGAGGAAATGTTTCAGTACCAGCTGTATTTAAACCAAAAATGTGGAGTAATTGAAGGGAATAGATGTAGCATGCTAAGCCTAAGTCTATAGGAATATGAATCCTCCGAAAAATTTCATTCTGCACAGCAGAATGAAGTACCAATCCCCAGCTGCTGAAGGCCTGCACAGCTTCACTGATTGAAACGGAACTACACCAATTTCTATAGCTGGAAACAGATCACTGGTAGAATAAGTCAGTGTGCTGTGCAATCAAGAAGATATGGACATGGAACTATGGAAAAAATTCTTAGAAAATTACAGAATATTTTTCAGCTTCCCCTGCAACATGAAATGTGGTTTGGAATTGGGATTACCTCCGATGTCATGGAGACCTGATCAATTCCCCACCAGTATCGAAGCTGCAAGTGCTGGCAGCATCCTGGTCTCCCCAGTTCTCTGTCTGTACTACACACCAGCATCCACAGGACTTGTATGGTTTGGGCTTAGTGGCAGATGTTTGGGCAAATTTTTTTTGCCTTCAAAGATGGGATTAAATAATTTAATAATGCCTTCTGGTATAAACTTTCTCCAGCTACAACAGGCAAGTGCCTGGCCCATTGAGTTTGATTTTAAGTTTCACAAATGCATAAAAACAAAGTTTGAAAGATAAATATTATTTTTACCTGTGTCACAGTATCTTCTCATTAAAAGAAAAGAAAGTGGGAAAAACACAATAGACTTCCCACGTTTGTCCCAACATTTTTTGGGGAGACTAAAGCACTCGTTGGTACAGGCCCCACAACTCTATGGGCTAATTTTCAACTACTGAAGTATTGTATGATATTCTATATATCTCTTCAGACCCTGAAAGTTTAGACCTTAATTCCTGCCATGACATTCAGATTTGTCTTGTCTTTCAGCAAGATCTTCATTAAGGTTTTCCAGCTCAAATATCCTACTTTCTAAATTATTTTGTTTCTTGCCAAACGTTGTTTCCATCTCTCTTTTGCTGTTCATGCTGGAATTGATGCTACCCTTGAATGTCAAGCACGAAAAGGGAATTAATAAAGTCACGTAAACATGTCAGATTTTACAGACACTTATTAAACCATCTAGTAAAAAGAAAGACAAGCATGCCAGACTCAAGGTAGAAACAAGATTAAAAAAAATACACATATATTCTGTATTTGTTCATTGGCACAGGGAGCTGGCGGCACAGGGAAAGATTTCCCCAAGTGGAAGATGACAATTAACCTTTGTTGGCACCTCATACATTATATCACAGAAGATACAGGAATTCCCAGCATGAGAAAAATGACTTTGTCTTTAGCACTTTTTTACTTTTCTGTTGAAATTTCTGGAGTGTACTTAGCCAATGAAGAGGTCTGTTCTTTTGTTCATTTGTTTGTTTGGTTGGTTGGTTGCTTGTTTGTTTGTTTTGCAAAAGCCTGAATAAACCCACAGGATGATGTCTGTTTATGTAGCTGAAATATGTTTAAGGGCAACTGAAATAATATTATCATGTCAATTAACAATATAGTGTCAGGTTAATGTTGTTTATGTACTCTATGAAGACTGTTTCCTACCTGTTGAGTTACAAGAAGCTTTTTTGAAAGTCTTTCTTTTGCTCTGTGCAATTTCTCCTCCGATACATTGTTATTCCACTAGCAATTAAAAACACAAACACAAAAGCATCACAGAAACTACATTTGTTAAACAATTCTTCCGAAATATGTGAGTACTTTCATTTGTCAATATATGAAACATATACTTCACGATTATAAACTATTCGTTATGATGCAAATCCACTATATCAAAATGCATCTGTAAGGCAGGCTCAGAAAATATAGCATATATAAAACAAAGGAATCGTAGAAAGTGCCACATTAAAATAGAGAATGTGAACCATATACCATATAAATTATACTTTGTATCAGCACTGATTTTAAAAGGAAATTGAAACAGCTTTTTTTTTAATAGAAGGAAAAATTTAAATACCAGAAATGTATTTTGATCCCTGTTATGCAGTTCTGTTACAGTATCTTCTTTTCCCACTGGCCTCATACCAGCATTTTCCAACTCATGTTTTCATTATACCAATTAATCCTACTAAGTGGAAAGTTGCTGTAGTAAATTTAGCAGAAGCACTAAAACCTAATTTCACACCCATCTGGAAGCTGGTATAAAATACTGGGCCTTGTTTTCCTTTCACTCAAGTTGGTTTAAAAAAAAAAAAATCAAGAACTGAATCAAAGAAATCCCCCTTCTTAGACCTACGACTTGCATGCAGTGGCATAGGAACCCTGCAATTCACGTATCTACACTATCAATGGCAACATAACAACATGACGTAGATGCTGTGCTAATTAAAAGTGTAAACATTCTTCTCCTCTTGCTTTTGATATTGCAGCAGATTTTGCACACCTGCTTAGTCAGTACATGCCATTAGTGGCAATACCAGGCTGCCAGAAAAAGGAAGGAGAAAACCTCCACAGCTCCAACATTAGCAGCGATCCAGACCTTGACAGTAACCTACGACAGAGACAGCACAAGTGTTGGGAACTAACCCTAATGAAGGGACTTTGAATCACACCTTTAAGTTCTTAAATGAAAAGGGCAAGCTACTTTTTGACTTTGTGGTGGCAAAGTGTGTGAGTGATTGGGTTTTACTGTTTAAACATGCTTATGTGTTACTCTTAACAGGTGGTGTTATAAGCTGAATCAAGAACCCACAGCACAGCAATAAAAGATAAGAATTAAGAGCACATTATTAAAAGCGCTTAAAGGTATTAAGACAATCTCTGGAGACAGGATGTCACATTTTTAACAGACAAGCAGAGGTATCTGCACAATCAGTGTCTGAAGTCTCACCCAACACCTCTCAGTTTTTCACCTGCAAGTATTCTGCAGTAGTTACTATATGTACTGTTAAGACAAGGAGCCAAATTGTAAGTGTCTCTTTTTCTCAATAGGAAACTTTTTTCAGAAAGCATTCTACCAAGATTGAGCAGGCCAGTCCTGAATATACTTCTGTAAAACAATTGGTTCAAAATTGGCCTGGCTATATGAAGAATAAATACTGAGAAAAGACAATTTTACCTAGCTAATACCCTCTGAACTAACATTTGGCACCTGCAGTGCATTGGGTGATGAAAGTATAACTTTAAGTACGAATTTGCAGGCCTTGCTTCAGTAATCAGAAATGTTTCTTAAGGTTTAGAAAATTAAACACTAGATCATGTACAAATGAAGGCACGGCAAACTACATCAAACATCACAATGTAATGTGATGTAGAGAGCCAGAGCCAGTCTCACAAGTGCAATGCACAGCTCCACATGTGTGTGTTTGGGATGACTTGTAGGTCTCCAGCCTACAAGGAGCATTTCAGTGGTGCCTGAAATAGGAGAAGCTTTCCTTTGGTGAAAGCAGAGGGATATAAAATCCCTCAGATCTTTCCGAACTTGAGCTATTTTTATCGACTGTTAACTCAAGACCATTAACACATTTATAAGAGCTCTTCCTGAATATCATAATCATGATGGTCACCATCTAGTTGCTGTACTAGGACAGAAGCTTCTGTTTATTAAATTAATATAAATAGGTCATCTATACAGAACACAAACTCATCTGATAACTGAGCAAGGAGAGTTACAGAAAGCTCTGGTGGTGGTAAAATAAAAGTAAAAGCCTTCAGCCTTTGGACTTCAAGCAAAAATAGCTTTAACCTTCATTAAAGAATGAAGAAAGCTTAGCTGCAATGTACTGTAAAGCATTCTCTGTACAGGTACAGACATTGCAGATGACCAAAAAATGACTGCCTGTTGCCAAAAGGGCAGGAAGGAAGGAGTTGAGAAAAGACATGTGTTAGCATATGGAAAGAGGCAGAAGGAGGAACATAATTCAGATCTTTAACACAGTGCTGGTATTAGGACAGAGCAAATGTTTAATTTGCTGAATTACAAGAAAATGCAAAGGACAGAGGAAGACAAATGTGAGGTTACAATAACGGATTTGCCTGCATTAATCAAGATCTCTATACAACATGACCAACATTTAGATGTTGCATCTTCAAAGAAAAATTTCCATTTCCTTTTTGATAACAACTCCCAGCAAAATAACAAAACTGATCTTAACAAAACACTTAATTATCTTGTTTCAGAATACATTGCTGTAACAAACTGTTGAATTTCTGAGAAGTGGAAAACTGCACTGGATGTCCTTGTTTTTTGGTTGGAAAGGAAAAAAAAAATCTAATTTTGGATTGACCAACAAAATTCATTCTGAAACATTAAGAGTCCATAAAATTAACATTTCTGAACGGTGTTTGTATTTATCATTGTACTGGGTCTGGCCAGGATGAAATTAACTTTCTATATAGCAGCCCTTAGGGTGTTGTACTCTGCATTTGTGTCTAGAACAGTGCTGGTAACACACGTGTGTTTTGGATATTGCTGAACAGTATGTGCTTGCATAGCATTAAGGCTTTGTCTCTTCTCCCTTCTCTCCCTGTGAGTAGGCTGAGGGTGGGAAAGAGGTTGGGAGGGCACATAGCCAAGACAGCTGACCCAAACTGGCCAAAGCGTAATCTCATATCATATGACGTTTTGTTCTGCAATAAAAGCTCAGGGAGAGGAGGAAGGAGGAACATTTGTAGTTCTCACATTTGTCTTCCCAAGCAACCATTGCTCTTGCTGAGGCCCTGCTTCCCAGTGAGCGGCATCTGCCAGTAGTGCATGAATTCCTCATTTTGCTTTCCTTGCACACACAGCTTTTTCTTTTCTTATTAAACTGTCATTGTCTCTATCTGAGAGTCTTCTCACCTTCCTTTTATTTTCTCCCCATCCTGCAAGAGTGAGTGAGAAGCCAGGTGGGTGTTTGACTGCTGGCTGGGGTCAACCTACCACACTCATTCTATGATTTGACTTCATTTTTTGCACTGCCCATTTACTTTAATATCTCCTCTCTATTGTTTACTTTCTCTGATTAAAATATTTTCTGGAAAATCTTGAAAATATTTTTTCCCTTTCCTTCGCCTTTTTATTCCCCTGAGGAAAAGTGTGTTTGAAAATTTTAAAAATACAGGATAATTCAATGAGACAAATGAAACAGCTATGTATATCTTTGACCACACAAAATAAATAAAGATTCTTAAACAGAATTATAAGAAGTTTCATTTTGGCTTTTTTCTGTTTTAAGAGTGGGAGAAGGCATATGTTTAAAGTTTGAGAAACATTTAAAAGCATCCATATAGACTCTTTACAGTATTATAAACAAGCACAAAAACTTACTTTTGACCATAATTCAAAATTTTTTAACAATATGATCTGGTTTTAAGGTGGAATATTTCATGAGAAGAACATACTAAATATGAACAATATTTTAAGAGTCATTGCAGTAGTATTATTTTTTTTTTTTCATAAAAGTTTTCCTGAAGCAAAAAGAACTCCTTCAAAATGAAGCACAGTCATCTTGCTTCATTGCAAATGAATGGATGAAGTACTTGTGGAAAGCTGAAGTCAAGAAGGTGGAGACTAGCACAAGTTCTGTGAACTAAGGAATTGGTTAAAATGGGAGTCACATGACTTCCTTTTGGTCATTTCCGACATGATGAGAAGAATCCAGATTTGTCAGTAAGCAACAGCATGATGATAAGTCACCAGTGCAGGACAGCCATAGAAAACCAGCACATTTTTCTGGGTACCTGGCAAAACATTAATGTTGCTGCACACAGCAGTGCTGAAACATATATGTAATTCAACATGCCACAAGGGTTATTCAAAACAATCATACAGAGTAAAGCTCCTAGGATCAGTGCAAATATCATGAAGGGAGAGCACCAAATCTTGTCAGAGAAAATTAGAATGGTTTAAGAAGGAACAGTGTTGCTGCCAGTAATGAATTAGAGAATTACGTACAAGGACAGCAAAAAAATCTATTTAAGGCCAGCCTTGGTACAAGACCAAACAAATACTGACTGGACAAAAATAAGCAGGAAGAAGGAATTTTCTAACTATCAGAATACAAGGCTTGACAACAGCATTTGAGAGCACAGATAACATATGAATTCGGGAAACAGGTAAGGAAAAGAGCTTCTACAATTTTCAGCTGGAACATGCCAGTTTACAAGAGAGAGTGTTATGAGCATTAGTCGTGAGCGAAGTAAGCCTGGACTTGAACGATATGCCTTCGAGTCCTACACGTCAAAACACCACACTGAGTGTAGCACAAAAATTATAAAGGTCTTCTAGAAATAACAAACGTGACAAGATGAGATGCACTTCATTCAATTTAAAAACAGTTTGCTGTTTCTTGGAGAAAAGGAAACGAAATATTTTACTTCTGAAACCTTCCTCTGTAATTACAAATGAATATCAAAATGATGGGTATTCATCATCTGAAATATGCATTGCAAGTTACTGTCAAAGTTAAATTCTATGTACCTGGCATTGTACAGAACAGCACAGGCCACATTATTTTAGAAAGTTAATGTGCAGTAAAAAAGAAACCTTTGTTAAGAAAGTATACTACAGTGTGACCAGGAGATACTTTAAATCACATGCTGGTTCCAGCTAAAAGAAAAAACATGTCATTGTAATAATAAGGAGCACAGTAGGTAAACATTAAAGAATAAACCTGAAAACATTTGTCAAAGACTGCAGAAGGAGAGAGAAGAACATCAGAAATATAGACACTGTGTCTATCGAATTGTGGCAATGCACCAAGATGTTATGGTATTTCACATTCTGCTTGGTCAAGGAAAACATGCACTTATTGATTTTGAAAAAAGTTATATCCTTCAGAAGGCAGGCTGATGAAGCAACTTTTACAATAAGACTTATAAGTCTTCCCATAACAACAAAATTTTATTAAGAAACATGTATACAGATATGTTAGCATAACATAATTATATAATACAAAAAAACTATAAAGCAGGACAATTTTATAAGTATTTCAAGTGCAACTTGCAAAATACTAACAATGCCATGAATAACAAATCTTTCAAAATGCTCAACATCCAGTCAAATTTATTCAACACCCAGTTAAGACCAAGCAATCAAGTCTAGAAATACAACAAAGAATGTGGAGAATTAAGTTCAAACTTCATCAGTATATTCTCTTAATGACTGGTAAGTTTGGGATGACATCTCAGAGGATTTTTTTTAAAAAACAAAAGTCATTTGGCATTTGGCATTAACACCTATGTTGATTTACAAAAACACTGAAAAGAAAAACACTTCCATGCCAGCCAAAGTAGAAAACAACAACTGCTGACTTAAGATAAATAGAGCACTTTTTCTGCCACCATCCACCCATCTAATTCTCTGACTGTTTTCTTTTGATATCTGCAGAACTCTTCACCAAATATATTGCTCTATAGGTTATATATTAATAATATCAAATTATAATTTCTCTTGTGAGGCAGAACTCCATTTTCAACACCACAAATGGCAAGAAAAAATAACAGATTTCTAAAACAACTAAAAATATGCTGAAAACATCTGTAAACTTAGCAAAAAATGAAAATAGACCTGGTCTAAAAGACATGCTTGAAATGAAGAAAATATTAATCCAAATTTTTTAAAACTGTCAAGAAAAGCAAAACCTTGTGAAATGTATACACCCATGACATAAGTCAAGCTACATCCTTATTACATTAAAGCTATAGTAATTAGCACATTGTACTCCCCTATCTTTTTGTTACCATGCTCTAATTGCTGCAAAAATTTCCACGTAACCGGGGCAGGAGAAAGGGGGAGCAGAGAGTAGTTCACATTTTAAAAACAAGTCTCAGCTTTGAAGTTAAATGAGCAAGCTTCAAAAACCTCATGGAAGAAAAGTCACAAAAACTGGTACTTCCAGTATTCCAACAAAAGGTGGCTTCAATGGTGTGAGACACTCCACGGAAGCAAGAAAACACAGAGGACACCCATTTGTGGGGCGGTGGAGTCTGTAAGGTAGTTTGGCTAGAAATCAGTCACAAGGTACTTACATTAGGAGTTACAGTCACGATGAACCCAGGAAGAACCTATAATCATATCTTACGAATCTAAAGACATTGCCCCATAGACCTGAAGGAGACAGTAGTAGCAAATGTGCAAGCTAGAGGGAAAATGAAATATTTGTCCAGTTCCAGAAAATGGATGTTGAAATGGGCGTTCAAAATCATCTGATCAGTTACATGCAATGATATTGTGAATTTACACTTACTTTGTAATTTTGACATATTATATAAAAATTCTGGGGGAAAAGAAAAGCCCTACTTATGCACCCACACAGTGCATTTGATAGTCTGTTCCACAGTGATGGATGTTTCATCTAGATATCTTAAACTTATTTATGTTGTCAAATAATCCCTTTCAATCAATTTCATTGCTACAGCGTACTCACTGCTGTAGTCGTCTTCCTTCAACAGTTCTACTACAAACACCTGATTAAAAAAAAATTTATGTGAACATAAAACTCATGCTATTTTCTTTAACTAAACTGATCTGGACAGACATTAAAATGCAGACAAGTGTCTAGCCTAAGGCTTGTTAATGCAAAAGAAATTAATGTATATGAGTGTATGTAATTTCCTGAAAATTTCTACTATAACCTCAGAAGTCAAAGTAGATCTTAGGAACCCTTCTCGATTGGCAAAGTGCCACTGATTTCCGAGGCATGAATTATATGGAATCAGAGTAATCACCCCAATGTCAGATAGCTTCCCTTCTAATAAGCCTTTCTATGCCTAGAGTATGACAAGGCTTTAAATTAAAGTGCTAGATATTACAGTAATCTTCAGCAGCAGTAATACTGGGGAGGAAAATCTCTATGTTCTTCAGTGTACTTATTAAAAGTGATTCCTAATAATTTGATCAAAGCCTCTCTCAAGTAGTTGTGAAATAAAGAATAATAAAAGTATGCAACACATATTTGTATACCTCTAGACCATAACACAAATCCCAAGGATAAGGCAGACGGCGATACACCTAACATTTGTGCTGCACAAGCCACTTTCAGCACCTGCATGCCAGCCTTTTCTCCAGCCAGGCGAGGACAGAACATGAAATGCCAACGAACTGAGGTGCCGGCAACCTGCTCTCCCCAGCCTGTGCTACTACCAATGCACATTGCAGAGCCACAACAAGCAGGATAAAATAAAAGATTTTAGGATTACTGGGTGGGCTGGAGGTCTGCTTTGTGAATGTGGGGAGGTGGCTAGGGATAGGTAGCCAGCCTCCCACAGCAGGGAAGGAGACAGAGCAAGGTATAGAGTAGGAGTGAGGAAAAGGGGCTGAAGGCTGCTACCTGCGTCCTGCACATGGCAGTAGCTGTCAGCTCTGGCTCCTCGAACCTCTTCTTTGTTCATGTTGCTTGTGGTGCCTAAATATGTCACATTTAGGAATCTCTGAACCAGACCAGAAAGCAAGTCTCCCTTGCACTCAGCTGTCATTTCCTCAGTGCTCCGCTGTCAGGCAGAAGACAGGAGAGCAACTAGTTTTCTTGTCACCACAGATGTCATCCAGATACACCACTTCTCTCACTACCTGCCCTTACAGTCAGGTAATGTGCCCCCGCCATGTCTCCTACAAATCAGGAACAGTCTGCATCCGACTGAGCTGGAAACTGGCTCGTTCTTAGCACTCCTCACTCTGCATCTGTGTGTGTGACACGACTACAGTAGTAAATGTCCTATTCACATTACAAAAGAAGAACTACTAAGCCATGGATATTTCTACCAATGGGCGTAGTCACCACACATTCTATGTACAAGTACCACCTGTTGTAAAATTAAAATAGAAATCTCTTTCCCACAAAGATGGGACCACAGAGATTCAGGATAAATTTCCTTCCCACTACCCAGGCTGTACTGCTTCTTAGTACAAAAATTTGTTGAAAGATAGCTGGCTAATTTGTATCTTGAAGTGATACAAATGAGAAGGAGCAGCTGCCTTCTGGGCTAAAAATCTGTCTGAAACCTCAAAAAGCAAAGCTCATACAAGTTTGGAGGCATGCTTTTTTTTATAGACCACTGGTAAATGGTAAGTTAATAAAAACCTTTTGTGCTGAATGTAGAGTTTAAGTTAACATGCCTAGAGCAGATGGCAAGCAGTCTTTTTTTTGCAAGAAAGATATAACCTATGTGACTGTGAAACACAGTACCTTGTCCAGCATCTTTCTCAAAACTGCACAGGTCCTACCGCCTCTACTGTTCCTGCATTGCAACGCTTCTGCTAGCTAATCAGTCCTTGTTATTTGCCAACAGATGCTGAAATTTTACCTACAGAAATAGCCAGATAAAACCAAATTCTAATTAGCTGGCTGCACATTACATTTTGCCACAGTTGTTGCTGCATCTGGACACAGGCTTCCACGATGCTCCTTTTGGTCAGAATGAACACAAAATATTTGTCCAGGGAGTTGTTTAACAAATTGTTTTATCTCAGGTTTTGTTTTTGAAATGTAGCTAATGTTGCAGGTCAGAGATCTAAAACATTAAGCAACTCAAAAAAAAAAAAAAAAAGAACTTTTCCTTAATTCAGGTGTATTTTAAAGCTACATAATACACAAGGAATAAAATAGTAAGGGTGCAATGTAGGGTGAGGCAACTGAAAAGGTAAAACAAGGAAAAAACATATCTGATAAAGGTGTTTTATAAGGATTAACCTTGACTGAAATAGTCAATAGAGCTTCAAAATACAGTAGCTCATCCAACCTTCATTAAGCTGTTGCTTTGGTTCCATTATTGTTGCGTTTAGTTTTCATAAAAATTACCTCTGTTAGTAAGTTAGAAAAATGAAAATTGTGCTCACGTTTGGAAAGACCTACATAAGACATGAACCTGGAGAGCTAGAAAAGCAATTCACCTCTAAATAGAAATTTTACAACTTAGGCAGAGCAATTATAGGGAGGAAAGAAATGCATAACTCACACCCAAATTCCAGTGTGTCTTTTAAATTAAAAAGCTTTTTGAGGTATTCCAGTACAGGCTGAGAACCCTTTGGACTTGGAAGAACACACCTGTTTATGTATTGCAACATTAATACGAATGGCAGGTCATAGGTTCAACAGCCTTCCAGCATTTTTCAAGGTACAGATCCCAGCAAAAACTTCCACTCTTGCGTCAGAATAGAGAGAGGATCATTTTTCCCACTTGCCCAAGGAAATTATATCCAAAGAGACTGAAAAACGAAACGGTTCCAACTACAGTTGCTAGAAGTCGCAGTGCATTTTGAAATGAAATGGTAGTCCTGGGTAAAGATGTAAATTTCTGATACTTCCCGACACTCCTCTCTCATGTATCATGCAGTAATTATTCCTCTAACATTTACAGCCACCTAGAGCAACAGCTGCCCACAAAACAAGTGAAAACTTTGAAGCCTCAGACCCATGTAATGTATCAATATAAATGAAAAACTTTTCCAAAATACTGAAGTGTACAGTCATGCCTTCCAGACAATAAAAGGCTACTCATTTCATTCGGAAACACCAAGAGAAACATCTCAGTTTTGTAACCTTTTTGGACTTTCCCTCTCCCAAAGCCTCAAGCTTCCCCCTCTAGTCACATTATTTGTCCTGCAAATATCTCATATTGCCTCCTAGAGATTTAGAAAATAACACAGGAGAAAAATGCCATAGAAATGGAAGATCTTAAAAAAAGTAACCCTTGCACTTTGGATTGCAGCAACACATTTAACCATTATTTAAAACTGCATATATATCAGTGTTTCCTTCCAATCAGCTGAGCCTTGATGCTGTATTCAAAATTAAAGCCTTGATCTTATCAAAAAAATGTTGAGGACACAAGAATATTCACTAGTTTTCCCCACATATCATCTATAAAATCAGTTTTGATTAAATAGGAAAACTGCTCCTGAAATGTTTATCTCTCCCCAAAATAAGTATAGGAATGATCAGTGAATTCTGTTCAGAGCTATCATTGCTCAGGCAGTGGCTAGTCTGCCTTGGGTTTTCTTTGTTTCTCATATTTTTATGTCTATATGGATTTTAAATAGGTCATAAAGAATTCATTGTGAGCTTTTGAGGAAAGGAAGTAAAACAATCACCCAGATATGACAGCCCTTGAAATTAGGAGCATGAGGGACAGAGTACAATTTCCAAATGATTGCATGTAAATACAATACTGAAGTACCACAGATGTGGCTGACATTTTGTTTTCCAGAGGTCACTCCTGTTCCCATATTACAGAGGTGCCAATTACAATTGTTACCGTGATAGTTCACAGTGGCACTTCCCATGTGTATCTGCTACATTGATCACATAAAGTCAGGAGCCAGGTCTAACCAGGTAACCGACAACCCTTCACAACGTGGTTGCTAATATGGCAAGGCTGTAGTTTGGTGAACATTTATTTCAGAGGTAACGCTGGAGTTTCTCTTCAGAGGAAATGCTTTCCTAAGCCCCTTTGTGATAGTAGATACAGTCCAACAGACTGAGGATCTGATCTGAATTAAAAATAACCCACAAAAACCTTAACCCACATCAGTTCCCTGAGGGGGCAGAAAGCAATATGAAGAACTAATTATGCTGACACGACCATGAAAAGAAATAACTGTCAAACTCTGACCAGGATATCTTATTAGTGCCTTCAGAGATTTCCTCTGAAATTGTTCTCCCCTTCACTTAGTCTTTTATATTTAAAATGACTTTACTTACTGACCTGAGCTTGTCAGTGTTCCTCATATTTCAGATTGGATTTTAAACACAGCCAAGAGGCTGCTTTTTTTTTTTTTTTTTAAACACCAAAAGCAACAAGCTCTAAGAAAAGCTGTAGCATCTGAGCACACCAAACCAGTTGTCCACTTAGACACTTGTTCACTACCTTTACCAGAAAGCCCTGTAGTACTAACAAGGAAGAAGGGAGTACTGTAAAATACAGGACATTTGGCTATTTACTGTGCAGTTTCCACCAGTCTAGGCTAATAGCAAATAAGATGTAGTCCAGAGGTCATGCTTTAACAGGAAATCCAGGGCTATACAGGCCTTCTCACCATGCAGGACCAGGGGGTACAAAACAGAGGCCTGAAACAATCCCACAACGGTGCAAAATGACAGCATCATTGAAAACTTCTGCTGAATTTCCTTACAATACTCACATGTATTAATCCAAAGATCTGATGCACAGTACAGCAATACTGGTTTCAGCAGATATAGAGGGAAGCAGTTCTAGCACAGAGCAATTTGCTCTGTTTGTTGAAGTAGATTGTAATATCCACAAATAATGATGAATGTCAGGCAGTATTCACTCATGACTTAAGATATTATTTCAGTCTGGTTCTCCTGAACACTACTGCACTATCAGTCAGGATTTATACTCAGGGTGTCAGAGTTGACAATGCAGCAGATAACACTCTTCCATTAAATCTACCGCACTGAACCTGCACCTAGGCCATACAAACAAACTTTCAGTAGTGCTGAGACATTACAGCTGGAATCAACCACATGAAGCAAAGCAGTCTTCAGGACACCTTCCTGTCCCAGGGTCACAGAATGGTTGAAGATGGAAGGGACTTCTAGGCGTCACCTGGACCAATACCCATGCTCAAGCAGGGTCATCTACAGTAGATGGCCCTGGACTATGTCCAGAAAACTTTTGAATATCTACCACCTGTCTGGGCAACCTATGTCACTGCTCAGTTACCCTTATAGCAAAAAAGTGTTACCTGATGTTCAAGAAGAACCTCCTGTGTTTCAGTTTGTGCCCACTGCCTCTTGTCCTGTCACTGGCCATCACTGAAAAAAGCCTGGCTCTGTCGTCTTTGCACTCTCCCTTCAGGTATTTATACACATTGATAAGATCTCCCTGAGCTTTTTCTTCTCCAGGCTGAACAGTCCCAGCTCTCTCACCCTTTCTTCACAGGAGAGATGCTCCAGTTCTTTAATCATTTTAGTGGCCCTTCACTGAACTCTTTCCAGCATATCCATATCTCTCTTGTAATGGGCAGCCCAGACCTGGACACAGTACTCCAGGTGTGACCTCACCAGTGCCGAGGAGAGAGGAAGTATCACCTCCCTTGACCTGCTGGCAAGATGACTCTTAATGCAGCCCAGGATACCATTAGCCCTTGCCTTCTTGTGGCGAGGGCACATCACTGACTCATGTTCAACTTGCTGTCTACCAGTACTCACAGGGCAGCTTCTGCAAAGCTGTTTTCCAGTTTGGCAGCCCCCAGGCTGTACTGGTACATGGGGTTGTTCTTCCCCAGGTGCAGAACTTTACACTTCACTGAACTTTATGAGATTCCTGTGACCCCATACATCCAGCCTGTTTCTCCAGCCCATTGAGGTCCCTCTGGATGGCAGCATAACCCTCTAGTGTATCAGCCACTCCTCACAGTTTTGTGTCATCAGCAAACTTGCTGACAGTACACTTTGCCCCATCATATAGATCATTAATGAAGATGTTAAACAGGAATAGACCCAGTATTGACCCCTGGGGTACACCGCTTGTTAGTGGCCTACAGTTAGATTTTGTGACGCTGATTAGCACCCTCTGGGTCTGGCCATTCAGTCAATTTTCAGTCCGCCTCACTGTCTGTTCATCCAGCCTATATGTCAACAGCTTGTCTATGAGGATCTTATGGGAGGCAATGTCAAAGACTTTCTTGAATTCCAGGTAGACAATATCCACCCCTCTTCCATCATCTACCAGGCCAGTCATTTCAATGCAGAAGTTTATCAAGTTGGTCAAGCATGACTTCCTCTTGGTGAAGCCATGCTGACAGGTCCTGATGATATTCTTGTAGTTAATGTGCCTAGAAATGGTTTCCAGGATGAGCTGCTCCATCACCTTTCCAGGGATCAAGGTGGGGCTCACTGACCTATAGTTCCCTGTGTCCTCCTTCTAGCTCTTCTTGAAGATTAAAGTGACATTTGCTTTCTGTCATTCTTCAGGCACTTCTCCCAGTCATTATGGCTGATAAAAGATTATTGAGAGTGGCCTTGCAAACACATCAGCCAGCTCCCTTAGCACTCATGGGTGCATCCCATCAGGGCTCATGTACTTAGGTATGTCCAGTTTGCTGAAGTATTCCCTCACCTGATCCTCATCCACCCAGGGTGCATCTTCCTTACGCCAGCATTTCCCCCTGGTCTCTGGGATCTGGGATACCTGAAGGTCAGTCTTGCTAGTAAAGACTGAGGTAAAGAAGACATTCAGTACCTCAGCCTTTTCCATGTCCTGTATAAAGCTCCCCACCCCATTCCGCAGTGGGCCTACATATTCCCTGGTCTTTCCTTTGCCATTTACATATTTATAGAAGCCCTTCCTGTTACCCTTGACATTCCCCGCCAGTTTCAACTCCAGATGGGCTTTGGCTTTCCTAGCCATGCTTTCTTCTACATGCTTGGACAGTGTCTTGTTATTCCTTCCAGGTTACCTGCCCCTGCTTTCACCTTCTGTATACTTCTGTTTTCTCTTTGGGTTGCCAGGAGCTCATTGTTCATCCACACAGGCCTCCTGGCATTTTTACTTGACTTCTTGCTCACTGGCATGAACTGCTTTTGAGCTTAGAGGAGGTGATCCTTGGAGATCAATTAACTTTCTTGGCCCCTTATTTCTTCTAAGGCCTTATCCCAGGGGATGCTTTCAAGCACATTCCTGAAGAGGCCAAAATCTGCTCTTCTGAAGTCCAGGCTTGGGATCTTGCTTTTCACTCTGCTCCCTCCCCTTTCAGGATCCCAAACTCCACCATCTCATAGTCACTGCAGCCTAGGCTGCCTTCAACCTTCACATCCCCAGCAAACCCTTGCTTGTTTGTGAATAGGAGGTCCAGTAAAACACCTCTACTAGCTGGCTCCTCTATGATTTCCATCAGAAAGTTTTCATTTATTTTCTCCAGGAAAATCCTGGATTGCTTATGCCTTAATGTCTTGTCAATCCAGCAAAAACTGGGGTGGCTGAAGTCCTCCACAAGGACCAGCACCTGTTAAGGTAAGGCTGCTTCTAGCTGTCTGTGGAAGTCTTCATCCACCTGTTCTTCCTGATCAGGTGGTGTATAGCAGACACCCACTACAGTGTCACCCATACTGGTCTACTTGTTAATCCTTATCCATAAACTCTCTCTTGGCTCCTCATCCATCCCCAGGGAGATCTTCACGCATTCCAGCTATTCTCTCATGTATGGGGCATTTTTCCAGTCTGTCCTTCCTAAAGAGTCTGAATCCTTCCATTGCAGCACCCTAGTCACACAAGCCATCCCGCCACATCCCTGTGGTCCCAACAAGACCACAGCCCTGCGACTGCACACAGATCTCTAATTCCTCATGTTTATTCCCTATGCTGTGTGCATTAGTATGCAGGCACTTCAAAAAGGCATGCTGATTTCCCAGAAATGGTCTGGGACATTTCCCCATAATGGTGTCTCATAGGCACTTCCTTGCTTATATGCAAATGCTTGAGCCCTGTCTTGTGGGTTTTTTTCCCTTCCACTCACATCTCTCCAGTCCTTTGTATGTCAACGTTGTCCATCAATCCTTCACAGGGCTGCTGGTAACTATCTCCCTCTCCCATCATTCCCAGTTTAAAGCTCTTTTTACCAGGCCAACCACCCTGCTGGCAAAGATACCTTTGCCCCACTTAATTAGGTGTACCCCATCTCTCCCAAGCAGATGCTGATCTTCAAACAGGGTCCCATGGTCATAGAAACCAAAGGCAGCTAGCAACACCAGATCTGCAACCAATTGTTAACATGCAGTCAACCCTTTCCCCTCACCAGCAGGATTAAGAGATGCACTACCTGGGTCTCATAACCCTATCACCCCCAGAGCTCTGTAGTTACTTTTGATACTCTTGAGGTTGCCCCTGCTAGTATCACTCATGCCCACATGGGAGAGCAACAGGGGGTAATGGAGAGTGGGACAAGCTTTAGCAGTTTCTCCACAACATCCTGGATCCACACCCCTAGGAAGCAGCAAAATTCTTTGGACAACAGGTCAAGTTGGCAGGTGAGTACCTCAGTCCCCTCAGAAAGCTGCCCACCGCTATCACTTGCCACTTCCTCCAGGTTATCCTGTGTCTTTCAGAGTTAGTTATCTTGGTTGCTTCACTTGAAAGCACACCCGTCTCCTTCTTAGCTTTGGGGGCAGCAAACCTGTCCCACAGCTGCAAGGCTTCAGGTGGAGCAGGAGCCTTCCTGCTAGCTTGTGATGTGCCCTGAGATGAAACATGCAACATGTTTTTAACAAACCAAGGAATGGTTAAGTAGCAAGTATCAGAGTATTAATTTAGTACCATACCTAGAGCATTAAGTGACAGACAGGCAGAAGAGAAAAGGGATATAAATGAATCTCCTCAGCCAGGATATAGTGTTTCTCTGTTAAGAGCTTCTAACCAGCCTGCCAACACCTGTTATACATATAGCATGTGCCAAATGCTAATTATGCAACTGAATCAGGGACAACCCAGTTTAGCAGCTGATTGTAAGTACCAGGTAACCAACAAGCTCTTGAAAATTACATGCCAATTTTTTTTTTTTATTTGTAGGAGATATTTCTAATATGAACATCTGATTTTTTAATTGTTAGATAAATAAGGGAGTGAAAGAAAAAGAAAGAGTTGGAAAGGAAAAGACAGGTGAAACAGAGTCCTGAAATCTTTCCCTATTTACCCTGAGCCTGAAAGCTCCAGGTAGTTTGGCTTAATGTAGTATAACCTTACACTAGTAAGAGGAAAAGGAACTACAGAATCTACTGGACAGAAGCTTTCCTATAGCAAGACCTTCCAACATATGTAAAGCCTACTTATAGCAAAAAGCAGATATATCCTAGTCATTTTCAGCCATATCACAATATTGCCAATGGTCACTTTACTGCAACTAAAATACTACTGCTTTCTTTAATCCTTCCTTCCTGAAATCATGTGCTACCTTAAAATGCCAACATGTGCTTTGACATACAGCTCCCATAGCTGTAGAGAAAGGAACCCTGGTGATATGGACCTTTTTAAAATGTAAAAACAAAACCAAATTTATATTTTTAAAAATGAAAAACTCAAATTTCTTTAGCTACCTGGTTGTATCAAGTGTTGCCACTCATGGTTCCTGCAGTTGCCAATGTCTAACCACTAAACTCACTTTCTCTGAATACTCTCAGAGCAGACAGCTGACCTGCTCTACTTCCCTGGGGCCAGGGCAGTACCATAACAAACTCGGGATCAACTCCTTTTGAAATATTTATCTTGACAGGAAGTTATACAGATACCACAAGTGACATATCATTGCAGTTTTTAAACCAGGAAACACAGAATAAGAATGAAACATTGAATAACCTTTCCTGCCATTCATAAACCTGTAGGAAGTCTGAAAGAAATACGTTGAGGTGTTCATCTGTGCAAAACACTCAAAAAATCTGACATGTCCCAGCCACAGACAGCAGCTTCAGTAGCTCAGAGGAGCACCACATGTATTTATCAGCTTAAAGTCCTACAGTATAACACATTGTTTTTTCTAAACATATTATTTTATGTCATTATATAATACACAGGGCCAAAGGCTGACTCAGCCTCAACTTGTCTGGACCTATGTAACAAATGAAAAAGAAAATGTAATATTTTGTATGTAAATCTGGAATCAAACATTGCTCTTGTATAGCTTAAAACTGATTTTTAGTTCTCTAAACTGATATCCTTCCTTACAGATCTATTCACCATGTTTTGACAACTAATTTAATTACTTTGTAAATGTCATTGTTGATTTTAGGAAAAGGCTGGAAGCATTAGTGGAAAATAGCAGCTCTGAACATAGCAGAAGCAATATGTTTAAGATGTAATTGCTTTTTAGATATGAAATGGCTCTTCACTAAGATTTTGTGTACCTCAAGTAGTTATGTTGAAGTTGGCAACAAGAAAACAGAAAGTTCCAGGGAGAGGAAAGAGATAGTAATGATCCTTTCATGTTAATGCCAGTCGGCACGTAATGAAAACACCATGCAGATCCCCTATTTACACTAAGCAACACCCATAGCTGTCAGTGGACCAGTGAAGTAAAGAAGAGAGCCAGCTGTAGGATAGAATATAGTCACAGCTGGAATCAGCCCAAGTGGCAGATTTAGCTATTAAAGAGAGAGGACACTGTTCCTGAACTGCTCAACATATAGAAGGGTTATCCAAGAGGATCATAACCAGAGTTATGCTGAGTTACAGTTCTTCTATTTATTAGGACTAGTTCAAATGAGGCACCAAAACCAGAAAAAAAAACCCTACTCCCCAATCTGCTCCCACCCTCTATGAAGCAGGAGCTAATTTCTGTAGAAATTCTCCACAGACAGGACCTAGCGGCTACTGAAATCAAGTCACATCATCAAGAGCATTCCCTGTTTATCATTTTGCTTGGTGCTTCCTTTGCAGAAAATAAACACAGTAAAACAGTTCCGATGGTGTGTAAATGTTCAAGGGGAAAAAAAAGAATATATTGTCCAGTATTAACTGTAAATTTTAAAACAAAATCTGATGCAAGACTATGTTATTCCTAGGTACTCATTAATTAAATTTCAAGATATTTGCTTTCATTATAAGTCTATCTTCCTAGCTTATACTTTGTTATCCTTAAAAACAAGGCCAAAACAATGCAGAACAAGGAAAAAAAACACAATGAAAAGTAATTATCTGATTTACTTTTGCACATTGAGCCGGTGAGTATTCTATAACACATATTTCAATTGCTCCCAGTCTTGCTGGTTTTGAATAGCGGCTACTTGCGAAGCAGCAGGAAAGTGTTGAGTTTTGGGAAGACAGTCATAGCCAATAAAAATGCTGTACGCAGCACATGCATGTTGATTTTGCAGTTCAGAAGAAAAAACACATTGCTTTTTTTAGGTATCTAAATATCTTACATCAGAAGCTTGAAAATAACATAAATTGCCATTAGTACACACAATTCCTTTCATTCATAAAATTACTCACTTTCAAAAATTGAAAAAGAAAGCACGCAACACGCCAATAACAATTCTTTTCTCTCGAAGTATTGTTTTTTAGTGAAAGATAATAGTTTAAAGTAAAATTACTAGTAAACCAAGTTGGGTAGAAAACCAATAAAATTAGACTAAATTCAAAATCAGGGTCTTTTGACACACAGATTTTGTACTGCAATGGATGACACTAATAAAAGTATATGTAACAGCATGTCGTAAGTATGTTCTCACAGTATTTTTGCTGTACAGGACATAGAAGTAGAACTCAGATGCAGTTATGCTGAAATTAGGACTTTCAGTTATAGCTGACATTACCCACTGGATGTCTTAGGTCTAATGGAGACAGTTGTACAGGTACACCATCTTCCCCTTAAACAGAGGTACTTGACAAATTCTGTGACAAAAATAATCCTTTCTTTCTGTGGATAAGATTTTAGGAAGCAATGTGCTACAAGAGCTGGGAATAAAAGCTCTCAGCCCTGCAGGAAAGTACTTGGGGATACTGGTGGATGAAAAATTGGACATGAGCCAGCAATATGCACTTGCAGTCCAGAAAGCCAATTGTATCCTGCATCAAAAGGAGCATGGCCAGCAGATCGAGGGAAGTGATTCTCCCCCTCTACTCTGCTTTCATGACACCCCACCTGGAGTACTGCATCCAATTCTGGGGTCCCCAGCACACAACAGACATGGACCTGTTAGAGCAGGTCCAGAGGAGGGCCCCGAAAAGGGTCAGAGGGTTGGAACACCTCTCCTATGAAGAAAGGCTGAGAAAGTTGGGGTTGTTCAGCCTGGAGAAAAGAAAGCTGCAGGGAGACCATATTGCAGCTTTGCAATGTGTAAAGGAGGCTTATAAGAAAGGTGGAGAAAGATTTTTTACCACGGCCTGTATTGACAGGACAAGAGGTAACAGTTTTGAACTGAAATAAGGTAGATTTAGATTGGATCTAAAGAAAAAATTCTTTACAATGAAGGTGGTGAGACACTGGAACAGGTTTTCTAGAGAAGCTGTGGATGTGCCATCATAGGAAGTATTCAAGGTTAGGTTGGACAGGGCTTTGAAAAACCTGATCTAATGAAAGATGTCCCTGCCTGTGGCAGAGGGGTTGGACTAGATGACCTTTGAAGGTCCCTTCTAACCGAAATCACTCTGTGATTCTATGAAAATCAGATTCACAGAGGTCCAAAGTCAAGTTGGGGAACACTAGTTTGATCCCCTGTATGGCATTGACCTTGCATTTTCCATGGCTTAATTGTTACAGCAATTTTTTAAGGAAAATGTTAACTTGAACTTAAAGATTGCTAATGACTGAGAATTTCTCAGTTTTGTGAGTTGTCCCATGGTTACTCTTACTGCAAAAGAGGCCTTTTGTTTCTCGTTCAAATCTGTGAATTCAAGTTTTAGTCTTCTGCCTTATGTTTCTCTGCTGCAGTAAAAAATCTTGTTTCTAGACCGTGATTTTTCATTGATAAACATTGACAAGCAAATGGACTTGTTCAATGAACTTAAAAATGCATGTTTTCTATTTATGCTATTCGTTTTCTTCTGAATGTTCCCCAGTTTATCTGCATCACTCTTACCTGTGAACAGCAGAAATCTTTCAAGTAAGATTAGCAGCAATGTTAAATAAGTACTAATACAACTTCTCTATTCAAGTACCTTCTGTTTATATATGCAACAATTCTGACACTAGAATTTGCACTGGGAACTTTTGTTTTGTTAATTATGTTTGCACTCCTAATTTTTCTTAAAGTTACAACTTCCATAATGGACATCTCCATTCTATGAACACAGCAGTTGTGATTTCCATTCCTATGATTTTCAGTGGATTATATTAGACTACAATAAAACTCTAGAAATAGAATTTCAAGCAATGCCAAATCAGATGTCTTATAGAAGTTTACTACGTCAATATTAATACCTAATCAAACCAATTTATAATTTCACCAAAAGAAAGTTTGGTAGGATAGTTTCAAATAGCCTGATTGCTATAAGCCACTTCGATTGCCACTATTTTATCATATTTCAATATCTTCATAATAAAAAAAAAAATTTATGTCTTCCATTATTCTGTTTTAGATCAATGTCAAGTTTTCTCAAAGTTTTTTGAAGCTTTCTTTTTGTTCCAGGATGTGTTTAAAATCGGCATTAACACCTAAAGATTAACTCGAGAAGGTTTTATTTTGAATAGTCATATAACTGCAGGGATTTGTGACCGGAATACATAACCACATAGTATTTATAAATTCTCTACTTTCAAAGGAATGAATGCTAAAAAGTTAAAAAGGAAAGAAAACAGCAAAAGTAGTACTTTTGGTATGGAAATCTTGAGGAGCACATCCTTTGTTGCTTTGCTTTTTAAGTATGACTGACTTAAGTGGCACTCTACTGCACAAAACTGGACATAGCTCATCTATAATAAAAAAGCAAGATATAAATATCATTTCCCCTAACTGAACTCACAGGTTTAGACTATTTAAATTCTCTAATTTGAGTCTAATTTGAGTCTAAATTCTCAAAGTCTCAAGTCTTTTTAGATTAAAAAGTTTTGTTTTATTAAACAAAAAATATATGTAAAACTAGATTTCTAAACTCTACGGTATATACACTTACATAATTATATATAAACAGATTATTAAATAGCAAGCAACATAACTTTTTATCCAGCAAACTAATTCTTATACAACTTGGAAAATTCCAATAAATGTCCACAAAATCCTGTAATTTGAAACCATTAGTAGAAGACCTTTATCATCATTTTACTGATAGTATTTGTTCATGCTGTTTAGTCCTTAAAATCTTATTTAATACATTGCTATATTACAAGACTGTTTAGCACAGAAGTTTCAGTCATGTTGGTACTTGAATTTGCAAAAAATTCAAGGTAAAATCTTATAATATGCTTGAAAAAGGCAACAGAATTGTCACAGTTTCTGTATATAAAGTTGTTGAAATTTATCTAAACTGAAAATCCTGAGGAGGACAATTTCCTTGAAGAACAGAAAGTAAATGCAAACAACTCTGTACGTGTTTGCACTTTAAATGTTGTAAAGAACTAAATGTGTTATTTGGTCTTAAGAATACAACCGATCACGTTCATTCTCTAAATTAATCCTTCCCCTCTTATGAAATAAAATCTCTTTTTAAGATGATAATTTATGTTCCACAACGTACAATGTCTTCATCCTGAGGGCTTCTATGCCTGCGTATCCTTTATTACAGTGAATATTTACTTTCAGCAGGTCTATATGTAAATTAGTAGCTGTGGCTGTGAACTTGAAAATAAATATGTTGATTTAAACGGTGAAATAGCATCTTATGAAGGCTCTACTGCTCTTTGTTTTATCTGTAGTTACTGGGAGCAACTACATTAACAAATAAAAAAGTTCATGATGATTTTGAAGTGCTTCTGGCCATCTGTGGTTTCTAGTGTTTTCTATTCAGGCGGATAAAAATAGAGTTATTCTGATATTCGCTAATGATTTAGAGATTTTTGATCTTCAGAGCTGAAGACTGAGTAATACTTTCGTAGTGTAGGAAGGAGTAGAATCTGTGAAAAGAGAAAGAAGAAATACATCTCAGACTTCAGCTACGTAATCCAGCACAAATAAATGGAGCCCTTACCTAGAAACAGGTAAGTTTGGTTTTATTTCAAAGGTGCTTTATAAGTGATCTTTGTGCTATCTTTCAGAAATTCTGCTGGCTCGTATTATACAGAAGCTATTCCTTCTCCAGTTTGCTTTTCAAAAACAAGTATTGGCATAATCTATAGCACAAGAGTTCAGAAGCAGGAAATACAAAAGGGTTTCATGATTCAACCTCATCACAAAAAGCATGGAGATAAGATTTGTCTAGGAAGGCAGAAAAGTGTATCCCTGAGCCGCTTTGTCCCAAAGGAGTATAAAGCTGACCTATGCTTGACAAGGCCAAACGCAAGTTTCAGGCAGTCTGGCAGCCATTATCTTAGACTCCACATTTCACAAGTATGTAAATACAACTCCATTACTACATATTTCATGAGTTTCTCTGAAGCCAAATTATGATCTCAGTTTTTCCTCCATTCCTTCTCTGCATTTTAACCACTGTTGCTACCATTATCAGAATCTGGCACTTTTATAGCAGACTCCACTTTGGAAGTAGACGGCTTGAATACTCGAGTGTGCAGCTTATGGACATTAAGGAACGAAAGTCCAGTATCAGAACATGAAAAGTATTCTGCAGCCACATCCTGTGGCCTTTCTTTACATTTCTCTTTTATCAGGTCTTGTAGGACCACTATATAGACCACTTACATGAAATGCAAGGAATGAAAAGATACCATAAGATTCATTCCACAAAAATTCATTTCTACACACAAACTCTCAAAAAGATTTAAACAGAGCCTATAGGGTACTTTGGCTCACAGGAAATTTTCCCTTTGTTTCCTAACACGTTTTACTAAACAAGTCTCGAGAGATTGACAGTTACTTAATAACGGTAAATTTTAGGCAGAACAGCAAGCTAAAGTAATATGTAAACTTTCAGGTGCTGTCCAATAAAGACAAAAGCAGTGATTTTACTACAATAATTTTGCAGTGGTTAAACAATTAGTACATTGATACAGATACATTGTTAAAGAATGTTCTATCAATGCAAAGAGCATTTCATACATGTACTGTGTTTCCTTTGAGGGGGAGAAGCACTTCTGCAGGAATTCAAAACCACTAATGCTAATCCCAAAAGAGGTAAGTAAATCTGGAGAATGAGAATAATCATTGCATACATTGTAATTGAATTAAGGTTAATGCATGTACAAACACACCATTAATTTTGTATACATTTGTTCAATATGAAGTCTTTTAGTTAGGGCCCAAACTTTTAACAAAACACATTCAACATTTTCACTTTTATAATCTTATTTAATACCATAACAGACAATTACAGTTTAAAGGTATATTTCTTGTACTCTTAAAAATTAATGTTCCCAATGTATGCCTGCATTTATATCCAAGATAGCAGGACGTTTACTGCAAGTTAACACATACCCCTTTCCTTTAGGTCTTCAATGTATGTTTTCATAAACTCTTTCTCAAACTGCTCCCGTTCACGTTCACTTTCTATAATTGCTTCAGTATCTTCACATACAATGGTTTCAACTGGGCTGTTCTTGAGGCTTATGAATCTAGAGAGAGATTAACACAAGAATATACGCAACAGGCTTCTGAACATCACTGGCCAACATGAAAGACATTTTAAAAGTTGCTACTACAGCCAGAAGGAGAAACGTAAAGAACATTTGTTAAATTTTTGCATTACGGCATTGTTAGGATCCACCTATTATTAGAAAAAATATAGATTTCAAATGGCACCTTCTCTATACTCCACTTTCCATATAAAAATGATCAGATTTATCTCTTTCTTTTCACCTATCTACATAATCATTCCTTGCAATAACAGATATATTTCTTTATTATGGAACTTCTGACAGACTGCACTGTAATTTCACATCTGTTAACGAGCAGTATGAACTCCATCTTAACAACATTGCCTAGCAATCTGGAATTTTGCCAGTATCACTTAACTGACAATATGTATCTTCATTTTTTGGTTGTTGTTATGTTACTTCTCTTTTTCAATGCATGACTGGACGTGCTTTATGTTGTATTTGCAAATTTCCTAAAACTACACATTGCAGGTGAAAAACTAGATGGTTACATAAACAACTTATATAATGTGCAAATTAAGTGCACAGCATTCTGAAAATCCCTGGTGATACTATCACTCCAAGAAGGAAAAAAAAATCAATAAAATTATTACTTTCAAAAGAACAAATGTTCCAACAAATCATATGGCTTTTTAAAACCTCATGAATTGCTGTGAGTCTGTGGTCAGTTGACCTTGGCTGGCCAGGAGTCCACCAAGCAGGTCTCTCACTCCCCCTCCTCAGCAGGACAGAGGGAGAAGATGAAAAACTCATAGGTTGCGATAAACACAGCTTAATGAAGAAAAGCAAAAGCCACGCGCCGAAGCAAAGCAAAGCAAAAAAAATTATTCTCTGCTTCTCATCAACAGGAGACATCCAGCCACTTCCTGGGAAGCAGGGACTCAGTATGTGTGTAGAAGTTGCTTTGGAAGACAAACACCTTAATAACAAATGACCCTTCTCTTTTCTCTTAGCTTTTATTGCTGAGCATGTCATATGGTATGGAATATACCTCTTTGGTCAGTTTAAGTCAGCTGTCCCAGCTATGTCCCCTCCCAACCTCTTGCTCATCCTCAGCCTACTGGCCTTTGTGGGGGAGGGTTGGAGAGACAGTCTTGATGCTGTGGGAGCACTGCTCAACAGTAGTCAAAAACCTTGGTGTGTTATCAGCACCATTCTAGCTACAAATACAACGCCTAGCACTGCGGGGCTTAAGGGCTGCTATGGGGAAAGTTAACTCCATCCCAGCCAGACCCAGTATAGAGTCTCAAATGGTTGCATAATCAAAGACCTGAACATGGCCTGCAGAAATACAAGATCATTATAGCTGCAGACTAAAGGCCTTTTAGTCTTATCCTGCATGCAGCAATAATAGGCTCTTTCACAACAAAGAATATATGAACTGCTAAACTCATGTGACACTATTTAGCCTTTTAACTAGCCATGTCTCCCACTCCCAGCAACATACTTTTGACTGAGCTTATCAACTGCCAGACTACTGGTCGCACTCTGGGGCATGGCTTTGCGACGCCAGGGTTAGAGCTACTATGACCAAGCCTATACAGGAATAGCACTGTAGGCATACAGATGCACAATGTGGGGAACTGGCAGATGAAAATCTGAAAGCTGCAGCTCCTCTGCAATTTCCAATCTCTCTAGTGCCTCCTTAAGGGCTCTGATATAAATTGGGCCAGAATTTGACTACCAGAAACTGGTGGAAACTGATGCTTGTGAAAGTATTTCTTCTGGGTGCATCTACCTTATCTTCTTAAGAACATATTCCTTTCTCTTTTACTTCTACTTACTTCAAACCTGTGGTTGACTCACAGACGGCTGTGGGTATCTCAACCAGGTCATCACCACTGACAACTAGCAAACTGAGCTTTGGCATATTGACCAGAGCTCGTGGAAGATAAGTCAACTTGTTTTTCTGTAGGAGAAGTGTCTGCAGTTGATCTAACCTATAAAAATATAAAAGACAAAGATAACTTAAAATATTTATTTCAGACAGGAGCATCTATCCAAAATAGCAATACAGACTTAATCTTGTGTAAAAGAAGAACAATTACATGCACCATCTTTGGCTTCTCAAAAATTATTCATACCACACTTTGCACAAATTGTCATCAACTTTAATGGAAATTTCCAGTCATGGTTCTACTTTATGGATGTTAATAGCACACCTCTGACAAGTACTTAGAAGCATGCCCAAGATAAAAAGTTACAAAAATTACTGTGCTTTCATACATAAGAGGTTGACAGAATATGATATAAAGCCTCACCATGTGTATCCTGGAACTAATGAAAAATATGGGTCACGAGCTCACAGCTTTGCCCATGTGCTGGTGTCTATGAACTAGATACATCCGTGCTAGGCAGTATATTCCCATCTATTGTTTTTCACTAGTAATTAGTACTGTGGGGAGCAAGAGAAAGACCAGCTCCTGGTCATACGGCTCTTGCAAGTTGTCCCACTGAAATCAATTTAATGACAATGTTTTGTGGAGGAAGGCATTGGGCTTCTTTTGTTTTATTTCCCCTGGCTTTTCCTAATGCAATAGTTATTTGTGGCTGAGCATTTATTCCTTGGAGCAGACAGAAGACGAAAAGCATAACAAACTGATGAAACAAGTTTGTCTCATTTGACCAGAAGGGTCCATTCCTAAAACACTCTTGCAGGCTATTGCTTATCAGGCCCATATGGTTTGTTTGAATTCAGGGAGAGAGATATTAAGTAAGACTTCAGTTTACTGCCAGCTCATCTTTTTTAATCACAGACTTTATGGTAGTTCATTGAGGTTCTTCGACACTGCAGGCATTGAAATCATGAGTCTGAAAAGAGTATCAGTTTACTGGGGAGGGGAGGCATATCCTGACATTTTGTAGTCTTCAGAATGCACATGAGCCCAAGAGATCTCAAAATTCAAAACCCAAAGTCAAAGAAAACCTTATTTTGTGGTGTCTGATTATGATGTTTTAGTATTGAGTCTGGCAACTCAGTATGAAATGGAGAAGATGAAATGCAGAAAAGCAATATTTTAGAGATAGAAAAATATACATAGGTTACAGGGAAAAAATGACCCTTAAGTTGAGGGGGTATCCTTCCATAAAATAAAAATATCCTCTTAGAAGCCCTTTGAAGTTAATCAAATCTCTGCTCAGATCCCCTGGAAAAAAATGAGATGTTTATGCTATTGTGGCTAGAGTCTGTGAATTACTAATACAAATTAAGACTTCAGCCCTGCTGCCAGAGAAATCTGTGATTACACAATGTCCCAGAAAACTCTTTTTGCCCGGCAAAAAAGGTCTTGCAAAAGTTAAGGTTGAACAACTTTTCTGTGAAGTTTCTTCTGCCGCAGGAATCTCTATTCCCAGATCAATAAACAATCCATATTTTTTTTCATAAACTTTAGTTAATATGTGTTTTCGTTTACTTATGTCTATGTAAAGTTTTGTAAACCAAGTTACAACAGGAGTCCAGAGTGAATAAATAGACCCAGGGATAAGAAAAAGTGCTTTCTCAGGCTAGTAAGTCCTATTAAAGTGATCAGCATGATTTTTTTAAAACTAGTTCTAGTGGATCTCTAAATTGAGAGTGAGTATATGTGTGCACATGCAGATATACTTCAGAGTAGGAGGGGAGGATTGTCAGTGTTTTTTTTAATCTTAACAATATTTTTCTGCTCTACTGCCAAAATTTATCAGGTTCTTTCAGTAACTTAAATATGCTTTAGTTCATCTTTCCCTCCACCCTGTCTACCCTCCAGAGAGATACTGCTGTCAACTCCATACGGTGAGTCCCCTTTGCTGGAACTGGGGCAGAGTATGTCCCATGAACTTCCCAAATAATAATGCCTGGATATAATGACAAATTATCATGAATGCAGCAGAAAATGTAATTAGTTAACTGAAGAGTAGAGGCACTGACTGTGCAATCTGCCATCAATGAGCTAGAAAATGTAGTTTCGGTTCTCTGACCTAGTTCATCAATAACAATGGTAAAGCTTACAGGCAAAACTATCCGATGCATTTCTAAATGTGATTTTTCACGTGATTTTTCATTAATGGTGTCCCTTGGAAGCTTGTTACTTTCTAGATTTGCTTCATAGTTCACAAGCCTGTCAATGAATTAAAACATAAACTACCTGTCTATGTCTTCTGGGAGATCTTTCAAGTTGTTGCTGCTAATATCCAGCCACAGCAAATTAGACATCCGGAGTACACAGATTGGAATAGAATGGAACTTGTTTGCTGACACATCCACAACTGTGACTTGTTTCAGGTTACTTAGCTAGAAAGAAGCGATGTTTTATTTTAGTTACGTTTTGCAAATACAAGAAGACATTTCATTCATCAAACATTCTTATTCCTCTTAAAGCACTTAGAAAAATAAAATTGCATGATTTTTTTACTCAACTTTTTGCCAGCCTTATCTCTTATTCATCATTTTGTAGGAAAAAGGATTTCAGAAATAACTACCTCCCAAAGTGTTCATCACCTTTCTAACACCATCATGGTATTGAATGAAATCTTCATTCTAAAAAAACCTATAGTTTCAGACAACACCAAGGCTAGAACCAGACAATGGCTTAGTTCCTTCCTAGGTTACCTATGAACTAAGCTCTGAAGTGACAAAACACAGTTTTGATAATTAATAGATGCTAGGTTACCATTCTCAAAATCAGAGATTTTATAACTCACATCAAAAATCCATAGATTTCCTTTGTTATCTCTATTATGCACTCAGAGTATATTGCTAGGAGACCCTTAGAAAATGAAACTGTTAATTTAATACAACAGAAAATTTGGTCTAATATTTTTCAAATCTCTCTAAAAATACATCTTCCATACTGCACACTAAATATATAATAAGGTGCACTAGAGCTTTTTATTTGAATACTTTTCAAAGGAGTTACATTTTTAAGTAATAAACCTTTAGCGTGATGAAGGTTAACTACAAATGTAAAATATACCTGTTAAAGAAATAAATGTGTTAAATAAAACTCTCTGTGTACTGAATCAATTATTCACACTACCAGTGTTCATAAAACCATGCAGCTAGCTAAAGTGAATGCCAAAGGAGTATAAATGTTAAACAGAAAAAATACTTTAGAATGGAAATTATGTCTCTGAGCTTCTGATCATATGTCACCATCACAATCTAGCTCTATAGATCCTGATACAGAAAAGAAAGTAGCAAAAAAAAGTCATTGGTCTTTGCCTGAAGGTTTCTGAAAATGTAGAAAATAATTAGGAACCAAAAACCCCAAACCAAATATATTTTCCACTTCCAAAATGAGCAAAATGTAAGCAACACCATAAATTATGAAAAAATTAGAAAGTAATAAGATACATTCTGAATTTTTGAGAAGGATTTTTTTTATTATTATTTCATAAGAATCAACTTCTCTTTTGTTATATTTTATTGCCAAACTTCTTCTTATTGCAATTCTGCCAGACTTTCATCTTAATTTGACTCTTGCCATTTGAAATGCTCACATTCATAGCTTGGTGCTCTGTCAGAGCCAGTTTGGTTTGGGATATTTGGCGGTGTGTTTTTTTTTGTTTGTAGGGTGTGGGTTTTGTGTTTGATTGGGTTTTTGTTTTGTTTTTTCTAGATATAACCTCATATTGCTGCCAGACCTTAAAATTTGGAAATCTTTTCAGGGAGATTTACTTAAATTATCGTATTACAAGTAACTACACAATTAAGTTTACCTTTTGAAAACATAATAAAGGTTCAGAGTTTCTCAAGTCAAAAACATAATTTTGAAATCTGCCCACCACTGCATTAAAACAGCCTTGGTGAGGTATTGCCATGGAAATGTCTCACTCCTGATTCAGAACAGGAAAGCACACATTTTATTCTGACACTTCTCATTTCCAAACCATTTTGTCATTTTGAGGACTGACTACTAGCAATGAACACTCATTCCTGTACTGTAAATTTTTCAGATACTGAATCTTTTTTCCAACAAAACAGAATCTCTCTTTGAAAAAGGAAAGCTTCTAGATTGTAGCAATGAGAGAACAGAGAAAATAGTTGGCACCATCTTTACACTGCATTTACTTTGTGGTTTCAAATTACTGTCCAAAATTCCAAATCCCAAGCAAATATTTCAAGTTTCTCTGCACTCAGAACAATTTGCTAAAACTGCTGATACATTTCTTTCAACAAACTCTCCCCAAAAGGAATTTAGCAGGCAAAGAATTAAAACAATGTCCCACAGGCTTAAATGCCACCCAAAATGTTCTCAAACTATCCCTAATGAAGAAAAGCCAGTGTCTTTATACACCAAGCAACAGATTGTTTTAAAATAAACTGACATCACTGTTCACCCAAATTCCTAAACACTTTGCTTTCATATGCAGTCACCTGTCATGCTGAAAAAACTTGGTGACATTAACACTGGATGGTAAAATGATATTTTTTCAACAACAGTAACTAGTTTTTATATGTTTTAAAGTGCTCTATGGTGTTAAATATTAAAAGTAACATTATATAGCAGTATTTTTTTTTAATAAAGAGTTGTTTCTGTCATTTTTCATATTGTATTGAAAACAGATTGTTTTAATACTTGATTAGATGAAAACCTACATTTTTCAGGAGTTTGTACTCCCATAAAAATGTACCAGCAAAATATAAGGCCATGGACTCTCTAGATATAAAGTTTGGTTCAGCATGTCACAGAATATATGGAGCCATGATTATATTGTGTAAGCTGCAAGCCCTCAGTACTTGTTCTTTTAGGGTAATTTTTAACAAAACCTGTCCATTTTCTATAGTGTGTTGAAACCTAATGGAGTTTTTATTTAATCTGTCTCTGATATGTTACCAACAAACACCTATGATATATGATGCATTGGAAATTATGACAGCTATGTATTATATTTCTAAAGAAAACCCTGTGTATTTTATTTCTTCTTGAAGGACTGATGGATTTTTGCACCTTTTATAACATTTCATTTTCAAACAAGCATGGCTCCCTTATCATTTTTACATTATAATTTATTTTTGCTTGATGTTGATTTTTGCTATTTTCCTCTATTATGTGACTTTGAATCAGTCAGTGTATAGGCTTTATGCAAGTTCCATTTTAAAAAATGACTTTATTTGATACTCTAGCTACCTGGACTCACTTATTGTGGTCCTTATGTTTAATCACTGTTGTCATTTTTTTTTGACAAACTGCCCCATTTTGCTTATCATAATAATTTTGTTCATAGAAATAATCCAGATAACGTTGTAGAACTCCACTGCTTCTCTTTACCTCTGACAGTTAAAAGAAAGAAAGAAAAGAACACCATGTCCTGGGCTGAACAAGTTATTTGATTAATGAGTGTGTGTTTATTTCTGTTCTGCTTTTTGCCATGAAAGGGATTTACTGATGAGGTTGTATGCAAGTTATCATGAGTTGCCTACTATTTAGCACCAACAAATGAAACGGTGTAAAGTCATGTCAAACCTTACCACAAAAATACTGTATATTTTGATTATATGTAAACATTCTGTGACAGAAACAGCACCCCATCAAAGTCAATGTATGACAAGACATACAAAAGATTATGGAATGTCTATCAATGCATTACGAACATGATTTTGCCCAGAAATTTCAGACTCAATGAATAAAAAGAAAATTTGTACCACTTCAGTAGGATCAGGTTATCAAATATGTTGTCTCCCAAAACACATAGATTGGCACTCAGCATCTTATTAGCTTGCTGAAAACAGTACAGTATATATGACAAAGGAGCACCCTAGATGAAAGCTTCACAGTTACCCACTTACACCTCATGCATTTAAACCAAATCCCCAGCTTTTCTTTCACAGAGTTGTAAATGTAACCTCTCTATAATCTCACTGACATTCCTGGAGAAAAGCACCAATTAAAGAAACAGGGTACAACCATCTTTAGAGGCAGAAGATATCTTTCATGAAGATATACTGATATATTTATAGCCCAGTCCACCAGACTTCCAAACTGGACTCTTAAATGCAAAGGCATTCAATAGTCAACCCCACCCTTTAGTAACAGGGTACTCGTTCACGTATTTTGTGACAAAATCCTCTGAAGCATAAAAATGCATGACTTCAAACAGCACTTCATTTGGTGGTAACATGATAAGCTAAATCCAAGAAATGCGTGTGGAAGCAAGTCTTCACCCAAATGGCATTATTCTGATCTTGCAATGCTAAAATCCTAAATCTTTGGCAGAGTTAATCCACGAACAGCTGCTGTTATTCTGATGCCAAACTGTTTACTTGCAAGTTTAACATTATCCCCTTTCGTCTTTGGAGCATTACTATCATTCAAACACCTAATGTTTAAAGTCTAATAGAGTAATTATAGCTATGATGATCTAAGCATAAAAAGTTCATAGAAACTTTGCTTTTTATTAGAGCAGTTTTTTGTATACACAAACCTTTCATCACGTTTGCAAAGAATGAGAAATCTGGCTGCATATGCAATATTCACCAAAATATCAGGTATTGATCATTCACAGGTGATTGGAGAACCACATAACAATAAGAGCAGGACTATCTTCACACAGTTAAAATCCCTGTGAATGTGGATCGTGTGTTTAAATTTAAGTATAGGAGTTGTTCCAAGCCAATAGGTGAGTCACGTGCATGAAATTAAGTACCCAATCAATGACTTTCTGGGCTGAAGCCAAAACAAGTCTGCTGTCTCAAAAAACAAATTTATGTTGATTAGTTACAACAAATTTTCATAGTATTGCTGCTGCAGCTACACGCAGTCTGCATATATTATTGCACTTTGCCATCATAAAGTCATCTCATTTTCAAATCTCCAAAACTTGTAAATTAAGGACATAAGGACACATATTAAAAGGGAAAACTAGGCTCTACCAAAAGTCAGTTACAGGTTTCTCATCAGCTTAAATGGATCCAGTAGCTCACTTTGTGTGTACACTCTTCATACATTTTAATTGAAAACATTAGAAGAGGAAGAGCAGCAATGTCAATACAGGCATACAGGCATTAACTGGCCTCTCTAGAATGTTTGGATAGAAAGAGTCCTTTGAATACATCAAAACACCCTTTTAAGATATATTCTGTTCCTTCAAAAAGAGATGACCAAAATTGCTCACTTTCACAACAGAATAGAGACAAAGCCAAAAACTTTTCTCGTTTCTGCTCCAAGATGCAACAGCAATTGAAGAGATACTATTCAAATGGTGCCATCTTAATTATGATTTAAACCTATATAAAAATTCTGTTTTGCCATGACAATACTGTAGCCTGTGAAGTTAGTATTCTGATTTTAAAACCTGAGTATGTTCGTTTGAGCTCATACTGAAACCCAGAATGTCACTATTTGCCAAAGTGGGGCAAGGGGAAAACACCCAAAAGAGAAGGAAATTTTATTCTGTAGCAACTCAAAAAAGATATTATAAACAAAGATGACAGCAAAAATGAAGAATTATAACACACTTATTGATGGTTTTGTTTTACATTGATAAAATAGTAACCATTCACTTGAAAGGAAAAAGATATCAAGGATATTTGAAGAGAGAGTATCAGTAGAAGAGAACAAAGTAATGGCATAATATTGACAAAAGCAAAAAAAAAATAATAAAAAAATTATGGAAGAAAAATATTCAAGCAAAATTAAGAATGTGGTCCTATGGCTCTAACGTATTAGATTAGCACCATTTTGATGATTGATGATAAAATCATTTCACCTTATGTATATTGGTGCTGGGCAATGACAACAGCTTTCTATACCAGATTGAACAGATACAGCCTGATAAACTTGGAAACAAGACTTTCATGGAATGTCAGCCAGAAATCAGGTTGCTTATAAATATAAGTGAAAGACAGAATATTAAGAGGAAAAAGACATTCTGACTTCAACAGCAGCGGTCAGAAGGTTTATGATCTGTGAGCTGCCTCCTATGATAGCTGGAATAAGCATCTCCATGTTTTTTTGCATTACAAGCAGAAATGGCAGAACTTCTTTTTGCCTTGGCAGAGAGTAATTTCACTAAAATGCACAAGATTCTCACCTGTTGTGGTGCTGGGCACCAGAGCAGTTTGTCAAATACCACTAATTGGCTACCAAGCAGGAGAACCCTGCAATTAGGTACTGGATTTATCTCTTCTTGAGGCAGGAGTTTCATAAAGAAAATCCCCAAATTCAGGAAAGTCACAATGGAGATAAGCCTGTTTTGCACCCTGTGACATAACTGGTCTGGAATTAGACCTTATCTAATTGAGCAAACTGTTGCAAAATGTCTATCATCAAATTTTTTTTCTTTTAATGCCACTGACTACACGTGCATGACACTGATAGTACACAAACTTACAATTGATAACACTGTCAACAATTGAACACGGCAGTTCACAGCTTTGTGCCTTGCCAGCATTATAGAAAATTTTCTCTTCGTCTTCTTTCCTTTTTCATAGTGCTGTTAGATACATGCGGGGGTTTTTTATATACTTTCTTTGAGGTAGTGACAAACCTTACAGGAAAAAATTTTGAGTTCATCTCTTCCCAAAGGATACTTTTATTTCTATATTATAACAATATTTCTAGGAGGTTTTATGTCTTGCTTTGATACAAACATGTAAAAATTGGAAATATAGCTAATATTAGTAAAAGACTCAGATATGGGAAAGATCTTTTCCTGACCTGGACAAGAAAGCTGAGGAATGGCACATATGTTGTAGGGGTAATGGGTGAGTTTTTTGCACAAATAGACACCTTGCTACTTTCTGTGAACTTGTTGGTGCAATTAAGAGCATGAACCTATGACTTCTTGCAGGTTTTAGTGCTTCATTGCTATTTTGCACTACTCCATCCAGGCTGTGTCCAAGTAATTTAAGGTATTAAATTATTATTGTTCTTATTAAACATCTGCTAATAAAAATATACTTATTAATATACTTACTTTTTTATATATATATATATATATACTTACTTATGAAATCTTGTAATGAAGCTGGGCTTTCAAGACTCATTTTACAGGAAGAATTCCCCTGACGTGGAATTTACAGAGACCTGATGCAGGCACTGGACACATTGCAACCCTCCAGTAATAGCACCCAGTCATGTGACCTTTGGTACTGCCCCACGGATGAGAACATAGCAAGCATACAAACCTCATCTCCTTTTTACTGGAAATTCTTTAAAGTTTCTTTTCGGTTTTTTTTTTTCCCTTATACACTAATGAAGCATTTGTTGAAATTGTCTCTTTAAAAAAACAAAAAAAATTGCCTGCATAGAAAATATGTGGCCAGGTCCCCAGTGTAGCCAGAGGGTCCTATATTTCAGGCAAGCTTCTAGGTTGAAATTACATCAGGATCTCTTCCATCAACTCAGAGTACCTCAGGAAGAGATAGGTACAAATACAACTGAAGGCTTGGTCCATAATACTCCTTGGATTGCTAACTTTTGTCCTGTGTCTCTTAAACAACAAGGAAAAGATGTCTAATAAAATCAGTCATCTGACCTGTCCCAGCATAGTTACTCAGAATATAAATTGTGTTGAATTAGGTTTCATGGTACTGAAACAGTATAAGCTCAGATATATTTCACACTTTTTCTTCTATGTCCTATACCAAAATAAGGAGCTTCCGAACAAGTGGTTTGCTACCCAGTCCCCCTCAGATTGTGTCCAAGCAACTTATCTTTACTTAGCTACACATTGCTGCTGGAGACATATATTCCCCTACCAATTTTTTAATAGTAAACAACAAAAAACTTCTGCATATTTGTGTATATCATGTGCCAAATATTTTCTGTGAACGTGACATTTTACAAATACCTATGTAATGCTTTGAGCATGTAAAAACATGAATATAACAAAGAAACTGTGACTACTGGACAAATACTTAGAAGGAGTAACATTTATTATTAACATCATGCATCTAAAACTGCTGAGATTTTCACAACTGCAAATAAAATCTTATATGGAGCAGTACAAGCTAAGAGAAGAACAGTGAACTACACACATTTCTTAAACTGACTGAAACCTGGGAAAAGATGGAAACATGAAAAAAGTAACTGTATATAACTCAGTTAAAGTCCTGTGTTTAATATGCAGTAGTGGTCAAAAAAGCAAATAAATAGTTAGATATATATGTAACATGATATACAATAATTAATCCCAAAATTACTTGCCACTAAATAAAACAATTGTACACCTACATACAAAACACCATACTTCTTGTCAGTTTTTCTCAAGGAAAAATATAACAGTAGATGGGATTCCGAGATGAGCTACAGTCATTAACAGAATGGAAAGACTTCATTTTTGTTAATTTTTTATTTTGCAGTAGTTCTGAAAGACCTAAATCAAGATTAGGAAAGACTGTAAAAATTAGAACAGTTAAGCAAGAAATGGCAAATTCATGGTGCATTCTTCCTTAACAATACAAGACCAACATAACCAAAAAGCATTGCACTTCCCAATAAAATGAAACTTCTATAGGATTTGCAACAACATGTTTTTCAGTTTAAGAACTTTGCAGAATTCAGAGGAAGCTGACATTTACACAAATAATGAAAACCTCTATTTCTATGTCACAGTTCAAACAAGCACAGTTCAGATTTGTTCAATCTCAGAATATGGCACAAATACCTCACTGATGTTCTAGTAGAATAATACTAAACATTCTATATTTAGCTTGCTTATTGAGATTTCAAAGGCGAAAACTGCTAGAAGTTGAATTCTTTGGAAAGCAGATCTGCAACTTAGCAATGTGTTACAACACTAGCATCATTATTACCAGAGCACATAGAACTGCAAATAAAGCTCTGTGATGCTATGCTGTAAAAACACATGTTGAGAGATCTCTACTGTGCAGTTTTAATTTCATTAATAGCCATGACAAACAAATGGGAGAAAGCAAACAGAAACACAGTGGCAAGAAGTCACTTACCAAGATCAAAAAGTACATCAGAGAAAGTATAATCCAGGTTTCCTGATTTCTAGTCTTGAGATACTAAGGATCACTCCAGGTATGTATTGTGAAAAGTCTCAGGCACCTATCAAGACTTTCTTTGATTATGGTAATGAAATTAGTGGGGAATTAAGGTGCTCTATATCTTTTTATAACCTCCCCATTTCTTTCCTTTTCTTAAAAAATGTACTCCAGCATTCTACAATTCTGAAACATCCCATTAGGTCCTTGAGTCTAGTCAACCTTTTTATTGCCTGTAACCAGCATTTCAAAGAGCATTTCCTATTGACAACCTAAAGACTTGGAGCCAGCTTCTGAGAATGAAAAATATTTCAACTATATCAAAAGCAGCTTAGGGTATCCTGGCCTTCTGTTAGCCACCTCCCTGCCCTGCAAGGAGTGTATTCAAAAAGAAACCAAAACTAAAAAGAAACAACCAAAAAACAAAAACCACACACACACCCCTAAAAAAAAAAAAAAAAAAAAAAAAAAAAACAAATACCAGCAACAAAGACAGAAAAGAAGAACAGCAAATCATGAAATGATGATGCCCATGTGTGATTCTGACACATGTATCTTCTAATTCATTGCAGCCCCTCTGCCACCACCATCACACAGGTCAGCCTTTTAACTGATCAGCTCTGTATTTCAAGATGAACCAAAATAGCAGCCTCAAGACAGCTTGGCAGCCAGCGTGCGCCGCCTGACAGCACTGAAGCTAGGAGTCATAGCCCTCAACAGCCGTCTAGTGGTGCACAGCCATATAATCATGTATCATATAACCAGATGTAGTCAGGGGAAGTTCTGTCACATAGTCATACACATTCTTCACACAAACTCTACATACAGGTGAGCATTGGCCACATATACCCAGCATCCACACTTCCCATATAACTGATACATGGAGCCTCAAGTTTTGGGTCAAGGAATCTGGCAGGCCGGGATTAACAGTACCACTTCAGATTAGTCCAGAAAGCAATTGGCTGATGTGACTAGACTAATGCAGGTGATGGGGAAGCAATCAAAACATATGTGAATTAAAAATAAATAGGAAGAAAAAAGGATCAATTTTGCAAAGTAAAAGATAAGGGAAATCTGATTCCTGCAAAGCTGTGTTTACACCATAAAGCATGAAGCTACTCTAACCTTACCATAACCTTTGTAACTTGTGTTTTTGTTGTTCGTAATATTACCCCCATCCTTCTAAACTCCATCGGTAGTAACCAGCTCTATGACAAGCCACAACAGTGAATCAGAGGGATAGTCTAAACAGCAGGTGAAGAGAAGCCCCTTTTTTTATATTTGTTCTGAGATTTCCAGCCATTAATTTCTTAACCTGAAACTCATCGTGCTTTGCACTGCAGTTCAGAAGCATGACAGCAACACAGGTTTGTGAGCTGGCATCTCTTCAATAAGAAAAGCAGGAACCACTGGGCCATATCCTCCATTGAAGTCACTTGCACCTTCAGCATCATTTCTCTTCACATTGGCTGTATTTCTACAGTCTTTTGCCCAGCACTAGTAGAGCAGAGATCTTACTTGACTGAGCTCTATATGAGACAAAAAAATAAGATAATATCTGCTTTCAACAGATAGGGCTGGCTCTTGTCTTTATGCCTTTCCCACTGATCAATGATGATGAATAAAAATCACAGTCAGCCTTATTAAGTGTTGTTTACAGTTGTGAAGAGTTGATCAATCATGTAACTACCTATAATTAGTTAACAACTGATAGGAATGAATTCAGTAATAAATTAAATGCATTAACTTCAGTTAGACTCTCCAACTTTATTCTTCTTACAGAATAAATAATACCTCTCATTAGCTGCACTTTATGGAATAACAAATAACATGCTTTTCTCCCCCTTTACCTATAACTCCCTTCTGACTCTCATCAATCCATGTATGTGGGCACCAGAGACATTTTTCTTTAAGTTAAAGTACGCAAATGTGATAGTGTTATGTATTTGTTCTCCTCTCTGCTTCTATTCGGTAGTTACATAAAATCTGCCTCAGATTATCTCGCTGATGAATGGAGGATATATAACCAGAATTTTGAAAACCTATTTTGCTATTGGACTCAATGAGATTTTGAACAGTTTTCAGAGAAAGCAGGGCTGGAACAGTGCCAAATACTCTTTCCTACTACTGAATTCTTTTACAATTAGATTCATGCTTTTTGTAACAACATAACCATGTTGTAGTGTTCATATGTTTTTAAGTCTTTGCTCATCGTTAAGTCTTCCCTTACACTGTCAAACTACTTCTCTGTCACTCCCTACTGTAAGAAAATTTCAGACTGTGAAAGGTGATATTACTTTTATTGAACTCATGTGAAAGGTAAAGGAAAGGTCACTGGCACCACAGCATGGAGGTAGGCATGGGTCGGTTCTCCAATGAAGTGGGCTGTTATTATTAGCTGCTGACTTGCTCTGATAGTGGAGTGGTTTTGAAGTGATGCTATATTAATTAGTAGACTTTGGAAGCACAGTGTCAAGAACAGGATCAACTGACACACTTTTTTGTGCCTAACTGCATAATCCTGTTTCTTAACATAGACCCATGACCTTCTTTAGCCCCTTGTCTATTAAAACATTTATGAGAGCTCCTGCAGCAGTAAGGCCTCCATGAATCTCCTGACACCTAACACCTTTGCACCTGCTCTTTCGGGTTTCACACCCCTACTGCTAATGTTTGATGTCACATCTTATACCAGTTCCATAAAGCAGCTGTTGTGTTGCATGGATTGACAGCATTTTGGCCAACTGTATCAGAAAGCAATTCATCATGAACATTAAGAGAATACAAGCACTGAGCAAAGAAGGACAAGATGAAATCCTGTCTAATAGAAATGCACCCAAGCCAAACAATTGGAAAAACATTTCTGAGACTGCAAAATGTATGCACAGAAATGCTGGTCTGATTAAAGTCAACTGGACTTTTGCCAGTTATTTAAAATGAAGAATTTCACCAGAGGTTGGCTTAATGTTGTTGGCTTCACAGTACCAAGTTAAGCTCTTTATTACACCATGCCTGTCTGTTTTGTGGTCCTGAAAAACCCACACAAATAAAATTCAGTTTTTAACAAATCCAGTACATGACTTCTTTGTAACTTTCTAAAAATTCTACAAATGTGAAGATTTTACAGGTCGTTTATGAGGACCTTGCATGAGAGAGGAAGGAGCTAAGGGTGAGTTCTTCCAGTGCCTGACTGGATAGTGAAACCCCTGGGAAATTAATGTCCTGCACATCCCTCTGATTGTGTTTTTCATTTTATAATTGTTACACACATAAAAAACAAATGGCAAGGAAAAGAAACAGATTTGGAAGTTTACAGCTTTGAAGAATAATGTGCTGGTAAAACAACCTGTCATTTTACATTTCTATTGAGTCTGCTGGTGTCCTGCCTGCATAACCAGGATATGGCTTTGGGAGATGTGAGTCACGGACCACAAAGACAACAAGTTACATGAAAATGTACAGTGGGGAATTATTTGAAGTCTCCCCACACTTGCATAGAGCTTGTACCTCTGCTCTTCCTGCTAAATGTTTTCCTTTGCTGAATAGGACTGGTCAAAGAAACAGAAAAGACCAAAAAGAGAACAAAAACATTCCAGCTGTTAAACCTCAGTTTTAAAATATCTTTTGAAATTGTATTTATATATAAAAAGTTATTTATGTCTGTTCTGGATACTTTAGGAGACTTATGTTTGAAAACCTTAGGAGACTCATGTTAGAGCTTAATGAATCTCTGATCACATCAGCTTTTTTTTAAGGGTCACACATGTTAGCATTGTTGAAAGATAAAAGAGACAACTAATTATAATTATATTTTTCAGGTAAACAAAGGAGAGAAACGGCACCAGCTATAACTCCTGTAACTCTAGATAGCCTTACCGGAGGGGATGCATTACTGGACCTGTTGGTCACCAACCCAGGTGAGCCAATTGGTGACATCAAGATTGGAGGCAGCCTGGGCTGCAGTGATCATGCACTGGTGGAGTTTGCAATCCTGAAGGGTATAGGTCAGGTGAAGAGTAAAGTCAGGATCCTGAATTTTAGGAAAGTAAAATTCCAGCAATTCAAGGAGTTAGTCAATAGGACCCCCTGGGAAACTGCCCCTGTGGAGTAGAACAGAGCTGGCAGATCTTTAAGGATGCTTTCCATAGAGCGCAAGAGCTGTCGATCCCCAGGTGTAAGAAATCAGGAAAGGGAGGTAAAAGACCGGCATGGCTGAGTCAAGACCTGCTGGTCAAACTAAAGGGCAAGAAGGAAATGCACAGGCAGTGGAAGCAGGGACAGGTATCCTGGGAAGATATGCTGCCCGGTTTTGTAGGGATGGGGTCAGGAAGGTCAAGGCACAGCTGGAGCTGAACTTGGCAAGGGATGCAAAGAATAATAAGAAGGGCTTCTGTAGGTATGTCAGCCAGAAAAGGAAGGTCAAAGAAAGTGTACCCCCTCTGATGAACACGACTGGCAAACTGGTAACAATGGACGAGGAGAAGGCTGAGGTACTCAACAAATTCTTTGCCTCAGTCTTCACTGGTAACCTCTCTTCCCTCACCTCTCAGCTGGATGGACCTCAAGGCAGGGACTGGTGAGTAAAGTCCCTCCCACTGTAAGAGAAGATCAGGTTCATGACCACCTGAGAAACCTGAACATACATAAGTCTATGGGACCTGATGAGATACATCCCAGAGTCCTGAGGGAATTGGCTGGTGTCATTGCTAAGTCACTCTCCGTGATATTTGAAAAGTCATGGCAGTCAGGTGAAGTCCCTGATGACTGGAAAAAGGGAAACATCGTACCCATCTTTACAAAGGGTGGAAAGGAGGACCCTGGGAACTGTTGACCTGACCTCTGTGCCTGGGAAGATCATGGAACAGATCCTCCTAGAAGCTACGTTAAGGCACATGGAGGACAGGGAGGTGATTTGAGGCAGCCAGCATAGCTTCACAGAGAGGTGGTAGATGCTCCATCCCTGGAAACATTCAAGGTCAGGTTGGATGGGGCCCTGAGCAACCCGATCTAGTTGAAGATATCGCTGCCCGCAGCAGGGGGGTTGGACTAGATGACCTTTAAAGAGTCCCTTCCAATCCAAACTATTCTGTGATTCTAGAATTCTATGATCTCAGTCATAGCATACCTCAGCTTAAAACAGCTGCATTGAAAAATGAAATTGGTAGTTTAAAAAGTCAAGAAGTATAGTCAGTATACACGCTGGAAACCTCCTTAACAACTGTAGTTTACCTGAAAATTAGTACAAGATAAAGGTGCTTAACATCTTGTCTTTCCTGAAGTTTCCCTGTTTAAAAACTAATTAGCAGACTTAGCAGACATCATAACAGTCTGTGAATTTCTTATGTGGCTGACTGACAAATTCAGGCACAGAATCAACTGATATGCCAGCAAAAATTTATACACATAGGTGGTAGCTGCCTTCACATATTAGGAAATTCAATTCAAAACGGGTATTTTGTGACACTGTATGATTTTGTGTAATAACCTATGTTCATCCTCTACCACTTCTGGCTAGCAACTACAGTCATGTGTTATATGATTCATCTCATTGAGATTTCTCCCCTTAAATTAGCTCATCATGTAATATTTTGTGTTTATTTAAAAACAAAAAAACACAAAAAACCAAAACACTGAACTCTTTTCCTAAGAAAGCAAACAACTAAATAACCAAATAAACTAAAAGCTTTAATACTTCTCTATTTTTTGCACCTGTCATAAAGAAAATGGATAGAAAAGGAACAGGGAGACTGATTATTGAAGATGTAACTCAGTTTCAGAGTTCTGATGATCTCATAAACCTTCATGGGTCTGTCAAAAATTCTTGTCTGAATTACAGGAGTGTTATCCATCTCTTTGAAACCATTTTTGTATATGTTATTGGTGTCTCTCTGGCCATTATTCTATGTACAAAACCAAGGTAAAATTAGACTTGGATCATTTCTGCTGTGCTGAAGTTTGCCTTTATTTCTTTCGAGTAAGTTTTACACTGGAGAATACTCTTGATGCTCTCACACATTTCTTTAACCTCCCCAGAAGAAACATTTAAGGATTTGAAAGTAAAATAAAAATTGAACTTCCTAAATGATGATAAACAGGAAACATTTTTAGCAACTCTCCACCTTGTTTTGTGTATCAGTTGCCAAGTTTTCTTATTTTTTCCTAATGTTGTAAAGGGAACACATTTACCTACCAAAACAGAGCTTGCATGTACTTGCTCATTTATACTCTCCAGTTCCCAGTACACACACCACAGGAGAGAATGATGACCAACCCTTATGAGCATTTCACTGGATTAATTGATGTTAGCAACAATTTTATTAGGTAATAATTGACCTAATCTGTCTAAGTTGAGGTCATAAATACCTGTACTGGGTGACCATGGCAAGGTGCTGGCAGCATGGGGCTGCAGGGTGGCCTCTGTGGGAAGACACCAGGGGCTGCCCTATGCTGGACACAGACAGTTCCAGCCAGCCCCAATGGACCCACCACAGGACACAGACAAGCCCCTGAGGCAAGTGTGTGGTGCCACTCTAAAAACTTATTTAAGAAAGGGAAAAAAACACCAGAGAAAGTGGGAGAGAATAAAAAGAGTGAGAAAGAGCAGAGCAAACACCAAGGTCCGAGCAGGAGGAGGAGGAGTTGTTCCATGGTAGAGTAGATCTCCACACTACAGCTCATGGAAGACCCACGTTGTTACAGACGGCTATTCCTGAAGTGCAGCCCATGAAGAACCCACACTGGAGCAGACAAAAAGTGTGAGGAGGAAGCAGAAGCAGCTAGAAACCACCGTGTACTGTCAAGAAATCCCCCCTCCTCCCTGCACCACTCAGGGCTGGGAGAGGAATCTGGCGTGAAGGAATGAATTTGACCTTGGGAGAGGGGGGAGGAAAGATGTTGTTTTAATGCCTTTGTTTCTTACTACCCAAATATATATTGGCAAATATTAAATTAATCTTCCCCAAGTACAGTCTGTTTTGCCCATGATAGTATATGGTAAACAATCTCCCTGTCTTTTATCTCAAACCATGAGCTTTCTTATCCTATTTTCTCCTGATGCCATGCTGAGGAGGGGGGAAGGAGTGAGCAGCTGGGTTGGTGCTTGGTTATTAGCCAAGGTTAGCCCACCACAACACTTCACAGTGTCTTTCTGTTTTCCCTTTTTAAACTGTTCAGACTAATTCAATATTTTAATTCATTAGTTACCTGCCAGTGACTACCACCTTTTGCCCATCTGAAAATCAAACATCAGACAACTATTACATTAACAAGGGTACTGATGCAATTGTTCTGAATAACATCAGCCATATAGAGTACACTGAAGGCCAAACACTTTGCAGCATTTTAAATCATTTGACAAAAGTGTTCCTTTAATTGTGTGTTTGGCTTCCAAAGCTGATTCTGGGAAACTAATTTTATAAACTAAATCAGAAGAGTTCGTGTAGTCTACCTCTCTGGTCACTGCAAGTATAAATTAAGTGCCGGCCTCCAGAGGAACAAGGAAACATAATTGGCAATGCCAATATTTTTCTTCTTGACCTTTTAGACCATGCTGACATGATGTTGCTTCCAGTTTTTGCTGTTATATAAAGTTATTTGTGCAGCTCCAAATTTCTTCAATAGATTGTAAGTGAACCATTACCCAGCAGCCTACACTCAGTTTTAGTGGCTTTCAATCCCATTGAATAGGGGACTGCCAGAAGGGAACAACATTTTTGAGCTTTCCAAGAGAAACACTGGTTGGACTTAGCCCTGGAAAGACTTACGTGCATAGTTAGGTTTACATAACGTTACAAAGGCTACCCATAATGCATAGACATGAATAAGTCTTTGCACCAAAAGGCCTTTAGAAGCAACTGGGAAAATACTCATTGATTTTAACATACCCATGACTTGGGCTAAATTCACTATTCTCGTCCACAAGTTTGAATACACTCACTTTTCCTAGGTACTTATATTTAATTCCTTTGCATGTTCAGGATATATGTTTTTCCGATTCCATTATGGTTCCTTTTTATCAGTTAAGCTTTATCTGTTTTGTCCGCTATCTTTGCTATCTGAAGGAGGAGGAGAGGAAGGAGAAAGGAGACGTGTACTGTTTGTGCTGTTACTAGCATTTCTATGCAATGTCCACTTATGATGTGAAGCTAATGTTCGTCCTTTGTTTCTGTTTCCTTTGTATCTTTTTTTTAACAATTCTTTTCAGATAAACAACCTTACAGTGAAAAGTCAGAGGGGGAAGTTAGTTACTGTTTGCATCTCGTCAAAACAAAACATAAGCAAACCAGATCTCACGTAAATTTATTCCACTCCATCATTGCCTGTAAATTGCTATAACGCATATTTAGAGAAAAAATAGGAATCAGTAAAGAAGAGCCTGTCACTTCTCCCTAACGCTCTGCCCACTCATCCTCCAGGAATCAGGATTTTAAGAACCTGAGAAATACAGATGACATCTGAAACTGTGGTTAGGTACCAGTCAATAGTTTCATTTCTCCCTGAAAAATAAGTCTCAAAGCAGCTGTGGTAGAGAGCAGTTATGCATCCAACACAAGAAACAATATTGGTGCATGCCTGGGAGTCCTTTTCTCAGTCTTTACTCTATATTCATACCATGCCTCACAGGTAATATCCCATTCAGACGGATGCTCATAGCAACATGCAGTGTTGTTTATAGAACTCTCCATACTCTTTTTAAAGGAAAACAGATGCTGGGAACAAATGAAGGTTAGTGTGTGAACTTGACTGTCAAAATGCACTTCACTTTCACAGAAAATAGCTACTTGCAGCCTTCTTCTTATCACCACTGGCCAAAGCCCCTTTGGGAACTTGTCCTCCTTCATATATCAGAATAAATACAAGCAAAATTTAGTCACTTGAAAACCAAAACAAAGAAGCTTGGTCCTGTCTAACTGCTGCTAAGGGATTTTCAGTGATATTATTACCAAACCATTATTGCTTAAAACTGCAAGGCATGTGGTTTAATCTGTTAAGAAAAGATTTTAAGACTGTGATAAAATACCTTATAAGCCAAATAAAAAAGATGGAAGAAACATAGTTTGTTATCTTACTTCAAATGGGAGCTCTGTTATTTCCATATTTCCAGACAAATCCAGTTTTTCCAGATTCTCACAATCACCCAGTTCTGGAGGGACCGACTTCAAATTATTGAAACTCACGTTGAGCACTTTGAGGTTTTTTAAGCAGCCTGTGAGGGAAGGATAATTACAATCAGTGTATAAATAAAAATAACATGAAGGGAGAAAGTAAAAATAAAAGGCATACTCAAAAAAAAATCCTTAATGTGATGATGAGTAAGAGATTAATAAATATTTTCTGCAGTGGTCGCTAACATGGAGGAAGGGACAATAGTGCTGTGTTGCACTCATATGGACTTCCCTTAACCAGCAATGGTTTTGTTGAGAGTTTGAAAGGACTTAGCAAAGACTTGCAAAGATCTTGATTCTACCAGGGATGTGGTACCTGTTGACCTCAGCTGAAACTAGAGAAGTTGGCTTTTGGTTTGGTCACTTTAGAAAACTTGCCTGCTAACTAAAAAACTTCTTAATATTTTTTTTTTAGAACCTGTTCATTGGGAACAATCACTCCTACTAAACATACTACATCAAGAATTCTGTCTTTGGTATCCAGCATTGCATACTTTTGATTATAAAAGGTAATGGATTTGTTTCATTATTTTCTTTACTGCAGTTTATCATCTTTGTCAGCTTAACTTTAAGGCCCTTATAATATTCTAGGCTACATTTAGTCACATTGTACTTTCTGTTTCTTTGATTTATAACATTACATAATCTGCAGTAAAAACAAGTTTGAAACATCATTAAAATGCAAAATGTATTATACTGAAAAAATGCAAATTATACTGTGACATAGTCAAAAGCGAAGGAAGTAAGGAATCTGAATGTATTCAAATAGCTGATGTGTTAGCAAAGGAATCCTTACATACATACATAAAATGAGAACATTCTATGGACAGCTGTGCTGTTCTATTACATGGACGATCAATAGAATCACAGAATCGCAAAATGGGTTCAGTTGGAAGAGACCTTCAAAGATTATCTAGTCCAAAGCCCCATCCAACCTGACTTTGAACACTTCCCATGATGAGGCATCCACAACTTCTTTAGGAAACCTGTTCCAGTGTCTCACCACCCTCATTGTAAAAAATTTCTTCCTTATGCCCAATCTAAATCTACCCTCTTTCAGTTTAAAACCATTGTCCCTTGTCCTGCCACTACAGGCCCCACTAAAAAGTCTTTCTCCATCTTTCTCATAAGCCTGCTTTACATATTGAAAGGCTGCAATAAGGTCTCCCTGGAGTCTTCTCTTCTCCAGGTTGAACACCCCAACTCTCTCAGACTTTCCTCATAGGAGAGGTGCTCCAGCCCTCTGATCATTTTCATGGCCCTCCTCTGGACCCACTCTAACAGGTCTCTGTCTTCTTTGTACTGGGGACCCCAGAACTGAATTCAGTACTCCAAGTGGAGTCTCACAAGCATGGAGTATAAGGGGAGAATCACTTCCCTCGACCTGCTGGCCACACTTCTTTTGATTCAACCCAGGATCCAATTGGCTTTCTGGGCTGCAAGTGCACATTGCCAGCTCATATCCAATTTCTCATTCACCAGAATCCCCAAGTCCTTGCCTGTGGGGCTGCTCTCAATCCATTCATCCCCCAGTCTGTATTGATACTGGGAATTGCCCCAACGCAGGCACAGGATCTTGCACTTCGCCTTGTTGACTTTCATGAGGTTCATATAGGCCCACTCCTCAAGCCTGTCAAGGTCCCCCTGGATGGCATCCCTTCCCTCAAACGTATCAACTGTACCACTCAGCTTGGTATCATCTGCAAGATTCGCCTCTAACCAGTGATATTCCTGTGATATTCCCCTCTAATCAGTGATAGAGTACACCATTCACAAGGAAAAGCAGCAGTAAGAAACTTAAATGCAATTCAGGATTTGGAAATTGGAAGAGAACAGCATCTTGTGTCAACAGGTTCTCAAAGCAGACTATGTATTTGCAAACCAAGACAAGACATACACGAGATTCACAATTTTATATTATATCAATCTTTTATTTCTAATGGAATTTTAAAAAAGAATCTGGTGTTTCATGGGATTTGGATGACACTAGAGAGAATCTCTCTACAGTGCATCTCAAGTGCTCAAAACAGTGTCATAATAGTGAGCTTATCCTTAAGGCACTAACGTTTAGTTAAACTTACTCCAAAGCAAAAATTGTTTTAGAGCTGTTCACCTTTTGCAATCCTTACCAGAGGCCAGATGGTGTTTCCACAGAAAAGGACAGAGAAGAAAAACAGGGAATTGAAAACCCCACATTTTTCCCTGAGAAATTGCTCTTGGCAGAGGCAGAGGCATGCAGTTTGATGACCAATACTAGCAACCACCAAATCACACAGCATTTTACATAAAACGCAGAGTCTCCCTTGGACAGAACATTGTCTTCAAATGATGGTTGGACAACCCAGATCTTTCTCACAGGTTGCAGACGTATATGGTAAGAACTCCATTATATTAATCCCTACAGATTGCAACAGAGAAAAATATAGAAACTTCTGCTCAGCTTCCTCCCAGTTTTAGCTCTGCCAGAAATAGAAACTGAGGTGGTATTTCAAAATTCAGCTGTCCTTTTAGGAAGGTAACCTTGTCTTTCCTATTTGCTTTGAAGTGTTGTTTTAGTTAAAATAGCAGAAGCAAAATTTTCTGTAAGACTATAACAGGCATTGTTTTGGCAGTACATTACTGTCCCACAAGGGTCATTGGGGCTGGTGCAAGAGAGTAATAGAGGGAACTTAATGGTGTAAAATGTGTGAACCACCTTATTTCCAGATTTCTAAGCACAGAAAAGTAATAAAAGTTTAGCCCACCCATGATGAAGCCTCACCAGGTTGACATGACGTAGACAAATGAAGGTATTACATCACATGCTAAGCAGCATAAACATCACTTACCACCTCATTGCAACAAAATAATCACTGAAGCAGAAATGCCTTAAAATAAAATAGAGAATCAGAGAATCGCAAATTAATTCCTCATCCAATTAATCCCTCAGTAAAGGAGAACAAATCCCATTGGAATGAAAAAGGAACTACTTACTCGCTAGCACTAGAATGTTTTGTCTTTTCTTTTAGCAATGGAATATTGCACTGGGTCTCTCTGGAATGGAGTTAATTTTCTTCAGAGCCGCCCGTATGGTGCTATGTTTTGGATCTGTGACCAAACAGTGGTGATAACACAGCAACGTTTTCTCTATTGCTGAACAGTGCTTACACAGCATGAAGGCCTTCTCTTGTTTCTTACTCTGCTGCCCCAGTGAGTCAGCCAGGGGTGGGCAAGAAGCTGGGAGGGGACAGGACCAAGATACTGGACCCAAATGGACCAAAGGAATATACTATAGCATATAACATCATATTCAGCAGTAAAAGCTGGGGGCGTGGGAGGAATGGGGAGGGAGTTTTCCAAGGTGGCTATTGCTCAAGGTCTGGCTGGGCATTGGTCAGCTGGTGGTGAGTGACTACTTTTGCATCACTTGTTTGTTCATTTGCTTGTTTGTTTTTCTTCACTTATTAAACTGTCTTCATCCTGATGCACGAGTTTTGTCACTTTTGCCCTTCCAATTCTCTCCCCACCCTGCTGTGAGAGACTGAACAAGCAGCTGTGGGGGGCTGAGCAAGCTGTGTGAGTTTAACCCACAACAGATGTATTTCCTAATTTTTCAGCCACTGAAATTTCTACCTCTCAGTTCCATTAGTAACTGGAGAGCTCATGTAGACAAGGCATCTAGTGTCACCAACGTCCTAGTCACCCTGTTGTCTAACTCTGTTCAGATGATGCATCTCCAGTGCATAACTAGGAGACATGGAGCAAAAAAAAGTCACAAAAATGTAACAGCCTTTCTGGGCAGAGTGATGGAGACAAGCACAGCTTCCCTTTCTGACTTTCCTGCCTTCTGAAACTATGGCTTTTCAAGCGTTTTTATCCTTTTGCCGTTTCTAACATGTATGTCAATGTTCACAATATGGTTTGTCCCAGCTCGTAGGTATGAGAAAGCAAGTAAGTAGAAGATGTATCACATTTTTTCTTGTCATATATAATCTCTCTCTTATCTGACAGAAACTCACTACCATATCTACAGTCAATTGCCAGTAATTGTTGTGGCTAAGATTATGAAAATTACTAGAAAAAAACAGGAGTCCTACCACTGAATTTAATTCTGATAACAAACTCAGGACAACACAGACGAGTGGAATACAGTTCACCGAGATCTGCCTGTGGGGAGCAATCTCTTCCAATTCTGTAATGGCTATTTTTTCACCTCTAGGCTCGCCAGTGGATTAAGTTATGCCACCTGACAGCTGAGCAGTAGTCAAGCATTAACCCTCCCTTTAGGACCATAAGGCATACATAGGACTCTCCTGGACCTCCTGGATAAAACCCTTACCCCACCACTTCACATAATCCCATTTTTTTGATTTATCACATTCCCTCTTAAAAGTAGTTTGTTTTTTTAAATCAACTGCTTTTATGGAAAAACAAAGTTACAAAGTTTCATCCTTTTCATGATTTGGAATGGTCTTCAGATTGCCAGTCTGAATTTATTTGTAGAAGCTTTATAACCATTAATTCTTTTGCCCATTTTATCTTTAAATAGCTCTTTTCCTTCCCTGGTGTTTGCTTCTCTGATATTTTCATAGGTAGCAGGCATATCAGAATTTATTTTACTAGCCTGAATAAGCCAATTCTTCCAATCTCCTCTCACAAAATAAAAATTCCCTTCTTCAAATGGTCCTAATAGACTTCTTTTGCATCTGTTCCAATCTGAAATAAATTTTCTTGAATCTGGGTGACCACAACTTTAGGTATGTATCATACCGGATTATGCTTCTGTGACTGTTGGATTTAATGCTTCTGTGACTGTCAGATTTAATTTATGCTTCTGTGACTGTGCATTTAATGAGCTCATGACTTGCTGCACAATTAGCTCCCAAGTACATGACCTTGAACTCTGAAATCATGAATCTAATCTCTCTACTTTTTTGGAAGCCCACCTGCTCATCCAGCTTTTCATATTTCCTCCAGTTTGTGCAGTGACAATAACACCCAAACTGTGTCAGCAGAAAATTTCAGTAGCCCAGTTCCTCAAAAGAATTCAGAAATAAGCTCATCAAGACTAATCCTTGAGAAAATCCAACAGTGATCTTTCTCCTGACCGATAGCTTCTCTTTCCAAATGAGTGCCTTGTCGCTTCTGCTTTAGCAAGTCTTTCACTCATTTTTACAATTGTTGCATCAAAGTCCATTTTCTTAGAATCAAACATTCATTTTCCATAGTTCAGTGAGATGCCAGATAGACAAGATCTACTGCTTGAAGCTCAATCATCTTCTCAAAAGAAAAACAGAAACCAAATGAGTTGGGCACAACTTGCTTTTCCTTTATAAATTTTTAATTTCAACCTAGTTTCCATTCAGCTCCACATCCCTAATTACTCCTTCCTCTAAAAAACTGTTCAAAATTTTTACAAGCAACAATCTAAACAGGGATAGAATTAAGTTATATGAGCTGCCTGAATGGTAATCCAGGTTACAGACTGAGATCTTTTCTTTTCTCAGACTGTCCTGAGAACTGCAAGAAGTGAGAGATGGATACTATGACCAGAACTAGAGGGGCCCTGCCTCCAGCCAGGTGGAGGAAAGGGACAACCAGGTTTACTGCACTGTGTGGATTCGATGGCCTGGCACATCAGATCCACAGGAGTATAAGGCTCTCGTAGACACCAGTGCACAGTGTACCCTGATGCCATCAAACTATAAAGGGGCAGAACCCATTTGTATTTCTGGAGTGACAGGGGGATCCCAAGAGTTAACTGTATTGGAGGCCGAAGTGAGCCTAACCGGGAATGAGTGGCAGAAGCACCCCATTGTGACTGGCCCAGAGGCTCCATGCATCCTAGGCATAGACTACCTCAGGAGAGGGTATTTCAAGGACCCAAAAGGGTACCAGTGGGCTTTTGGTATAGCTGCCCTGGAGACGGAGGAAATTAAACAGCTGTCCACCTTGCCTGGTCTCTCGGAGGACCCTTCTGTTGTGGGGTTGCTGAGGGTTGAAGAACAGCAGGTACCAATCACCACCACAACAGTGCACCGGCGGCAATATCGCACCCACCGAGACTCCCTGATCCCCATCCATGAGCTGATTCGTCGACTGGAGAGTCAAGGAGTGATCAGCAAGACTCGCTCACCCTTTAACAGTCCCATATGGCCAGTGCAAAAGTCCAATGGAGAGTGGAGACTAACAGTAGACTACCGTGGCCTGAACGAAGTCACGCCATCACTGAGTGCTGCCGTGCCGGACATGCTAGAACTTCAATATGAACTGGAGCCAAAGGCAGCCAGGTGGTACGCCACCATTGATATCGCTAATGCATTCTTCTCAATCCCTTTGGCAGCGGAGTGCAGGCCGCAGTTTGCTTTCACTTGGAGGGGCATCCAGTACACCTGGAACCGACTGCCCCAGGGGTGGAAACATAGCCCTACCGTTTGCCATGGACTGATCCACACCGCACTGGAACAGGGTGAGGCTCCGGAACACCTGCAGTACATCGATGACATCATCGTATGGGGCAACACAGCAGAAGAAGTTTTTGAGAAAGGGAAGAAAATAATTCAAATCCTTCTGAAAGCCGGTTTTGCCATAAAACGAAGTAAGGTCAAGGGACCTGCACAGGAGATCCAGTTTTTAGGAATAAAATGGCAAGATGGACATCATCAGATCCCAATGGATGTGATCAATAAAATAACAGCCATGTCCCCACCAACTAGCAAAAAGGAAACACAAGCTTTCTTAGGCGTGGTGGGTTTTTGGAGAATGCATATTCCAAATTACAGTCAGATCGTAAGCCCTCTCTATCACGTGACCAGGAAGAAGAACGACTTCAAATGGGGCCCTGAGCAACGACAAGCCTTTGAACAAATTAAACAGGAGATAGTTCATGCAGTAGCCCTTGGGCCAGTCCAGGCAGGACAAGATGTAAAGAATGTGCTCTACACCGCAGCCGGGGAGAATGGTCCTACTTGGAGCCTCTGGCAGAAAGCACCAGGGGAGACTCGAGGTCGACCCTTAGGGTTCTGGAGTCAGGGATACAGAGGATCCGAGGCCCACTACACTCCAACTGAGAAGGAGATCTTGGCAGCATATGAAGGGGTTCGAGCTGCTTCGGAAGTGGTTGGTACTGAAGCACAGCTCCTCCTGGCACCCAGACTGCTGGTGCTGGGCTGGATGTTCAAGGGGAGGGTCCCCTCTACACATCATGCAACCGACGCTACGTGGAGCAAGTGGGTCGCACTGACCACACAACGGGCCCGAATAGGAAACCCCAGTCGCCCAGGAATCTTGGAGGTGATCACGAACTGGCCAGAAGGCAAAGATTTTGGAATATCCCCAGAGGAGGAGGTGACACGTGCTGAAGAAGCCCCACTGTATAATAAACTACCAGAAAATGAGAAGCAATATGCCCTGTTCACTGATGGGTCCTGTCGCCTTGTGGGAAAACATCGGAGGTGGAAAGCTGCTGTATGGAGTCCTATATGCCAAGTTGCAGAAACTGCTGAAGGAGAAGGTGAATCGAGCCAGTTTGCAGAGGTGAAAGCCATCCAGCTGGCCTTGGACATTGCTGAACGAGAAAAATGGCCAGTTCTTTATCTCTATACTGACTCATGGATGGTGGCAAATGCCCTGTGGGGGTGGTTGCAGCAGTGGAAGCAGAACAACTGGCAGCGCAGAGGTAAACCCATCTGGGCTGCCGCGTTGTGGCAAGATATTGCTGCCCGGGTAGAGAACCTGACTGTAAAAGTACGTCACATAGATGCTCACGTACCCAAGAGTCGGGCCACTGAGGAACATCAGAAAAACCAGCAGGTGGACCAGGCTGCTAAGATTGAAGTGGCCCAGGTGGATTTGGACTGGCAACATAAAGGTGAATTATTTATAGATCGGTGGGCCCATGACGCGTCAGGCCATCAAGGAAGAGATGCAACATATAGATGGGCTCGTGATCGAGGGGTGGACGTAACCATGGACGCTATTGCACAGGTTATCCATGAATGTGAAACATGCGCTGCAATCAAACAAGCCAAGCGAGTAAAGCCTCTTTGGTATGGAGGACGATGGTTGAAATACAAATATGGGGAGGCCTGGCAGATTGATTATATCACACTCCCACAAACCCAACACGGTAAGCGCTATGTGCTCACCGTGGTGGAAATAACCACCGGATGGCTGGAAACATACCCTGTGCCCCATGCCACTGCCCGGAACACCATCCTGGGCCTTGAAAAGCAAGTCCTGTGGTGACATGGCACCCCAGAAAGAATTGAGTCAGACAACGGGACTCACTTCCGAAACACCCTCATAGACACCTGGGCCAAAGAGCACGGCATTGAGTGGGTCTATCACATCCCCTACCATGCACCAGCCTCTGGGAAAATCGAACGATACAATGGACTGCTAAACACTACGCTGAGAGCAATGGGTGGTGGGACATTCAAGCATTGGGACATACATTTAGCAAAAGCCACCTGGTTAGTCAATACCAAGGGATCTGCCAATCGAGCTGGCCCTGCCCAGTCAAGACTCTTACGTACTGTAGAGGGGGATAAAGTCCCTGTCGTGCACATAAGAAATATGCTGGGGAAGGCAGTCTGGGTTACTCCTGCCTCTAGCAAGGGAATACCCATCCGTGGGATTGCTTTTGCTTAAGGACCTGGGTACACTTGGTGGGTGATGCGAAAGAATGGGGAGGTCCAATGTGTACCTCAAGGGGATTTGATTTTGGGTAAAAATAGCCAATGAACTGAATTTTGATGTCAACTGTTACATGATATTGTATATCATTATTTCTATGATATAGCAGTGGTATAGCAGTGAAAATCACCCAGATTAGTGAAGAATGAACTAACTCCAATGAAACCAAGCAAAGTGCAACGATGATAGAACTGGACGAGCGCAGCAGTACCGAAATGAGAACTGGCTTCAGGATGCAACGGCCCAACACCGCACACCATCTCTTCAGCTCTGAAAGACTGTTATAACAGATGGAGCCCAAAGTCATGGACTAAATGAACTCAGTGGACATTTTAGAGGGATAGTCCGTAGACCAAGGGAATGATATCTGTGCGTGCATATATATATATGTGTGTATATATAAAGAAAGATAGTGGTGGTTAATTGAAATGTATTAAAAAAAAGATGTGAGACCTAAGCACGACGTAAATGGTATGGAATAAGGGGTGGATACTGTCCTGGTTTCGGCTGGGATAGGGTTAAATTTCTTCCTAGTGCTGTGTTTTGGATTTAGTATGAGGAGAATGTTGATAACACACTGATGTTTTCAGTTGTTGCTAAGTACCCTCCTAGTCCAAGGACAGCTCCCGTGCCTACTGACTGAGCTAGGTACACAAGATGGGAGGGAACGTAATCAGGACAACCAGCCCAGCTGGCTAATGGGGTATTCCATACCATGTGACGTCATGCTCAGTATATGAAGGGTAGGCGTGATCCAGGAAGTCCCGATCGCTACTTGGGTATCGGTCAGCGCGGGTGGTGAGCAATTGCATTGTGCATCACTCATTTTGTATATTCTATCATTATCGTTATTATTTTCCCTTTTTCTGTTCTATTAAACTGTCTTTATCTCAACCCACGAGTTTTTCTCACTCTTACCCTTCCGATTCTCTCCCCGTCCCGCTGGGGGGTTGGGGGGGAGTGAGTGAGCGGCTGCGTGGTATTTGGCTGCCTGCCAGCTTAAACCACAACACAGACAAACGGAGTAAGACTTTCTTTTTCCCCTAGACCTATTAAACAAGGCTGCTAGGCTATTTTTGTCAGAGAAAGAACAAAAATATACGACTATAAGACAACATTCATGACCATTCAAGATTCTCAAATCCAGGTATCTTGGCTGAAGGAATGTAAAATTGGGGAGCAATGAATCCCTAAATAACCATCAAACACCATAGGCATTGTCAGTAAGATTGCAGCCATTCTCACCCACATTTGGAGTTTATTGCAGTAACAGCTGGGGGACTGTGGGGGGGGGGATGAGGAGGGTGGTAAGGTAGTATGAACGACTTTCACTACACTGTAATCTGTATTTAGGGGCTTATTTATACCTTCTTAGTGCAGAAGTTCTCCACTCTCTTAGGTATGGTACCCAGCCACCACCAGGCTTAATGAGCATGCAATACAGCCATTGAGGCAGCTTTAGGAGGGGAGAGAGGAGCTGACACCCCTTCACAGCTGCAGAAATGTAGAGCAGGATTTGACCACCACACCTACCACCTATACATTCAAAAAATACTCAAGCACAACTTCTCAATTAAAAGTAGTAATAATAAAATCATCGCTGCTACACCACTATTGTTAACTGTACTTAATGGCACTGAATTTTCAGTTCTATAAAAAATGCAAATTAGGGAATTAAACAGCTAACATCTCTGTGTTTTCCAAGGGGAAGCAGTAAAAGCAGTAATGAATTCCATGGCTTCCCTGGCAGTTTCACAATTAAGAATATTTTATTTTTAAGTGGGAGCTGCAATGTCATATTTGTTGCCTAAGATAGCATTTATTCCCAGTTTAAATTTTTAATTCATTATTTTAAAAAATTAAACCAGTAATTAAAGTCTGTAATTTCTGATGGGCAATGCAGCATAATAGTAATGTAATTCAACTTCACCTTTTAGATAAGCCTGTATTAGTGCTCCTAACAAGGTGTTGGAGACAAAATACAGATGAGGTTACAGAGAGACTTTATTATCTAAGGATCCCATTCAATGCAAATGCAGATCCACTTGTACAAACTGGAGTAAAACGCAAAACAAGTTTTTGCATTGATCTGCAATGATCTGATAGCAGCTTCCTATGGGCCAGGACAAACGGTCTCCTATTTCCAGTCTTCTCTGCTGAATCAGTGACATTGCCTTTGATTTATCTGAAAGGAGATATCAATGTTCAAGCTTAAAGGTAACAGTTAAAACACCCTTTTTTTTTTTTTTTTTTTACTTCTGCTCGAAAGCATCCAAGCAACGGAGGGATGAAAACTTCCTGAACTCCTTTTACATAACAAAGTTGCAAAACCCTTTGCCACTAGGGGCTTTTAAAGCTGTAGCACAGTAACAGATTAACCCTGGGCTAGTAAAATTTCAATCTTTATTAAACCTTCATGTGTTCAATTAAAAGAATCTAAACATGCTGAGAGAAATTGCAAGTGACTACTACAAACAAAAAATAAAAAGGACAAAGCTTGAGATCTCAGTCTGTGGTCAGAAAAGTATTAGTACAATGTAAGGGGGGGGGAGAAGGTTCTCTTGTAGCAAAATAGAGGTAGAAAAACATGAGGAAATTCTTGTGGACTGAATGGTAGAGAGAGATACCTTCGGGGAAAAATACGTAGGGTGAGGGTCTACCGAAAGACCTGAAAAGGAAATTAGTGAAAACAAAAATGCAATGAGCTGAACTGAAGATATTTTGTAGATCAGAAATTCTATAGAAAAGTATGTGACTTCCTTTTTCCATGTGAGCAAATAAGCTGAAACATGGACTCTGATCTCCCTGGGGATCCCCCAAAAAAAGGTGTATCTCCCAAGGGCAAAGTAGAGTATAAGCTCAGTCTCCAGTGGAAACTGGAGACTGAGTTTCTGAGCATCCAGAAATTTTTACACTTTCTGGATGCTCAGAAAGTGGAAAACACTTTCTGAGCATCAGAAATAAACATGGAGTAAACTGTTTGGGAAGGGTAGAACAATACATTTTGATCACCTTGGAAACTGAAAAAGCTTCTTCTTGGATAAAACTTTTCCATCATAACCAGAATGCTGTGCACAACCTCCGACATTCTCACTGTGAACCAAGTGAAGACTGAGAAATAAATCACAGAGTTTGCTAATACCAGTCTGCTCTGTGTAGAGCATTGTTATATATAATGTAGTTACATAAAGCAATATGAAAAAGTCAATAGATAGGAATTTTTTGGCAAAAATAATTTATGTAATGAGTAGTTACCATGGCAGTGTTTACAGTCTGAACTCAGTACCCAATGGCACTATTTAAAATCCTTTCAAGATATTCAGCTTAATAAAGTACTGGCCTTTGCAAGTGTTGTGGTTTAACCCCAGCCGGCAAACTGAGCACCACACAGCTGCTTGCTCGCTCCCCCCCCGATAGGATGGGGGAGAGAATCAGAAAGGTAGAGTTGAGATAAAGACAGTTTAATAGATAAAGCAAAAGCCACACACATAAGCAAAGCAAAACAAGGAATTAATTCATTACTTCCATCGGCAGGCAGGTGTTCAGCCATCTCCAGGAAAGCAGGGCTCCATCACGCGTAACGGTTACTTGGGAAGACAAACGCCATCATTCCGAACGTCCCCCCTTCCTTATTCTTCCCCCAGCTTTATATGCTGTGCATGACGTCATATGGTATGGAATACCCCATTGGTCAGTTGACTATGCTCCCTCCCAGCTTCTTGTGCACCTGGCCGAGCACGGGAAGCTGAAAAATCCTTGACTAGAGTAAACACTGCTTAGCAACAACTTAAACATCAGTGTCTTATCAACATTCCTCTCATACTAAATCCAAAACACAGCACTATACCAACTACTAGGAAGAAAATTAACTCTATCCCAGCCAAAATCAGGACAGCAAGATCCAATGATGTTGAAATTTGTTAAAGCAGTATGTTTGTATTACATTTTAGTACAATATTCCCATTTTTGATAGCTTAAGCAGATGAATAAAAAAGATTATTTCCTCTCTAGCTGGTCCAATAAAAAGTACACTTTTCTGATGCATTAACCAAGGGTTAAATGTTGAGGAGTTTACCAGATATTCCAGTATGAGCAAGCCATCATTTGAGCAGCTAGCCTTAAAGCAACTGGCATCCTCCTAAAAACAGTCAGTTTGCAGCAGAGGTGTTTAATACTTCCCCTTCAAATGGGGAATATAAACAAAATTTTCCTCAACTGTATACAAGACTGAGCTGTTGGACAGATAATATCCAATACTGAATAAATGGCAAGGGTAAGAGATAAGTCTGCAACTCCTCAGAACTAGGCTGCATTTAAACTGACAATATTTTCTTCTTGGAAACTCACACATCAGCACACTGAGAATCTTATTAATAGAAAAAGCTATTTTAGGTACCTCAAAGTCATTTAAAACTGTATTACTTACAGTTTTCCCGTCTGAGTTCTAGGAAATTGGATTAATGTTATGCACAAATGAAATTTTATACTGTGAGGTAGGGAGGAGACCAAAAAATCCCTGTGATTTGTTATTAAAATATGTCTCAAAAGCACATTTATTTCTCTTCTTAAATATTTGGCATGTCAAAAATGTGAGAGAACATAATGAGGTACAAAGATTTTATTAACAGCTCTTTGAGATGTTTCATGAATAATTTGTGAGACAAAAAATCCTGATATAACCTCACTATCCCATCCCAGCTCAAAAGCTTTGGGATCACATGAAAATACTGTTCACTACTTCCTATGTGAATATGGTAATATATTCTATCAGATATTTTCAATTATAGCAATTACTAATGTACTAGCACTAACTGATATACAGCGACCGCACTGCAGCCATGCAGTCAGAGCCACAACTGCAAACTCACCCAGAAGCCATTGCCAAAGAAAATCCCCCGACTACACCCCTTCTCATGATTTTTTCTGTTATTCCTGGGAAAACCAGACCTGACAACTTTGAGACAAATAACAACTCCATTTTTCAGTTTTCTCCATTTTTGTTTACTTGTTTCCCATGAAAATATTTTCTATTCTACAAAAAGAATCAAATCAAAAATATTATCTGTCTTCTGATGCAAATTTGATCTGCTCAAGTGCATAGGGGATTATAGTTAAGAGTGTGATTTGAAATATCTAAGAATGAATTCAAGTCTGTCTTCTCTCTGATTCAGAGTAGAGCATTCCCTTCTAAATCAGGTAAAACAGGAACATGAACTTCAGTTTCTGCAGATATTTTAGTCCAGAGACTGCTACTGCAGCAATACTTCTTTTCACTGAAAATATTCTTATCATCTCCGGTTCTCTCACACCTTTAAAGTCTCCTTGTGAGAATCGAAAGTAGTCCGAACATGGCACACCAGTTTAACTTCTGCTGGATGATTTGTTGGTCTAAACCTGGCTTCAATTCTGTCTGAAGATTAAAGACTCAACAGCACGCGTGTCACTGCCAACTTCAACCATCTGTCATTATCCTCAAGTATGTTTTAGCTGTGATATTTACCTACTTGCTGCTGTTTTGTAAACAGAACACAAAATGATGAATACCTTAGCACTTAACCTTTCCAGAGACCTTACCTTCTGATTTAGCACCCAGTCTCACTCTTCGCTTAGATAGAGCTCCCAAACCAAACCCACACCAATTGTTTTCCCTGTGATAATTTAGCAGTTAGATGACTAAATTATGAAAGGTTTTATTTTGAAGCAGCATCCAAAAACTTCAAATATCCAAAACCTTTCATAATAATGTCTTATTAAAATAACGAACATTTCCAATACATAATAGTGTCTATGTTTGTATGCATACGTAGTACATGAAATAAAAGCATAGCCATTTGCAAACACACCACCTTACATGTCAACAAAGAGAGCATTATATAAATTGAGATAAAAACTTCTCTGTAGTTTGTGCCATAAGAACAATGGCAGCTCCATTGCTTTACTAATAGGTGGTCTATCAACATAGGACATGCACTAAGACTGAAAATCTTTAGGCAGTTTTTGCAAAAAAGTGCTGAACAGTTCAGTTGCACAGTCCTGGAGTGGCTTTTTTGTATTATTTATTTTTAAATTACATTGGTGAATGTATTTTAAAACACATTGGTGTGTCTTTGCCTGGATAAGCTAGAATTACTTCTGTGATGTAGAACTATTGTATAAATAGCATCTACAGCCAACCAAATTTGTTAATTTGGTTATGCAGTGTCTCAAGAGGAAAGGTTCAAATCCAGGTTTCTCCAGATGAGTGTTTAGTACAGTCATGCCGGCTCTCGTTCAATGAATCTTGAAAAACAAATTTCTCAACAAGGGTTCACTGTTAAGAGGAGGATGGTGAGTGCTATAACATTGTGTCTGAGGCAGGACCTACAGCAAACAATTTTCTTATATTCACTGGCCCTTCCAGCCAAACAGTTACATAAAAAACCAGCAACAAAATCATTGAAAGGAAGAAAGCAACACCTTGGGTATAAGCTAAAGGGATGAGCATATTAGAGGGAGAGTGAATAAATGGGAATAACATGAAAGCTACTGATGAGCAGAAATCATGTCTGCTCAGTGATTGCTACTAGAAGCATTTGAAGCTTTCTTCCTTGTTTCCCAAAAAAGGATATGGCCTCTACAATACCCTCTACAGAGAATTGGTTATGCTGGAATGATCTGGTTTTATGCCTTTATTCTGGAAACAGACTTTATTAACATTCATAATCACTTTTTCTTGGGAATCATTTTCATTAATGATGCACAATATTACAAGAAGAAATAAAAAACTTTCTTAGCCTTTACCTGCCTGGATTGTTAAGCAGTGACCCCTTAAAACCTTATGTTTAATGGTTTAGGGTAGCCTCTGGAAGGGAATTACGTCCTTTCCCCTTTCTTGCACACCACCTGGTAGAAGGTGTTTGTCCATTAAACTCACTGACCCATCTAAGTTCCATGATCAAAGTGCTGACAAAACAGTTAGTGTTTATTTTATGTCCATTATCTCCTGCTTGTGTCCTGTTTATGACTTGTTAGTGTATTTAGCTGCCAGGTTGAAACTGTAAAAAATATCTTGATGGCAGTGGAAAATTTTCTGTGTAAAATATAATGTTAGTAAATAAATCAAAAACATTAGTGTTACTCTACTAATAGAGTAGAAAAATAATAGAAAAGAGTAGAAAAGTCTAGCACTGATTTCTGCATTTCAGGATGCTTTCTCTCTCCCTGTTTTTCTTAGTTAAATCTATGATAACTATGGCGGTGGAGGGTTTAGTCTTTATCTTTTTTTTAGAAGTTGTTAGTTCTTAGTATACATAAGGAATACCAGTCATGGGGAAAGCTTTCAAACTACTGCATTCAAAAATAAAGGCTGAGGTATTAGTACACCTGGGTGCATGGACTCGACTACAGGGGCCTCGTAGACCCAGTTTCTTCAGTTCTCAAAGATACCATCAGTTACAGCAACACTCTTCTTTGTAAGAGCAGTAAATCTCTCTCAAACCATTACAGTCTTTCAAACAAGCTTTTTATATTGTAAGACCAGAAAACACAGGAGAGCCAAACACTGAAATTCTTGTTATTATGTAGCTTAAAATAGCAAAGGCCAAAGTATGTAAGCATTAAGAATTTGTTTCTCTAAAAACCCTGATGTCATGTTGGATATACCACTTTATTAAATGGGGATCATTACTGAACTCATAAAAATCAAAAGATGGATTTTATGCAACATTATATTTTTTATTCCTTTTTACCACAATCATATGTTTCAATTCATCTTGTTTGAGGTTTACAATTCTGCAATACTTCTATTTTTCTTAACCTGTAAGGAACATAAAACACCACCTGTTCTCAGGAAGAACTCTCCATCTACTTGAATACAAGCAAAAACTGCCTTAGAGTCAGATAACAAAAATGTGTCACTTTTTTCCCCATGTTTGAGCTATACTACGTGCATGGTATTGCACACAATTCGGCAAGTATAATTACAGCCAGAGAGCTGTAAAAATTTAGAGGGGACTGTTCACTAGAAACAAGCAAGAAGACAATTATCAGTAAATGAGTAAGAATATCCAAGGATGCTCATTTGCCTGCAAAATAGTTAAATGGCATAAGTATAAATAGCTGGATATCTTGAATGAACTTACCAATTTCCACTGGGAGATGGTTGATTTGATTTTTTGACAACTCCAGTACTCTCAGATCTTGAAATAATGCAATGTAGGCTGGAATGGTTTGTATCAACGTATTGTACACGTGCCATTCTTTCAGATAGAGCTGTTCTTTTAGAGAATCTGGGAATTCCTGTAAATGAAATAAGAACAGGTAAATAGAAAGCATCAGGTTAGAATTTTGTTCTACCTTGTTTCTAAACACAGGGGGGGAAAATTCCACAGCCAAACCTCAACACTTTGCCTTAATTATCTTGACGTAGAACAGCAGCTTGCCAAACCCTCATAGGAGCTGTTTGCTTTTGAGGAGCATTGCAGCTGTCTGTCACCACATATTCATTTTTTAACTGCTAATGCGGTCATTTTGCTCTAAAACTGAAACCTATCTGAAGCACTCAACCTGTTTGGTGTCTCCCATATTATCTCCTTTTTCCAGCTGGAGGATTTTTTAAAAACACATTTCACTGCTTTAGTTCACACATCAAGATGTAGTAAAATGCAACACAGAACAGAAAAGTGGGTGTATGGAGAATATCTAAACAGAGTTTGCCACAAAAAAAAAAAAAAAAAAAAAAGAAAACAAAAAAACAAAACCAGTGTGACTACTTTCTTAATACCTGCCAAAGTTTCAAAATTTGTTTGCCAAACACAGTCCAAGAAACAGAAACATTTCACATAGGATACACACATATCACCTTTTGAAAGTCTTTTTTCAAATAAGTGACTTACCTTCCTAAGTTATTTCAGCAATGTTTGAAAATTTTTACTAAATTTCTTTAGGAAGAATGAAAATACTCAATATTTAAATCAGTTCACAATTGCAATTAATTTTTGCTTTAGTCATGCAGAATCTTTTTCTTTAAGAATTCTAGTATTGTTCCAAATATACAGCAAATAAATTTGTTTCTGAGTAATTTTCAGACTATTCTATTTGTCCAAAATCTCCAATGTAGAACAGTTACTGAAACTAAAAGTTTTAAAGCATTTAATTCTTACAAAATTGCTTTAGTTAACTGGTATTCAATTCAGATGTACACATCTTTGTTGAATTATGTCATCAAATTCCTTGAACTTGAAACAGACAAAAATGAATTCATAAAGTTGAAGGTCAGATCATTTAAAATCCACTTTCTAAAGCAGAACATAATTTACCACTCTGTCCTGGCTTTTATATCACTGTGCATTAGTAACATCTGGAATAAATAATCTGGATGAGGTGCTATCACTAACTGACACTAAATTGTCAGCCTTTAATGCCTTTATAACTTCCAAATTTGTTTCCTCTGCGTGAAGAATACGACACAGTAGGAATTACTTTTTCTATACAGAGGACACTGCCCACTTTTTTTTCGTTCTAGATTTCATAGATCACCCCAAGACATTAACAAGAGTGATGCATTTTGATTGTTTTTTATTAATTCTGAACTTCTGAACTAGGAATAGAGCTACTTAACTCTTAGCTAAATTAAAACATCTAATATTAATTAAAGTTATACTGGACTGTTGGTCATAAGCTGTTCTTTGGTTGTTGAACAGCTTGAAAAGAACTAATTGCAGTTCTTTTCAAATTTACACATGCAGACACTTAGCCTATATAGTTGTGCCTTGCTACTTGCCCTTCCATATTTGATATGGATCATTTCATTTCTTGCTTCATTTTCCTACTAGGTGTATATTGCATTGTGATCCATCTTCTATATTTGTCAGTTTATGGCAGTTTAAAAATCAAATGCCTGAAATGCCTCAGGGAGAAATCTCTCCAACTTTCTGGAGTGGGTTTCCATTCCTGTACCTTCAGTGCTGCACATTTTTCTGCAGCAAAATAAAAGGATAAATACCAACTGCAAATTCAATTAGTACTGTCTTTCCCACCTGTACAAATTGAAAATGAAGCACATAGGGGATAGCATTTAGCTGGAGTGTCATAGATACCACTATATGGAAGAACCTTGATTCACAAAGAAGGCAGATGCAGAATAGTCATACTGGAGGGAAAAAAATGTCTGGGTAACAGATACCATTTGCCACTCTATTTCTCCAGGTCTGCCTTTGTCTTTCTCCTGACCTACTGGTTTTTTACACCTTGTTGTCGCAACAGACCACCTCCAGCTCCTTACTGGCAGATACAGCAGGAAGCAAAGGGGAACGCTCATCCCTGTGAAGACAACAGCCTTGCTGTTCTCCCAGACTGAAGGGGGTATCCCATAAACTTCTCCCTGATACATTGAAAACAGTGCAGCACACAAAGCACTTTCACAGATTAAGATCAAAGTCCTTCATAATTTTAGAAAAATTAAGCCAAAATATTTTTTTAATTATTTGTTAATAATGCGAAAATGATTTTAAAAGATCTTTACTTCTGTATTAAGGATCGCTTAAAGCACCAAGGTATTCTTGTGCAGCAACTGAAATAAATTCAGACATGACTTCAAAAGAATGGGAGGAGGTTCCATTCTTCTACCAATTGCCCTGACTTACTTTTCTTTATTGAGATTATTTCTTTATATCTTATAATCATATTTATAATTTGCAAATGTAAGTTTACAAATACTTTGCTATAATGTGGTTTTTTTAACATTCTCCATTTTACAATACTTTTTATTTGTGTTTTTGAAACATGGATTGATGTGATATTTTACTTCATTTACAAACCAGATAGGAATGGGAACTGAAATTTGCACAAGCTTTGTGTTTGCTTTACTCTTTGATTCCCTTGTGTTCTTTTGTAATCTTCTGCTTCCACGCTAAAGCTGGCAGCCTGCTGATAAATTGCTCCACGAAGACTGACACTTGGAGGATAGCCAGTCTTCTGCTTTTAACAGCAAAACAATACCTCAAACTGCTTTGATTTCTGGGAGGGGAAAAAAGTATTAAAAGGAAATAAATAGCAAACCTACAACCATTGCTGATTATACTATTACTAATTAGGAGAGAATTTACCTGCTAGACATGAGCCTGAACTGAAACTGTGATCAAAGCTCTGAGAAGTTTCAATTCTGTTTCTTTTCCAGCTCTGCATGGGCCAAACCAAAACCTTGGATGCAAATCTCCCTCATCTTTGAGAAAGTATTGGAGCTAGTTCCAAAGCTAGTATGTCTCAGGGCCACCTGTGTCACCTGACTAGGTCAGGAATTTTATAATTTGGGGGGGGCAAAAATCTCTGGAAGTTAAATAAGCATGAGAGAGATTTTCTCTGTCCATTCAATGCAGCAATTCTACTTGACCCTTTGTAGCAAATAAATACATCACTGTCACTAACAGTTGGGAATAACAAATGAAAATTCTCTGTTCTCTGTGATAACACACAGCATGTTAGACAATAAAACTGGGACAATAAATACAAATATAGTAATTAATTTGCTGCCTTTTTCTGTGAAGAAACGGTATGCAAGAAGGTCATGATTTACGAGTAAAGAGTTTTACGATTGCTCATTCATTTACTTGTTGTGCACATTTGAATTAAAGCTGTTCAAAGTAGGTATGCATCCAGATCCTCTGCTTAGGTAAAGCAGCACAGACAAGAACAGTCCTGCTCTGTATTTGGGTGAACATCATCACCTTTCCTTTGCCAATATTGATATCACAAATTCAAATTTTTTTTTACCAGAATGTTTTCTGAAAATCATTTAAAATTCACTGATCCACTAGAGAATAAACATTCATTAGTTAGGAGCAGAAAGTAAACACTCAGAGGGGAAAAACAGAGTTAAAGTGAACTCATTGAAAAATTTATATGAATATTCATGGCATTATTTTGCCACAGTTTTCATTCTGCTCTAATAGCAGTGCTATTTCTCTGAACAACTAATTTAATTCAGTAGATACATGTCTACATGTACAAAGGATCTCAATTAGGTGTTTCATCAACTCTCCATCATTCTCTCCTAGGCAACTGATTCAAATATAAATTCAAGAGTCCAAAGTCTTTATACAGCTCTTTTTCTTGTCTGTAAAACTCTCGGATAAATAAAAAGGTTTTCTGAAACATACCTTGGGAACCTCAAATTACTTGTGGCACAGTACACAAGTACTGTGTACCATTCTCATGCTGTTAAGTCTCAAGGGTTTTGCAAACACAGAAGGGTTTAGGAGACTCACTGCTGGGGCAATACAACTGGGTTCTGCCCATTTTTTATAAAGAGAAAAGCCTGCCTGATTTCATTCACAACATCAGATTATGAGACTAGCCCATTTGTTATTATAAGACCATTTATTTCCTAAATACAAATATTAATTTGTTACTGTTCCCAGGTGGCAGAAATGCACCACACAGGGATGTAAACACTTGAGTCACAAATATTTGGTTGGTATGTAAAAGAGGAGGCAAGGACCACTGAACTTTAAGGATGTTGTCACACAGCCTCTTCCAGGTGGAGCTCTGACAGTCAAAAGTAAAACTATCTCATCGCTGCAGTTATCAACCACTGTCCACAGGCAGAAGCTAACCACCCTGGACAGGCATGGCCAAACCAGTGCCCAAGTTACAGGAGGACTCAGAGGGACTCACTGTGTATATGTTCTTCAAGCATAAATCTTGATACTAATCCTACTTACAGCGTTGTAGTTCAGAACATTTCCATTGTTAGTGTGACCACACTGTTAGAAAACTGTTGTGACTTGAGATGTCCAGAGGCTCAAACTGCATGTCTCAAACAATTAGCCTAAAAGTGAACGATAACTAGTAAGAATTAACGATCCCCAAGGAATTATAGATCCGCATAAACAGAATACAATTCCTCAGAATTCATATACTGTAAAATCAATTCTAGTTAGCTAGTACTCTGTGCCTAGTTGTCTAACCTAATATTCATTGTATGAGCTTTATCTTTCCTCAGATATGTTAAAGTAATTACTTTACAAGTACAAGGAACAGTGGGTCTCCACCTAATGACATTTAGAGGTGGGAAAAAAGGAACACAGAGGTCCTGAACGAAGGAATTCTTATTAGGAATTCAAAATGTGTGACCTGCTCTGATTTTCTCCCTTCTCAGAAGAGGATTCAAGATGATTTTCAAAAGAGCACTATACAGGTGATTTTCAAAATAATTGTCCAAGCTATCCCAGTATATGATGCAGTGTTTTACAAAACCCATTTTTAACCTCGTACTCAAAAATGTGGAATCAGTGAGCCAGATTCACTGTTATGCTGTATGGATATGAAGCACGAGACAATAGCATCATTGTAACATGTCTACATTTTTACCATCTAGACAGCCTGGGCACTGATTAGTGCCCAACACTAGCTACCATTCTAATTGACTGCAACGTTGCAAATAACACCATTAGTTGATTTGTGGACTCAGCTCATTTGCTGCTGAAGTTTCCCATGAGACCCCTTACATTGAGACCTATGGGAAGGATGTGGATCACTTGCTTTGATCTTGAAAAATCCCTATGCTGGGGGAGACTTAACTTCACAGCGTTCAGAAAGAGAACTGGTACAGCCCAGAAGCAAGCCTAGTTCTCAAAATTAAATTGGTAAGGCATACCAGCAACCTACTCAGATTTAGCTATCAACTGTCTAGAGGATATATTACTGCTTCATTGATGAGAGGAAAGGGGAAACATAATAGAAATACTTATCAGCTAAAAGCAAGTGAAATAGAGGATTCAGCAGCTAGTTCCCAAATGGACACTTCACAGGGCTGTGCTGGTTGCTGCTGCCAATGATAAGTCACCAGCCAACAGCACACCAAGCTGGTCATGTGCCGTAAAACTGCTCAGGCAACCCCAGCTCTGACTTCTAGTGTCTGAGTGTTTACTCTTCCAAACTTTCAACTCATAGATGTATTTGTGTGCAAAACACATTACAAAAACTAAGCCACAATGGATACCACAGCTCCCAGCTACATAACATACAGGCTTCTCTGAGAAAACTGTCACATGTCCACAGATCTTTTCATATGCAAATTGCCAGCCTGTGCAGCTTTGGCAGTATAGTCTGCAAATTTATTTTGCCTAAGTGCATTTTTTTGTGAGAGAGTAATAGGGGAAAAGAGTGTCATGTCTGATTCTGTCTTTGGTTTAGAAGCAGCAGTTGAGATTAAAAAAAGCAAAATGAGTGGTATGATTTGTATAACTGATACAATTTTTACAAAATTTCTGCAATAAGGGGAAACACACTTCTTTCAGAACTTTGTCAAGTGGATTTTCACATTTTTAAAATAATTTTCAGCTGTTAAAGACTGGTAATGTTCTTTGATTTTGAAGGAGCATTGTCTTCTCTGAATAAAGCAGCTTTGATTTTATCTTTGTCTGCAGACACCTGAACTATGTCATGGTATCTTGTTGAAATAGAAATCCCACTTTAACCAGCCTAGAGCTGGACAATGAGGCGCAGTGGCTGTGTGATATGGCCACAGTGAACATATGATATGGAGACAGAATCAAAGTTCATGGTGATTAGGAGTGTACTGCTCAAGGTGGCATAATGTACATAACAGTACACTGATATCTCTTATGTGTGATCTTTCAGCATGTCAAATTGAAACGAAATGGTCTGGAAAACAGAGCAAATTATGTATGTTTGATTTTGCCTCCTAATGTAAAGCCTTATTTATGGTGACAAAGCAAAATGTTAACGGTTTGGCAAAAGAGAATAAGCAACAGAAAGTTTAGTTATGCAGCGCTCTGCTCCCTGATGCAATGAAAATATTTGCTACTATATCAGTGTCTAAGGAGCCATAATATCTCTTTTTTTTTCTCCTAATGTACCTACAAAGTTTACAACACAGGAAAGCGTGCGTTATAAGACTACATAGCTTTAACATCATTTTCAATATCCAAGGTTCTTGAAAGATGAGACGTGATAGCTCTCCAGCAACCAATCCTACCACATGAATGATCGGCATCAGTTGAAACAATAGTCACCTTACTAAAGCTGGATGAGAACCAGGGTTTTCTATTTCCCTGAAATTTCACCTATTTTATGTTTATTCAGAAAAGAACTAAAGCCAGAAAAAAATGAAAGCTGAAAAAGAATTCATATTCATATTCAAGATCAAAGGACAAAGCTACATTTCAGGACAATCAAAGAATTGATTTAGTAAAATTTAGCTACTTTATCGATTGACTTTTTTACTTGCATTTTTTGTAATGAAAATCTCAAAAATATATTTCAAAATTGTAAACTGCACAAAAGTCAAAGTTCTAATTTCACTTTCTCATTAATAGTGTATATTCAAAATACATTTCAGTCAAAACTTTAACAACTCTAGAAAAATTCAGACCAACTCTAATCTACCTTTTGCTGAATTTCAAAACAGCATTAATTCAGAGCTTACTTCCAAACTGCTATTTCACATCAAACACAACTGCAGTTAGAAAGTGCTTTTTTCAGCAAGACCATTGTGGATTGATGCTAATATTAGTTTTGATTTGAACAGAGCTTAAGAAAAATGTTATCACACCATTAGCGTAAGAAAACAGATCTCTGAGTAGTAGAAGACATCAACAAGCCAACAAAGCTGAATATTATTTTCATCTCTTTCCATCCCTTGGGGAATTTCAGAGAAGTGTACCTTATTGCAATATGATTGCTTATACAAAAATTTTTGAGAGGGTTAAATAACATGTATCAAGAGAATTTAAAATAATCATATTTGAAAACTAAACCACTAGTTCAGAGCAAGATAGGAAATGCTTTTGTCACTTCTAACACTGTGAAAAAGTATCAGTTTCATATGCATTGACAAAAAAAAAATGTTTTGGGGGATTAAAAGTTACAGTGCTAAGCTATGCAAACTCTTTAAAATTAGAAACATATTTTCCATTATATTTACCGTCCATTGCTCTCCAGAAAGCTGAAAAATAAACTTGTTTCTTTCCTTATTTGCTTCATCTGACAAAGCATGCCTCTTCTGGAGCTGAGGAGTCTTTCCATAAGTGTCCAAGATCTTCTCATTGGTGTCTACGAAGCCTTTCTTGAGGTATTTTGATTGAGGAATGCCTTTCTTCCGGCACTCTAGTATGAAATTCCATTCCTGCTTTATCCTGAAATAGTGCCAAAAAGGGTTTATGTGAATCAGCTGAAACAATATGTCAAATAAGTCTTAAAGCTTGATCTCTGTTTGCACAAGTACTTAACAAAATACAATTATGCACCCAATGTATTGACCATTTTAAAAAAAAAAAGGCATTCCTGGAATTATGCTTAGATTTTCTAGACTTACATATAGATTTCAGATGAGCAGGATTTCACTTACAGACTATAAAACTGTGACACCCAGGGAACAACAGAAAAGTGGAGACTGAGCACCCTGTTACAGAAAACAGCATGAATTATGCCCTTTATTTCAATAGGGTAGGAAATACATTCTCACAGAACAAGTTATATGTATAAACAAAAACAAGGACCTGGTGATATATGCAAAATTTTTCAGTTGGAAAAAAGTCATTTTAGAAACTAAGAAGTTAGAAATAGTCCCTTTTCCCTGCCCTTTCTTATTCAAGTATAATGATCTATTTTCATTTTTTACACATTATCTTCCAATGTCATCTTAGAAGGTGGAGGTAAAGGTCAAAGTTATCACATGCCAACTAATTTCAGATTCAATTTCAGTGTGACTTTAGGCTCACCTCCAGGGCAAAATTTTACCCATATAACTTCAGGTGCAAATTCAATTTGGTATAATTAAGCATTGCCAAAAGCACGTGCTTTAATTTACGAGAGATTTATTTCAGCTTAGTCAATTAAGGAACAGGTTGATTAACTGAAGCAAGCCTTCCTTATACCAAAATAAGACTCTACAGAGCCCTTTGCATCATAAATCTGATCTCATGCTTTGAATGTTAGACTCTTTTTCTACATAAGATTCATTTATGTGACCTCCACCCTCTGGCACAAATTTTAAGCTAAAGGCGTGAAGAAAACTGACAGATGAAGAAGGGCACAAAGTTCAGGATAATGTGCCCCCCAGAGAAAGTAAAAAATAGCATATCCTAGAAAGAGAATCAGATGCAAGTTTGTAAAGTTCAAGTAGGAAGTAACAAAACACATATTTCCACCTAAGCATAGGATTTTGTCTAAAATGTTAAGTTAAAACAATGGATCATGAAACAGAACGTCTGGTTTTAAGTCACACACAAGAAATCATTTACAAAATTAAGTACAAAAAGCATCTTCCAAACTTGGTGAAAATAAGTAATTTTTAAATCTATGATAGCATAGATTTAAAGTCATATTTGACTCGATGCTATCAAAATAAATCTTTAGGGATCAAATCTGCATGCCTAAATAGGAAAGATATTACTGAGACAGCTGTAAACTGCCCAACACAAATCGTGGCACTTAGCGGGCGTTAGAGAGACTTGAAAGCAGAGAGCACAGCAACAGCAGGAGACTTCAGCTATCAGCATACACACAGCACACTGACACACTGTAGACAATATACACTTTTGGAAACTACGTATGACTGTCTATCAGAGCAGCTAGCCTGAGAGACCACAAGAGTACCTGATTTCATTTCAGGGAGCAGCACACTACACACGGGTCATCAGAGAACTATAGAAAGCCCCTTCTGTAATCATGACCGCAATGTATTCCCATGCAACATCTTTATAAAGAGAAAATAAAGAAAAACTTCTTCTACAAATATTTCAGAAGATGAACTACATATAACAGTGAAGTTGGTTAAAAGTGCAGATCTCTGGGTAAAGTGCTGGCAGACTGCATGAAGACAGCACAACCTCAGAGTAAGTACATTCTAACGAAGCCACTGTAAGGATCTCTTTCTCCCCCCATTTCCAAAAATAGAAAAATAAAAAAAAGATTAAATGTCATTTATGTTCAAATGAAGAAATGAGAAGACAATATAAGCTCTGATAAATTAAATGTGAAAACACAAAAAAGCAAGTGACATCATTTCTGCAGGTATACAAATGAATAGGAAACAGATTTCTAGCATATCAGAAGCAGAAAGCCTCTCAAAGACATGGTAGGAGCAATAACTTATCAAGGTATGAAAGGAGTAGTAAAGGAATAGTTAAAGAAGTTATTGAGAGCTGCAGAAAAGTTATTCATCCTTGGCTTCAGTTTTCATTATAGAGATCAGTTTGGTCTTTAGAAGTAGGTATCTGGAAGACTTTCTGATATTTAATGTGTCAATAGAGGAGGCTTGAGAGAAAAAAATATATATATTTGAAGTAAATCTCCCAGTTTCTCTCAATGTCTAATTGTGAACTGCTTTATACCACAGTGAGCTGTGATATGTAAATGAGTTGGGAAGAAAAAGACTGGACAGAAAGAAAACATGTCCAGCAACCCATTCAGCTCAGGGAGTCTCTAGAGGGGTACTAAAGCTGCTAGTATAGTCAAGGAAGAGTCCACTGCCAACCCACAACATCTCAAAATCTTTTCTGAAGCTACTTGATATAAAAAAGACAAAAAAATAGGTTAGAGCAGACACAGCTCCTTAACCCATTTTGTGATCCTTCAACAGGCTGCATCTGATACTTCTGGTTACAGAGGGAGAGACACTGGAGTACCTGATTGCACTAGGCAGCCCACCAAAGGGTATCTCCTCCAGCTGCAGTCTAGAAGTGCTCTGATGACAGAATTTTCCATATCAGCAGACATGAAAGTTGAAACACCTCTTTCATATGCTTTGACACATGAGCCAATTCAATTTTTAGTGTTGATCTTGCCTATTCAATCTGTCATTTGAACCCCAGAGATCATCTGCACAACAGAGGGCAGACAATGAAATAGCAAGAGATCACTAGAAAAAGCTAGAAAATAACACTTTCATATACCATAAGAAAAATAAACAGGTCCAAACCACCTACTCATCTTTTTTCCAAAACTCATCTACCAGTGAGCATAGCTAATAAAACTCTGTATTACTGTGCGAAGTGGGAGGTGAAGTTGGCAAGGGGTGGGGTGGAGAGGAAGTGAATTGAATCCCCAAGGAAAAGAACAACAAAAGGATCTGAACCTTTAAAGGCAGGAACTGAAAAGGACCAAAACCCTTGCATTCTTTTTTTCTAAAATCTTCTAAATAATCCTAGCTTTACTTACCACTGCCATACTACTGTTTCTTATATCCTCCCCCAGTCCTCCACATACAGCTTGTCTGTCCCTCTCTGAAGCTTAACTCTGCATTACTGCCCTCTCATTTCTCTGGAATTCTTCTTTTTCTACCAAAGCAATAAACATTCGATCTCAGCGCATAACAATGCACTGAAAAAGCTTGCCCCCAAGATGCTTTTTTTGTATTCATTGGTCTTCACTCATGCACAAAAAATGACTGGCTCTTCCTCGCAGTATAAATTCTAAGAACGTTAGAAACTTAACAAACAGAAAGAAGAGGTCAAAAACCCTAACTCTCAAAAAAAAGTAGGGTACTGAGCTGTTCTATTACACCTCAGTGCTGGCTCTATCAGGTAGACCCCAGGAACACAAGAGCAGAGAGCTCAGATCTAAAATTTTACTCTCTCACAACGAGGAATACAGAAAGTGGCAAGAAGGGAGCTACATTAAAGATGAAAGAATAAACTGTCCTCTGACAATTTACTGATAACACATGCAAAACACAAATCTCAGGAGGTCATGACATATTGTTAGCCAAATAAAATAAAATGCACATAACAAAAACCGCTGTTAACCAAATCAGTCAGTCAAGTATTGACCTCAGTAGGAAGACAGGCATTAAAAATTAAACCTGGTTATCCATTCAACATGGATATCACACACTGATGTGGAAATCCTGTATCAAATTTCTTCTTTACTCATACATTAAATGATGGCAACATGCTCTGTTAAGCTTTTAAAGAATGCCTGCTTATGGTCACCAGGCTAAGTACTATGTACAAGCACTTTTTGAACAGATGGAAAGTGAGTTAATACTGGAACAACAAACATGCATAATTTTGTACAGTACAATTCAGAATGAAAACATGATATATCCCAAGGGCAGAGGGTCTAACAATTTACAACCCCCACTTGTATCCTTGGGGTACACACTAACCAAATGAATCAATATGAGCCTTCCTGGTGTGGAGGTGTGACTTACATCAAGCCGGTATGTATCGTTAAGCAAAGAATACAGTGCTGTAATTTGCAGGTTACAGTTGAGATCAAACCAAAAGGATCTATTCAGCTACATGGTTGTCACTCAGACTTGTCATTGTTAAAAAATTGAGATGATGGTACTTCTTAAAGGATCCTTATGAAAATAAAGACCGTTTTAAGTCTTCTTTTGGTGACAATCCTCAAATAAAATAGAATTACTACCACATTTGTCGTATCTGGAGGCTCTTGCATGAATCTTCAGGAAAGACAGGAAAAGCATGCAAACCAGTGTGGCAAACAGAAAAAAAAAATATCCACACAAATAAAATCAGCCTTTAAATAAGCTTTTAAAGGAATTAAATTTCTGGGCTTGGCACTTTAAAGGCTCCTGATATTCCAGGAACACATTTTCACATATGACAAACAAATAAGTTGGTTACAAAATCACAGCCCTCCTGAAGTTTATGTCTTTTTATTACTATTCAGCAATAAAATATTTTGATCTTCCTCTAGAGTGTGGTTAAACAGTTGCAGTCTGATTAAAGAAACAACTACCATTTTCAACATTTAAAAAGTGTATGTTAATCAAGTCAGGCCGAATTTAGGTGGGATATGAACAACGAAAAATATTTTTTCTGGGCATAGGACCCAGATGAGATCTAAGGTTCCAACTCAGCTAACTGCTCCAGTATTTCCACTTCAATCATGCAAATAGTCCAACTAATTTTAAAAAAGGCTGGCTGCATGCTGCTTATGTTTGTAAAAAAAAAGTTATGTTTCATACCTTTATATCTGTAACACAAAAGCACACCTGTCACTAAAGCAGACTCTAAATGGTATAGAGAAAAAGTTAATTCTGGCAAGTTATTTCCCAATACATTGCTGTTTTTCAGTAAGCTTTCAGGACAATACACTATAGATGTGAAACAGGATCAACAGGGGAATGGAATATTCAAGTATCTCCGTTTTGGTTAGTGCTGAACCTGTCTTCAGGTAAACATTCCCCAAACACTACTTCACTATCGGAGAATATCTGCAGCAAAGAGATTTAACAACATATAACTAGATGTTTTTATTATAAATATTTCCTTTCAAGAATATGGAAGTTCCTTGCTTGGCATCTACAACAAAATCGTGAATCTAATCAACCTGATGCAAACAATTACTGTAGAATAAATTAAATGATTGGACCCTTCAAAGGAACAACCAACTTGGAAAACAAGAAGTTTGCATTAGTAAGGATTTCAGAGCCATCCCAGTAAATGAGGAGTAGCTGGGTTTCTTTGAATGGTTCTTCCTTCTGCAGTTACCCACTGCTCAATGTCTGATTAGGAGGTCTTGAGGAAAAGTTATGCTTCTTAGGTAAAGAAAGGAAGTTTCATTAGATGGCACTGTTTCCTCTAAATCAGGATGGAAGAAATAGCCAGGACACTACGTGGTGACACCAGGTTAGTACTCCTGGGTGATGTTTAAATCAGAATCACTAGCCACGCAGGATAATTAAATAATCCTATGGAATTTTTATAAGAGCAGTACAGTTAAACTGGAGCTCAGCCCAGACTAATATACCTGATGGACAAGTAACATTTGCTTCAAATTCAATTGGATTGATTTAATTCCAGTCCCTCTGCCAGTCTCTTCGATGGGTTGTAAAGGATAGGAGCTGAACAGCAGCTTTCATCTTTCAATCCATTTGTGTGCATTATATCAGATGCAAGGTCTGTATGCACAAGTGCTTAAGAACAAAGGAAAATAACTTAAATGGTTATTAGTGCTGCAAATCTACTCCCAACTTGTTGCCTATAATTTGTGTTTGGGGCTAAGGACTCCCAGCTTGAGTTTTAGTCTTGCTTAGAAAAATTTCTGAATCGGGTATTGAGTGGGAGAATAAAGATAAACATCACAAATAAAATCTTAGTTCAGGTACAAATAGAGTTATAACACTGAAGTTTAGCAGAGAGATAGAGACAAATCTATTTTATTAAACAAACACATAACCTCTCAGGAAAAAAAGTCACTGTCTGCCTGTACGGTGAAAGTTTTCTTTTGACTTTTAACATTCAGGAAGTGCATAGCTCAGAAAAGTAATACATGTACATTTAGCTACCCAGAACTTGAGAGGAAATTTTTGGAGAAGAAACACACTGGAAGAGGTGACTGAACAAACTGTTATCTTTGCTGCATGTTTGGTGGGTGAACAGGGAAGGTTGTGCCATTTCACAGCAAAGATTTAGATAGCTAATCTGGGTAAACAGCTTTGTCATTTCCTCACTTGAATGCTTAATTTATCAGCCTTCAATTTTTACCTTACCTGCTTTCTACGTGGAAGACAAACATGTTGCAATCCCTCAAAATAAAATCTAACTGCAAACTTTCACTCTCATTCCCCTTCCAAGAAAATGACAAGTAGAAAGGAAAAATTAATGTGGAAAATCATCATACCACATCAAGTTAGTCTAACAGCATTCAGGATTTCAGGGTACAATATAAGATTGCTCACCACTACCAGAATCTAGAAGATGAAATATAAAACACTGCTATAAACACAAACTTCTTTCCATAATGCAGACTTTCATAAAAATATAGATAACCACGGAACAGTGCACATTTTTTGTAACAGTTCATATTTCATATCCTGTGGGAGATTTAGAATGGGCTTGTCTGATGGGATTAAGGACATGAAGTAAAATGACATTACTCCTGCAAAACACTGTACTGTTTATTTTTCTTTTATACTCTGTTGCTGGTTTATATGTGCCCCCCAGAAGCAAGGGTTCCTTAAACTGCTGTACTTCCACAGTCCCACAAAACCAAAGGGGAAACAGAGGACTGAATTAACTCCACCCAAAATGATCTGATACCAGTATCTCAGAGAGCCAGATATGAGCCTCTCACAATATCCTCAGTGGACTGTTCTCCAGAATCACCTTTCACTGGCCAGCTGCTTAAACATCTGCTCTAGACCTGTAAATTCCCAAAATCTTTACAAGACCTCACCATTAATGCAAACACAGTTCAAGTTTTGCATTTATTTGTGAGGTTTTCCTCTTAGAAAATCTTCAATCAAAAAAGAGAGATATCTTGCATGTGACTGCTTACTGACTCTGCATGAACTAGATTACCTTGCCCCAAGGCAAGCAAAGTTCTCTAGAGGTTAGTTAGGAGTCTTCCCTCAAATAATACATACTACATTTTACTACATATTATCAGGTCATTTTACATAGTAACATGCTGATAAGGAACTGCACAATCTCAAGGGCACTAGTGAATTGTAAACTCTTTGAGAAAAACTGGATTTTGTTTAAAAAAAAATAAAGCAAAGCAGCCTCAGAAGGCCAGATACCAAACTCATCTGTTACAGGAGTATATTTGCAGAGAAACTCTATTAATTTCAGCCCTACTTGGGAATTCACTCTGGCTGCTGGCAAAAGTAAATATCTAAAATCTTAAACGGTAGAATGCAGTCCTTAATTCAGGAAACTGCCTTCTTTGAATGTCTTTTTGGAATTATCATTTTGGATCACAATCCCTTCCGAAATACTTTCTTACTGTGACTTAACAGTAAGTACTAGCATTGATTTCAGTGTACCTACCTGACAGTGGTAAATTTTAATCTCTGAGTAGAATACCAGAATTTGGTCACACACAAACTCCCTAAAATAATACAATGTATTTCTACAGGGAAACATTTCTATTAAGCATTTAATTATAAATAGAATTTTATCTATACTTTCAAGCTAACAACAAGCAAAATCTTATCTTATTTTTGGCCCATCCTTTGGAAGCACTGAAAGTATCTGAGAAATAACTTGTGATCTGACCTTTAGGACCTAAAGGCCAGTGGTCACCGCACACCTCATAAAACAAAGAGGATTTTTCTTTTAACTGAATTTTGCATTTTGTTACCAATATTTTTATGACTTTGACCGTTATTCTACCAGCTTTATCCATTCTATGAGGCCTGCATTGTAAGAATGAACATGAACTTTGTCGTTCATTTCAGTGGGTGAAATACTGATCGCTCACATTCAGGAAACAAAGTATGATGTATTTCCTCCTTTTTTGCAAGAGCTGTAAAAGAAGTAGGACTAACTGAAAAGCAATCTGATTGCATGAAGACATGCAACAAGACAAAGTATTGTATGTAAATTGCAAGCTAAAGGAAGAAAACAAAAATCCTTTGTAAATGCTGAAACCGTACTTAGAACCTTTTACTTCTCTGTGTCATATCCCAAATTCCCCATCTCCAGTTGGTGCAGGAAGATAACAGAATGACTTTGGATGTCATTAGTGGAAAAGAGCAGAACAGGCGGTCAAACTCCAGTGTTTCAGCTGGAGGGGTGGCTACAGACAAATAACCACAGGCAGAAATGGCAGGAAGAATGTATTGTTTTTATGGAAAACACAAGTCACAGTAAGAAATGAGGCTTAACATATGCTACTGACAAAAAACATGGGAGCTGAAATTAGCTACCTCAGAGCACATAAGGTTACCCTCTTTCCCTCGTCCATACAGAAGTTCTGCATGCCTGGCGCTTCTGGTTTGCTTTTGTACTAGTGAACTCAGAAGTTATCTTCTGCACCACAGAAAACCAAAAACCAAATAAAGCATGGCAGGGGGATGTTGACATTTAGGTCCACATTGGGACTGACTTTTCGTCAATTCTGAAGATGACTGCATGCATCATTAGAAGTTACGGGTGTGGATTCCTAGTCATAATATTCTTTTTATGAAGAAGGCTGCAGTGGCACCCCAAGAGGCACTAGCTGACCTAGACAGCAGTAGAGAGTCATCTGCTTTATCTGCATTAGAATTGCACAAAGCCATTTCTTAATGTAGCATCTGGGACAGAAATAAGGTTTGATCGAGTTTCATCCCAAATCCTTTCATTTCTCCTTTCCACCATAAGGGTAACACTGACAACAGCAAACTTTTTCTATCCCTCAGCTCATACCAAAAAGAAAGCCTATCCTTGCTAGAGAATTTAATCTGAAGGACAAGCTTCATTTTTCCTTTTTTAGTTAGGATTATGGTTTTTAATGCAGGCTTTGGGTAGAGTTGGGAGAACCAAGACTGTGACTATGGGTATTTTGAAGAGAAAGGTCTTGCAGAAAGGGCAGTCAGACTTTGTATTACCCTGGTCTCGCTCAGCTGTTCTGTTGTCAGTGTAGCTGCACTGGCAGTGAGAATCTGTGAGTGGGGGTCTCCTGAGACAGCTGAAACACCACACAAAAGTTCAATGCAATGATGTTCTTAAACAAGGGCACTGGTTAACCCTGTGCATTTTATTTTTAAAGGAGAAAGTGATTTTTTATTGCTTTGTTCTCTCCTCAGAGAGAAAAATTGATAAGTCATGTTTCCAACATTGCCAGCATAGTATAATATTTCACTGTCTCTAAAGAGAATGAACATAAAGAAACCAAAATATTGCTTAAAGAAATAATATAAATATAAATATTATATAAATAAAATATAATAAAAACAATAACATGATTAGAGAGTGTAAGCATTATCATCAAGGCTCTCTTTAGTATTTGAACAAGAAAAAAATCCTCTGATAATTCTTTTATTCTATCCTCTCTCTCCGATTCAGAAGAAATTGTATGTGTCCATTCATTTAATTCCTTTTGTTTCTCCTGTCAACTCAACAAAAAAACTTAAAGTATTTCTCAGTACTGAATTTTATGAGCATGTTTTCATGAATTCCGTAATAAACAACCATACTTTTATATAGCATAGAAGAAATAGAAAGGTTTAAAATGTGTTATCTTTCTCTTCAAATTAAATCTACACACTAGACAATAAAAAACACCATTAGTAAATCACAATCTACATAGGAAAGAGCAGGGAGTAATGAAATACAAACACAGTTTATGCTGCACTTCTCTTACAATCATCTGAGGAAAGGAGGCGAGAAATCATTGAAATCAAGCCCCAAAAAATAAAAATTGAATCATCTGATAATGCTTAGTATATGGCAATGTTAGTGGATAATAATAATGGATTCAGTTAAAATGAACAGCAGAAAAGTTGGCTTACTTCTCCAATGAGCTTTTTTCTAATCTTTCTTTCTCTTTCCTCTGACGTTCTTTGTTCTTCTTAACTCGAGTTTCCCACAGTCCTCTTATGAGAGAAAAGTCAAATATTATCACCTGATGCCCCATACCGTTGACATTAAGTTTCTCCTGCAAGAACAAGCCATCATGAACACTTCAGGAAAGAAATAGTAAGAAAAAAAAGGAACTAAATGAGCATGTTTCATTAAAATTATCTGGGACAAAAAGCTGAAGTTGTAAAAAATATTAACACAGTATGCTTTCCATTTTACCTTTTTTGTCTAGGGTTTTGTGCTGACAATAATCAATGTAACGTACTTCTACATTAAATCTATGGCAAGAGCTAAATGTTGAATTTTTTTTATTCCTTGCACTTTTCCCTTTTCAAGATAAAGACACAGTTGCAAAGAAATACTAATTTGGTTAAGTAACATGGATGAAAATAATTTTAAAGACATTGTAATTTTAAAAGTTTATGTAACTAATATTAAAATGGAAGCTAATAAAGAATTTATTCATTGTAAATTATGCAAAAGCACTTCATCCTGGGTTCTCACGTATTGATCTTTATGCACCCAAGCTATCCTGTTCCAGTGGAATTTGGGAATTTCCGGTGTTTACATAAGTAGGTGCTTATCTATGAAAGGCATTGAAAGATCAGCCCTGTAACATACAATGAAAACTTACCTGAGACAGAAATAAGGTGAAGGGTTTGTGAACACATGGATCCCATTTATTAACATATATAGAATTACATTCCAACAATCAAAGGCTTGGTATCAATGTATTGGGTCACTTGTGCAATTAAAAACTGGGTTGAACTGGACCCTAACTCACCAAGCTTTTCATATTCAGTTAAAACCACGGAAACTTCTTGCAGGAACTTTGCCCCTACCAAAGTCCATGACAAAGCTCTTATTCCTTTTAGCAGGCATGATGCTTGAGCTTAACCCAATATGAACACTACCTTCTTTTTACTCGAGGAAACAAACACGCTGTAGTATCATTAACAACCACAGGAGATGAAGACCTCAGATTTACATCTTGTGAAACACAGCGTGATTGGCAACATGGTGTTCCTTACTAAACTGTAGCAATGGTTCAATACCAACAAAGGAAACAAATCGCCTACTAAATCACTAACACAAGTGCAGATACAAATCTTGATAGTAGGTAAAACTGTGCTCCCTTGCTTGGAGTTGCTGGTGAGGGTACAATCACCACAACACACTGGTTTTCATGAAATGCAGCTAGATTGTCTACAGAGGACTTCTGTCATGCTTACTTCTTTATAAAATGGGTTGCTGAACCACTGCAAACAAGTCTTATGAAACAGAAGTTCTAAACCTTTTAAAAATAATTTCTTCAACCAAGATAAAAGCAGGGAAAAGGAAAATCATTTATTTAAAATTTGCTTGAGGTTTCATTAGATACACGTTTTTTATACCAAAATGTTTAAAAAAAAAAAATAAAGAAAAGAAAAAGAAAACTCTGCTGGACCATCTACTGATCGTTTAAAAAGCAATCTGTCCCTTCCTTTACTGGGTGTTTTCAAGCTTGTATCTATTGCTTTTTCCTCAGACCTTACCGTGATCATTTTTTCCAAGCTCTGCATCCTTCACCTGGGGCTATTTATTGTCTGTCCTTCTGTTATAATACTGAGGAGGAAGGGGAAATTATTCTCCCTTCTACATTTTTCCTCTTGTAACTTCATAACTGTCCCTTTTCTCTTTCACCCTCTTTCATTTATACATCTCTCTGTAACAGGTAACACATAAAGGAATAATTTCCTCTGAGCCAGCAAAATCCCCTCATGTCCTCTGGAAAATGCACAGTGTGCATTAAAAAGGATTATGCATAGGTACACCAAGAGGAAAGGTTCCTACTTCCAAGTACTAGCACAGAGACTGGGCAGAGACCAATATTTTTCTATGACATAGTCTTCTGTATCTTAGGATGTTTATATAAACTGCTAACTTTGCTGTTCATAAAGCTGCTCCCATTGCTTGTTTATCTTTACGAGCACTAACAATGAGACAAAAATAGTTCCCAACTTATCTGGAACTGACTAGTAACAAAACCCCATTAATAGCAGTGTAATGAGAACGGTGACCTTATTCTCAGTGGAAAGGTTTATCTAATAATCAGCTGCACCCTTCTAAAACGTATTCACTAGTAATTTACAGGAGACTGTTTACCACATAAAATAAAACATTCTCCTCTGCCACCCAAATCAAGAAACCTAGTGACAAGGACTTCCCTCTCACAGTAGCTGCAGACCAGCAGTCACTCTGCAGGATCTAATTCATTTTAATAGACCAATTCATAGCAGTGTGTTTTGGTAGAAGGGCTATTGCAGGAGCTGAATTGCTGAGAGACAGTGAAGTGGCAGCTGGACACTTGACCTCAGTTGGAACTAGATGGCCTTAATCAACACAAAGTCTGAATAAACTGTGAAAGTACTCTATTTCCTTGACTTGTTCCCCACCTTCCTGTCACTCGGGTTAAGTCATCTGTTCTTTATTGAGACACTGATTTATTAGACACTCAGGTTGGAAAAGTTCATACAGCTTTTATCCACATATTGGATTAGGCTGCAAGGCATCAGGGTTTTTCTTCAATGTAAAACCAAGCAGAGAAGAGCGTGGGTGGGAGGTGAGAGGTGTCCATCATAACTCCTCAGAACTAATCTCTTCAGAAGGAGCAAAGCCACAAATCCTGATCAGATCACAGGGTGGTTAAGGCTTTGGAAATATTCATTAGGACAAACATAAAACTTTGTTGCTATCTACAACTCCAAAAAGGTCACTCAATAACCTTCACAGGCCTGTTGCTTTACCCTGTATCCTAGTCCAAAAAATGGGCATGAAGTATCAAGTGTGATGGCTGAATGTATATTTCCCAAAGTTCAGATGCCACCATTTTCCTGATGATGAGATGTTGCCCAGAAAAGAGAGCATTGCAAGCTCGCAGAAACTAGACTTATCTGATCATAAGTAGGTTCTTCAGGGGGCTTACTCATGCATGGCAAGAATTTGCGACAGAAGCAATAATTTCAATTTCTAGAAATGCATAGGGCTGTACCTGTTCAAGTTTACATACAGCAGTTGCTTTTTTCCAAACATCAGGTTAGGTATGCACAAGAAAACCGAAAGCTATCATCTATTAGTCACAGGAAGTTACCTTTGGGTAGAGAAATGCCTCATTATAGACTTCTTTCTAACGTCTTCCCTTCAACTGGCATTCCACACCTGTGTTCCCTGCCATACTTAAGCTCTTTACAGGTAATCACTATTAGCACTTTACCCATTATCAGAAAACACAGAACCAGGGAGGTTGGAAAGGGCCTCTGGAGGTCACCTAGTCCAACTGCCCTGCTCAAAGTAGTCACATGATTATTCATCCCAATCTACAACCCCCTTCCTCTTCCAATTTCCCCATCCTTTTGTAATTCAGCGTTGCTCCTTTCACACCCCATACTTACACATGCTCATTAAGGACAAGCTTTGGTCACACTTGTGAGGATTACCTGACCTACTAATATGGCAGTAAGTGAAAAACAAAAACCATACTCAAGTTATTTCTCACCCAAGAAACAGGCAACCTTGCTTTCATTAAGGATGAGTCCTGACCACAAAAGCAACCATCACCTGCATCTGCAAGGGCCTGCTTCATAACTACACTGAGTTTGCAGCTTAATGACATCTTCCTTGGTGACATCTACAGCTAAATTATGCTGTAGATCATCAGCACACCTTTCTGATATGATGCATGGTTATAACGTTCATTCAGTCTTATGAGTTATTAGTGAGATAGATCACAAAAGCAAGACTCTTCAGTAATGCATAATAATGAAAGCACAGTGCTTTCCAGGGGAAAAGAGATTTAGGAACATAAAGAGAAGGCAAAGACATCATTTACAAGTGGAGAAAATAGTCCTCTTTGTGTGTCTGTGGAAGCAAATAATCTTATCCCTACCCATTTACACCTCCCAAAAAGTAATCTACAAGGCCTTAATCAATACCCTTAAAAGGCAACACACTGGGAAGTCAGTCTGATTTCTTATCTTTCTTGTAATGGTTAGCTCAGAAACAAAGCTGGCCATTCTGGGTACATTTCTTTTTTTTAATGATTGCAAGATTTTCCTTTCATAAACTACACATTGCACTTAAGGCAATATTTTTAATAATATATACTTTAAGTAATTAATATTAAAATTAAAAAGAGCTTTTCTGACACTAAGCATTTGCATTATTTGGCAAAGTGATACTAGAGTTTTTAACCAGAGAAACTTGTACTAATGGCAGAGGAAAGAAGTTTCCCTTTGCTTCACTCCTTCCCTTTCATTATACTTTTCTTAAGAAGAAGAAGAAAAAATAACACTTATCTTTGAAAAAAAAAAAATCCCTTTGAACCCCATGGCCTTTGCAACATCCTCTCTTCCTCATCTAGCAGGCTAGGTCATCTGCAACCTTGTCCCAGTTTTCATCAATAAGGGACCCACAAGAATCCTTATAACTAGCATTTCCCCTCTCTACATCCTAAACCACAAATTCATTTTTCTCCCCTCAGGACTGTACTTTCAGTCCCAGATACTATGACGTACAAACTTTTCTCAGTTTCACCATTCCAGGGCCCTGTGCCTTCACTAGAGCACCTCATCAAGCCTTTCTCCTCAGCAACTCTCTCAGCCTTGCCCTACTGCAGGCCCCATCTCAACACTGAAACTCATCTTTACTTCTTTCCAGGTGAATTTAATAATCCACCACCTCTCTGGGCCGGCTGAGGTGAGGAGAAGCATTTGCTCAGGTAAGAGCACTCTTAAGCTATCAATATTTGGTTTTAAGTCTCTGATTGCCATGAGCTATCCCTGCATGCACAGAACAGAACAAATTCCTTTACAGATTTCTGGTCTTAAAAACAAGACAACACTATTCCTTTACAATCTTGCAAAAATTTTATTCGTTTAACTGCATATATAAATAGGCCTATTAAAATCAAACACAGTCCTTATGTGTATAAGAATACTGACACTCTTAAGCATTTGGAGGATTAGGTGGCAAAAAAGCAAAATCTTAGTGATGGTATTCATCATATGTTTTCATTTAAATGATACAACATTAATGCCAAATGTTGTTGCTAGTAAAAACATCTATTTAAGTATCTGCATGGATTATTTTGATTTTATCATTTATATTATCATTTATTCTATTTTAGTGTATAAATTCATCTAAAGGTACACAGACAGTTCTCTAGCATCTAGTTCACTCTCTTCTTTAAACAGTAAGAGTACTTAGGAGCTCTAGACCAGAATCTATTCAGTAAGGTGTTGGAAAAGCTACAGAATGGAAAAGAAGATATCTGCCTTGTAATGTCTATAATCTTTATTATTTTCTATTTATTGTTATTCATGTTGTTGCTACAAAGATACTCATACTTCAGACTATGTCGTCCCACCAATAAAACTGGAGAGATTTAGTATGCTACCCCTTAAATGCCCTTGCTCCCTTCAGCTACTGATAACTCCACCCCTTGCTTACAGCTCTGCCACAGACCTGCCAGATGTTTCTACAGCCATCTTTGACAGCCAGTGATCTCATGACCACTTACTTGTGTTTGTTCCCACTTGGCCTCTGAACCCAGAGCAGGCATTTGACTCTTTTTTTTTTTTTTTTTTTCCCTGGGCTTAGCAAAAAGGGGCGAAATGATGACTGGCAATACATCTGGAAGTGTAACCAACCTGCTATATGGAGGAACACTCAGGCAACTGGGTTTTAAAATGAGACTGCCTTTTGGTAGCTCCTGGTGTTTAATGATGAAGAAGTTTCATCTCAGTTACTTACACTTGCATCACAAGATGCCATGATCTGCCTGATCTTTGAGAAGCAAATTGTTTAAGGATAAATAAGCTAAAAGTAACACTGAATTCCAGACAGAAGGCCTTCCACAGAGAAGAAGTGCTCTTCAAATCAGCAACTTCATGGAATGAACCATTTGCAGCCTTTCTGCACTCACCTCAGCATCTGAGATATGTCAATGTATAGATGCTCTGAGGAGCATACTACAAAAAACTAAGGACAAGGCAACGTCTTCTTCGGAAAGGAAAGTAGTGGAGCGCAGCGGAAAATTCTTCTTAGATATGATGACTGTGTGGCCTTCCACAACTAACTGTAACAACTCTTCTATGGCTCCTCCCTGTTTACCAGCATTATCTGTGTCTTCTCTGGAGTGGGTTGAATACAGCCAGTGATAAGCCAAAATTATATTGGCTTTATTATACTACAGTCTAGCCTCTTCTGAACATAGCTGGCATCAGTGTTAATGTTGGCCAACTTGCCTGTGCACTGTGTATTCTATAGAACAAGACCTGTGTCTTCTCTTGAATCTGGAAGATGTCCAACATAGTTTTGACACTACAGATACAGCCAATACTAGTCTCTGTTACAGTCCTCCTGAGTTCATATGGGGCCTAGTTGCCCTCAATAACAGCACTGTGTATGCCTTCCTTTGCTGCTTTACATGAGTTACCAAATTATTAATGTTTTGGTTCTTCAATTTGTTTAACAGCCTTGTTCACTTGTGTCCTTTTTCTTTCAGGTAATCACTATGGGAGACCTGCTGCAATCTTATGAATATTATTGGCAGGATTACATAGGGGAAAATGTGGGTGAATATCTTTCCTACCAATCCTGCAAATAATTTCTTAGGAAATAAGCTCCTCACACTGTGCTTCAGAATGATCAAGTCATTTGTCTCACAAGTCTTTAAATAATTCAAAGGAAACCTGACATTTGGATAGCAACTGAACACGTTTTTTTGTGTCATCAAGGAAAGATTAAATTACAGAAACATGCTGTGATTGAAAGAGCAATAGAAATGGTGACAATGTTCATCGTATACAACTATATTGTGCTAACTGTGCACAGCTTGTAAGTGGGGTAGTGCTTCCCTGTGCCACTTGGGGAGTGGGAGAGGACTGCAAAGCGGGAAGCTCCTCTTCCCTACCTAGTCTTGCTGCCAGTAACAATCTCTTGTTTTTCTACACCAGCAGGGAATTATCCTCCCTGATAGTTTGTCTGGCTTATCTGTCGCTAGACTTGCCGAATGTACAGATTTGACAGTCAGAGTTTCGGGTCGGGGATCCAAGTTAGATTGTGCTTCAGATCATATATGCATGCATGTGATGGCTGGGTCCTGGTGAGCATGTGGGCAGGGCAGTGCTATGGATCACAGCAGGTGCCCCCCTGAAGACCTGGGTCCGCAGAGAACCAGCAAATGCAGGTGCACTGCAGAATAAATAGAAGAGGAAAGGGACAAGCTGCTCCAGGGCTGGAGAAAGCAGTCCTGACACCTGGACACGAGCCCAGATGTTTTGGGAGTTTGAAATGTTCCCTCCTGCTCTCTCAAGAGCCAGCCTCAGCCAGCCAACTCCTAGATAAACAAACACAGACAGACAGTGACACTTTCAAGCTACTAATTAGTCCAGCTTTCACTGAAGTTAATTTCAGAAATTAGTGTCTTTGCATATCACGGGGCTTAATCCTGAATGCTCTGATGAATCAAGTTCTTTTTGAGTTTTCTGCTTTAGCTATTTCATAAAAGAGGCATTTAAGAACAGAATCTGACATCAGCCTCTTTCACACACAAATAAATAACTTTTTCATTCTTTACATACCACAGCTAAAAAGCAAACATGTCTTTTCTTAACCTACTCCTTATACTTCAGGTAGAAATAACTATGAACATCACAAAATTAAAAAGATACATGAATATAGATAAGCAAAGACTGAGCTTGGTTTCCACACATTTTTATGTGCGTATTTCTCTTTGTCCAATGCTGCAGCACAATGTCTTATTGACAGTTTTCATTAATCAGTTCCTATTCTAGATGTAAATTAACCAGTCTCACAAACAAGATTCCTCTTTATCACTGCAGTCTTCACATTTTGATTTTTAGACAATTTTTCACAGGGTTATTCATTAATTAGGTCTTTAATTATGGATTAATTAGCAGCTGAATTACAATATTCCTTATACTTCCTCAACTCTTGTAGCACTAATATGTTTGCCATCAAGCATGATAGATGTTACATACGCAAGGGGATTTATTACAGATGTATTCCCCTAGCACTTCAGTGAGCTGACTAATTATTCAAAAGTGATTCTTCCACTGACAATGAAGCTAATGAAACACTGGACTGATGTCTGTGACATGAATCCATTCTTTTTTTTTTCCACTGGGCATTGCTGAAGAGAGGTCTAATTCTCATAAGATTGAGAGAGAGCTGATGTATTTGAAATGGGCATGTATTTTAAGGCTGTTTCTTGTCAAAGGAAAAACAATAAGCTCAAAAGTGTATTACATATTTTTAAAGGTGGTTGAATCTATGAATGTAGCTGTAGTCAGCAGGTGAAAAAATTTGTCTTAGGTAGAGTCCTGGGAAAGCTAACGTGTGTGCTAAGAATTGATTAGAGAAACCCCACTTAATTACTCATACAAAGACCCATGGCAAATAAAATGGCACTCAGTGCTGCTGAACAAAACATGGACTCTTTCATATACAATTAGATTATCTTAATTAAGCATAAAATTACAGTCTCGGGTTTCTCAGATGTGTTTTATGCCATCTGTTTTTTTAGCACAACATTTCATTGACTTATTCTCATTTGCCTTTAGGTTAATGGATCTGGACCATCCCCAGGAAGTGAGGCTATTACTGTCACCTTCCATGTACAAGGTCCAGCTTCTGAAGTTATCTATGTGGATGACAGCATCATAAATGTTATTTTAGGCTTCCTGTCCTAATTGAGACTAGCCAGAGATCTTCAAAATTTTGATCATTTCCTTTTGCTCCCAGGGCTCCATTTTACATGCATTGATCTAAGAATCCAATCCTATCACCTGCATCTTCCTCTACTGCAGAACGACAACAAAAACCTTTGACATCAAGACTCTTAGTCTTATTGCCAGTGTTAAATATAAGATCATTTTACTCATATCATGAGTAAAATGTTCATAGCCAGTTCCTAAGCAGTCAAATTCCATGATTTACGAAGTTACAGCAGACAACTTAGATAAGAAGAGAAGATGCTGTTTTCAGCTACTCCAGCAGTCAAGTTATTTTAGCTAAAGTGGTCCAAACCTCACCACACAGTCATGAGGTGGCAGCTGTATTTTATCAGCTCTCTTCCCTCACCACAGCTGTGTCTTTAACCTTTCCCATAAAACCTTCCCATGCCTGTGGATAGGAGACACAGGTGGCATGGACAACTAGACATCCTCCTTGGAATAATTCTCTACCTTCACCTTCTGTCTGAGAAGAGCAAAGTGGATGAAACTCTTTGGTAGGATCTACCTCTTTGGCTAATAGGCATTATCATCCATCATTGATCCTTGAAATGGTGCTCAGTTAACTTCTGTTGAGAGAAAGGAGCTGATCAGTACCTTTTAGCCTACAGAAAGTAACATGTCAGTGAGAGACAGCACATAAATACTTATGGTAGCAACAACAACAACAACAATAATGACAATATTTGACTTTAAATGATAGGCTTTGTTCACAAAAGATTTAGCAGGCTAGATTTCCTATACCAGTTAGCTTAGCTGTAAGTGGCCTTCAGAAAGTGAAGTTCTATAACTCTTTTTAAATTCCACTCTAAATTTTGACAGACAACAAAGATAAATGACCAACCTCTCCAACCATTTTTTTTATTGAAAATCATTCTCACACCAGCATATGTCCTTGAGATGTAATAGCAAGGGTTTATTACAACTGAGTCACGAAGTGAGTCTTGAAAGCTTTCCTAAATTATAAAGTTCGGATTTGTCACAGGTGTAAATCTACCGAGAGGAACTCTATATGGGGTGAATCTTGCTATCTTTAAAGGTATCCAGCAAACACACTACTTTGGACTAATGCTCCATGTTCCTTTTTCCCATATACATCAGCACGTAAAAATCCACAGAACTGTAGCAGCAACGAAGACCAGATAATGACTTCTCACCTTCGCTGCCTTTTCCCACCTTGACCCCACATATCTGAAGAAACACAATAATCAGCAAAACTGTCACTTACCTACTACTAAAGAACACGAGTGTCCAGAGCTCCTGAGTGTGCTCTGCGGTTATTCAATTTGGGACACTGAGGTTGTTTATAGCAGCAGCATAGCTCATGGCCAGCCAGACCTGTTTGAACCCCACAGCGTGACTAGCCTTCCAGATGTACTAATATGCTATATTTGTAAAGTGATAACATGATCTGTGGTCTTACAGCAGAGACATGGGCAGGATAAAGTATCATCTACACTGCATGACTCAACACAGGACAAGAAACAACAGCGCTAGGACAGCATCTCATTTGCACCGAGGAAAGTGTGACAGAGCTAACGTTACTCATGCTTATTTATTTTCCTTGGAAAAGGACAAAGAGAATTAAAAAAAATAAACATAGTCTGTATTCCTCGGGTACGGAGTATCTCTTTCTCCCCACGTCTATGTAAGTGCGAGAGATAAATAGACACACATGCATGCAGACACTCACCGTGCAGTTGCCATGAGTGATTGATTTACTGCAAATTCTGCTTTTACTTGCTGATGGTGTCTATTTTTTATGCCCACTGCTTGGTATTAATGGCAGTATTCCTGTTTACTGTTCGTGTTGCCCCATGGCCCATCACGGCAGGGCTGTGGGCAGCTGGAGACCATCCTTGCTGCAGCATTGGCATCACTGGGGCAGGGGCTGATGGCCCCGGGGGGCTGACGTGATGTCCTGGGCCATGGGCAGATGGGGAAGACCCTGGGCTTGGGGCAGCAGGGCTGAGGGGGGGGAGATGTAGGCAGGGACAGGGAGACCCATCAGGGTCCTCAGGTGGATTCAGCATGAATGGTTGAAATTTTCTGATTGCACCTTTGATGAAATAAGCCCATTGATTCCTAATTAGAAAATCTTCCTTAGTTGAAAAATAACTGATTTACATCTAACCAGAGAAAGAAAGAAAGCACTTTTAGCGCAGGGTTTTGGCTCTGATGTTTTCAGAAGATGTAGTTTTTCATCAGAAACATTTCCAAAAACTTCTTTTGATTTCATTTCCTTTTAAATTCAGCTTTTCAACTAAAATATTATTTAATTTTCTGATAAAAAAAGAACTGGCATTTTTCAACCAGCTCTGTTTATTATTCATCACTGCCAGTAATAATAAGCATTAATTACAGCAGCTGGGCTTGGCTAAAACTTCAGATACTAGTTTTACATTGTGTTTTCAGTGTCCTCGCTAAAATCACATCACATTGGTAGCAATGGAAGGAGAAAATCAGGGAAAACCATGAACTGCGAATTTAAACATTCAATTTTGTCTTCAAGCCTGAAGGAGATAATCTGGATTCACTTTGATCTTTTTCAATGCAGCGTGTTCCAAGGTGTGGTGTCATGCCTGAAGAATCTGCATCACAAGTCTTTACTGTTCGATCATCTTCTTCTTCACAAACGTCGGTGATAAAAAGTGTATTCATCACCACTACCACTACCAGTTGCTTAAGATATTTTTATCTTTTGATACATCTGCCCACCAACATGCACATTTTTGCCAAATAGCTGTCTGGGTTTCCTGCAGTGACGCATGTCAGACTTCAGCAAGAGCTGACGAAGCAATCAGTGAGGGATTAACAAAATTAACAAAAAAAAAAAGGCTGTCCTATGAAGGAGAAGACATTAATGATGGAAGAACAACTGAGGAAGGGCATGAGAGATTTAGAGGAGGTATAAAAGATGACTGAAGAGATGGGGGGGAGAGAGAGAGAGACAGAATCTATAATATTGTTTAGTGATGGATCTCAGTGTACTTTACAAAAGAAGTTTAAGGAAAAGGAAAATTGTAAGTTAAGTCAATACCTGAATGTGTCTCCAAAACCAGCTTCATTCAACGAGTATCTTGCACAAATCCAGTCAAAGCATAGTCCATTCTTGGAGCTAACAGGGGAGCTGCTATACCAGCAAACAATAGGAAAAGTTTGGATAGATAGTATGGATAACACCACTAAGAAGGGAGTAGCAGACAGCACAGACCAGTGAATAGACAAAAGGCTTGCTTGCATCCAACCAAACCTATTGGCAGGCTTGAACCAATTTAAGGCATGCTTGATTGACAGAGGCTAGTTCCCTCAAAGGTGGTCTCTGCCTACTGCATCCCAGTGCAGCAGTGGCAGTGTTAGTCTGCCAGAGCCAAACCGGCCTCTGCAGAGTCTCAAACATGGCACTGCACGCCTGCCACAGTGTTCCCCTGGGAAGTGCTCCTCATCCAGCTGATCCAGTAGACCCACTGGTCTCATGTGACACTGCAGTCTACTGAATCATCTTCCTGGACGATAAGCACTGCCTGGGAAGCAGTACCGAAGCAGTCATTTCATAAAAAGGCAGGTCCATTTTGGCTGCTGGAGCTCATCAGCCTCACCGAACTACAGCTATCGCCAAATGGAAATGGAGCCTGCACTGAAATCCCTGGCATCTCAGTCTTCGGAACAACGTGCAAAAATGCCCAAGCTGTCGCAGTGTGAAGCCAGCTGCTTCATGAGACAGCAGCTATATTGCTTCCAGTGATGAGCTTGCCCTGAAAGCAATACAGCCTTGGTCATGAATCACTGTACTCATCTAATCCTGCTACTATCCTAAGATAGCAGATTCTCTACCCATGACAGTGATAAATCCACAACTCAACCCAACTGGGGTAACAAAGAGTTGACTATTAACAAACAAACCAAGAGATATGTCTTTTTTCCACTTCTGGTCTAGCTGGGACACAGTTCCTCTACTTAAACAATCTCTTCTGGTGTACCACTTTATAGAAAACTCACAAAGTAAAGGCAACAAAGATACTAACAACACAATCTGCTGTATAAATGATTGCTATAGATAATCAATCGCAATACATATGCTTATTTTTCTGGTCTCTCTTCCTTGTCGTTCTACTATGGATAATAATATGCAATTAAATTAAGGTCAGTAGAAGACTTTGGACATTCAGGTGAGTGTCTGGGTAACACAGGCTCCAGTCAAGACCTAGTATGGGTAGAAGTGGGAAGAGCATTTACTGTAGACAAAGCACCTTCACGCTAACACTTCAGACAAAAAAAGACTGACAACAGAAGTGTTTCTAGCATAGCTGTCATCAAAATACCTACTAGAAGGGAACACATGACAATTAACAGCTTTTTAGGGACACATTTCTCATAAACATACAACAAAGAAAAATCCATGAGAAGACTTTAAAGTCAGGCTGAAGAGGGGATAGAACTTGCTATACTAATTTATCATGTGCTGAACAGAACCATTCAGCAAAACAAAATATTTTTGCTTGTTGCTTTGTTTTCATACTATACACGTGGCCTTAGGTTGAGAGCTGTCAGAACTGCAGAATAACTGTAATAATACTGCAGAATACATAAGTCACATTACAAATCACTTCAGCAGGGCAGATTCTTATATCTGTGACCTTTCAGTCTTGAGGGGTCAGCCCTTTCTAATACGATCTCAGTATGCACCAAGGGAAAGATCCAATTTATAACTCCTGACAGAGCTACAGCCCAGAGATGGCTGTTCTGAAATGTGCCTGAAGCATTAGTATGATGGGCAAAGTCTCAGGCAATGTTTGTAATTCTAGGCTGTGAGTCACACCATCTTGTGTGTGGTCCTACCTGTGCTGTGAAGCCTTTTGTGCAGACTTACCTCTGCTGTCACACAAGTGCTTCAGCAGGCTTGGCTTATGGCTCAGCTTATGGTTTTTTGGTGGGGTTGCATAGCTCTGCTGAAAACAAACCCTTCCTCTGCTGCTGTTTAGTGACTTCATCAGGGACCCTGATGACATAGTAGGTAAGTCCTCAAGAGTCACAGCTCCCAAGTGATCTGAGAATAAGCAACTCTCAAAGAACCACAAGGTACCTATAGAGTTGTCCCCGTTATTTCATAAATGTCTTTAAAATAATTTCAGCTCATTAAGGCTGTTTGCCCAGAGGTAAATCACCCTCCAGTAAATGTGCAAGGACCTTAAAATCATGCCAAAAAGAATGTCTAAGAGTTTCTGAAGGATTTTGCGGGCACTGTGAGGAAGTAATATAGCACTTAAAATCAAGGGTTTTACAAGACACCACAGACTTTGCCAGTCTCTTTGAGTAGACAACAAGACTGTGATTGGTTGAATTCTTCCCAGGAGGTTGTTAACAAGGTTATAAGGGATCTCAAGACGAAACCATGACAGTACTAATATTAGCATTAGCATCTGATGATCAGCCCTCCGTGTGAAAGATGCACAAAAACGTGAGTGGAAGCATAGCTTTATTCAAGCTCAGGCTCCTCTTAGACTACTTACACTTGTACTTTATTTGAACTGAATCACCTCATTTAAGAAGCATTTTCTGAGCAAAATAATGGGCATGTTATCTATTGATTTCTCTCTTATTACATTTAATTGTGCAACAAATTAAAGGCACAGGATCCTGCTGGTGTGAATGAACAGAAATGAGATGTATGTTACATTTGATTGACCAACAATTGCTGAGAACAGGAGGCTTTTTGGTAGATCCAGGCTCAGTAGACAGACTCGTTAGATATGTCATTAAAGGGAGCAAACCATAGCTATCTGTCCAGCCTGACCAAGTCAGTGAAGCAGTACAAGCTCTTTCCAGGGGTGCATATCCTCATCAAGGTGTAATAGGGCACTATCAAGGGATACAAACTCATCGTTTTCCAAGGACGATTAAACCTGGAAAAAGAAGGGGAAACACAGGAAAACTCAGTTCCCTTTATAGTCACCTTTGTCCACCCAGAGCACAGGAGCAAACACACCATGGGGCTATCAAATGCAACACCCTGCCGTGGCAGCCTATTCATGTAGTATGTCTGAGAAGACGAGGCAACTCGCTGGCCCTGTGAAAACCGCATCGCACCATAGATCCCCATAGATTTATGGTTTATGCCCCGTTGCACTCCGCTGTGGTACACTAAAGAAAATCAAAGAAATGTTCCGACTCTAAGCCAGCCACGAAACAGCATACACACTGTTGTCAACTCCCTCCTACAGACCTGCTGCTTTACAAAACCACAGCAGAAAAGGATGTTTTTAAGAATGAAACAGATGGTGCCATCTACTGTCCAAATGACAGGGACACCTAACTTGTCGCATCTATAGCATTGAACCCTGAGGTTTTTCTGCCTTCAACAATACTACTATGGACAGATGAATACAAACATCTGCTTTTTCCATTATTCCTGTGTATCACATGGAGTCTCAGAGATAAATCTGCTTTGGCAGTCTATTTTGCAGAATACATGCAAGAATACGTTACTAGAACATGTAATGGTCTGGCGTGACTGCCAGTAGTCCCACTGTAGTCCCACATACAATATGCAGTACACAGGGATCTGTCTCTATTACTAGGCTACAGGCAGTAATTTTCCTGGAGGAACAGCATGTATGAGTACTAGCTACAGATAGAAAAGAAAGAGAGATAGAGAGAAGCTGTCTCTGTCTTCTAATCCAGAAACATGTTTTTATTTTTAATTCCTGACCTGCTGCTAGTAAGCTAAAAAGTTCTCCCATAAGCAACCTTTCATATTTAACCTTTTTTTGTAGCCAGCATGCCTTGTAAGCATTCCTTAAATACCTCATGCCTGGAATTAATTGTCACAAGAAGACACAAAAGCAAATAAGAAAATAGAACTGGCCTTTGTAGAGCCCCGAATCCAAGGGCAACGAACTTGAATTTGATTAAATAAGGGAATAGAGACACCAAAGAATTAAAAAATCAGACAAAAGATCATTGTAGCTTCCTCATGAGAATTCATGAGGCTGTCACATGGGTCAGGTCAGCAAGTGAGGAAAAACTGTAACATCAGAAAACAAATTTGCCCCGGAATGCCAGGTGCCCATTCCTGTATTTAGAGGGGAGAAGGTGTAATCTGACCTCATATTGCCATTCTGACACTGGTTTAATCAAAGGAAGCTGAACTGAAGGTTCACAGTGAACTTTGGGATTCTGACTCATGACCAAGAATTGCCCACCAGGATAACAAACACCCTTATGCTGCCCATTGCCTGCTTCCCACCAGCTGTGCTGATGTAAGAGCACACCACCAAGGGGCTCTGAAGCATGTTTGCAGACAACATTTTGAGGTTGGCTGGCACCAGTTTCAATTTATCTAAAAACGCCAGGTAGTTTTAATGTTTTGCTGACTCAGGAGCCACCTCTTGAACTACACATGAGCCAGAAGAAAGAGTTAATGACAATAAAGATGTAACCAGGTAGCTTAAATAGAAAATTTGCCTCGAGAGTTTTTAAAACTTGTTTATTGCTCATGTGCAGCCAGCCAGCTCTTCTGCCCTTACCTACACAATATTTTTGAGCTTTTGCCAAATTCTTATCATAACTTTGTAAGGTAAGACAGAGCCATGGGGAAAAGGATTTTTAATCCATACCCACAAACTATGAGCAGAGTAAGTGGGAATCTGGACATGATCTTCTCCAACCGAAGCAACTTTCAGGTAAGCACAGCAAAAAAAATGCTGAGTGACTTCTCAACTCAGTGTCATGCTACCGATTATAGATTAAATTTAGATCACATTGGCATGACCTAATAAATATGACAACAACAGTTCAGGTGATTTTCCTATGCTTGCAGTCCAGATGAGAGGGCCATCAGACAAGGATAATTTCTAGTTTCAAAGTGACACATAAGAAGCTTGCTCAAACTAGGGCGATAAAGATTGATCTAGAGTAGTAATTAAAAGTTTGTGGTCACTGTAGCTCTTGTGCCATCAGTTAAGCTGATTTTGTAGTGCTTCTCCCTGTGCTTTATTTCCTGCTCTATACTGCAGATAGAGCTGAAAAAAATTACACTTTGTCCTTAAAAGACGCCATTTTAACACTGCACTTGTAAAGACTTCAAGAAGAGCCCTGAAAGGAAGAGAAATAACTTAATTGTGCCAGTTTGATGGGTTGTTAATGGTTTTCATTCATATAGAGTACTGGATTTTAACTTAAAAGGAGAGAAATACAAACACCAAGAATAATAACGGAGTCCTGGAGGTGGATAAGGAGGAGTTTTAATTTTATGAACATTCTTAGCACGCATTAATATTAATAACATAATTCACCCAGAAACAGTCAGGCATCTCCTCTACACATGACTCATGGGGCTAGTTAACAGAAGGTGGATGCCACCGAATCAAATATTTAGAAGGAACGGAGTACAGTCTCTGGCAGAAGAGACTCTATTCTGCAAGGACAAAGTCACCAAATTTGCTGACCCCACAGCCTATAAATCTTCACATGGGCAAAAGCCACAAGGTATATAACCCCATGCAATGGAGGGCCTGGGGAGCTCTGGGAATAGTACACAGGGTGGAGGTAACACCCAGTCCCAGGAATCCCACCACTCAGCTGCAGAAGAGCCACAACTGGGTTTGGCTGGTGCTTTGGTTCGAGAATGACTACTGACGTTGGTCCTAGGAGCCCTTTCTGGGTCCCCCTGCCCAGTCAGATATATTAATTATTTCTGTGCCCGCACAGACCCACCACCAGTTTTGTGCCATAGCCTCCAGATGGAAGACATGCTTGACGGTCTTGCCAACCATGCAAATGAAAAGCTCCACACCAGCCAATTCTGTACTAGCAGCTCACTAACGACAGTGTTATCCATTACCAGTACAGCTTTAAGCAGTTGAGCTTTGTATTGTCGACAACAGCAAATATTAAAGGTGCTATAACCATTACATATATATTACCTTTCAGTCTGTCAAGCAAACATTACAAGAGGGGGCAGTGGCAATTACAGAAGGTAATTACAGGTGTAGACAAAGCAGTTTATCACAGCAGATGATGAATTACAAGAAAGGATGAAGGACCCTTGTTCTGTCTGGGCAATTCATACAGATTAAACAATAACCTTAAAATAATTAACCTAGTAGAATGTAATGATTTTTAAAAAGAGTTTAAATGCTGTTTAATTTGTTTAAATGAACTATCCCATTAAGAGCCAAATTCATCATTTTGATTTGGAAAGGAAGTTTTAATAAGCCCAACCTTTAGCACAGCTTTAATAACTGTATTACAGATTTATAGATGAATGTCTGAGGTGGAAAAGATCCTAGTACAATGAACTCATAAGTAGAGCTGGTAATAATTTCTCAGAAAGTTTAAAATCAGAGAGATTGGTAATAATTTTAATGGAAATATTTTGCTATGTTTTTAACTATTTCCAACAACAGATAAATGTACATTTATACTAGGACTGTAAGATGTTATGATCTATAGCAACAAAGTTACAGGCTTCTAACACAGATATTCAAAAATGCGTATGAAGTGCTTAGGTATTACAATGGAAATAACAAAATACCCCGAAAAGAAGAGGCATTAATCAAGTAGCATTGTATAGAGAGCCACTGAGGTGAAAACATCTTTTAAGAAGGTCCTTTCAGTTCCAGGGTCTTTTGAATTTGGACCCCTACTATTGCAGGCCCGAGTCAGACAGTGTTTTTCACCAGCTGATCAAACTCTACCAGTGTTGTTGAAAAAGAAGCTCCGACATTTCATTTGTTTGGAGGTGAGGAGCCCTCTCCTTGTGTCCTACCCATAATTACTCAAAGCCAATTTGTGCTGGGACAGATTGCTGGGTTGCGCAGAGGCTTGCACCGCACTGACCCACAACAGCACAGGAGCTGAATAAAGGATACCTCTATCAGATTCCTTGACTCTGCAATAATTACGAGACAACACAGGATGCCAGGACTAAAAGAATTAAGAAAAATACATACTGTGTGGAAAACAGAGCAATTAAAACCTACATTTCTCTGTACGTGGGAAGAAAAAAGGATTTAACCCGCACTTTACCCTATACCCACAAGTAGTGGGAGCCAAAAAGAAAGGGAGACAATAGAAAATTTTCTGACAGTCATTGATTCTCAGGTAGTTTGTGTTTTAAATAGTTTTTCATTAGCTTTGATAAGGCTAACTGGAAGACTGTATTTCAGACATTTGGTTCCGCATTACAAGCAAGTAATGAAGGAGCATGGAAAATAAGATGAATGTTTTTAAAAAGGTGAAGAGACATTTTGTGACTGATTCAAGTTTAGAGAGACAGAGAGAGAGCGTGCCTGTTTTTTCACTAGTGGAGGGTACATCAGTCCCTTGATAGGAGGCAGAAGAAGAAAAAGCTGGGACAGAAACCTGCCAGAAAAAGAAGAAAACCTGCCAGACCATCTTCAGTCATCTTACTTCTTCTCTGCCCTGGACATTTACCTCCGCCCTTCTCTTCTGCTGGCACTGGTACTTGCATTGTTCCAGAGACAGCAGGTTTGGGGACCAAAGCATCTGGGGAAAAAATCCGTCTCTTTTTGCAGTGTTAGTTTTCTGTCTGGTTAACTCCCCACCTGGCAAACCTCAGTGTCAGGTGAGCACCAGCAGCAACAGAAGGCAGGTGTCCCACACAAGCACAGCTCTAGGTAAACAGGACCATGGCAAAGCCAACCTAGCTCAGCTCTTGAAGAACTGCACACTCAGCACAGTCTAGGACAACCAACCACAACTTGTTTGGACTGCTGGCAAGAGGGCTAATGACTGAACATTTTGAAAGAGACTTAAGGGGGTTCAGAAAAGCCCCAGGGACCTCGAAGACCTTTCTGGCCTCTGTCAAGAGATTCAGCATAAGTATTTGAAATTTTATATTTTTAATATTGACTGTTAACTATAAATATTGATAGGTTTGACTCAAGTGTGGATGACGGTATCTTGAAGAAGTTCCAGTAAAGACCAGTGAGAACCACCTGCTGTTCTGTGCTTGTCCTCTGCAGTGATCATCAGCTAAATGCCAGGCAATGAAAGCATCAGACCTTTGCTTTGCTCTAAGCGATTTCTGACCAATGTATCCATAGTATCTCTTAGGAATCATTATTTCACTGTTTGTGCCTGGTCCATATGGACAGTAATTTGCTGGTATAAGATTTTGGGAGCCAAATTTAACATTTCCCTATGTCTTCAATGATCTGTTCTAGAAGAGAACAATGTACACCATAGCAGTGTCTGCCCGCAGGCCTAAGGTCTGAGTAACATATACAGGTGTCTGCAGGCCTTATTTCTCTATAATGGCATGTAGTCCAAGTCTGAATGTAGGATTTAAGGCATGATTTCATGAGACAGGGTGAGGTGACCTGAAACTCAATTTCATTAAAAGGGAGAGGTCTTGATGTCCCTTTTTAAGTCCTAATTCATTCCCTGCTCCCAGCTGGATACTCCCACCATCTACCTTGTGCCAGCTCTGGCAATCATCAGTCCCTCTCTGTGAGCTTCTTATTAACTCGGAAGAAAACTGTTCCAGCAAAATATATCAGTAGCTTTCTGAGAGACAAATGAGATTAGTGTAGGTTTTCTGGATCTAACGTACCAGCACAACTGGGCTGCTCAGCTGGGAGTGGGAAGAAAAAAAGCAGAGAGGCAGAGGCATTTTTCCCTCATCAGTGACAGCAATTTTTTATATCCAGTTTGGCAGGATGTGAAACTAGTTTAAAAAAAAAGGGGGCGGGGGTGGGAGGTGAAAAAGAATGTCATAGCATTATTAGTTTTGTCTTAAGTTATAAATGGTTGGTACATTCTTGGGAGAGATGGTATTCGTTTTCTCCTCTGGAGTCATGTTACTTACCATCTAACTCAGAATCACTTAACACTCCATGTCCAAATTATCCCCTAGGATTCAAATGTATTTACAGTTACACAAGGGAAAAACTCACAGTACATTTACTGACACAGATTATTTTGCCTGGATTTATATCCTGGCAATTGCAAATACAACTGTGGCTAAGAGAAGACATAGATTTGCAGAATCTCTAAGTTACTACACGTTTGATACACTCATGGCACCCTGTATAAACTGTTTCCTGAGGAATACAGAAAACATGCAGAGAAAAACATAGTTTATTATACTCCAGTTTACATAGCTGGGAACTTAACTTATGTAGTTCCATTGACCTCAACACGTACCCATTTTTTATGTCAATCAGGCTAATGTAAAATGGTAATATATCTTTACAGATATGAATCATATAAAAAAATGCTGTTGGTCTGCTCAGTCCTTGTCCCAGCATACTCACTGTGAGGTCTTAATAATTGTGGATTATCATTGCATTGCAGATGAGAGGGGCTGTGATGTTTCTGACCCAGTTTTTAGGATCCAACATTTCATATTTACATATTTAGCCGACTCTATCCCCAAGGTGAATTTCAGTGGGATTGCTGAGCAGGTGGTGAGCTGACAGAGTGTCACCGAAATCGGGAAGGAACCTCGTAACACCAATGTAGTGTTAAAAGGCAGGCATTCTTTATTAGCAGCGCTGGGGACACGGGGGATCGCTCCACCACAGCGTGTCCAATTTGTTGCACCTTTCACCATAAATTTATATAACAAAATCATAAATATACATAGCATTACATCATTTACTAATACATATGCATGACTAGTCTTCGCTTCGTATTAAAATGAGCTCTCCTCCCATTTGCGCCTGCGCACTGTTGCTTGGTGGTGGTCGTCAGGGGTCTTGGAGATGAAGGCCAGTGACTCCTCTTCGTCACCGTTGGCTGACCCTTTTACTTTGCGCAGACTCAGTGGCCTTTTGGCTTCTATCCGACCTAGGTGATTTGCTTCAACTGGTTTCTTCTAAGCATCAGTTGCTTCTTACAATGGTATGCTAAATTATCTTCTAATATTTAACAAACCAACAGTCCCTCATGTTCCTAAATTTATTTGTACTGTACTGTACTATAGGAACATGAACAGAACACTCTACCTGAATTTATAATAACTATTTGTTTCAAACATCTACTCCTAGCAACTAGTGATTTCTTTTGATCATTAGTTTGATTGGAATTTAACCCAATCATGGTTTGGGGCTTTACAGAGAAATTTAAAGTAGCAGCACTGCTTGGTAACTGTATGGTAACATTTCCCCCCTTTGGAAGTCTTGAAATTTTATTTAATTTCAATACTTCCACAATATTAACTATTTACAAAGGCAGGATTCGTGTTTGCTAGATTGTAATTGTCACCACTATTTCCTACTAGTGCGAGAGTGATTTTTCGATCAACGGCAGCCTTCCTTGTGAACTCTCTTTTCAAGCAATAATAGATAAGCAATATCACTAGGGAAATAATTAACAAACACAATACAGTACTAATTAAAGATTTTACCCAGGATTCAAATTTGTCGTTAAAATTCCCCATGGAATCGACTCACCTACTGCTCTCGGAATTGGGAGGCATGCCGTTATTTGGGTGACATTTTGCAATTTAGCAAACTCCTTTATCAATCCTATCATTAGATTTTCTTCCGGAGTCCTTTTGGGAATGTGTATCAATTGCTCTGATGAATCTTCAATTTCTGTTTTGTTCATTTGATTTCCTTCTTCTCCAAATAAAGTTCCCACCAATATTAATTGCCAAATTAACATACATTTTCTTACAATCAAACACATTTTAAAGTCAATTTTGCAGTTTCTGGATCCCTATTAATAATTTTCCACGACGGGGCCTTCTTTACTCGAGTGTAATGTATCCACGGCTCCACTCCTTCTACTTTGATTGCAGTGTAAGTTGTTAACAGTACCTGGAAGGGTCCCTTCCACTTCTCCTGCAGTGGTTCAGAGTTCCAGGTTCTTACATATACAAGATCACCTGGCTGATACTGATGTACAGGCGTATCCAAGGCAAGTGATCTAGTCAATACCACATATCTTCGGAGTGCTCCAAGGACTTTCCCTAAAGAAATCAAATATCCTTTCAAATCAGTTTCCCCAGTTACCTTCATATCCCCTGGGATTAAAGGAATTTGGTATGCCTTACCATACAAAATTTCATATGGACTTACACCGTCTTTTGATCTTGGTTGAATTCTAATTCTTAAAAGAGCCAACGGTAAAGCCTGTGGCCACCTCAAAGATGTTTCCTGGCAAATTTTACTTATCTGTCTTTTCAATGTTTGATTCATTCTCTCTATTTTTCCACTTGACTGTGGTCTCCAGGGGGTATGTAGGTCCCACTTGATGCCTAAAATTTTGCTAATTTGCTGGACCATTTCTGCCACGAAATGCGGTCCCCTATCAGAAGACATTCCTATCGGTACTCCAAATCTAGGTATTATTTCTTTCAATAATATTTTGACTACCTCTTTGGCTTTGTTGGTGCGGCAAGGAAAGGCCTCCGGCCATCCAGAAAATGTGTCAATCAACACTAACAAATATCTACACCCATTTTGCCTGGGTAACTCAGAAAAATCAATTTGCCAATAATCTCCAGGAGAATTTCCTTGCTTTATTACTCCTAACGGTGGCTTCTTTTGGTTCAAAGGATTATTCTTATGACAAATTAAACACTTAGCTACTATTGATTTAACTATTCCTGTCATTCCCACGCAAACTGCAAATGTTTTCAAATTAGATATCATTGCATCTATTCCCCAATGTGTCTGCTCATGCTTTTCTCTTGCAAGTTCTATCATAACCTGCGGGGTCACTATTACTTGTTTTTCCGGTGTTACCCACCATCCTTCGGCATTTTGGGATGCCTTTAATTGCTCTGCCAATTGGTTATCCAATTTACTATATTTTGGTTTTGAATCAGGGAGTTTTACGTGTTTTACTGGTACTAGTGCAAGGATGCCTTGTTTTGCTGCCTCTTTCGCAGCTTTATCTGCCAATCGATTACCTATGTTTACTACTGTTTGACCAAATTGGTGGGCTTTGCAATGCATTACTGCTACTTCTTTCGGTTTCTGTACGTCTTCTAGAAGTTGGAGAATTTCTTCCTTATATTTTATAGATGTTCCTTGAGCTGATAATAATCCTCTCTCTTTCCAAATAGCTCCATGAGCATGGATCACACCAAACGCATATTTAGAATCAGTCCAAATGTTTACCCTTTTTCCCTCGGCAATTTGCAGAGCTCGCCTTAATGCAACCAGTTCTGCTTTCTGTGCTGAGGTATTTGTAGGCAGCATCCTTGATTCCAGTACCTCGGTGGTGGTGACAACAGCATACCCGGCCATTCGCTTTCCTTCCTGGACAAAGCTGCTTCCATCAGTAAACAGTTCCAAGTCAGGATGTTCCAGAGGTTCATCTCTCAAATCCAATCTACTGGAATAGACTTGTTCAATGGTTAGCAAACAATCATGTTCTAAACTTCCTGCTGGATTCTCTGTTGTTAGAAATATTGCTGGATTGACAATTGGTGTGGTTTTCAATTCCACATCATCTTGTTCCAATAGGACAACCTGGTATTTTAGCATTCTGCTAGGGGACAACCAATGACCCCCCTTTTGCTCTAGAACAGTTATCACCATGTGTGGGGCATATACCACCATCTTCTGTCCCATAGTCAACTTTCGAGCCTCTTGGATCAACAACACTGTTGCTGCTACAGCGCGCAAACATCCCGGCCATCCTTTACTCACATTATCAAGTTGTTTGGAGAAATACCCAACCGGTCTTTTCCAGGATCCCAGTCTTTGTGTCAGCACTCCCAGAGCCAGATGTCGTCTCTCGTGCACAAACAGCTCGAACGGCTTAGTCACATTAGGTAGTCCTAAAGCAGGAGCCATCATCAATGCTTTCTTTAGTTCTTTAAATGACTTTCGGCATTCGGGTGTCCAGGTCAAATACCGATCTTTGGATTCTTTCAAAGCCTCGTATAGTGGCTTTACATATAGTCCATAGTCCACAATCCAAAGTCGGCACCATCCAACCATTCCCAAAAAGGCTCTCAATTCTTTTGGGCTATTGGGTTCAGGGGTCTGACAAATTGCTTCCTTTCTTTCATTCCCCAATTGTCTTTGTCCCTGGGATATTTCAAAACCCAGGTAAATCACAGTTTCTTTTCCTATTTGGGCCTTAGTCTTAGAGACTCTATATCCACCTTGGCCCAGGAAGTTCAATAAACTAATAGTACTCTCGAGGCACTCCTTTTTGTTTTCTGTCGCTATCAAGATGTCATCCACATACTGTAACAATGTGCCTTTCCCTTGATTCTGTCTCTTCCATATTTCCAATTCTTTTGCCAATTGGTTTCCAAATATTATAGGGCTATTTTTAAACCCTTGTGGAAGTACAGTCCATGTCAATTGTGTCTTCCGTCCTGTGGTAGGGCTTTCCCATTCAAAAGCAAATATGCTTTGGCTTTTTGCATCCAGGGGTATGCAAAAGAAGGCATCCTTTAAATCCAGTACCGTAAACCATTTATGTTCCTCTTTTAGAGAGGTCAATAAAGTATATGGGTTAGCTACAACTGGATGCATATCTTGCACTATTTGATTTATAGCTCTCAAATCTTGGACTAATCGATATTCTTTTCCTCCAGATTTCTTTACTGGCAATATGGGAGTGTTATATTCTGATTCACATTCTACCAAGAGCCCATATTCTAAAAATTTTGTAATCAATTCTTCTAATCCTTTCCGAGCCTCCCACTTAATGGGGTATTGTTTTTGTCTTACTGGCTTGGCTCCAGGTTTCAGGTTTACTTTTACCGGTTCTGCCAACTTAGATCGTCCTGGTTTTCCACTCGCCCAAACCAATGGAATTACTGCATTTTCCAGTTCTTCTGGAATTTGTTCTTCCTTGGGGAAATCCTGCAACATAAACGCCTTTGCCTCTATAATTTTTGACTCCGGTACTAACAATTTAATTTCCCCATCTCTAAAAGTTATCTGTGCATTTAACTTACTCAACAAATCTCGCCCTAATAAGGGCAATGGGCATTCTGGCATATATAAAAACTGATGAGTTACCCACCGCTTTCCCAATTTAAACTTTAATGGTTCTAAAAAGGGTCGGTTCTCTCTTTGCCCTGTCGCACCAACAACATTAACTGATTTACTACTAAGTCCCCCCTTACACATATTTAGTACTGAATAGGTAGCTCCTGTATCTACTAAAAATTCTATTTCTTCATCCCCTAGCCTTAACATTACCAGAGGTTCAGCTAGGGTTGATTCCTCCGGTCCCCTTCATAAATCTTCGTCCAAGGTCATCAATTTAACTGCTTGAAGAGTTGGATCTAATTCTCTAATTTTGGGGCATTCTTTCTTCCAGTGTCCATGCTCCTTGCACGCGGCACATTGATCTTCCGCCAATCGGAGGTTTACCCTTTCTCTATCTCCAACATTCATTCCACGTCCTCTTCCTCTACCTCTACCCCTCCTATTATTCCCAGCTAGAACAGCCAGCAATTTTCCATCCCTTCGTGCATCCCTTCGTGCTTGTCTTAATTCTTTCTCTTTTTCTCTATTATTATACACAGTCCATGCAATTTCAAGCATTTTACCCAAATTCCTAGATTCAGAACCTTCCAATTTCTGGAGTTTCTTCCTAATGTCTGGGGCCGACTGGCCCATAAATATAGAGGCCAATTGCGCTTCTTCATCTGGTTTATCTAAATCTAAATTAGTATATTTTCTAGCAGTCACCTTCAGTCTTTCCATGAAGGCTGAGGGAGACTCATTTGGTTCTTGTCTTACATCATATAATTTTGACCAATTCATTGCCTTGGGCATTGCATGTCTCACACCGTATAAAATCCACCTCTGATATCTATTTAACATTTCTCTGGGCCCTGATTGATTAGGGTCCCATTCAGGATTCACGGATGGAAAATTCTGTTCCACTGTTCCCTGTAAACCCCCGCTAGCATGTGCCCCTTCTACCTGCTTCCTAGCAGCATTTAATACCATCCCTTTATCAGTATCATCAAGCAAAGCATCCAATATCACTTGTAAGTCACTCCAATCTGGATCCTGGGTTCTAATTATTGTTTCGATCACTTTAGCCACTCTTTCAGGATCCTCTCGATAAGTACCCGCAAGCTCTTTCCATGATCTCAATTCAGTGATAGAAAATGGAACTTTAACCAAAACCGGTCCTTCATTTCCTACTGCTTCTCGAAGAGGAGCTTGGAGGGAAGTAGGTCTTACTTCTCCTTGTTTTCCCCGTGTTCTTCCCGAAATTGGGCTGAATCCCCCTATCCCTCCTTCTACTGGGGGAACAGGGAGTTCATCATCTTCTAAATCCTGATCTTCCCCTCCCCTCCTTCGGCGAGGAGCGATCATTAATTCAATGTCTTCTCCCTCAGTTCCATTTTCTATCCTTTTCTTTTTACCACTTTTGTTTGATCCCTTCTTACTTTCCTCATCACTCAATACCATCATAGAATGATATGATCGCATTCCACATCGTTTCTGCCACTCCGGATGGTTTCGCAATGCGAAAAACAAATCAACATATGCCATTTCATCCCATTTACCTTCCCTCTTACAAAATAACATCAGTTGTAGGATGGTATTATATTGCAATGTTCCATTCTCTGGCCATTTTTCCCCATCTTCCAATTTATACATGGGCCACCAATTATTATAATATTCAATTAGCTGTTTCCGAGTCAAAGGATCACCCCCCAAATCTTTCCAATGCTTCAAAATACATCCCAAGGGTGTTCTTTGTGGGACCGGTTTCTTGCTCGGAAAAGTACCCATCCTCCAAGGACTAGTTGAGTGTGATTGTGCACTATCACCAGTCACTAGTCAGAGGGACCCCAACCCCTGGTGGAGCTCCCTCTCCGGGGCCTCTTACCCCTTCCTTTACCCGGGTCTCTAGCCCAACCCTGCGAAGCTTTCACCGCGACTTATGGGCAGGCGTTATTACTAGGTACCTCTCAGCCCAACTCTGCGTAGCTTTCGCCGCGCCTTACGAGCAGACCGCGGGGACTCTACCCCTTTTCCTTTTTAGAAAAGAATGCCTTTTTACCTGTTCCAGGGGACTTGCTTTGAATTCTTCGGTCCGGGGATCAGAGGTTCTCCCCGAGAATCCCTCGGTGCCGGCTGGAGGTCCTGTGATCCCACGGATCCGTCGAGATTCACAAGCAGGGTCCCACCTGGGTCGCCAAAACTGTCACCGAAATCGGGAAGGAACCTCGTAACACCAATGTAGTGTTAAAAGGCAGGCATTCTTTATTAGCAGCGCTGGGGACACGGGGGATCGCTCCACCACAGCGTGTCCAATTTGTTGCACCTTTCACCATAAATTTATATAACAAAATCATAAATATACATAGCATTACATCATTTACTAATACATATGCATGACTAGTCTTCGCTTCGTATTAAAATGAGCTCTCCTCCCATTTGCGCCTGCGCACTGTTGCTTGGTGGTGGTCGTCAGGGGTCTTGGAGATGAAGGCCAGTGACTCCTCTTCGTCACCGTTGGCTGACCCTTTTACTTTGCGCAGACTCAGTGGCCTTTTGGCTTCTATCCGACCTAGGTGATTTGCTTCAACTGGTTTCTTCTAAGCATCAGTTGCTTCTTACAATGGTATGCTAAATTATCTTCTAATATTTAACAAACCAACAGTCCCTCATGTTCCTAAATTTATTTGTACTGTACTGTACTATAGGAACATGAACAGAACACTCTACCTGAATTTATAATAACTATTTGTTTCAAACATCTACTCCTAGCAACTAGTGATTTCTTTTGATCATTAGTTTGATTGGAATTTAACCCAATCATGGTTTGGGGCTTTACAGAGAAATTTAAAGTAGCAGCACTGCTTGGTAACTGTATGGTAACAAGAGCTTGCTGACAGCAACAGAAGCCATACTTCCCTCTCCTTCCTTTTCCAAATCCCCTTCCCACCACCCCTGCATTTGACCAAGAAACACCCAATCTGATATCAGTTGAGCCAATTCAAGTCACAGGCCAAAGAAAGAAAAAGACAGTTTTGCTTGTTGTTGAGTGTGGTTTCTGTCTGAAGGATGGGAGGAAGTGATCAGCCAGTGACTAGAAGAAGTTCACTGGACAGGAGAAGCTCATATATTCCCTATTAAACGGCATGACTTGCCCTGCCTAATCCAGAAAGAACAGCACCATGTCAATAGCAAGGAATACAAAAGGAAGAAAAAAATCTCTGCCCTCACTCGCACACCAGGTACCTTCTGTATTTTCAGTGCAATATGAACGATGTTGTAACCAACACGTTGGCTTCACTGTTGAAGTACAGCCTCTTCCAGTTCTGGCACATCAGTGAAATGGTGCAAACCACATGCAAGATAGTATGAATATGTCCAGTGCAAAACTGACTTAGCTGTTTGAAATCACGGTTCGCCATAGGAAAATTGTGTGCATTCAAATGTAAACCTGTCTGAAGGGTTATAACTTGCAAGCCCACAAAAACTAGTTTTTATATATATACATATCCGTATAAAAAAAAAGAGCATTAATCCCTTTTTAATCAAACTTGGAAAGGTTCACACAGCTGGAAAGCTCGGGACATTTGTGTGGAGGAGCTGATAACTGCTATCACTGCCTCCTCATTGACTCTTCATTGGCAGCTTCACACTTCTTGCAGTTCTGCAAACATCAATTTAAAATGGCCTGTAACACTGCCAGCTCAATTTAGCACCAAGAAGCTGAAGCTGGTAAAAGAAGAAGGTGAGGAAAAAACCATGCAAGTGCTACAAGGGGGTCTATGACTTGAAGATATTTCTCAGTACATCCTGGAAGAGACATTGTGACTCCCTTCCTGTAGACTTCTCTTTTTGTTATATATGAAAACTAGGGAAATGCATAAGCATCCAAGGAATGTTGGTATCGCAGAGTAAAATTTTAGTAATCACCTATTTACACTTTGTCTTTAAAGTTCCATTTCCCCAAGTTACCTAGCAAGTCATTTTGCATTTTGCTCACGTAGTTTTGCACATGAGAAAAAGACTGCGGTACAGTCATTCTGTTGTTTGCTCAGGAAACTGCACAAATTCTGAGAGATCCATACCAAACAGCTGCAGATGGTGGCGTACTCAAAACACAAACAGTGGTTACCCAAGGGGCCACCACTAATTTCAACAGTAGTGGAACTGGCTGATTATTAGCCCCCATATGAAATTACATTAATATTTCCTTAATGGAGGTATAGCTTCTAGCCCTTTTTTCTCTATTGTCTTGACCTTGTGTTGTGCCCTTGTGTTGCAAAATGAGTGTATAAATCCATAATGTCATACCATTTCTCCCAAAGGGCCGGGTCCTTTGACATGGCAATTTACGTATAATTTACAATGCCCACAAAGCTTCGATAACTTAAAGAGCCTTGGCCACCTGCCTGACGTTCAACCGATGATTTGTTCAAATTTAAACTTTACAGGTGCAAGTTTCTTTGAGGCAGGCATCCATCTGCATACAAGGCTTTCCATTTTGTGTTGGCTTGGCAGATCCTTAAGCCTGCCTAGAGATGCTGTGATTTCACAAGGTTTTGACAGGACTAAAGACTTGCCAGTTTGTAGCAGCTTTCAGTTCCATGCCCAAGTAATGTCCAGGGCCCCTGTTTGGGAAGGAAGGGATTGGATCAACTTTCAAAATTGTCTGCTACTGCATAACTCAACCCTATTTAGACATCCTAGACTTAATGTAATTAGGATTTCTTTTAAAGATGAGAAATCATTCAACTCATTGCTGCAGTGTTTCAGGTTTGAATTAGATATTTCTTTGAATGTATTACACATGTTTTTTTTTCATTCAGAAAAATCTTTCTGCACTACCTCCTGGCTTTCCAAAATGTTCCTGGGACAATTATGCCTGCATAGGTATAAATAAATTTTCATCCCACATATATCAGTGAAATCGCATCTGCCTCTGACACCAGCTGCACAATGTGTGCAGTATTGGGGCAGTATGTGCCAGAAAGAGGCATAGGCAGCCTGTATCTGCTGTGACATATGTTCACTCAGGTGAGCTGTAGTGGAGATATCCATACCGGGAGTGGGGGGTAGACAGGTGATAATTGCCTTTCAATTGCTTATTGACTGACTTGCTAGGCAGGAAAGCAGAAGTAGCAGCTTTTAAGTCTTAGAGGACACAACTTGGAAAGCTGCTTCAAGTTCTCACAGTGATTTGTTCTCGAAATAGGTGATCGTAAGCAATGGCTAGAGGGACTTGCCGACAGAATATGTTGTTATTTCTTCCTTGGTTTTGAAAGGCTACAGAAGGATAATGAGTAAGACCTCCCTACTAGGCTAGAAAGGTCAAGATCTTCTTTACAGCTCGGTCAGTGTTCTTGACTGATTTTTTTACTGACTGAAGGGAAAAGATTTCTCTGATTTTCCAGTGGATTGAATTCAGTTAACATAAACTTTTGCTAACCAATTTTTTAAAATCATGTATATACCTGCTTTGAGGAATTCCTCCGCCTTTCCCACCTATGCTTCAACTTAGACTTATCCTTCATGCCTCTGCTGAGCCCCCTTTTGCGTCTTAGACTCATTTGGGTTCTGCTTTTGTGCTCTGACACAGTGAAGCTGGGACTGGTAACTGGTAAGAGCCTTTTCATTGTCAGTATGCTAGGGAAGATTTGAAAATATTTCCCCTTTTTTTCTTATAGTATATTTTCACTTTTTAAAATTAAGAGCATAACAGAAGACATCCATAGAACTGGACAGAAACAGTTGCTTTAGGACATTGCTTTAGGACACAACCACCTGAGATATTTTGGATTCTCCTTAGAATCAATTAACAGAACAAATATATTTTCAGGGGTATATCCTCAGCTACCTGTCCTTGGTCTCACAGACAGTAAGTTCCTGTGCTATCCTATAATTAAGAAATATGCACTGGAGCAATCTTTCTGCCGCAGGAATTGTGGCAACATGGCTGAATAATTCATACTAACTACCCTAGCCTCTCCCTCTTCTTTCGCTGGTTGTCTGTGAGCAGATTTCATTCCTCTTCAACTAGTTAGTAAACAACTAAGCTCTCCATCAGTATTTAATTTCTAAAGTTTTGTTTGACCACCATACTTGCTCTGCATGTTTCTAGTCCTTAATTTAGATGATTTGCTCTTATTTTAAAATCATTCTAACATAAATGCTCAGGATTTCTGGGATCATTCTTGTAGGAAGGTATTTCTGCTGCTAGTAAGTTTTCTCACTTTAGAAAACTTACAATAAAGGAGGACCAGCAGTTATGACAATTCAAATGTGTAACCTTGCTATGTATTCACCAACCTCTACTTGAAGCTGTTAAAAGTCTTTCACGCTGAAAGCCAGGGAGAGCTTGCTGTTTCAAAGAACCTATTTTCTGATCACTTGAAGCAAATATTTTTTAAAAAGGAGAAGTCATGTGGGAAATGAACTATACATGCTATGCTTTGAAAATAACCTTTTCTGTATTAGAAGAGACTTGGTCTTCATAGGGAAAGGCCAGTAATGGGTGAGGGACCAACTTAGCCTTTTCATGATCATATTTTAAAACTTTAGCAATATCCCAAATTTCTTCTCTGGAAATCTTTTTTTTAACTGCATTCTTACTTGAAAAAAGACTCATGAGTTTTGTCTGTATCCTTGCCAAAGTGATGCTGGCAATAAATTAATACAGCTCCCCGACCACTGCAGACTGGGATGATTTTTTACTAAAAATGGTTTTACAGAGCCATATCTTCCTTTCACCCTGACTTCAATCTATGTTAGGCAATAACATGAGGAAAATATAGTACTGAAGGACAATCCTGTTTCTCAGCTTCTGCTGAAAGAATATCAAGCAATTACAGAGCCACAAAAAAACAGGAGAGGCAAGACATCAAGAGGTCATCTTATCGTCCTGCCCTGTGGTCCAGGACAGGATGAAGAATACCCAAAAGCAATATAGTCCTTGTACAACAGACATTTCCAGTATTTCCTTGTTTTAAAATACCCTTTTTATCCCTAGTTCATTGTATTGCAATACATTTGAAGGAACATCACTATTTATAATTCACAGATGATGGCAGATGTAAAAACACATGCCTATGTGAAGGTAGGATTTAGGAGTGTAACACTGCTTTTAAAAAAATTTCCCAGGCAAGTTGTTACATTTGTAAAACTTTGCTGCAAAAATGAAGAAGTTGTATCCTGGGCAGTTTTCTGTGAATGTCCTAAACATTTTTGTGGCTGATACCGTGACTGATGAACAAAAAACATAAAGGAAATTTTTAAAAGCAGTCTATATTCTACTGGTTTACCAATAGGCTCATTTTAAAAGCACTGTATTTTTCTGTGCTTAACAGAGACTGTGACACTGTTATCCATGGTAAAAAGGATCTAACTCCTCTCTATACAAGTGCGTTTATAGGACTCTGCATAGCATAGCACATATTTCAAGATGACTGTGGTAAGTAAACTAGCTTCAGAGGCTGAGACAGCAGATATATAATATGCGTTTTCTCACTAAGCAGGATCCTAAACTGTTAGGTTGGAGAAGGTGGCTGACATCAACATTACAACTAGGACATTAAACATGTCAGAAAGCATCTTGGAGAAACCTGATACCACAAGACAACTTTTTAGTTAGTTTAGGGGAAAAATGCTAAATCAAAGGTCTGTGTTAATAAAACAACGAAAAAGGAAAAATCTAAGTTTATAAAAAGATTATTTTAGTAAGCTACCTAGAAGTCCAGGAATCTGACTTTTGCCTACTAGGGAAAGAACAAACTGCTGCTCTAGCTTCCACTATCTTCTCTCTTCTAAATGCAACTGTTAGCAGCTATTCACAGCTCCTTTCAAATTTCCTGTGCTCCTGAGTGCCCGCCAGAAATGCATTCCAATGGCTCAAAAAGGGTTTTGAATATAAGGAGAAAATGTGCATGTTCACTGCTGAAAGAATTCCTCCTTTTGATTTACGCTTGCAGAGGAAAGTAAGGATAAAGAGGAGATTCTCAAAATACTTTCCCAGAATGTTACCAGCAGAAAACATCTGTGTTTTTTTCACACTGCTTGTACTCTGCCTTACAGTATGGAAGCAGGCCAGAACATTTCCACTTGTCTTTAGGCTTACAAGTGAGATTTCAGAATTGGGTCTTGTTCTTTTAACAGAAACGTTTTGTAGAACCTAACTAGTAATATCAGCTTCTCCCAGCTGTTTTAACAGTTCCGAGAAATGGAAGGACATATTTCTTCTAAAGCTGTGGCTTTCTGTACCTGCAGGGATCTGCTTCTATCACCATGAAAGATGTAACAGACAAATCAAACCGACTGTCAGTAGATCTCAAGTCACTATCCAGGGATCTTCACACTCTTTTGTGAGGGGAAAAAAAGGGGAGGGGGAAGATATATGTCAATAGAGATTTTGACACAGGATGTCATTTTCTACAAATGTATAGGGAAGATATTTGTTCCCTTAAATATCTGTAGGTTTTTCATGGGCGTCTAGGCAAGTCTATCAGTTATGTCTCTAATTCCCCAAATTATCTTCCTTGAGAGGAATAGAATTTTTTAAGTAGTGTTTTTTTCTCTCAAGTGCTGCAAGGTACAAGACAATATATTTTCTTTAGGAAAGAATCTAGGGGTATAATATATTAGTGTCAGTGACTGATATGAAAGTTAAAATGGCAAGTTAAATAATGCAATACCCACTTAAATAGTTCAAATAACTACTATTAAACCTTTTTTCCCAGGCAAGTAGGTGACTTTTCTTATGACCGTTCTTCAGATAACTGAGGTCACTATTCCTCACACCTTAGAAGTTTTCTTTTCTCTATCTCATCAAGAAGTTTAATTTGAATACCACTTAACTTTACTTTAGACTTTTCTGTGTATACATGTCTCCTTCTATGGTCAGAAACATTCCTGCCATGCATGTGCAAATGCAATGGAAGAATTACAAATCTAACTGTGTTATAACCTGCTATTTTAGCTACCTTGATTTCTGTACTTCAATCACGGCAAAACAAACAAAGCCCATAATATTTTCCCAGGGCCTCCCTTAAAGGGTTTACCTCTTACCAGAGGCTTACACTTTTAATAAAAAAAAAGACTTAGCATCCTTAGAGTCTTATGTTTCCCCTGTTACTCTTTGAACTGTTTACAATTTTCAAACTTCACATTTGTCTACAGTTGATACCTAACTTGTGCTTTAAGAATATCTTCTATATAAAAATATTTTTACAACTTAACACTTACTGGACTTTTTGCTGAGCTGCAGACTTTTAAACACGGTTGATTTTGACCTCAGTGTGGCCATTTCCTGATTTGCATAGTCCAGTGAAGCAGACTTTTCCATGTGTGTACACAGGCAGTCTCTTCTAAGAATGGCTGTAATGGGCAGTAGCTTCTGCTCACAACTGTTAATAGGCTGTGGTTTTCCATGAAAAACAAATTCCCTCCTGCTGCAGGGCTATAAGATGGTCAGTCTTTGTTTCAATCAAAGTAATGGCAAAATATAGCTACAAAGACCTATTGTGGAAGCCCTCTGATCCCCAGCTTCCAATAAGGTCCTAAACTGCTGATTGAAGGGATTCCCTCAAATTAGCAACTACAGATTTCACATATATGATTTACAATAACATCTCCTTGACCTACAAGCAACATGAAGATCTCACGAAGATCGGTCCAATATAGAGAGAGGGAGAAATAGATCCTACCATATGACAACTTATATCAAGGAAAAAAGACAAATTAGGGATAAATTAAAATTCATCATCTTTTTAAAGCTGTAAAATTGAGATCCAGAGACAAAGTAGCTCTGGAACAAAAGGTACTTTTGGAGAAAGCAGCACTAGATTTTCTGAGGCCCGGAATAGTGCCTCTGCCCTAGAGCAGTGGATGCCAAATTAGGAGCCTGATGGAAATTTAATTGCTGAAGCAGGCTTACACTTAATGTCATCAGTGAAAGTTTGGAAAGTACAGCTTTCAGGTCTTTGTAATCCAGAAAAACTAGTTTTATTACAAACACAGTGCTCCCAAGAGCTACAGTTAGATTGTGAGGAGCTGTCACTGGGGAGATATGCATAGCATCTTCTAATAATTCTGTGTTATCTAGGCATTAACCTCATTCAGAATCTAGCTAGTACATGAATGTCTGTACAGGATTACCTCATATCAGCTGGCCAGACTCACTTGTGGGACAATATGACCCTTATTTGGGGTGTTTTCATCAAAAAAACTACCAAAATTTTAACCTTCTTTTGAGTTTCTTGACTTCTCTTTCTCTCCCAGTTTCCTTTCTAGTTTCTAATCTCATTAGTACTGTAGATACCATCTAAATAGGTTAATAGACTGCTGCTGTGGAGCACTGAAAATCCACCTAGGCAATCAGTCTTCTGTTTAAAGCAGTCAAGTGAAGCTTTAAATTAAAGATGGGGTCTGAATCAAAATGTTAGGTCTAAGCACCTTTACCTGGTGGGACAGACTGGATACAGGGCCATGCTTTGTGGGCCTTTTCTGAGCTGTTCAGTTATCTCACCTCACACACAACCAACAATGGGGGTTTCTTGTTGTTCAAGTGTTTCTAACAGAAAAACAATTATTCAAGCAGAGGTATATTAAACAGAAATGACCACTGCTAATAAATTAATGTCAGATCTAATCTTTTCAGCAGGTGAACTGAAAAGTTCAACAACCTGTCTATGCATCACATGGATAATTAGGTCCCGATTCTCTTGTGTGATTAGGCATTGGTTCCCCTTCAGTTCAGGTGGAAAAGTAAGACATGTGAATGCCTTTGGATGACCCTACAAATTATGTCAAATAATACAGTAGGCCAAAAAATGTGAAATAAAAAGGTGCTTTCCATCCCCTGTTGTTCCTAGATAGACATTTTGTGTGGTGGACACCCCTGAAAAAGAAGCAGACACACTGACACAAAGGCACTCAGGTACTAGTGTAGGTTCAGACTCAGCTTCCAGATGTTGAATGGTAGCAAGTGGAAGCAGAAAACAGCAGCACTATTATCCAGACAGCTTTGCACTGAATACTCTGAGAGATGCAAAAGCCTTGTCTGAAATGACACGATTATCAACACCATCCCTGATTTAAACCGAAACAAAGGAGTTTCCAGGGACAGAATGATGGTAAGCCGTCCTTCAACAATTCCTTCCAGGAGACATAGCTGTGGCAGGAGGTTCTGGCTATGATGCACCTCATAAGAGTCTTCATTAGGTTGTAATAAACTAGAAAAAAACTCGGAGGAACCCCAACTAATACCTCACACCAAATCTAACCTTTGTGAGTCCCAAACCTGAACAGGACAAAAAATGGCTAAAAGCCAAAGTCTGGGCCAAAGCCCACATCTTCTTTTTGTGATTCTCCAAAAAGTATCATGGATACAGATACCACCACTATAAGCATGAATACGTGACTGCAAGGACATCTAACAGTAGCACAATGCTGATCTTAAAGGGATTTTGGTAGTACAGGTCTAGTGGAAGAAACTCTTTCAGACACTTCTCATTCTGACCTATGCTTTTTGCTGCCTGTACAAAATTACCTTCAGCAGTGTCTATCAACTTTTCCACTGCAACTCTGACCACACCATGGATTCCGTATTGCTTTATCTCTCTACTGAGGTAGCTGAAAATACAAGTATGGATCATGCTGACCCTCAAGGGCAAAAAAAGGAGTATTTTGCTGGTGTGATTATACCTACAGTAGATTTTTCTCTTTTCCACATTTCTAAGAAAAATGTCTGTACCAGCAGAACTTTTACACAGAGAGAAAGACAGAAAAAGAGGAAAACAACTTTACAGTGCTTTGATTGTTTCTGGTGTGTTCACTTGGGTTTTTGGGGTGAGGTTTTTTTTGCTAACAAAATTCAGGAACTGCATCTTTAATACTGAATCTATGCCTGCTTTTTTGTTGGTTTTGTTGGCTTTTTTCAATCCCATTTCAGGATGGATCTATATCCTCTTGACAAAGCCAGAGGTAATATGTGTTCCTTAAGGAGGGATCTGGAGAAATTCTGATCCTCTTTAGTATCGTGTGAGTATATGCTCTAGTTTAGAGGGGAAATGCCTGCTGTGCACAGCAGGAGCTGGTGCCAGGCTGCAAGCTCACAAGATAGTTTGTGACAAGGTCTGTTTTTTCACATATATTTAAACTTAACCCCCTCTCTGCAAAACCTTGGCAACTGGCTTCATTATTTTCAATTTTTCATTGTAACTAAATGGCATGCTGATGTAATAATTTGTTGTCTGAGTGGGGTTATTTTTCTTTCTTTCTAATGGGCAGTTACAATTTTTTTTGTTAATGAGTGTCACCTTTTTCCAAAATCATCCTGCAGACAATAGCATCCATCTTATGAGTTGATTGCCTCTTTGAAGAGACTGAGTGATCAACTTGAACTGCTGATGCTGGTGTAAAGACTAAACATAAATTGTTTGCTTGACCTTTTTAAGACTGAAAGTCTTATATTTTTTTAAGCTCAGAGGAACATATTTATTTTGTAAGGAGAAAGAAGGCTTCCCCTCCCATTCACCCTTTGCTCCAGAATGAGAAAAATGGATATATGCTGAGGTTTTGTAAGTTATATCACTCTAAATACCTCATTATGGATTAGTTCAGGCTTTCTAAAAAAGCAATCCTTCTTATGAGAGCCATTATCATTTATCCTCCAGTTTTGAAAGAGGTGCCATATTAACTACATAGTTAATATTTATGTGTTACCTAGTCTGGTAAGCTAAAGCAGGACCAGTGATTGAAAGCAGATCAAGTTACAGGAGTAAAAAAAGGTTTATAATTATTCCTGAGCAATTCTATAGTATGAAGTATCTTTACTGCACTACAAATGCACATTCACATAAGGATTTATATCAGGAAATCACAGCCCTCACCAAAGTGATTGTAACAGGAAAACACTTAAAAGTTTAGGCCAGTTAAAATTATCTTGCTGAGTTCTCTCATATATTTCTTCTCTGTAGGAAGGTTTCCTCAAAGACTGCAGGCTTCTCTTGGGAAGTTATGTATAATGGAATTAGGATTCACCAGGCGTTATCCCATGTAGTAACACCCCAAGCGTGGAGATGCTACACCCCTCTCATTGAGGCTGATGTAATGTTCATTGTTCTTTTCCCTAAGATCTTTCACACACCTTAAGTTTGGGGGGAAGGGGAAGGTAGATGCACCTATTCTGTGCCTCAACTGCAAAACTTTTACACAGAATGAAAAAGCAAGTCAAATTGTCTTATGTTTTATGTGATTTTATTAGCCCCAGATGGGGTGCCAGATTTCAATACAGAAAAAACTCTTCAACTTGCCAGGAGCACCTCAGCTGCTCTTAGACTGGGCAAAATGTTGTGTAAAACCGTATTAGTAGTCCTCTTGCTCATCCACATTTTATTCTGTTCTGGTCATAACATGGTTAAAAAGTTTGAATAGGGAGAGGTTGAAGGCCAAAGTCCCCATTCCAAAAAATGAAAGATCAACTCTTAAACATCTGCTTCTACTGGTGCTTTTATGTCAGTATGTCCCAGCCAGTACCTCCAGGGACTGAAAAAATCATTCATTCTATATTTCCATCAGTTTTGATCATCACAATTAAACCACTTATGTATCAAGGCTTGATAACAGATCTGCGGGAGTATTGGTTTTTTAATGAATGAGACTTGATCCCTGAGCAGAACCAATCTCTTGTGCAGAATATAATACAATAGAATAGAATAGAATAAAATAGTTCCAGTTGCAAGGCACCTACAACAATCATCTAATCCAACTGACTGGGCAGATCAAAAGTTGAAGCATGTTATTAAGGGCATTGTCCAAATGCCTCTTTTTAAGGCACTGACAGGCACGGGGCATCAACCACCTCTCGAGGAAGCCTGTTCCAGTGTTTGACCACCTTCTCAGTAAAGAAATGTTTCCTAATATCAAGTATCAACCTCCTGCATCATATGGTCTCCAGAGAGAGGCCGTGTCTTGCAGCTGGGTTCTCCTCCCAGGGCCAGGCTCTGGTCCTCTGTGCAGCCCCAGAGCGGTGGGGCCTGGCCGGCTCTTGCTGCTTTCTGCCTGCCTGCCCGCAGAGCCTCACCCCCCGCCGCTTCTCCCCAGGTTCCTGCTGCGTGCCTGAGGCATGCAGGATCAGCTGCCGCCCTGGCATTGGGACCTGGGTCTTTCTTTGGGGCCCGGCAGCAGCTCTTGGTGCCAAACCCAGCAGACGCCTTCTGTCCCTCCCCTCATCTTGCGCGGTCGGCTTGGCCGCAGAAGGGGTCCTGTGCAAGAGGAGGGCGAGGGGCCCTGGGGAGCACGGAGAAGATGCGCTGCCTTTTCTGCGGGCTTCACGCACAGAGAGAGGAGCTGTGCGGGGGGAAGTGCTGCAGAGCGCATGTGATGGGGAGGGGTGATGGGGTGGTGGTGAGGGGCACTGGGGAAATGATGGCACCCATCTGCCAAAGAGGGGTCCTTTCCAAGCAGAGGAGAAGAAATGCCAGCGCCAAGGCTGGGTCTGGAAGAGCGGGAAGAAAACCTGTGCTCGAGGGCAGCAGCATGGGGTCACCTTTCCCTGGCTGCCTTCCAGCCGGGCAGCCCCCCGCATATGCTGGTGCCTGGCGTTGTCCCCCAGGAGCAGGACTTTGTGTTTGCCCTTGTCGAACTTCTTGGGGCTCCTGCCTGGGCAGGGTATGACCCTAGGGTGCATGTCAAGTCTGAACCTTCCCTCACACAGCTTTGAACCGTTCCCATGTGTACTGTCACTGGATCCCAGGGAGAAGAGATCAGCACCTCCCTCTCCACTTCCCCTCCTCAGGAAGCTGTAGAGAGCAATGAGGTTGCCTCTCAGATTCCTTCTCTCCAAACTAGGCAAACCCAGAGTCCTCAGCTGCTCCTCAGAGGACATTCCTTCCAACCCTTCCACCAGCTTTATTGCCCTCCTCTGGATGCATTTGTGTACCTTCACAACCTTCTTAGATTTTGGGGCCCAGAACTGCACACAATGCTCCAGGTGAGGCCACACCAACGCTGAATACAGCGGGATAATCACCTCTCTTGACCGGCTGGCTATGCTGTGTTTGATGCACCCCAGGATGCGGTTTGCCCTCCTGGCTGCCAGGGCACGCTGCTGGCTCCTGTTTAGCCTGCTGTCCACCAGCACCCCCAGATCCCTTTCTGCAGGGCTGCTCTCCAGCCACTCCTCTCCCAATTTATACTTGTGTCTGGCATTACTCCATCCCGAGTGCAGAATCTGGCATTTGTTCTTGTTAAATTTCATGCTATTGATGATTGCCCAATGCTCCAATCTATCTAGATCCCTCTGTAAGGCTTCTTGTCCCTCAAAAGAGTCAACAGCACCTCCCAGTTTGGTGTCGTCAGCAAGCCTGCTAATGGTGCATTCAACTCCTGCATCCAGATCATTGATAAACATATTGAACAGAACTGGCCTTAGAAATGAGCCCTGAGGAATGCTGCTGGTCACTAGCTGGTCATCAGCCAGATGTAGCCCCATTCACTACAGCCCCTGAAATAGGGAAAAACTACATCCACCGCCTTCCCTTCATCCACTAAGTGAGTGACCTTATAGAAGGATATAAAATAAGTTAAACCAGACTTTCCTTTTGTGAACCCATGTTGACTGTGCCTGATGATTGCATTGTTCTTTAAATGCCTTTCAAGGACTGTGACAGCTGCATAGTGACATATCTTAACTTTTTTAAAAATAGTTGGTAGTTAAAGACCAACATTTTTCATCTTAACCTGCCTTTTCTTCCTTTGTGTCTCCTGAAATTTGCAACTATCTCACATATCCTATCATAATGCATTCAGTCCTTCTCCCTGATAGGAAATTAATTGAAAATGGCAAACACTCAAATGCTGAATTCCACTCCAACTAACAACCTTTCCTATTGCACCTATAAACATAAGCTAGTTATAGATCATAAACTGGTCGTCTAGTTCATCCTTCCAATTACTTTTTAAGACATTTGAGCTATTACACCAGCATAATAAATCCAGACAGATGCCATTAATTTCAGCAGACTGGACATCCACAGAAAGGAAGCAGAATTTGGGTCTTCAAATATCCAAAATTTACACTGATAACAGTCTTAAGTTTTTGACCTTTTGGAACATTGAACTCTTACACCCACAGAATTAACAAGTGTTTCATAAATTTTCTAGTTCTTTCTATGGTAGTCTTTCATATTTCATGAAGAGGTCAAGAGTTTACTTCCATAAAAATTTTGATATTTATCTTCAAAAAGCAAGTACTAAGTAAGATCCTCAAAAGCTTAAGTCCACCAAAATGAACAAATGAGAAGTTCAGAATTCATAATTTCAGTTTTCTGAAACAGAATAAAGAGAACGTAATCTGGCTACAAGAAGATTTTAACTACCTAAGTATATATATGTAAAACAATACAGAAAGTAAAATATTCATGCTGCTAGTGGAACATTTCTGAAGTATATTTACTAATAAAACCTTTTTTTTTTTAAATGAAACAATTGGTTTTGACCTAAAGAGGAGAAAGATCTCTGCAAAGGCTCTTTGCTGATTTTTCGCACCAAAGAGCAAAACAGCTGTTTCAGCACAAGTGTTCAGTTGCATTCAGCTAGATTTCAGTAGGTGCCTGGGTAAAAGAACAGCCATTCCACATCTTTCCCACTACTTGAGAGCAAATAACTTCTATAGAAGTCAATCAAGGGAGCTGAGACTATGGGAGATGTTAGTTAACAAGTGCTAGTCTCTCTAGTTGAAGACAGGCTCCTCTCTAGGAAGATTAATCTACAATTAAATTCTGGATAAATCCATGCTGGGCATTAAATAGTGGATGTGAAAAATTACACAGGTGTAAAGAAGAGCTATAATCCATAGTGTAGGTTACCTGCTGTTGACTTTCTTGTCATTATTCATAGGCAAGCGCCACCCAGATCAATGTCAAAATTGTGTTCTCGGTCTCTATCTACTACATCTGTGTGTATAGCTAAAACAAGTGCACAATGGTCTTTAAGGAATCAAGTCATCATATGCCTTCAGCTGACTGAATTAAAATAATTTTCTGATTCTGAGCTGATCCTCATCTTTATACAACAGCTGCTCATCTAGAAATTGAAAATCTGTTTTTCAGCATGAGCAACTCCTGTTTATTTCTCTTACTCCCAAGCTGAGAGCTGTAAGTACCATGTTAAAGCTTAGGTATCTTCAAGGGCATCCTTTACTGCTGCTCCTGAAGCTGTGCCAGCATACAAGCGCACTGGACTAGAGAGAAACTAGAGAGTTATTCTTTTGATTTACTCTGGTGTTAAGTGCACTTATTTTCAAAGCAGAGATCTGAGCTGCCAGTCTCCATTTACAGATTTCTTTCTGATTTACATAGAGACAGTTGAGATAAAAATGCGTACTTTTTTCACTGTGCAAGAGGTACAGATTTATGCCTCCTGTTCTCTATAGCCCATGGGGCTTTTTGGTACATAGGAATATAGCTTCAAAAGAGCAGTTTACAAGTTTAGACCCACTCTCTGCTATGAATTTAGCCTGTAGTTAGGGGTAAGGTCATTCTTACCAGATCTAGGAGACGCAGTTTAAATTGCCTTGGGCTAGAATACATGTCTCCAGCCACCTACTGTCTAAAACTCTGGTATAATAACTCTTATCAATAAAATATTCAGAAAGGAGGCGCACAAAACTCCCACAGATCAAGTGTGTTGAATTTGACAGCTCGTGGACACAAGCAGAGCTAAGCTAGGAAAGCACTCCGAACACCCAAGCTGCATGTGTCACTTACAGGAGCAAATTAAGCAGAAGAGTATTAGAAGTCCCTCAGTACCCTCTGGTATTTAAAAGAGCGAGTTATTTGTCCTTTTGCCTCATAGTTGTACAGTGTCTCATCCTATTCCTAGACACAAAAAGAAGCCAATCATTGCCTTAAGACTGGCAAGAAAGAGAAGTTGAAAACAGGCATTTTGTTTTTCTGTAGCTTTTAATAGCCTTGCTACAGCTTCTTCTCTTTGATGCAGCCCTTGCATATCCCAGATCCAGTGATTCTTTTGCATTATTAGCACAGATTTTGTTACTTCTGCGGGCATTTAATAGAAAGACATTCAACTCTTTTACCGCATCAAGGAAATCTTAAACCTTTCACTAGGCGAGGCAGCAGCTCAGGCTTGGTAGCCCCAAGAGATGAGCTGCTGGGGGGATGTTCAGTCAGAAGAGACATTCAAGCAGAACCTTTGCCTGTGAAGGGACAAACTGGTGTCGCAGCCTTTGGGCATTTTGTTGAATACTTTGTAACTACCCCAGCTGGAGCACTAGCATTGACAGGATTCCATGACGTATGGAAACCCTTGAAATGCACACACTCAAACCCATTATCCTTCACCTGTATGTGGCATAGGGAGCTTTTATTCCATATACCTTCCACCCACCACACACATCGATCAGACGTTTTACGCTCACTGTGCTTATATTTTGAGCAGTAATTTCCCACACCAAGATGTAGGGGCCCTAAAAGCTGTGTAACAAGTAATCACGTGGTAGTTGTTCCACAGTAATTGCACAGATACTTGTTCTGATTATGCAATGAATACGAAGTTCACTGCCCTCTGGTGAAAAAAAGAGTAATTTTCAATTCCATAAGGTAATAGTTTACATACGAGCCTGTCTGTACCTCACAGTAAATACTAGGTTATCCAAGGCAATGTGCATTTTGTATCTATTTAATTTGAACTCATTTAGGAAAAGAAGATATTATTAATCAACCCTGAAATTTTTTATGTCCCCACTTTCAGGGAAATCATGGCTTAGAGTAAAATGCTTTACAAGGCATTGCCTGAATAGAGATGTATGGGTGGAGAACCTGACAGCCTGGTGAATTCAGGTTTTCAAACTGAGTGCCCAAGTATGGCGTGAAGATTATTGCAATAAAAGACAAGTTCTGCAGATAATATTTGGCAGGACAGACCAGGCTCAAGGGCTAAGAAAGGCATTTACAAGATGTGCAAGGGGTAGCACCTTTCCTGTTTTCCTCCTTTTTTTTGTGTTCATGCTGGGCTCCCTCTCAACTCAGACTGCCACTTATGAGAAGCAGCCTCAGAGCTGAAGGGGCAAGGAGAAAAGCCCACTACAAACTACACCCCACTTTGTCCTGGAGCCTGTGCTTACTTGTCCCAAACACAGTTGCCTACAAAAAAACAGGCTGGTTTCAAAGGAGTCCCAAGGCTTTGCAATTTGTTTCTATTGCATTTCTTTATTTCCTTGGTGGGGGAAAAAAAAAAAAATCCCCGGGGACCTCCAAGTAATCTATAGATTGTGGAAGTAAAGTTGCATGAGCGGACTCGAACATAAGTTTTTCAAATTTCTAACAATATATTTAAATTTCCTTCTTCCCACTGTCCTCAGGGTATTTGTCATCTTCTGTTTTGTCCAAAAAAAACTTTCAAAAGGAAAAAACTATGAAATGAAACGTGTTAACTTCTAGGAAGCTTTCCTCCCCCACACTCTTTTCCAAATATCCAAATGCAAATACAAGCTGAATGTGGAGTTCAAAATTTTAGAAGTTTTACTGTCAATAACAGTAAAGTTCAGTGAGCTTATGTGCATGCACACTCACCAAACTGCACAACTGACAGATCTTTCATGATGGGAGCAAAGAAGCCTGGTGGCTGCAAAGTAAAAAAACTAATTTACAGGAGTTAGTTTTAAAATTCCATCTTTGGAAAGCAATATGACAGTAACAGAGATTACACTCCAGTCCAGAAGTCCTGCAGAGAGGGAAAAAGATTGGATTTCATTTTGTCACTTGTAGGCTTTTCTTTAAGCCTTTTTTCTAACCTTTCAAGCAAACATCATCCTTTGTTTCCGCTGACAGCTTCTGCTGTTTTTCATTATTATTTCGTCCTATATTTTATCACATGGTTTCAGAAAAAGGTTCAGAGCCTTTTTTTTTTCACAATTTGTGATATCCTGCTACAGTGAGTAAAAACCTGAGCTGCATTGACTCCAGCCACACATTGGATCTGTGGCCTGTAACTGTCCCAGTACTTGCAGATGGTGCATCATTCGGCTTTGCCCAAAAACACTGCCTAATAGAACTCCAGGGCCAGATGCAGCCCCAGCACAAAGAGGGCACAACCTTGGCCATCTTCTTCATGCACAGCAATTACATGATAGAACTGCATGTTCTTTAACTGCTGTGTTACACTACAGTTTGCCTCCCTCCACCTCCCTACATCTGCACATGGGAATCAGAAGAAAGAACTGGCAGCAACACCAAATTAAGAGTACCAAAAAAGACTCTTCCTGGAAATCTGTCCCTGGAAGTGACCTGGTCTACTTCTGTTCTGTTCATTGTGATTGCAACACACTGCTTGTATCAAAGCACTTCACTTCCACCGTGAATATGAACACATTGACATGGTATTGGTAGCTATTGATGAGATAATACCTTTTGTCTGCATTAGGCAGTTCTATCTGAATAACGTGAGAGAAAAAAATTAAAATCTGCTCAAATACCAACAATCCTGTTGCAGTTAGCTTCTGTGGGAAGAACTGGCTTTGACTAACCCAGCAAAAGACTAACCCAGCAAAAGACTAACCCTCTGCATTTCTGTCAAACAAATGTCTGTCATGACTGCGTACACGGGCACAACAAAATCATGATCACTAGCTTTTTTACAATGATAAAGTAAGCAGATAAAAATAGAGATAAGCGATCATTTTTCCTCATGTTGACCATACAGGAGAAACAATCCGCCAAGGTGCTTGAAAAAGACAATCTATTCATAAACCATTTAATTATGCACAAAGCATGCTAAAACAGACTGAATCCAATTACTGAGTTATGTATGTCCTGGATGCAAGACATGCTCTGACATCAGAAATGAAGAAGTTCAGAAATGGCCTAGACATGGCCATGACGTAAGCCCACAGTCTGAGCGACTGTATCCTACCTCCTTTCCACCCCTGATTTCTGCAGCCATTCAGCAAAGCAGTTAACTCAGATGTAATACTTGAAAAACAAAACCAAACTCATTATGGAAATAATTGCAGTCAGTGCTGTGCCCTTTGCTGGCTTTTTTCCTACATTCTGATTCCAAAATGAGCATAGAACTTATTTTTGGTTTTCTACGGCCCCCAGTTCTCACTTCTTAGGCCAGCAGATTTTTTAGCCAGTGAATGTGAGAATAGAGAGGTATAAAATGCTTGCAACCAAATGAAAGGCAAAGGTTGCTTTGGGGACTGTGAAAAGAATGGGGGAAGTCTGGATTTTTGCTGCAGAAAAATTGACAACCTTCTTTCCTTCTCCATTCAGAAAAGAAAAAAATTAATTGATGCCACCTGATAACTGTTATTTTCTACCAGTTTTTTTGCCAGCATTTACACATTAACAAGCAGACCTAGGTCAATAAAAGGATCAATAATAAGAATTAAAGCTAAGGATATTAAAATTGCCATAATTACATTCCAGACAGAGCTGGGAAGAAAATTGATTCCCTGTCCTGCAAATGTTGAGGTGTAAAACATATTCCTGCTTTGCATCAGGACAAAGCCAAGGCTTTTCTTTCTTTTTTTTTTTTTTTGAAAAAAAACCTGAAAGAAAATCCACAAGACACAAAAGACAGTGGAAGACAGAAACAGATGAACAGAGATGGGCTTCGAAATAGCTAATAGACATTTGGCTAGGACACTAAAATTAGATTTTTGCAAAAACCCAAGTCCATTCCCTAGGCTAAATCAGAAAAGGTAGGAATTCAAACCTAGGTCTCACAAATTCCATCTGAGAGCTACAACTGCCAAGTTATTTCCCTTTTTTGAAGGTGAGTCCCTGTTCCTGAACAATGCTCTGTCAAAACGATACATTTCCACATTTCCAGTTTGTCAACATTTCCAACCAGCCATAGTAACAGGACTGCATCCTCATTGTCAGACTTGCAGAATGGTTGCCTGAGGCTACCTCTATGCAAGCCCAGAAATTCAACCTGGCATAAAGAAAGAGCTTTTTCTTTTTTTTCCTTTGCATCCAAAGATGAGTCTTCTTTTTGCTAAACGGACACTTGGGAATGGACATAGTTTCTGACAGAGTAAAACCTTAACACAGAATAAGCTATACTGACAGTAGCACTCCGCTTTTAAAACAATACAACCAACCCTTTATCTGAATTTTTTACAACAAACCATTTTTCAATGTGGTTGTGATTTTTCTGTCCTTTACTCCCTACTAGAGGTTCAATTCCCCTTTCAGGAGCAATAAAAACTTACAATATTCCCATTTCCTCTTCTCCTTCCTCCAGTCTCCACTGCAGGGTACACCTTCCTCTTAGACATAATACTCAAGTGTCTGGGAGGCTAAGCTGTAAATTAGATGGAAGAAAGTGATCAGACTGAAAAATAAGCTCTGTTGCAAAATCTTTTATGCATCTACCTCCCTTTTTTGGTACAAATTCACAGACAGGTCTCAACAAGACAGAAAGTTAAGCTGGAGTAGAAGCCAGGAGGTTGTAGCTCACAGTTTCGCTGATCTCTAGGATGGAGTTGTTTCATGCTTAGGCTGACCACTCTTTTACAGGCAGTGTAAAACTCACATTCAATCCCCGTTGTCCCACAGTAGCATCACACCAGCAAATTTAGCTTCTCAGAACTGCATTGAAGCACAGTGGAATCCTGTGGTAAAAACAAGTCTGCAGCATTAATGCCACCTACGCTAGCATTGCCCTATGTGGTCTGAGCCCCACTCACCTAAAACAGACAAATGAACTATATCTAGTGTATGTAACGGTACTATATACAACCCACAGATTTTGTCACCTTGGTTTCTCAAGGCTCCCTTTTGTGGGCTATACATTATTTTCCGTTTTCTTTCTATACGTCACTGAAGTGGTGGGGTTTTTTTTTTTAAGCGTAATTTCTTCATCAGACAACTCTTATTGTCTAATATTGCAACCCAGTGCTAAGAGTTTCTAGACAGAGTCTTTCTGAGAGGCAATCTGTGCACAAGGAGTCTTTTCGCAGTTGGAGGAGAGGGAGGTATGCAAAGTCTGTAAAGCAGCAGAAAAAACCTTCAGAAGAACCCTCTAATATCAAATCCCCCCAAATATTTTTTGAGTATGCTTGTTAATGTAAATATATATATAAAAGTCTCCTGTTAGCAGGAAAGTGACAGAGCAGATGTAAGGGAACAGATGTGGCATGGCTCATAGAAAGAGCTGGTTCATATAAAATGAGATATTGTTCTGGCCCTTTGATCTGCAGAGGGTTATAGATGCTTCCCCAAAGCTCCTAATACTGCAAAACTGTCAGGTATTAATGAAGAGTTAGAATGACACATCACAATACACTGAGAACTGCCACTTGTCTCTATTCTGCCGTGCTCCTCTGCACAGCCTACAGGACAGCAAACGCAGGTATGCACCAACATTTGCCTTCCTATGACAAGCCTATGAAAGGAGGAAACAGGGAACATCCAGGAGAGGTTAACCAGGGTGAGGGGTACACACCACTATATTAAAGTGCTAGCACTGAGGCAAGTTTGAGAGAGAAAGAATAGAGAGATTCAATGCTAGAGAAAGAAAAACAACCAGACTGAAGATCAGGCTTATCAAGAAGTAGTTGGTAGATCAGTACTTTAAAAAGTAGCTATTCATTTCCCCTTTTCGCCTTCGTTAACTTAAAACCATGAAGCTAGGAGTTACTCTAAGTACCTAGTGATCTATAAGATTTATGGAGCGGAGACTTTCTTACTTGTCAGTATTTGGTTGCACCTATCCCAACAGAGTCCTAGATAATGATGAGACCATTGCTGACAGCCGCCAAATTGAGCAGTGGTAATGCCCAGCAGAAACGTAAAATGCAAACTGTATCGATTGGTGAGAGGGTAGCCTGATGAACCTTCAGCCACTGCGATAAATTCCTGCCAATCTGCCAGCTCACTCAGTGCAGGAAAGGCTAAAAAACCAGAATGATCCTCAACATAGTTGTGCTCCTTTGCACAAGTGGAGGAAAGCAAACTCACTTTGATACTTAGTGTGTGCAGGAAGACAAAGACTGGCCTCCGATCCCACACAGGGCTAAAGAAGGGGTACGGCCCGTCCTCGTGGGGTTGTTAACGTTAATCTTAATCAATATTAATCTTCGAAGTGTTATCATCCTGTGTATAGCCCTCACCCAGAACTGGGTTAAAAGACCAGTTAATAAGAAACCAGAATGATGAAGCTAGTGAGTGGGTGTTTGATTGGAGGAGATCAAGATGTATATGTTTTAATTTAAGAACACTATGGTGATAGATAGTTTAGTTTGTTGTGGATTCTATATTGCTCGCTTCTGTAATTTTAAACAATGAAGACTTGTTGCTTAGAAGTTAGGTAACTAACAGGTGTGTGTTTTAGAAGTAGTGATAATTAATTTTAGCTATGGAAACTATAAACAGACGTGGTCCAAGCATGGCTCAGGGACAAATTGCGACCCTATAAGGTAAAGAGGAAATAAGTTCATGAAGAGTTCACTGCCCTGCCGACCACCAGAGACCACCCAAGACCCCCAAGAAGACCCTAAAGGCTTTAGTGTGCATGTGTTTAAGATGATGCAATATTATAATTAGTTCTCAGAAATGTAATGAATATGTAACAAGGAAACTTAAAATATGTATGAGAAGCATGGATATAAACAGAAAGGTGATTAGACCGTGTGTGCTTGAGTTGTGGCAAGTCCACCGAGCACCCAGGCCTGAATAAAACAATATCTCTCCTGAGCGTGTGGAATTGGTTACTTGCACGCCGGGCACGAATCCGCTTTTCGGACAACAGGGTGAATGCAGAACTCTAGCCAGTGCCTACAGAGTTAACATAGCAGTGTGGCTTCACCTCAACAGTATGTATGTACTTACTTGTGGTATTTTTAGGGAAAACACAAGCTAACTGGAAACAGTTCTCTCAGAGTAAAATCACAGTGAAGACAAAACACATAAAAATTATCATGATGTAGTCACTCAAAGTCAGGCACACATAGATGGGTATTGGATCAGATCGCTATCTGGGTGTTAAAATATGTCCCAGAAAGCTGTGCTAGACTAAATATTTGTTAATGTTAATCTAATTTGCAAATTAACTTGCCAGATGTTTTGTAGTAGTTTATAGATGGCAGCCATAATTTTTATAACAGCACATAAGACTTGTGCATGCAAGTACAGATTTCTCACTGTGGGATCGGTGGACACAGGTGCTTCAGTGACATTAGGCCCAGCTGCACAAGCACTATCCCCAGCTAATACAACACTTCCATACGTCAGAGAGTGTACCATGATGACATGGTTCCTTCACCTAGATCAGGAATTGTATTTCTTTCCCACAAACATTTCTGGTTTTATTCTTGTGAACAGAATCTGTTCTGTTGAATAGATTTAACCTATTACAAATAAACACTTAGCCAGCAAAAGGGCTGTGGAAGAAATTTTATAATACTAGAGAAACATCAACACAATTTACTAAAAGAAGAAAGCATTTTTTTCTTGTCAATTTTTATGTGTGGAAATGAAGGGCAGTTTTCCAAATGATAAACTGTCATAGGCCCCTGGAAATCTGTGCCCCTGTAAAAACAGGAAGATTTAGTAGAGAAAATGGTAGATTTTCACTTAAAGAGAAAGTTTATAAGTGTTCCCAGAGCATCCATTAAGCACCAATTGAAATAAATTAAGCTAGGCCAAGTTTCACCATAAATGTTAAACGCATACTCACCTCAAGCTGTAAAGTCATCCCAAATTCACAGATATTTTCTCTGCTGTCATTGCCTGGGATGAAGTTTACTGCTCACTAGAATTCCACAACCATTTCTTTTTCATTTTTAGCCAAACAAAACCGCATTAACAAAATGTGGACACATTCTGTTCTTATTTCAGGCCTCTATGTCCCTTGGAGACTCAGGACATAGTGGTAGTATTTACAGAAGTTCAGTTTTCTTCCTCAGTCATTCAGGTGTGCCATATTCAGAGGAGCTGAACACACGAAGGTTTCATTTAAATACAGTTATACCAATTCAACATTTTTGTGAGGCTGCCCTCTATGTTTGATCTGTAAAATGCCCAAATTTTAATAAAATACTTGGAAACTTGAATCTTTTCTCTGCTGTGAATGATGACCTGAATGATTTGGGTAGCACAACTGAGGAGACAGAAGCCTGTGGGAGGAAAAGCAAGGCAGGAAGATCATAAAAATCAGCTTTTCTGCCAAAAAAATGTTACATTTGCACAAATATACATATGTATATTGCAGTGTGAAACTGCGTCTGACATCCTGTCTTGTGCCCTTCATAGTCTTATTATCAAGTAAAACTTTGTGTTCCAGAAAAACCTTCTATCAATTTACCGTTCCTGGTTTCCAGAAATTCCTCCTCAGAACCTTTGATGTTAGAGCAGTGACACCATTAATATAACTGCTCACAATATGCCCATGTTAGGTGACTCAGACTATTTTTATCCTCTTTTCTTCAGGGAATTATAACATTCATGCCACTGGTTTCTGTGGCAGAGTGACTGTCCTGCCAGTGCTACATTGTTCCTAACCTGCAGAAAAAAACAGAAAATTGGGTTTTCATAATGCGTCTCTCCAGTCTCAACAAACGCCATTAAGCAGAGTTTGTCATAATTAGTTATGTCACTCATCACTGTTTCTTCTCCTCACTGTATAGCCATGCTTAAAAAAAGGAGAAAGGTTTATTATTTGCAGACACTTATTAAAAGACTATGGAACTACACAAGTCACTTTTCCTTAAATCTGTAATCACTCTTCCCAAACCAAAAGGGAAAAGTGATGTTGGAAGGCTAATCCCCAAGTCAAGCATCTGTTGAGACATGCTCTGTCCCTAAGAGCATGACTCTATCTGCACAGATCCCGCTGTTGCTTTTGCTTTCCCCCACGTTAATCCCACTGTCAGCACAGAGCCCTCCAGCACGCTGGAGGCAACCATCACTGAAAGAGAGATGGTTCCTCTCCTTCTGTAGCCCCATGTGCAATCTAACTGCTTAAAATAACCCTTATATTACAGACTTCACTCATGGGGTTTCTAGTTTGTTCTTTATCGTGGGATTTTTGTATTCTCAGAAGCGGTTCACAGACTGTCCCTAACACCCACAGGCTAGAAACTTTCAAAACTGCCTTTTGATATGGCAATCCATTCTGAGTGCCTGGATGAAGATACTAAAATTTGGTCTCTGTTGACAAATGCAGCTTTCCCCAAGCATCATTACATATATGCTGGCTCTGGTATACAGATGTGTTTTAGAGACGCCGACCTATGCAGCTCCAGTTCAATTCACGCGCTTTCCTGGTTAGTGTGGAGCAGAAATGAAGCCATTGTAATGCAGAAGTTCCACTTCAACACACTCCTCGCAGAAAAACAACCTGGAGCACAAGCCATCTGCAAACAGTGGCAGCACATTTTGAATTTCTGGGCCAGGGCCGAGCTGGAACCCAGGGCTGGCACAGGGGACAGGAGCCCTCAAGTGGAGCAATAGACAGGAGACAAAAGGAAGGTCTGGACTGCTGACAGCAGTATAAATTATGATATAGTGTTTTGTTTCGATTTTAATTGACACTAACATTTAACTGCTATTATCATAGATTAAAATAACCATTGAATCTCTCATTTTTGCCTGCCATCCTTGGTACCTACAAGGATAGCTCTCCAAGAAGTGTCAGACCTGTTCCTTACATATATCTCATCATCAATACCAAGTTGCGAAGTGACTTTTATATGTATATATATACAAGCTGCTTTCTACTTTGTATTTGAAACAGTGAATTCAGGGAGGGAAAAAAAAAGAAGGATGAAGCAAGATGCTGTGGTTTAGGATGATCCAATAGCTCATAACACCTGAAAAGATATCCTCCTTCCTTCAATGCCTGGCTCCCAGCCACACATTCCCTCACTCCCTCACATGTCAGCTCTAGTGCTTAGTGGACCCCTTGCTGAGATGCTTCAATTCGTAAGCCAGAAAACTAGGCCAGAAAAAAAGGTAGGTAGGTTTATTCCATGTTAACAAATGGATTCAGCTCCATAAGAGGTCCAATGCCACTAGAGCCAGTGCAAATCTCAGCATATGTTTGACTTGGGAATTAGCCTTCTAACACGGGCTCAGCTTTAACATGCAGCTTCATCTTAAAGAAATGCCAACATCCTTGGCTAGCTTGAAGGTCAAAGGCAAGATCTATGCAGGGATTTCCATTCACAGCTGCCTGGGATATGCATCCCCATCCTTGAATTAGGCCGTGGGATCACCGCTTCATCTGGGACTCCTTCAAGACTGCTACGAAATTCCTGGTTTGTATCATGCCACATAAACCCAGAAGGCTTTCTGGGGTCATATCCTACTGCAGCACTGTTAACAACAGGCTAAGCCACACTGCAATACTTCCGAATGGAAACAGCTGGGGGAAACACTTGACAGCTATTCAACCTTTGAATTGCTTCTGTCTTTACTGTTGGGGTGGGTCACTTGACTGAGTGAGAATTTCACTCTGGTTTCAACGGACAGCACCAAACAAGATTGCTGAGCCAGTCAAAATATGCCATTAAACTCAAGCAATTGTGTTTTATAAATGGAAAAGACAGATTTTCAGATAGATGCCTAAGGTAATTTTGCAAGATATAGCTTGAGTGATGACTGCATTAACACAGTGTCCCCAAATGGCCTCTCAGTAAGACAGCACAAGACTTGGTAAGGTTTATGTAGCCAAAAAGAGTCCATTTTTAAACCTGAAATGTTGACACAGCTTTCTGAATGGTGGACAAGACAGAGACACACATCTGATAGAGTGTGGGGGAGAAGTATGTTCAGCCAAAAATGTGGTAAAGCTCAGCATTACTAACTCTACAAAAATACTTTCTGGCTCTCTGCAGAGCCTGGGGTGGTTAAAAGCATCATCTTTTCAAACTTCAAAGTAAATAATTGTGCAAAACTTGCTTTTACTCAGTACTTCCTTTTTCATCAATAAAATACTAAAACTTCTTTTATTTGAAGAAGAAGAAGAAAAGAAGTCTCAGTCTTGCAGTCTCTTGGTAATTGTGTTGATTCATTTGCCAAAGAACCTTTCCCTCAGAGAAAGATAACCAGATCTTCTTATCACTTCCCCTGTGTACTCACAGAATTTTTTGCTTTTTTTGCTGTACAAAAAAGAGGCAAACTACATTCATTTTCATTACAAAATCCTTTCATTATCATATTGATTTTTTTCATCATGTTTAATGACTGACCGTTAGACTCAGTAGAAGGAAAACCTACAGGATGCTCTGTTATGAGGCTGGTTTTATTCCATAAATTTATGTCACTCTGTGACAGAGCATTACATCTTTGTATGACATCTGTATAAGGTTCTCTCTCCAAGGGACTGCTGTAGCTGTTTGCTTTCATTTGGTAATATCACTCCCATACTGTTTGTACTAACCTTCATCCATATGCTGTCAGAGAGATGCGGGACGACTGCTCTACTCTTCTGTATTAGTCAGTGCTTATAGGATGAAAGCATAGAAGGTGGTATCATTATCATGTGGATGTATTGGCTGTGGTTTATTTTCTAAGGAGGGGAACACCAGTTTAAATTTATGAACTGAAATTTACAAATACCACCGTCAATTTAATCTGGTATAAATCAGCTCTGCTACAGAAAGGGGCTGCCTGTCACACAGCCATGGCTGTTTATCCCTGCCTCCTGCTTCTGCCAGCACTAGTGTTCATGTGGCAAACCACATCAGGGAACTGATCCAGCTGAAAACTAACCATTTTTTTTGCCAGCTGAGTTTTCATTCAGGTAAACTCCCTGCTCCAGCTCACTCGTGGCTGCACAAACAGTAAAGGCAGTGTGAGGGAGGCAGTACGAACAAATAGCCCATGGTGTAAGACAGAGGGGGACTCATCCTTTTAGCAGCAGCAGCCATTTATCCTACTTTAGTTGATCACGGACCTGTGGCATTAGTTAAACTGGTGCCAATCACTGTATGGATTATCTTATTTTCCTGCTTCTTACTTCCTCAAGTCAATTAGTGGCAGATTCCAACTAAACCAATGTAAGCCATTCTTAACCTGGAGTGAACAAAGCTGCTCGGGACATTTATACTGCTCATTTGAATCAGTGCAAGCTCTTGTGCCTGTGTATGATCTCCGCTTCATACATACATAGAGGTGAAGAGGCAACAACAGCAACCCCTACACGATCCTACAGGAAATTCCTGACAGTAAGAGCTGGTCTGACCAGCCCCAGTCGAGAAAGTTCTGTGACACCGTAAAAATCATTCAGTCTGACTGTGTTTACATTTTACATAACCTTTAGAAAGCAAGAATGCCTGGGTAGCTGTCAGAAATCCTAGTAGCAGCTGTAGCCAATAAAAAATAAACAAATAAAAATAAAAATCTCAGGCTGGCTAGTATTAGGTCTTTCCATCCAAGAATGAGTTAAGCACACTCTGAGAGCTCCCAGCCTAGACTGCCTGGGGTCTGCCATTTCCTGAGAGAACTGTAAGTCACCTAGGCAGACAGCTTGCTTTACAGAAGTCTCTATTCCCAAGATCTCAATAAATGTCCAAGGGGGATAATTGCTTTCCATTGTTTTCCATAATATTCTGCATAACTGATTTAGCATTGCCCAATCTCTGGTCCTAGCTCTAAACTGGAATCTCGGAACCTAAAGCTTTCTAATCAGCAGAGACTTTGGCTGCACTGACCATGGTTGAACTTTGCATACCCCTGAGCAGGCGTTTCAGGAAATCTCCCAGGAAGCCAGGGACACCCTCATCCTCATCCTTGTTTCTTTTTTTTTCCATTGCTGCCTCCAATCCTTAGGCGTCTATTGATCCTGAAGCTCTCAGAAATACTGAGTATCTACACAGGAATACAGTTGGTATGAAACACTAATATATTAAAAATCAGCATGTATTATCCACACCTCATCTTTCAGTGCACGTTTCCATTTGCACGTTGGAAACAGTGCCAAAAGATGTAGGCCACAGACCTACAGTTCCCTGGACGAGCACAAGAGCAGTTACATAGACCAATAAAGTAACACCCTCTTTTCCTACCACCCTTATTCATATAGTTCTGACCTGCTGTCAGAAGTAAGAGCACTGAAGGCCCCTAACTAATGGTTAACCATCTCCTGTGTACATGGGGCTTGACTGAAATGCTTAGGACCAGCTCTTTGGTTGGCTCCACTCTTATCTTACTTGAAGCTGATAAAGGGGATGCATCTACCCTTACTGCAGCCTCTCGCAAATCCCTGGGCAGAAGCAATCACTTTCTGGTAGATTGTGTCAACAACAAACAGCAGCACTTTTCCGCAGTGTCACACCAATCTCACCTCTATAGGGCTGCCAGGCAACAGCAGCATCTGAGCAATTTACATTGTCCCCATTACTACATATGCCGTGCTGGTAAGGCCGTAGGGAGAAGGAAGGAAGAAACAAGGTATCACAGTGAGAAATGTTTACCAACTGCTTTACAGTTCCCCGGGTTGTTAGCTCTTGCAGTTACAGGGATGACCTCTGATCTTAAACAAATGGCACAGGCTCTGAAAATTGATCAATATTTCTTCACCAACATCCCCATTTTGAAAGTTACCTCTAGTATAGGGCTGGAAATCTGATACCGAGAAAAGCCCTCCAGGAGAACTATATTGACACTGCATTTAGTAAAAAAAACAGTAAGTGTGATGTTCCTTTATTTACTTATCTCTGTTTATTTTTTCTGCTTTCGATCTATGGGAAGGGGGAAACCACAAACTAGATGCTAAATGACAGTGTTTCAGCATCTTAATATTGCAACTTAAAGTGATACTACAAGTTAGACCAAACTGAAAATGAAGGGTTTGTTCCTAATAAACTAACAAAAAACAGCGAATAACTGTAACTACAACTGTTTTTTTTAAACTCAAAATACTAACCCCCTTATACAACTAGAGAACTCAAATTAAAGAAAGAGTTGTTTGGATTGTAAGTATTTTCCACAAGTAAACATTTTCATATGTTGATAAAACAAACATACATGTTTAGTGAATATGTGTAAAAATGACATCTCTTTCATTTTGTGCTAAACATCTTACAGTCCTGATTCAGCACAGCATCTGTTGTCACAATAGTGACTTGAACACATGTGATAGGTTTTAAGCAAGTACCTACACCTTAACACATATTTAGTTTAGAAGTTCTTGTGAATCACAGCAGGTAGAGGCAGACAACATAAGAGAGTAATCTGTCTGTTCAAAATTGTTGCTATTTAAGATAAGAAAATCACAATCCCTTCCTGAATTAACATGTAATTTTTATCATAACATTTTTTCTATTTATTATCTCACCTACAAGTGTTAACATATAAGTTCTTCTAGTGCTGATTTAGCTGAATTACACACAAATGTACATCACAGACTCAATTCCAAAAGATACGGTACTTCGGTACAAGTCTGGAACAAGAATAGTTTCCTCTAAATGAGTTTAAATTAGTAACAAACATAAAACACACCATGAAACAAGTTACCACGAAGTTAAAGGAGTTAGGCTACATCTACAAGAAAATGGTTGAGCTTAGATCAATTGGAGTCAACAGTTGTACCAGCACTGGAAATGCCTTATCCACTAAGACGGATGTAGCCCAGCAGAGCACTCCCTGCAAACGTTCCCTGCAGAAACAGCCCTTTCATATCTCCAGCCATGCACTCCTATCCTCTTGTTGGAGATCAGTGTCCCAACAGGAGACATGAAAGTGTCCTCAGAACATTCTCCATCTGCTTCAGTGCCAAGCAGGTTGACTTAATTTGGACAGCTCTCTTTGTAAATTAAGTCAGTCTTTGTACCAAATTGGATGAGGGGTGTTCACAGCTTCTAAACCATTAGTTTAGATGGGGCAAAGCTGACAAGTGTCAGCCACAGGGAGTTACAAACAACAAGAGATGACAACGTCTGTAGCCAGCACACCCATTTCTTCAGTGAAGGTCTGACCCATATGTCTGATGTGACCACGTATCTAGCCAAGGTGAAATTTGTACTATCTTGATTTGCGCGCCCATAGTGAAAGCATCCCTCTTCCACATGTCCTCCCAAAACAAAACAAAGCTGTATTGCTGCAGTTTCCTGTTACAACTTAGGTAAAGGCCACGTGCGCTCTGGGGTACAAGTAGAGTCATTTGAAAAAAGGTTGCCCAGAGCTGCTTTTTTACCACTGTCCAGCTGCAGATCTTTTTGCTGATGCTGGTGAGCTATAGTAAAGTTGTGTGAGTGGTCCTAGCCCATTACAGTGTACCTGGTAAGTTAAATCTAGGTATCTGCTGATATTGCATGGGCTCAGGAATACTCACTAATGTGTCTAATTTTATTAATAGTACAAAAGTTTCAGAAGGTATTTCAAGAGTTTATTAACAGCTTTTTTGAGACAACAAATCTCTGTCAAGAACCTTGTACTGCTTTCTGTAGTACTTTTGGTAGAAATCTCTAATGCAGGCTCTAAGGATTATCTGTGCTGCAAAGTGGTACAATTTCATAAAGTAGAGCTCCCTGTGGAAAACCCTGGTAGAGACAAGTCATGTAGGTAGAGTTGAGGCTTTTTAACCTTCATTATATACCTGCTGCAGTTTATTACATACCTATTGCAGTTCTGCAGAAAAATTTTTTCTTCCCATGCATTATGTGGTAGTACAAGGTTTTTATGTTAAGAAATAAACTGCAGTTGAGATCTTCCTGGCTTGGGCTTTTTTATGGTCATGGGCTCTTAAGTCTTCCCCCCAGCAGTAGGTGCCCCCACTTTGCTCCACCCTTCACCGGTGCATGTAAATCGGGGGCAGGCCAGGGAGTCCCAGCGCGGAGAGATGGTCCTTGCCTGCCAGGACCCCAGTGAGGGCTCAGCAAGCGGTACAACTGGGAACTATGTCTCTTCGACGTTGTTATAAGCTGGACAGAAAGAGAAAAGTTTCATCCATCTTCCTTTCTCCTTCCCTTGTTGCCGTGTATGGTGTGAGGACTGCTGCATGCAACAGCCTTCACTGAGGGGTTTTGGACCTCTTCCTTCTGCTCAAGGTTTCCTGGAGGGTCTCACGGGTATTTCAGGCTGCAGGAAAATGTACTGGGAAAATCATGTTAGGTAAGGCTGCCTGAGCTGCCAGGGACCTTCTCTAGCCAAGGATGCTTTTCCTTTTAGCAGTGCTTTTTTTGGTTGATAATCAGGCCAGGAAGCTGAAAGGAAAAAATGTACCTGGAACTGCGGGTGAAGTGAAGGCTAATGTTCTCCTCTTGCCTTTGCTGCTTTTGTAACTACTGGCAACAACCTAGTTGTGGTAAAGAAATCTACAGAAAGAGACATTTTTGACTGGTTGTCAACCAGCAAATATGTGGAATCCGTAGCTTTCTGAAAGCAAGCTAATCTGTATGTCCCTGTTCTCCACCCGCCGCCCCTCCTTCCCCCCCATTTTTCAAGCTTAATTTGAGATTTTTGATGCGTTAATTGGCATTACTGCTGGTATCAAATATTTATAGTGTATATTAACAATGGTTGATAAAGCTTTGAAAAAGCTCCTCTAGCCCCCCATCTTCGTTTTGGTGTTTGTGTCTTATTAGCACAAATTTATTTCAGTTCTTTGTTTTTTATAGAATTCTTTTCACTGTGACTCTGGTCTGGCAGGCTGTTCATTTAGGAAAAGGTAAGGAAAATTTCGTTTTTCTCCCCGCGTTTCTCTTGTACGTTTACAGTATGCATTGCTTCATTACAAGCTACCCTTTTCTTCCATATTTGCACTCCTTGTCAAGGCCGTGAAAAAGAAGAACGTGAAGATGATGTGAGTGAAGATGAGAAAAGTCTCAATGTCACAGCACAAAAGCAGCAGCCCAAGAACGAGGGGATTATTATAAATGGTCTCAGTGACATGAATCAGAGTTACGAAAGCAGAAAGCAACAGAATGCCAGGGCATTGGTGCCTTTCACTGGGATTACAGAGAGTAGGTAACATTATTTATTTAAACAATGCCATAAAACTGCTTTTTAAAATATTATATCACAGTAATGCTTTGACTGTTTTCCTGGAAGATTCCAGCTGGTTGGTTTTCTGTGGCTGCTCATTTAAATTATTCCCGTGGTCACTTAGGAAATGGTGATAAAAATTTAAGGTAGAACCGGGGAATCTCTTACCTGCAAAAAGTGGTAACGGAAAACAGGGAAGGATACTAGGAATTAAGAAGGGATTGGTCCCTTGGATTTGCAAAAGTGTTTGTAAAATTTTGTAAAATTCTATTCCTTTTTTAAAATTAACCATATTTCATGAAAAAAAAACTATTTCATTTAAAAAAAAAAAAGTTTGAGCTGTCTGAAAGCAACAGTACTAACAGAAAAAAAAACAAACTTATTTTTCCTCCCACATAAATAAAGTTTTAGATTGTACTCAATCCGAGGAGTCTGATAACGGGGAGGGGAACGTTCCCTCACGCCTCTCAAATTTAAGAAACTCTTCCCAGTTACAAAGCCTCCTTTCTTCAAAAATAAGCACCACCTCCCGGTAACAATGCCCCGTTTCTTAGTGTGACTGAAACCTGCCTCCGTCAGAGTGAAATATTTCACTTGAATATATGCTGCTGCTGCTGCTGTGCTGCTGCTACGGGATTTGCCAGGCGTTGCTTCTTGACCGTCCTATAATCCCTAGTAGTTTGCTTCTAATCCTTAACTAAACAAACTGGGCTTAACTGAACAAACATTCCTAACAGGCAGATAATTTTATTGTCTGTAAAGACAATAATAAAACTAGATATCCTTAAGATCCTTTGGCAACTGGAGAGACCTGAGAGATCAAGTGAGGAAAAGGGGAGTTTCGGAGCCCCCGGGATGCTTGGTAACCGCTGTAATATTGTGTTGCAGGTAAAAAACTGAACAGACACTGCTGCCAAAACGGAGGGACCTGTATCCTAGGGGCTTTCTGTGCCTGCCTAAAGCATTTCACTGGCAGATACTGTGAACACGATGAGCGGCAAAGGTAAAAACCAAACCAAAACCAGAGAGAGTGAGCAAGTGCTTTGCATGGTTATTTTCTGTGGTGGGATCAGGGACGTACCAAATGTCTCCCTTGTCCTTGACAGCAACTGCGGCAGCATTGCCCACGGCGCCTGGGTGCTGAAGGGCTGTTGGTTGTGTCGGTGCGGCTATGGTACTCTGAACTGTCTCTCAGAAATAATGCACGATAACTGTGGTAAGGAATGGTGTCAAATCAACCATTTTTATCTTGTGGGTAACAGAATTGCCTTCTGCGAAGGTGGGGTACTCAGAGGATGCTATATGTGCTCTATTTAGACTCCAGTAGTGGCCTGCTTTGCTTCAGAGAATGCATTAGTGAGACAGTAAATAATATTGCTGTTGCCTGTATACTACATCACATAAAATACTTTGAGGTCTTTATAATCCTGTGCAGTAGGGAACTTGCCCCATTTTAATTGAAAATTACAGGGATTAAATGTTTCTCTGTTCTGCAAAACCTGCATATGTCTATGACTTCCCACTTAACCAGGACAATTTGAACAACTAAATTACACCCAAGCATGCAAAAATCTGTCTTATACGATGAAAGAGAAAAAACAGTAATGTAAACTGGTGTGGTAGAAGTAGAAACCAGTATTACACTAGAGAAACAAGTACTGAAAACTTGTATGTTCTTGCTTGAGTTACTTAACACATAAATGGCAGAAAAATGCTCTGAACCTTATTTTAAGACCTATATCTTAATCTTCAAAATATTCTTGTACAGAGTTCCAAGACTGAGCACACTCCACAATAATTGTGTAGCCACAGTCCTGTGGTCCTGATCACTGTAAAGCAGTAGCACCCAGTCTCCTCAAAGGCACTATATTACTTTAAGTCAAATCTTTATACATCAACCTGTGAAAATCCCTGTATAAACGTTTGAGTATTTTTGAAAACAGTGTATCAGCTAGCATAAAAACTTGAATGATTGCTTTACAGGTACTTATTTTCCGTGAGAACTGGCTACTCAGGTCCAGACTATTTTCAACACTCTGACATTAATAATAAGAGTTTAATATTATTTTATCTACAGTGGTGAAGTTTAGTGCAAAATATTCTTGCCCTTCTCCCTCCATAATGTCTCAATCCCATCCTCTGCTGTAATATACTTTCTTTCAGTTAGCAGGGTAAGAAAACAACAGACCTAAATAGCTTCAAGATTCATTTGCACCCCAAGGAACTACCAGCCTCTTCTTTCCTAACCAGTTTCCCATCTGAGTAGCAGTGCATTGAAGCTGTGACTCCTGAGTTAAACCACCAACTCAGAAGTAAATACAAATTTCAAAACTTGAGCCTCTTAGGTCCCCGGATATGCCCTACTGTGTGATAAGCCCACAAGTCCGAAGAAATGAAATGCAAAAGAAAGATGACATTTCTATCTTTGCAACCACAGACAAAAAAAAAAAAAACCAAACCAAAACAAAAAAAAACCAAACAAACCCCACCAAAACCAAAAACCCTACAGCAAAACCACTTTTGCCTTGAAGTCTTCTATATTGACTAATTATGTGTGGCACCCAACTTGCTCGTTAAACTCTTCAGAATAGTTAAATGCTCAAATTCCTTTGGGTGTTCACCTTTGAATCAGCCCTATTGTTTCCCATTAAAGGAGCAAAAGACCTAACAGGCCTTGCGATGCTCAGTAAAAGCAGTCTACTCTTACTACTCTTGAGCTCAGCTTAACAAAGGCAATAAAGGTGGCAGCGGAGAGTCCTCTGAGCAGGGACTCAGCGGCTTTCACATGCATGAGGGTATGGTTTTCTGCTTGTGCTAATAAATGAAGCCCCTTCTTGTTAAAGGAAGGGTTAAAAGGCTACATGCAGACTTGAGCGCATTCCTCTTGTGAAGATCTTGCTCTTGCTTTTGCTTGGTATTTACTTTTGATTATTCTGAGATTAATGCCTGCAAGAGCTGATAAGTGCTATCAGTTGCTCCTCAAACGATCATTGATGGGACATCTATTCACATCTCTCCCCTGAGAATAGCCTCTTTGATTGGCTTTAACAGCTGATACCTTTAACTTAAGTACCTGTGAGGACTTTCAAAGTATGTTGAAAATCCTTGTGTTTTAAAATTTACATATTTTACTCATTAACCATTTTATTTTCTTGGTATTTTTTTTAGAACTGAAATCAGAAAAGGAGGAAATTACCAGACTATATTCTAATGGGCTGAGATTACAGCAGACAGTGTGTGCAGTCACTTGCCTGCTCACCATCCTCCTGGAGCTCTGCTGCTGGCAGTTGTGAAACTGGTCAAAGGGAAACATCTTAGGGTTGATGTAACCCTCACTATGAGTCATACAATTTTTTCTTCTGTGAGCTACAGCAGACACTTCTACCTACATGTTGGAGGCAGATTAAGATGTATTAGTAAATGCTGAAATGCTTGGATTATTATAAATTCAGATTATATGAATGTGAAGTATTTATTATTATATTATTATTTTATTACTTCTATCAATGTCTGATTCTAACAATTCTTTAGTTCTAAAATACTGTTCTTCCAGTGGAAGTGAAAAAAAACACCTATGTTTTATGCCTTAAGCATTGTAAATTATAGTCATTTCCTTTGTACACAGTACAACTATTTTAACAAATAAAGCTGATTTCATTTCTGAAGAGCTTCTACATTTGGCTTTATTTAAACTTGAATATTCTTATCCACCATTTGTCATTGTATTGTATCATGTAACAAAACAGTATGAAAAGGATAAGGTAGAATGAACAATCTGAAATTTTAAGAGATAAGGAGGATTTTAAGGGTAGTTACATTTCAAACCCTAATATACAGAAGAACTCTAAAAGTTATACAGTCTTTCAGTTTTTATTATTTATTATAGCTAAACTGTACGTATGTATAACCTTAGGCAGGAAGCATATGCTTCTTAAGAACACATAGCTGATACTTATTTGTCTTTTGGGGGTTTATTTTATTTCACATCCCAGAAGTATGAACCCTTTTCTTCTTAAAAGGACAGCAAAGAGCAACCTCTTTAAACTTTTTCTATAGGAATCTTGTCTTGATTTATATACCATTTAAATATGAGTATTTCTAAGCTGTAAAATAAAAAATGTTTGGAATGTGTAACTGCATTTGTGATGCAAGTTTATAAAACACCCAAAATGTGTTTGTTTAAAAAGAAAATTGCAAAAAGAAGCATAAAATTGTACCTTCATTCTTTGAATGTGGAGCTACCACACAGAAACAATCAGATTTATAATTTTGTTGGCTTAAAAGACATCATTGATGTATAAAATCCTTAACAACTTTTAAAAGTTCAATATATTTAATTCTTAAAATTTCGTCATTAATTTCTTTAGTGCCACAAACCAAGACACAATCCAGTTATTAAACAGAGAAGGGTGCATCACCAACAAATGACATAATATTGTGGCTGCCTTTGAATCTATGACTATTCAGTAACAGACTTTTATAGGGAGTCATTGTGTAAAAACATATTCATGTTAAATACTGAAAAGGATTCAGACTGCTCCTTTCCACACCCTAGACTTGAAGTAGAAAGAGTCAGGTTTCTCACTCTTCACGTAAGATACACTAGACCAGAAACAGTCCTTTTCTTATTATTTCTCACAAACTTGTCCGTACCCATATGCCTGTGTTTCCACAGACTTTGAAAAGGAGGTACCAACTTAGGAGAATTAAATATCAAAGAGAACAGCTGGAGGAAAACAGTCATGCCTTTATTTATCAGATGTTGAAATTGCAGGAATGCCATTGTGAAAACGTCTTTGCTTGCCATAAAGCATACCTGGGAAGTCTGTAGGCAATACACCTTGTAATGTGCCTCAAATAGTCTTTACTTTTTGAAGGAAAGCAGCAAGATATGTGGAAAGTACGTAGTACAGTAAAAATATATCTGAAGTAATACTTATTTTTTAAACCTGCAGAAAACATACAGAGCCATAAAAGATTGCAATTAACAAAAGGAAAGAGTGGTCTAATACAGGTTTTACAACAGAACAGCTATTTCTGTTGCGATAACATCCACAGCAGATTTAATCAGGAAAAGCTGATCTGGAATAACTCCTTATGTAGATGAGCCTATGTGCCTGCAAGAGTCACCCTGATGGAGCTATAGATTATTGCGTCAGAATGACTTGAAGAATTAGAGCAATTGAAAAGTCTAGCAAAGCAACATTTTCCTGCTGTACCAAAACATCAGTCCAAGGCATCTAATTAGAAGCAGCAAGGTACAGTTTCTACAGTTTCAAAACATTGCATGGGGAACTTAGCTGGGTAAGTGATTCTAATTAATGTCAATGTAAATCATTACTCATTCTGAATGCTAGGATGTAAAAATTTTCTCCTGTGTACCTGGAATAAGCGATAGAAGGGTTTTGGTTTTTTGTTTTTAAGATAATTGTTCCTTTTCTCTCTCTATCTTAAGCCATTTTGTTCTGTTACTGGAAAATCTGAAAATGATTGCTTCAGGACTGTTTCACATCTACCATGCTATAGCAAAACATATCCTCAGTAATGGTTAGTTGTGGAAGCTGTTTGTCTGGCCTTTGTGTCAGGGCTCTGGAAGTTGCCATGAGTAGGCAGAACGGAGCACAGAGTCTGTTTTCTCTGCATACCTCTGAAGCAGAGGCAGCTACAGGAGTTGAGGTTGAGGAGAAACAGGTATCTCCTTAAGTTAAAGAAAAAAAGAAGAGGAAAAAAAAGAAAAAGCATTCAGAAGCTGTCCCATGCATAGTCTTGCTCGCATATAAAAATATAACTAAGAAGGAAGAAAACAGAAAGTACTGAGGAACAAAGGAAAGCACACAGTCACAATCTTTGCTTAGGTTAAAACTGTCTCCGCTTTTATCTGTCTCCAGCTGTTTGTGAGAACAGATAAAAGAAAGCATTATTTTCCTCCCCGGCTACCACGTCGGCCTGGCCAACCTTCTGGTTGCAATTACAGGCACTTTGGTAAGGTTTGTTTATAGCAAACAGCGACGCTTACTCTCCAGCCTCATGCTAACTCTTTATGGGCCACTCTGTCAAACATGGCACGTCCCAGCAAAACAGACATCTGTTGCCACAGGTTCATGCATGTGCCTTCTCTATATGCAGCCATGTTTGGGCAGGGGGAAGACTGTCAAAGAGAAATATCTATCAAATGCTTCACAGGCCCCAGAGCCGTTAGACCTTTCGCTCCTCACAGTTGACTCCAAAACTAAAACAAATGGTGCAGCCCGTGACTGGCCTCTGCGGCTTCACCCCTGCAATTGCTCCAGCCCCCACCACTCCTCGGGGCATGCCGCTGATAAGGGCCCCAGACTGAGGGAGCAGCGTGGCGATGGGGGCTGCCTCCTCTGTGGCCAAGAGCCTCCAGAGCTGGAGCTCCGCGGCACAGGTCCGCAGGGGGATGTTGCCATCTGCCCTAGCACGCTGCCCTGCCCGTTCAAAACAAGTGATTCATTGTGCATAAGGGCTATCTAGTGCACTAAGGTTTCCTCATACAAACCTAAAAAACTAAATTGCAGGCACCAGATGCTGAGAAAGTGTCACTCATTCGGCTCCTTGAGTATCTGATGGTTATCTCTCAAGGTGACTTTACTCCTAGCGAGGAGAGATGAGTTTCTGTTGTCCCTGAGAAGTGTTAATGGTGCCCATAGGTGCCAATCGCCTTCCCTCACCTAAAACTGTGAAAAAGGCCTTTTTTTTCCAGCCAGCCAAAACAGAATCAGAAGTAATTTCCCACACTTGTTTATCCAAAGTGTTTTTTTTAATTGACATATTTAAGATTGCTAAGATCTACCCACAAACATTTCGTTATTCATCTTTTGTTGACTCTAACAGTGTGTCAGGAGGCTATGTGTCTGGAAACTGGTGGGGAACACCCACCAGTTTCATGTGCCTGAGTAAGTATATAGCAGCTTTATATTTTGGCTTCTGTTTATTGGAAGGGTGATACAGTACAGCAGGCTGGCTCATGTACTGAGCAGCCCTGTGAATTGCAAGTTACAGGCGTACATCTTGTGGAGGTCTATCTAGTCGCCCTGCAATCGCTACCTGCAATTCACTGCCTGTCTCACCTTTTTACAGCATAGTCATGTATGAGCATGGGAGACTTAATGACAACCGAGCAGCTGTATACTTGCACTCTGCAAAATTACCCAAGCGTCATGAGAACTCCTCATGATTGCAAAGCACATTCTTGGTCAGAGAAGACATTAAAACATGTAATTCCCTCCACATTTGGCTGATTGACCTTGCCCTTGGCTGATGCTGCTGTGAGGGTGACTTCGTGTTAAGGGCATGAAGCTGCCGTATGCCACTGGAATAAAACCAGATGCATTATGCATGTTGGGCTTAGCATTTGTCTTCAAGGTACATGCTGGCACAGCAATAGTTTTCATTAGCAGCTGTCTTCATCTGCTGCATCCCAACCACATCTTTACAAAACTACAATTTATAAACCAGCCTGTGAGGCTTCCGTTCAGATATTATTTGTATGATAATGTCTGGATGAAATGCTGGGAATGGACCACCAGGACAGAAGCAAAAGCAAACAGCCAGAAAGGCATCGGCTTTCCAATGTCTCTAACTAGTCCCACTAGTTAGAAAAGACACATTGTCCGGATTGAGCCTCCTGGCAGTTGGCCCCTAGGACTCAGAAGATCTCTTTTTCTGCCAGCCAAGATACTTTTCTGAGCTTCACACGTTGTCTGGGGCATACCTGGTCACCTTTCACTGAGCACAGGGACTTGTAAGCAGAAACAGACATACAACCTACGAGGCCCCAAGTCATAAGACAGGGTCTGGCAGGACTATGGGAGACATTTTCAACCCATCCATACAGATGGATGTCTGTCATCAGATAGCACAACAGTGAACATTGACTTCATTTATAGGCATGGCACATAATATCCTGCATCTCTTACCAGCAGCATGGGTTTTGCCCCTTCTCTTCAATATGATGTTTGTGTCTGCCCATTAATCAGAAAGCTGTATGTGTTTTGTCCTACTCATAAAGCATTTCAAAAGGTTTTCATTAAGAGGAAATCTCACATATAGACCAATGAAACAGACAGTTCTGTCTCCTGTACTGACAGAAACTGTCTAGTCAAATTCTAGAAAGTTTTGTGGGGAAAGCTGTGCTTCCTGTTTTCGTATCACCGAGATTACATCGTGCCAAAAAATATGGAACAGAGTACCATGAAAAATTTAACTAAAGATGAAGAAGTGGTACAATGCTCAAAAGACAATCTTTGCAAGAGCATCTTTAAACAGAACAAGCAGAGAGTCAGGATCAAAAAGAATAGGTGTCAAAGATCCTTCCCACCTGACTTTGTACGTGAACTCTTCTGAAGACTGTTTCTTGGACCAAAAAGTTTTAAAAAAGAAGGAAGATTAACAGACTTGTCAAGTCCCATGCTTTACACGTCAGCCCTTTCAGTCACAACATTATGTTCCCTCATCTCAAACTTGTATAATGCAGCACCAGTAACGACGCTGCTTCTTGTACAAGGAGGAAATCCCAGCTGGAAAACAAAGCATCAGTAAACATTGTCTTTAGCTTTGAAGGTAGATTATGCATGTTGGTAACACAGCTCTGCTGTGTGGACATGTGAGTTGCAACTCAGTGGAAGAAAAGACTTGTGCAGAAATGCTGTGCAGTACATCTCCAGCAGTGCAATAACATGCAACAAAAGCCAACTCAGTGCATTCCTGTGCTGTGTTCTCCTTTTATCTGAGCACATCCTCTTAGCCTGTCGTGAGTGATGCTAACCAAAAACAACTGCAAAAGTTCAACAGTAAGACACCAGTGCTAAAATATACGTAGGCCAATCTCCAGTCCAACAGCTCCAACAGGGAATCATCCATGCACGTAAAACTAAGTAGTAAATGCAAATTCCAGGTGCAAAGTATATGCCCAACGCTGCAACAAGTATTTTGAGGTGATAACAAGACCACAAAGACATGTGCCTACTGTCCCCTTTGTACTGGTATCAGGCACAGCCATGCTGTCAGCCAGGTACACTCACTCATCCTACCAAAATTTTCTTTTCTGATTTTATTGGCCTAGTTTCCAGCTAGACCATCTTTACTGACACAGGGATGTGGCAGAGATATGCAGCAAAGGTGAAGGGGAGCTTGTCACAGTTAGACAAGCCAAAATTCATTACATAATCACTGCTTTAATGCTAATAGCTTAGTTAGTTAGAAAGATTGTAGGTCCTATTTTCAAAAGAAGACATCAACCTGGAATGCAGAGACAATGGAAGGAACTAAATGTCAATGGGCAGAAAATCTGCCCATGAATGTATAAGCAGTACAACATCCCATGGGGACAAGAGAAAAATATAATTACGTATTTGGCAGTAGTGACAGCATTAATGGAATGTTACATGCCATTTTGTCATCTTCATTTTGTAAAGGATATTGAAATTTGTAGAAGTTCTGGGAAAAAAAGATGTAGGCATCATTTAAGATATGAAAATATATACTACAATGAAAAGTGCAGCAAGCTCAGCCCATTATGAAGGCAAGACTAACCAGTAACTTGATCCCCCACAGGATCACATGGGAAGATACTCAGTCCCATTATTTTGTTGAACTGACAGAGTCATTTTCACTGTTTAACACGGAGGTGCCCCAATGCAATCAGTGTACCTTTCACCAGGAGACAAAGATGCCATTCATTACGAGTGTTAAAAATCTAGATTCATCCAGTATCTGCAGAGATGCTGTTTATCAAAAGTCTGTTAAGCCAATGAACTGGCGCTGTTGCATGCATCTTGGTGTGTGCACGTGCTTGCCCAGTGAATGAAGGCAATTTTGGAGCTAGCTTTGATGGCGCAATCACTGAAGGTGCTACAAGTGAAGAAAGAGAAAGCCCAAAGAAATGAAGCAAAGAAGATGAGACATTATTAGCAATCTGTGCACTGATTCATTGCAAACAATAATGTTAAAAGCCATGAACATGAATTGCAAACAACATCATTGTGTTAAAACATGGATATATTATTAGTCGAGTGCCTACAAGCCCTAGCCAAGATTGAGATTTTGCTGTGCTAGGCACTATACAAGTGCATAGGAAGAATGAACTGCCCTCAGCAACTGACAAAAACTGATGGATTATTTTCTGACAGTTAATAAAGCATCTGTCACACAGAGTCTGGCTCCATCCTCCAAGGCCATACCCTTAGTGTGCGCACACTCCTGCTTCAGTCATGTTTTTATCAGCCCTGTTGGTTTTGCTGTTTATTTTCCATCTTCTCTGTACTGCTCTGAGATCACAACACCAGCACAGGCACCACTCACCAGGAGATGGCATCATTAGAAGTTACTAACACTGACTCAACTTTGCAGTCAGATACAAGTGTGAGACTGAATATAGCACTAATGAATGACTTCCTGAACCTCACACTACTGATAAAACCTAACATACCCAAAGCAAATCACAGCAAGTATTTGAATGCAAGATGTCAGGTTTTTAAATGTAATTTTCAAAAGATGAAGCTGCTATTATCTGCTACTTTGGCTATAAACCATGTATCTCCCTGTGTGTACTAAGCCTGATCATACTGTCAACACTTAGCAAAGGCTGTTCTTACCTTTACTGTAGAATCAATGAAAGACAATTTTTCCTAGCCAATTAAGAGAAAGAAGGTCTTGGGCTGGTAAAAGGAGCATACAATTATATAAAGGTTATCACAGAACTAAAGTTATGGGCAATAATACATTATTTTTTCAAGTGGTTTTCATATCACCATTCCACTCGTGTTAAATCAAACTTGCAGCAAGCGAATAAGTGTGATCCGACCTACTGCAGGGATGAGGACTGATTCTTGTATCACTGTATGAAGACTTACAGAAAGTGAAATAATTGCCTTTAATCTTACTGTTCTATCAAAGAGACCAAGGAACACACTTGCTGGGTTAAGTGTGTCAGAAAGACAAATTATATTAGCCTTGTGTGCATGGATTCTGAGGTGCTGAATACTAATATTAAAGGAGTTTTATCAGATAGCCAGATGAAAAGAAGTAACAGGGACTTGTTACTTTTCAAGAGTATATGCTTTGCCTGGCTGCTGGCAATTAAAGTTTGACAGCATGCCAAGATACACGTATAAAATAGGCTGGAAAATATTTGTTTTCAAAAATCACTATTTCGTATAAATATTCAGATCTTGGAACATTTTATAGAGTGGAGATAGAGAATAGACTATTGTATTTTGATAATATCATTTGGGGACACCATAAATAAGTATATGATGATAGGTTAATTAAAGCACTTCACAGAACTCAGCCCTATAGATTGATGCTAAAGAGGAAAATGTGTCAGTGCGTGAAATAACATTCCCAAGAGATAAATTAGTTATCCGCTGCATTTATTGTTTTTTCTTAACGCTCTCATGCACTGACCTTGATATTCTGCATATGTGATTATCTTAGCTACAATAAAAATATTTCTTTAATAATTCAAAATATATTGAAACAGCTACTGTGGTATAGGCTGCCTGGTCTCCTTTACTGTATCATTCTGCTCCTGAATACTGATGAGAACTGCTGCTAGGCAAACTAACGCGTTGCTCTAACCTTAGAAAAAGCCATGGGTAAACAGCTCTGCCTGTGATAACATTCTCAGGAATTAAGAGTAAAGAGAGACGTGTACTTTAGTTATGGCAGTGTACCCCAAATCACAGAAACATTAAGGTCAGGAAAAGTTTTATGGTGCTCTGGGCAGTGAACTGCCTTCTTTTAATGAGTTGAGGAAAAGCTTATGCTGGATGCCCATTTTCCAATTTCATACAAAATCCTTACAGGTACAGCTAGGCTAACACTACACCTGTGCCACCATTAAACAAAAGGCAGTAAAAAACCACAGGTATGTATCTCTTCTGCCAAGAGTCTTCTGTGTACTGGTATAATACTGTCTCACTACTTATTAGTTCCCTGCCAAAATCTATCTGCAAACTCATACAGATTCTGCAAGTGCTACCCCTTCATTTCCAAACAGCATAGTCAGCTCATCCTCACTTTCAAAATATAAAAGTGTTTTCTGCCCAAAACTTTTCTAGCTGGCACATGCAGCAGACAAGCACTCATGGATCTGTGGAGGATCATCTCCCACAGAGCCGACCCTCTATTACAACTTCAGTTTAAACTCAAAAGATTTGAGAAATGATTTCTACCCTTTCTGTAAAGAAAAGGCACCAAGAAGAGCCAAGGGAGCTGAGTTTCAGGAACAGCCTGAAGGTAAGGTAGGCAAAGGTCAGCTCTGATAACCAGTTGATCAAACAAGAAATTTGAGTAACTTTTCTCTTAAGGACAGGTCTTAGGAGCAATCTAGGAAAGAAGAAATGCAGGAGCAGTAACATACTTCAAAGCCTGGTAAATGCTACTCCCCGTCCTTAATCTCACCAACAGAAACATAACATAACAGTAAGGATTTTTCAGCTATGGCTGATTATTGCGACAGATGATTTTATAGATAGTGGGTAGGATTTCATTTTGGTTGAAGGGTCTATGCTTCTCCCTAGACTGTCTTACAGCACATTTCTTTGGTCCCTTTTTTATTCTCCACCAGCACTTGTGATTCAGGCAGGAATAAAAACACAGAATCTATGACTAGTAATGTTTTTTAACCATTTTTGCAGTTACCTGGTTAGAAAATAAGCCTAAATTTCTCCAGCATAACTGGTTGCACACCGACCACAAGCCTGGAAATCCATTCCAGAAGATGGGTCTGGAAAGGGGAGGCCAGTTTCCTTACAGTACCTGATGAACTAACTCCTGGAGCGTCCCTTCTTGTTCATTAGTGAGGTTCAAGAATGCTGAGATATGTACAAAACACATGGGAATATATCATGGGGACAGATGTGAAGTCAAAGGGTATAGGGCATGTGAGACTTGAAGGAGTCATTAACATGAGTGTTAGATTTGCACATTTCATATAACCTTACATGTTTTCCCTTGGTCTATGCAGTCACCTAGTGCAACTAGTTAGAGGAACAGCTCAAGGACCCAGCCCCATACAGCTGTTAGTAGATAACTTCAGCACCAGCTAATGACGAAACCACGGCAGAAAAGGAGGAAGTGGTCACATAAGAGCAGTCACTTTCCAGGAACATGATAGGAGCTCACCAGTGTGAAGGGAAGGTACCTCCAATCAAATTCACCAAAAATGCTCGATGTCCTTGAAAATAAATGGTCAGCTCCCTTAAAGTCTTCAAAAAAACAATTTAGAAGTAGTGTCAGGACCACTAGAAGACACCTGCGAAGGATGAACATCAAGATCTATTTTTGTGATGAGGATCACATATGTCTCTCAGCTGCCTACACAAGATTGTGAATATGAAGTCAAATGGGCGAGTTACAAGGGATTCAAGCTGCATTCTCAGCCTTCTTGCCAGGATCAGAGAAGCCATTGGTACTGATTTCATGGGGCTTACATTATATTGAAGGAGGTTACTATTTCAGGCCTATTTCTTTTATAGGGCCATTGCTTTACATAGTTACCTTAACACTGGCACGTAAGAGGGAGTTTTTGCACTCTCTGCATCAACAGTCTTCTTTGACCATGTGGCTTTTCATTTTCAGAGGTGCTAAGCACTTGTGACTCATCTAAGTGTGTTCTGGCTGCCGACCCCAAGGCCCCAAGAATATCTACATGACTTGTGGCACAGTTTGATAAAAGATCACCAGCTTTGTTGCCCTTCTCTGGACATGCTCCAGCACCTCAACGTCCTTCTTGTAGTGAGGGGCCCAAAACTGAACATAGGATTCGAGGTGCGGCCTCACCAGTGCCGAGTACAGGGGCACGATCACTTCCCTGATCCTGCTGGCCACACTATTTCTGATACAAGCCAGGATGCCATTGGCACACTGCTGGCTATGTTCAGCTGGCTGTCAACCAGCACCCCCAGGTCCTTTTCCTCTGGGCAGCTTTCCAGCCACTCTTCCCCAAGCCTGTAGCGTTGCCTGGAGTTGTTGTGACCCAAGTGCAGGACCCGGCACTTGGCCTTGTTGAACCTCATACAGTTGGCCTCGACCCATCGATCCAGCCTGTCCAGGTCCCTCTGCAGAGCCTTCCTACCCTCCAGCAGATCAACACTCCCGCCCAACTTGGTGTCGTCTGCAAACTTACTGAGGGAGCACTCGATCCCCTCATCCAGATCATTGGTGAAGATATTGAACAAGACTGAGCCCTGGGGAACACTGCTCGTGACCGGCCGCCAGCTGGATTTAACTCCGTTCACCACAACTCTCTGGGCCCAGCCGGCCAGCCAGTTTTTTACCCAGTGAAGAGTGCACCTGTCTAGGCCGTGAGCCATCAGTTTCTCTAGGAGAATGCCGTGGGAGACAGTGTCAAAGGCTTTACTGAAGTCCACATAGACCACATCACAGTCTTTCCCTCATCCACTCAGTAGGTCACCTGGACATAGAAAGAGATCAGGTTGGTCAAGCAGGACCTACCTTCCATGAACCCGTGCTGGCTGGGCCTGATCCCCTGGTTGTCCCGCACATGCCTTGTGAGCACCCTCAAGACGAACCGCTCCATGATCTTCCCTGGCACCGAGGTCAGGCTGACCGGCCTGTAGCTCCCCGGATCCTCCTTCTGGCCCTTCTTGTAGACGGGCGTCACATTGGCAAGCCTCCAGTCGTCCGGGACCTCCCCTGTTAACCAGGACTGCTGCTAAATGATGGAGAGTGGCTTGGCAAGCTCCTCCGCCAGCTCCCTCAGTACCCTCGGGTGGATCCCATCTGGCCCCATAGACTTGTGAACGTTCAGGTGGTGTAGCAGGTCGTTAATTGCTTCCTCTTGGATTATGGGGGGTTCATCCTGCTCACCGTCCCTGTCTTCCAGCTCAGACCATTAAAGACTGAGGCAAAGAAGGTGTTAAGTACCTCAGCCTTCTCCTTGTCCTCGGTGGCAATGTACCCCCTGCATCCAATAAAGGATGGAGATTCTCCTTGGCTCTCCTTTTGTCATTAATATATTTGTAAAAACATTTTTTATTGTCTCTTATGACAGTGGCCAGACTGAGTTCTAGCTGGGCTTTTGCCTTTCTAATTTCCTCTCTGTACGACCTAATGAGATCCCTCTTGAGTTGCCTGCCCCTTCTTGAGTTGCCTGCCCCTTCTTCCACAAGTGATAAACTCTCCTTTTTTTCCTGAGTCCCAGCCAGAGCTCCCCGTTCAGCTAGGCGGGTCGTCTTCCCCGCCCGTTCTTCTTACGGCACATGGGGACAGCCCGCTCCTGCGCCTTTAAGACTTCCTTCTTGAAGAATATCCAGCCTTCCTGAACCCCTTTGCCCTTCAGGACTGTCTCCCAAGGGACTCTCTCAATCAGTGTCCTGAGCAGGCCAAAATCTGCCCTCCGGAAGTCCATGGTAGCGGTTTTGCTGGCCCCCCTCCTTACTTCACCAAGTATTGAGAATTCTATCATTTCATGGTCGCTAAGCTCAAGACAGCCTCCAACCACCACACCTCCCACTAGTCCTTCTCTGCTGGTCAAGCAAGGCACCTCCCCTGGTAGGCTTCACTTACCAGCTGCATCAGGAAGTTATCTTCCACACACTCCAGGAACCTCCTAGACTGTTTCCTCTCTGCCGTGTTGTATTTCCAGCAGATGTCTGGAAAGTTAAAGTCCCCCACGAGAACAAGGGCTAGTGATTGTGAGACTTCTGCCAACCACTTATAGAATGCTTCATCTGCCTCTTCATCCTGGTTGGGTGGTCTATAACAGAATCCCAGCAGGATATCTGCCTTGTTAGCCTTCCCCCTCATCCTTATGCATAAGCACTCAACTTATCATCACAATCGTTGAGCTCTAGACAATCGAAACACTCTCTAACATATAGGGCTACACCACCACTTCTCCTTTCTCGCCTGTCCCTTCTGAAGAGCTTATCACCATCCATTGCAGCACTCCAATCATGAAACTCATCCCACCATGTTTCTGTGATGGCGACTAAGTCATAGCTATCCCGCTGCACAATGGTCCATGTCTTTCCTCTACTGAAGGCTCCAGAGCTGGATGCAGTATTCCAGGTGGGCTCTCACCAGGGCAGAGTAGAGGGGCAGAATCACCTCCCTCGACCAGTTGGCCACTCTACTTTTCATGCAGCCGAGGATACGGTTGGCTTTCTGGGCTGCAAGTGCACATTGCCAGCTCATGTCCAGTTTTTCACCCACCAGTACCCCCAAGTTCTTCTTGGCAGGGCTGCTCTCAATCCCTTCATCCCACAGCCTGTATTGATACTGGGGGTTGCCCCAACGCAGGTGCAGGACCTTGCACTTGGCCTTGTTGAACCTCATGAGGTTCACACGGGCGCACTTCTAGATCTTTTCCAGGTCCCTCTGGACAGCATCCCATCCCTAAGGCATGTCAACCATACCACTCAGCTTGGTGTCATGTGCAAATTTGCTGAGGGTGCACTCAATCATTGATGTCATTGATGAAGGTATTAAACAGTATCGGTCCCAACATGGTCCCCTGAGGGACACCACTTGTCACTGATCTCCATCCGGACATTGAGCCCTTGACCACTACCTTCTGGTTGCGACCATCCAGCCAATTCCTTATCCACCGAACAGTCCATCCATCAAATCCATAACTCTCCAATTTAGAGAGAAGGATGTTGTGGGGGACTGTGTCAAAGGCCTTACAGAAGTCCAGGTAGATGATATCTGTAGCTCCTCCCTTGTCCACTGATGTAGTCACTCCACCACAGAAGGACACTAGGTTGGTCAGGCAAGACTTGCCCTTGGTGAAGCCGTGCTGGCTGTCTCGAATCACCTCCCTGTCCTCCATGTGCTTAGCATAGCTTCTATGAGGGTCTGTTCCATGATCTCCCCATAGGTGAGGCTGACAGGTCAGTAGTTCTACAGTCCTCCTTTCTATCTTTGTAAAAATGGGTGTGATATTTCCCTTTTTCCAGTCACCAGGGACTTCACCTGACTGTCATGACTTTTCAAATATCATGGAGAGTGACTTAGCAGCTACACCAGCCAATTCCCTCAGGACTCTAGGATGCATCTCATCAGGTCCCATAGACTTATGTATGTTCAGGTTTCTCAGGTGGTAATGAACCTGATCTTCTCTTACAGTGGGAGGGACTTTGCTCACCAGTCCCTGCCTTGAGATCCATCCAGTTGACAGGTGTGGGAAGAGAGGTTACCGGTGAAGACTGAGGCAAAGAATTTGTTGAGTACCTCCGCCTTCTCCTTGTCCATTGTTACCAGTTTGCCAGGCATGTTCATCAGGGATGGGATCTATCCAGATTTATAGCTAGAGTAATAAACAGCAAACTGGTCTCTTCTGTCAAAGGTATTTTTGGCAGACCTCCTGGCAGCTTTCCCCTTTGTCTGAACTATGTACTTCATCCATCAAGACTTAATCTCCACTATGCAGACAGCAAGATCCTCAGCTGTAGGGTAACATCACAAGAGGGAAACAAATGCAGGCCAGGAGCAGGACATTTAGTGACCACCACCCACGTCTCACCACTAACACTTCTGTGTACATGATGAACAGGAAGGGAGACAAGATGATAATCGAAGGAGCAGAGCTCAAACGAGTACAGGGATGTGCTTTGAGAACACCCTTACACACTGACACAGTTGTGAAGGATTTTCTGAGCCTATTCAATCTTGTATTCAATTTCCTGTAAAGAGAGATTTTAAATGCCTGCTCAAATAACATTATTTTCTGGATAATTCAACTCCAGAGCAACTTTAGCATAGGTCAAACTTATACTGAAGAACTTTTGCCTTCAAGTTAAAGACATTGGATAATACATTTTGTGAAGGTTCTCTTGGTACTTGCTAGGGATATAATAGTTTCTTACATGAATTTGATTGCTATATTTGACACATGAAACATTTTAAAATTTCATCAGCAATCCTTTTGTACACAACAGGCAAGGAAAGAATTTCTTCTGCTCCTGTTCAGAAAAATGTTCTTATGCAACATACCATTTCCCTTTTGTATTCCATTTGAAGTCACTGTGGTGCTCTTTCAACAATTATGGACAAAGGTTTCAACTTCTGGTACATAATATTAGGCATTTAAATCCATACTTAGGAAGTGGTCTAAGAGGTCTAATTGGCCATAGCACTCACACTTAAAACTATTTATCATCTATACTTATTTGCATTAGCTATATGCACTAATGCAAAGGAAAAGAAACAGAAAAACATTTCTATTTGCTTTCACCCCTCCTTCAAGTTTGGCTGTTTCACAGCTGACAGCTCTGTGTCTCCAAACTATTCACATAGCAGGTTTTGCAACTGAATGAGCAGAGCTTTTGCAGTGCTCTCTATGCTGATGTCTGCTACTATGTAATGGCCAGAGCCAGCCTTGCCATCTTGTAAATACATTATCTTAATCTGCCATGACTTAAATTTTACTTAACACATACCTGGTACCTTTGTAATCTTGCTAGCAATCTTTGCTCACAGAGGATTGTTTTAGTCAGAGACTTTTATAATGGCAGCTTCTAAGAGCTAATGGTCAGTTTGGGTCTCAGTGTTTACAAGAAACCTGTTGGTGACAACGTTTCACATTACTTTTCATTACTGGATTGAGTGCAAGAGTTAAAATCAGATTTTGTCCCAGGAAGCACACAGAGGCAGAATGGGCCTCAGATCGCACATCCATGTTTTTGTAAGTCTCAGGCCAGCAGAAGGAAGTCTGGGCTGTCTTTTTAATGCTAACTGATACAGTCTTAACAGGAGCCAAGAAGCAGCAAAACACAGTCTGCTTCTCAATTCAGTTAATTGGCTGTAGTAAAGCACTGTAGGGCAGCACAGAGGTGCCCTGAGATGTAATGCAGCCACATCCTTTCCCTCTGATACACTGGTAGAAGGAAAGTGAGTACACTTAAGTACGTCTATTCTCGGTACTAAGTCGAGTTTTAGTTGAGTTAAAACTGGGGTTCAGCTGGGGTACAGCAGGGGTACAGCTACACCATCCCTGAGGCATTTACACAGGGACTCCAACCACAGATTTATTCATGACCATGAATTTTACTTTTAAAAGCAAATAGGGATGTATAGGAACCTTAATCATCCTTCTTCCTACCTTACCTTCTTCCCAAGTAAAATTGTCCAAACTCATCCAAAGATGATCTTGGGGAAGACTTGAGCTTCCATAAAGAAAACAGTGAAGTAGTATTTGCCTCTGTCACAGGTACAGATGGGTCAGACACTTAAGTTCTGGTAAATATTAAAAGAAGATAAAAAGCCATGCAATTAATAAGCTACCTTAACTTTCTACTTCCCTATCACCAAAGTATCTGACATCATCCCATGGAAATTAATTTGGTACCAATAGCAAAGTCTCTGTGGACCCTCATTAATTTTCTAGCATCAAGTTTGAAGTCTCCAACAGCTCCAGTTCATCCCATTTAACTTTATCTAACTGAAACACCTAAAATTTGGTTATATAGGAAGTATAATGCTACAAAAAGACACAGAAGACTGTGTTACCCCACTGAGATACTGTTCTCTCTCCATGGTTTGTATGGGGGTAGAACAGCCCCAACCCCAGCTCAAACAGCATGTGCACTGGAGCACGATCTGCATTGGCTGATTTTAACAGAGGATCAAAAGCCTCCTTCCTGCACTCATTAAATTGATGCCTGAGGGTGTCTAGAGCAATTCAGTTCCTAACTCCAGTGCCATAGTAAGGTGGAAAAACATCCAGGTCAAATTTGCAGGCAAATTCAACACATCATCATAGAAGCCTTTCTGGACAGGTCCCTGTAGAAGTTCATTTGATGTGGACTTTATGGTTGTTTCAAATACATGGAAATGTTGAGAGAGAACAGGTGACACCAGCAGCCTTCTCCTTCCTTTGTAGCAGAATTCCCCCCTGCAGTGCAAGGAGCCAGGCTAATTACAATTCCATGGGAAAGCATCTGTGTATCTAGCAGCTCCAGCGGGTAAATTTCAGCCTGATGCAACTTAAACCACTTGAAAACTTTACAGTCCTGGAAAAATAGAATCACAAAAAAAGCTGCAGGCAGGCAACTAACAAGAGAATTACCAAAAGGTACTAGTGGATCTTACATGTCTAATTTTTCTGGTCTATGTCACAAAAGCAATATCACAATTGCAATAAACACTAAAAAACCTCTATAAATGTTTCAGGTGTCTTGTAATTGATGACAACAAGAAGTTTCATTCAGCTAATAAAACATGTCAGCTCTCCAATCTGCTGTTTTACTGACCTTGAGATTGTCCTATATGAGGTATTATAAAGAAAACAATTGTGTGTCATAGGCATGGATGATGTGATGTATGCACCATTCAGAACACACTCAGAGGAAAAATCCAGTCTAGATAAGAGGTATTCTTGTGTGTAAAGTGGAATTCCAGTTCCTTCTTAATCCTGATTTTTTGCTGTTATTTAAACAAGTTCCTGTGGCTTTCTTACAGCCCAAAAGAGGAAAAATGGCTCTGAAAACCTCAGTGAAATTAATTGACCCATTCAGTTGTTCAGTCATGACAATTTTTCCCATATACTTTAATCCAATACTCAGTGTCATATCCAGCAAGCAGGGTCAGAAATTCTAAGCAGACTTGTTTTCTCCAGATGCACTTTCAGAGGTGCCAACACAGTATAGCAGGGTTCAAATCAATGAACGTGCAGCAGGGGAACAGGGAAACACTGGTCCTCCGCACAGACACACGGCATCGGCTGCAGGACAGTCCATCGAGGAACCTCCCGCCCACTGCCTCGCTCGGGAGTAGTAGACCCACTAAAGGACCCAGTCTGATGGTTTTCAAAGGCAGACTTTAAAAGCCTCACACTGTAAATATTTACAGAAGCATCAAAACCAGTTAACAACCAACACTCATGGGAAGATAGACACCTAAACTGATCACGCTCTTACCTACTGTCTGAGTCATCTGCTTCATTCCGGAATTTGTGAAGCTTGGAGAGAGCTGCTAAAACTGCTGTGACCTGTGCTGCTCCTGTTCTAGTGAGGACAAGGTCCAGTAGTGACAGAAATCCCTTCTTACAACTTTCTGACTGCCAATGCATCAATCAAGAATGAGAAGGATGTGAATACCAGATGCACGATGAATACAGAAGAAAACCATCCCAAGAACATGGTACAATATCTGCTTTAAAAACTTACCTCTCTGGTTTTTATTTTCTCTAGCAACAAAGAGAAAAGAGGCATGAGATGTTTACTTAATTAGCAAGTTCTTGTAGATTTTGTATAATGTTTTCTCCTTTCACCTCCTCTTTAACATCAGGTCTAAGAACACACACAAAGTGAAGGGGCCAGACTGAAAAAATATGGGCAAAACATACTAGGATTACTTGTGTAAGAGTAAGAGCTGATGGCTACTTTTACTTCCAACTCTCCCACACAAGAGCAGCAACACACAGTCAGAAGACCGAGGCAGAATTTGATCACTGCAGATAAGTAACACCTCAGGCCCTCCAAAGGTTTGCACTTTGTCAGTCATTTTACAGATTCTTCTGTGGTCCTTGCTAATGACATTAAGCAGGTGTTTACAAGAACTTTTGCAAACTAGAGATGAGTGCTATCATAGAAGCAGGTTATGGTAAGCAGCTCTGAGATTTGCTTATGAAGTAAACAAAGGCTGAAGTGCACAAACAGCCTAAATAATTTTCACTACATAAAAGCTTACTTGACAGCTGCCCTGCATTTGAAGGTGAACTATGACTTTCCAGTTACCTGTCACCTGACTGTTTCTTCAGATACGGGTAGCCCAGCAGAATACTAGTTCTGTCCAGGATTTCTGGATGCTGGGTATCCATTTATCTTGCATAAGAGGCTACTATGAATGCATAGATTAATTGTTCATTGTAAATACAGTCAGTGTGTATCATGCAAGTTGTATCTAATCTACTGCAGATGATCAGAGTGTGTGCAACGTCTATCACATTTTGGCCGTGCTTTCCACAGGGCATCTAATCTGCACAAATGCAGAAATGTCAAAGCATCTAGAGCGTATCAGACCAGAAATACATGTTCTGGTCTGATGAAGCCTGGACACTGAAGTCCCCTCCTGAAATTAGATGTTTGCAAATGTTTAGGGAAGGTATTGCCTACATTATAACATTAAAAAACAAAGCTCTTATTTATTGTAAATTTAGCTAGATGAGTTACGGGAGAAGAGGAAGGTACTCAAGCTCTGAGTCAAATGGCAAGGAAGCAGTTATGCTGCTCTACAGCACCATGGTTGTTAGCACCACTGCTATATAAAGCCTGGGCACCAACCTGTCTTTATAATACTGTATTATTTTAATATTCACCCTCTAGATTGTATTTGCTTGTGATTTCCAAAGCCAGCCAGAGTTTGCTCCGGTTTTCCAAAAATAGAGCAACCAGCTTTACCTATGATTTTTTTTTTCAATGCCATGCATGTATCTAGGATCAAAAGCTCTGAGATCACATTACTTTTGTTATTATCATATGTGTAGAGGGAAGAGTTGATTTTTGTGGTTTCATATCATATGAGGTGGGACAACACATTGAAGAAAGTTAGTATCTTAATGTTTTTAAGGAGTTAAACAAACTAGCCAGTATTTGGAAAGAGTTGAAATTTTCCTTTACAGAGAAAGGCGGCAGCTGCTAGATTTTGCTCAGGGTTTTCTGCTGTAAAGCTGACTGCAAAAAAAAAAAAAGTAAATATGAACTACAGAAAACATCCATCTAATGGCTGCTGCTTTTGCTACTTGGGGTCTGAAAAATTACAACAAAGGAAGGTTAAAATAATCAGCAGTGGTATAAATACTACTTAAGCCAGCAGTCACATATGGTATATTAGCAATGCAGATGGATTTAATAAAAACTGAGATCAGCGCATACATCTGTCATCAACCAAACCTACAAAATATTTTCCTCAGAAAATGAAATGTAATGACATAAGTGCTCATCTGTAATAGAGTTATAACAACTCCAAATGGTAAAACTAGTGCTGGTTTAATGCATTTTGTCAGCTAATGTTAACCAAACAGACAATTCCTATGGCGATTGCCTTGAAGAGAACAGATTGTGTGATAGGTCATAATCAAGCACACATCCTTAGATTAACAGTTCCAAAGTACTGCATACTTCTGTAAGTCACCCTGTAATGCAAAACCAAGTGTGATTTGTCACACCATTTCAGCCTCCATTACAGCTAAGCTAGTAGTGAGGAATTTTTCAAGCTTCACAGGAGGAATATTAAAATGGATAATACTAGTACACATTTTAAAGAAAATTCTCAACACTTGCCAAGTCATGCTCTCTGAAGTATCTGCTAGTGTGGGAGGGATGCATGCTCTCAAGGGGGCCTGTGTTTCATGGTCATCTCAGGCAGGGGGCTGCAAAGTTCATTAAATGATCTTATCTCGCTGTTGGTTCTGTTCAAAATAGCCTTGATATGAAGAAGGATTTATGTTACCCCCACTTCAAATAAAAAGTACCGAGGGATGCATTTCATTACTGCCCTGTGACACTGGAGAAGCTAGGGCTGCAGTGGTAATATTCCTCATTTGTTTGTGTCACACAGAGGATTTATTTGCAGGAAGAGTTCAGCTCCAAAGGTAAGCAAGTATTTGTTTTTTGTAGCAAGTTTTTCATAAAAATGTCAACAAGAAATGCGTTTGTTCTCTAACTTTAATTCTCACAAAAGTATATTCTAGGAAAGATGAGAGTGCGAGGAAAATGCCAGGGAGGAGTGCCCAGTTTAGCAGCATTCTAAGGAAGCTGAGTAGCATTGATACAGAAAAAATATTTACGGGCAATTTCCATGCCACAACCCTGGATAAAACACCAGGAGATGCGGCTGTACATTCTCAGCTGATGGGGTAAATGGTAGCCAAGGTTACACACACACTCCTCTCGCAAAGGTTTTTTAACAGCAATCTGCTGCCGAGAGGCATTTTAGTTTAATTGTGAACACATGAATCAGGATCAGTTTCTCTTGCATGTTTTGTCAGAACTGGATGATCTAACAAAGAACATGAGCCCTGGGCAGGATTTACCTTCTTTGATCTTAGACCATCGAGTCCTCCTGATCTCAAAAATCAAACAACAAAACAAAACATATTCAAGATCCTTGACTAATAAATATAAATTTACGCTATACATTTATCTTATGAACTCAGCCGTTCACAGGATCAGGCTTCAAATGTATCTGGCAGTGGGGAAAATCTAGTGATCAGAAACAATATTTGATCATGCATGCAAACAACAGCTGCTTTAAATATGCCTTAGATGTTGAAAATTAAAAGCCAATAAGAGTTGGACAAATCTATGGAAAGCTCAGGAAAGGCATTTGGACATTCTGTATTGCACGATGCTTATGAATGCCTGTTTGCTTGATGCTCGCCTCTGTGCGATTACCACCACAGCCCTGTTTGCATGGTGGCAGGGTGTGTGGGAACACAGGCGGCCACCACGGAGAGCCAGCAGCAGCAAGGGGGAGAAGCTGGGGAGCAGAGAGGCCCTGAAAAGATTCTGCAGGAAAAGTTTGGTGAGATCAGCATGAGCAGTCGGGGAGAAATGCAGCTCCAGCAAGAAGTGGAGAGAGATTTTCCAGGAGGAACAACAGAGCTGGGGAAATCAGCTGGAAAGATGTTTGAAAGCAGAGGTGTGAGTCAGCCAGGTTAGGCTGGAGGGCTGGCATGCAAGGTGAAGAGGGCAGGAGGACAAGCTCAACGGACACAAAGGTGGAGAAGGGAAAAGTGAAGGGACCTCTTCTGGAAGCCCTTGGCTGTAAGCTGAAGGAGAAGAATCAGTGAGAACTGTAGAGTGGAAGAGAGCAAGTAGCTAAATAAATAAATAGGCACAGGAGCAGAACTAGCATAGTAACAATTGAATGGATGACCTCGAGGGAAGTGAAACTGCTGATTGCTCAAGTGTTTTGCTCAAAAAGGTTTTAAGAATTTTAACCCTAAGCAGGACGACTGCTGAGCCCTCTGGTACAGAAAAGCAAGCTCCCTCCAGTTCAATAATTCAATCGTTCAGGTGAGGCATCCAGGGAAGAGTGAAAGTAAATAAAGAGGACCAAGGCCCAACAGATGAGAAGGACAGAAGAAAACACATTGTGTGGTGTTCAAAGATGTTGATACTGCCACTGTAGCAATATGAGATGCAAAAACCACATAGCTGTCACGAGCCTTGCCTTAATATGTTTCTTTGTCATAAAGGTATCATATGAGAAAAGGTCCAAACATTGTAACAGGTCAAAGCATTTCAAGAACACCTATTCTCCAGATCAGAAAAATAGATTCAGACCCATCAGCTTTTCACAGAAAAACATTAACGAACTGTGGGAATTAGGAACAAGGAGAATGGTTGAGCAGAGACTGCTGCATAGTGCCTGAGTGCAAACATTTTAACTTGCATGTTTAAATTCCTTAACTTGCATGTTAGAATTGGTTTGCTAGATGCACACCTGTAACTCACACACACAGTGTCCTACTAGTATTTCTCAGTCACACATCAGTATGGTTGTCATTTTCATACACAGAGAATTCCCACTGCATGGAAAAGTCCAATTAATTTCATTGGAGTTTATACCCAGAGAATGACCTTCTGACTGAGCACACATCCCGGTAAGAGCATGTACTTCAAATTCTGCCAAACTAGGAAATATCGCTGGCGGAATAAATAACCTGTCTAGAATTCCCTTATTTCATTGCAAACTCTAGCCTATACTATTTACAGAAGAAAAGCAAAGACTGATAGTCTGTAATGCCAAAGTGCTCATGAAAAGAGTATACATGCAAAGCCAAGCATCCTTGCTCATGAGATACACTAATGAATTTTTGAAAGAGACTAACACAGTGTTAGGGACCTGCGTGCACCAGAAGACCATACCAGCCTTCCCCCACGCCCAGGCTGGTGCTCCAAGTCAGCTCCAAGAGGTGCAGCTCTGTAAGTGGGCACCAGCGAGGCAGTCAGAAAGAGCTGTGAGAAACCTCTTCCCATGTCGCTCACGAGCGGCACCGAGGCTCAGGCTGTTCATGAGATAGATAGACTGCAACTATGTGACCTGCCACACAAACAGAAAGGTACAGGGAATTAAACTGAAGTGCTTTCTTCTGCCCCTGAAGAGTTTTACCCAGAGTCTGAAGACCTAAGTTAAACTTGAAACTGGTATGATTCCCCAGGCAGGATCTCAAAGCAAACTTCAATCAACCCATTGAGATGGGAATTATCGCCAGCTGCAGAAGCAGAAGATAAATCATGTATCCAAGCTCCAAGGAAAATGAGGGAAATCATGGCTGCTGATTACTAGTCCCATTTTCTAAAATTAAAGCAGATTTCTTATTGTTTTAAAGTCAAACACCAGCATTAGGACAGATAGTCTACTCTGCTATACAGCATGGAATTTCTTATTAATCCAATGCATTTACATAATAAGCAGAGTCACCAAACAAGGTACCTGAAAAGGCAGATGAATAAAATATTGTATTATTTCTAGGCAGATGCATAACACCCTGAAAACTCTGACCAATTGTACTATGCAAGAAGCACAAGGGAAAAAATTAGCTTTTCTGACTCATGTAGATGCTCTGTAAATTTTAAAAACCATTTAAAATAACAATTTATGTTCTACTATAGGAAAAAAAACCACATTTTTCTTTACAAACCATTTTCTAGCTAAGAAACTTGTGACTTCCAATTCTCTCTATGAAATGGTGTGTTTCTTGTGGTGGTAATGGTTTCTCATAGAACCAGTGAGTTCCAGCCCCAAACTATTGATTTTTTTACTTACAAAAAAGTCAAGATGTCACATCGAATTGATCTTACACTCCTCTTTTGTTCAACCAACATAATTTTTGAGTTCCAGATAACAGTGTTAGTATCACAGCTTCCCCTCCTTTCTAAGATCTCCTTTAGCAAATTGAGTCTAAATAATATCAACCTGCTCTAAAATTATTAAATCTAAAAATAAACAATCATCTTCATCTTGTGTAGGATAAAGCCTTCCTAGAGTTTATCCAGCTATTCCTTTCATTTGAAAGCAACTATATTTGTTCACCAGCTTGCAACTAGGGCCCTGTCAAAGATGATTACCAGAAAAAGGCTCTTGTTATTGTCCTCTTGAAGGATTGTCACTAGAGGCTTAAATAAAACTTCATTTAGTCCTAGCTGTTGCAGGGTAGTTTAAGTCAGACTTAACTGAAAGATCTATAAAAGCGCTATTACAACTGCCTATATGCTTTAACAGTATATTTCTGCCCACCTGTTGTATCACACATAGAGATTATTTGTTCAGGCTGCTTTGGAGGCTGTTTCTATGAAGTCTTTTCTATTCTTCTCTTTCCCTATTAAACAAGGTCCCTTTTGCTAACTGCTTTGAATGAAGTTCCAAGGCATGAAAATAAACTGTACCCAGGTGATAACTGCAGGGGCAAAGCCACAATACAGGCTTAAGTCCTGTTACTCTTCTCTGAAAAAGCTGAAGTAGGACGAGAAAATAAAGAGTTTTCGTCACTGAGAAGATTTTAGCACAGAAACTTTATCTTAGGGCAAGTGAAATACTGGTAGGCTAGGTTTGATATCCCTGATTACCCACACAATCCTGAAGGTTTATAGCAACAGTTTTGAAATGGATGGCAGGACAGAGATTAATTCAAACACCTATGCACATGATGCATAAAGGCAAAGGAAACCAGGTGGGTTATTTTAGCACTTATTGTGCAGTTCCTACGATCACCACGTGAATGGGCTCAAATATAGGGTTTGAAATAAAAGGTAATTTAGGGTAGGATGATTCTACAGTGCAGGGAAGAAAATGCTGGCGCATTGACACACTGGTGTTTGAGGAGGGCAACGAAGCTGGTGAAGGGCCTGGAGCACAAGCCTTACGAGGAGCGGCTGAGGGAACTGGGGTTGTTTAGCCTGGAGAAGAGGAGGCTGAGGGGAGACCTCATCGTGCTCTACAACTACCTGAAAGGAGGTTGTAGCGAGGTGGGTGTTGGTCTCTTCTGCCAAGTAACTAGCGATAGGACAAGAGGAAATGGCCTCAAGTTGCACCAAGGGAGGTTTAGATTGAACATTAGGAGAAATTTCTTTACTGAAAGAGTGGTCAGGCCTTGGAACAGGCTGCCCAGGGAAGTGGTGGAGTCACCATCCCTGGAGGTATTTAAAAGACGTTTAGATGAGGCCCTTAGGAACATGGTGTAGAGGGCATGGTGGTGTTGGGTTGACGGTTGGACACGATGATCTTAGAGGTCTTTTCCAACCTGTATGATTCTATGATTCTATGATTCTATGATTATCAAGGATGTACGGGGATCAGTAAAATAATGATGCAGAAATTCTACGTTCAGTTGCTTTGAATTATATTTGAGTGTTCTCCAGTATTAGGGGGAAAGAAAATAAAGGGGAAGATTAAGGGCTGAGTGAGAGAAAAATCAACGCCAACGTATCCATACGTTAACACAAAGTAAAAGGTTAGGAAAGAACAACAGGCTTGGGCAATGCTCTTAGTGTGCCTGAGCAAGCACATACAAAGAAAATTTCACAGATAATAGACACAGAAAAGCACTAATTCCAGCCCCCTCCCCCCAAAAAACCCACCCAAACCTGTAATGTATAGTACTATACACACTTCGTAGCAACAGTGTTCTAACACTCTTCTAAATATTATCAGCACCAGATGTAAGGTGAATAACAATGCAAACTAATTCTGAACTTCTCTTTTACTGGGTTTAAAACTTTTTCTTTGGGATATTTTGCTGTGGGGAGGGGTATTGGAGAGACACATCTATAAAATATATTCAAGCCAGCACCAAGAATATATGCAATCAAACCAGGAGGCAGAACATTTAAAACCAGTAAAGGATACGTGTATTCTGAAAGCATAGACTTGGGCTCAGTTATACCTCGTGGTAGTGAGTTCCACAACTTTGCCTTATTCATTTGCCACATGTATATAGAAAAGACACATCCACACTATATTAAACAGGAGTTCATAATCATTTGGAAGGATGAAGTTGTTATCTTTGGGATCACTTCTGATTAAAGAAACCAGGAGACATTATTTCCTGGCAGTTTATTTTGGAGCCTCAGGGATATCTGGGAATTTTATTTGCTGTTCTTCAGAAGTATTGTTATTCTCAGAGATTAACTCCTGGAGTGGAAAGTCCATTAGTCTGACCCAGATGGCTATTATGGTATCTTTTTCATACATTTCTAGATTACTTCTGTTACACAAAAAGTTTAAAAGTGTAGTAACTGCTACCTGGGAAGAGAGGTTTGGTTTGGCAAGGATATATATTTGTAGAACACCTATATTTTATGAAAACACATACTCGTAATAAGAGAACTTTTGACCGGGAATGGGTTATCCCCTAGCACAGCTGGAGGTGTTCAGCTGTACTTGCAATTCACATTACAGACTGATGCCAACACTTATACATCCAGCTATAATTTGCTCAGAACCTGAAAAAATGCTCAGTAAATGTCTTCTGCAAAAGTCAGGCTCAAATACTGTGCTTCTATCATTTGGAGGCCATGAGTTGATATATGGAGGTTTTAGAGGGAACCACAGGGGAGTCACAGGGAAATCCCAACAAGAAAGGGACCTCTTCAAAAGGGCTGCTTTTGTCCTCTGCTCATAGTCTTTATAATGCGTCTCACAGTTTTTCACAAAACAGCCAAAACTCCAAATGAAATTATGTAAAGGTTTCCAGTTCCCAGTTTTGCTTTTCTTATGATGCCTGGCAGGGGAATGGCAGCAGTTTCTTCAAGCTTTTCCAAGCTAGCCTTGAGGGGCTTGTTTACTAGCTCTTTATGGCTCTGATTAAAATAAATTACAAATAATTGCCATGAATTCAAACAACGCATGAGAGAGCCCTAAATACTTGTTAAAAAAATTAAATGTTCTGGAAAATATTATAATGGCATGTTCAGGCAAAACCACACAGCAGTTTGGAAGGCAGCATGGATATACTCATTCCATATTTAATGAAGTTTTGAAAGTAATGATGTGATTTTCTGGCTGTAATGTGGGATACAGGGGCTTGACTGTTAGCCCATAAAGAGTCATCCTGAGATAGATATTCTTTTCTTAGGATAAGATTCACTCCAATATTTATTTTTAAGATGACATTAAATGAAGGGGGAAGTACAGAATGGACACAGATATATAAATATATTCAATGAATTTGCTCTGTTTTGAAAATTGCAGAAGAGGGAGAAATGTTTAATAAGCAAGGTGGTTTTTGCAAGTCAGCATCTTATAAAATTATGTACATGCTTTTATACATATAATTTTCTCCATTCCCAAATAAAGCTAGTAAGTGTTATAATGATTAACAGCAAATCATCAGAACTCTTTTTCTTTATTGTTTTAATCTTAATCTACAATGGTCACTTTATCATTTTATAGACATGAAAACAGTGCGGAAAAATCCTATTAGATCTGGCAATGTTTATATTTCCTTTCCATTTATGAGTATAGTGAAAGATATCTTAATCATTAAGCTAGAGAATACAACAGAACTCTCCTGCATTTTAAGCTTAAAGGTCACAGGCAGATGGAGGTGAGATATTTGAGGTGAACAAGTAAGAATTCAAATCACTGCAGACAGCATATCCTCAGGTGTCAGAGCTAGGAATGAAAAGCTTAAATAGTGAGTCATGCCCATTGTTATACTGACCCTACAAAAAAAAGGCTGTGTGACCCTAACGCTGTGAAAATCCAAAAGAGCAAGAGTGTGTTTTAGCCATGAAAACAGATGAGGAACCAATAACTTGTCATATGGTTGTTTCAAATTTCTCCTTTAGAGAAAATGAATAGCCAATACATACGTCATGAAGTGCGGGGATGTGAAACTAGTGACCTGAGGAACTTCTGGGAAAAGACTATTGAACAACAAACTCGGTATCTGCAAATTGAAAAAGAACGTCAGCGAAGAAGTGCTCTGACAAAGTGGGTAGTTTGCATATGGAAAGGTTATTTGAGTTTGCATTATAATTCTTTTTTAAAGAAAAGCAATACCTATATTTAAGTCCTGCAATGGAAGTTGAAAGTATTTTTCTTTGATTTTTAAAAAATAATAAAACTTCCCAAATTGGCACGCTAATGCTAATGTCTAAGCTATGGCTTCACAGGATAACAGAATTATTCACTCTTGTTCTGTAAATGGGTCCAAAGTGTGGAACTTTCTGAAGTTATCAAGACAACATCTAGCTCTGCAGGCTTGTCTTGAACATCAAGGCTTATGTTCACAGCAGAACTAGCACAGATGTGTACCTGGCCCACCTTCTTTCTCTGTGGCCCTGTTTTCACAAGAATGTAGTTTGAATTAATTAAGATGCATAAGGTAAATCCATAATAAAGCAGACGGTCCAAGTGTACTAACTGACTAAGGCAACCATCAGCTATAGCCATATTTACTTCAAACAGTCATATTTACTTTAATTAGCCACAATGAGAAAGACCATGAGAGGCAACATCAGTATAGTTTTACTTCACACGAAGTCTCCATAAGTTGAAGGCACATGAAAGATGGCTATCTTGGCTTGAGATCATTCAATGAGAGAGCATTTTTTCAAAATCTCCTTCATATTCTCATTGGATTGGTGCTTGAAAAAATAAGAGCAAGGATGCCCTTACATTAATAACCCTGGATGAAGGAACACTGGAATTAGTCTCTAGCATGTTTTATCCATTTGTAACTAACCTAATTTCAAAATCTCAACTCGTCAGCTGTGAAATTCCTGTCTTTTCTATTCAAGGCAGTCTTTCTGTGGTACCTAGATATTACCAAAAAGAAAACAAAGTGCCATCTATCACCTAAAGCTGTCTGCTATGGGTCTAACAGAAGTTTCAACGTGCACAGTGTTTCCAAGCCAAATAGTGCTCATCACCCTCTATGCAGTACTTCTGTTGATGCATTTCTGAGGAGGAGGAGTACTGGGGAAATTTTGGGTGATGCTACCCAGCAGGTGGCAGCAAGCAATCTCCAGTGGAGATGACAAGTCACTCGGGCACACAGAGGCACTTGAGAGAGGGCACACTGGAGATGAAGATGAACCACAAAGCTCAGGTGAGCCTTCACCAGGATTTACGAGCTAGTCCTGAAGTGTCATCCATCAAAGCACTCTAAAGAGGCAGCACAGTTTGCATGACAACTGGGAAAAAGCACCAAAGGATAGCACTGGTGGGAAACATGAAGAGTATAAATCTGTTCCCTGTAAAAATACGGGGACAAGCTGATCCATGTTTCTGTCCTTAGGCTCAGAAATGAATGGATGGAGAGGCTGGAAAAACGGATAAAGATGTTGAGGACCCAACCTGAGGACCCATCTAGCTGAAGATCCCACACTCATTATATGTTTGGGGGAAAAAGAAAATTGTTTTGTAGGAAAGCATGATGTGTGATGTAAAAGCTTAAGTCAATTTTATTTTGTGGCTTAAATGAGCTATAATTAATTAGTTGTCATTGTTAGAAGTTTCATGTGTGAAATGTCTATTGCTGCTTTTAAGATTATGCATCCATCCCTTCATCTGATAAACGGAGATTGAAGTACTCTGAAGTCTTCAAGACTAGTAAATCATGGTTAACTGAGTTGTAGATGCCTGGAAAAAGAGTATTGTTACACAGTTAGTGCTCAGCAAAAGCATTTCCTCAATATTTTAGGTTTCTGTATAGACTGATTGTAATCTAATGAAGTTATTTTCTTTCAAAATTGTTTAATGAATAGTTGAGATTTTTTTTTTAACAGAGCAGAGCCCAACTCAGACTAAGGAAGAGGAGACAAGCACAAAAAATGCCACCACATCCCACATCACTAGTGGAGCCAAACTTGGTGGAAGTTACAGATTCTAGCTGCCATATTAAAAGTCTGTGAAGCTATTATGTATCCTGAGAAATAGGCTCTGTGAGACACCAACAAGAGTTGCTTAATTAGTTAACCCACATGAGCTAACTTGAGACACTATATCAGCAAAGACAAAACAACTTGGCGTTTTGAGGCTGCTTCTGGTATCCAACCTGGCTTGTCTAGAGCTGGACTGATATCTCTGTTTCTTGATGCATTTTCACAGCTGTCTGTCATCATGAGTGACAAGCATACTTTTTCCTCTAACACGTTTTCCCTCTAAGACCCAGTATATATTCCTTAACAACTAGTACCCTCAGAGACATGGCAGGTTTCCTCTCCCACACTGACCATTAGTCAAAAATGTTTCTAGTTTCCTTCCTAATGTTTCATCAGGAAATGTGGCATTTCCGCCAACAATATCAAAGCATTTCAATAGGCTGGTGTAATAAAATTGCTTCCTTTTTAGGGTGACTGCTTTGTCGCCATCAGAATGCTTGGGGTAATGTGCTGCAAAATGAGTTGTTTTGAGCATACAAAAAATCTCTTCCCTCAGTTGCTTAGATTCTTAGTCCCTTTTTATAAGACCATTTCACTGCTTCTCTGGTAATTCATATTGTTTCAGAGTAAAGAAGATTTGAATTGCCGGTGGGGTGGGAGGAGAACAGCGGAAGGGTTTGGAATTTTAAAATATTTGGAACATCTGTTCTTTTAAAGCAAAACAAAAAATTGAAATGTTATTTTTTCTCTCTTTATCTATCACCTTTTAAATACACCTTTGTGAGTCCCAGGGTCAAACCCAATCTATAATGGGAATTTAAACATGTAAATAATGTTTGGGAAGCCTGAGAAATCCATGAAAGCATGAAAAAAAGATGACCTTGGAACATGTACTCAGAAATAAAGACATCAGCAGGTATGTCACCAAACTTGAGAGCGGAGTTTGCCTGCCAGCTGAAAAAAGCTGCTAAACTCATGTTCTTCAGTTGAGTCTTTTTCTTAAGCAATTTTTAAAGTAACATCTACTGGGAATATACAGGATAACAGTATAACTACAATATAGCTGTGTTTAATAAACAATCACCAGGTAGACACACAACTTAATAGTGGGTTTTAGTAAAAATTAGATTTCTTTGAAAATGCCAGTTCACACACTTCAATTCCCCCATCATCTATCTATGCTTTGTGCTTACTGAAGATCTACCTGAACTCCACCATGAAACAGCATTGATTTTTATACCATTTTGGCTGAAATTAGAGCTTGAACTGAGCTAAGGGAAAAATTTTGCATCCCCTCATTCATTGTGTAAGTGACTGCACAAGGTGCAAAAAAAGGGAATCAGAGTTGGCATATTTTAAAAATGAAATAAAGCTGGAATAAGCTTTTCTTTGCATCTCACATAGTTGAGATCCTTCTTCTCCTCTTCTCATAAAGTAACTCAGAATGAGGAAAATACATGGAGAGCCAGGAAAAGATGTGCCAGGAAGTGGCTCCCATTCGAGTCCGCCATTGCACATCTCCTATGGTTATGTCACTTAAGAATGCTTTGGAATAGGTCCCTATCAAGCTAGGACACCCCAAAATCACCTCTTTCAAATGACAAAAAGGAGCTTATTTTTTACAGACTGCATCTATTCCAGCCCAAGGCCAAGAGGAGTTCTAAAAGCATATTTCCAGAATTAAGCCACTTTTCTTCCGAGGTTTGCAGTTTCACCTTTAGTGTCTAGATGAATTATTTCAGGCTCAGGTTCCACAACATTAGATTCAGGACTTTGGGCCATGTAATCTTTATTTATCTAAGTGCTAGCAACATGTTTTGATACAAACATCACCACTTTTGCAGGGATAATCTACCTAGGAGATTTGTAAATTACCACCAAAAAAAGAACACATATCCTGAGAAATAAATATAATCTGGAGTCAATCAGCAAAAATAAAGAAGTGTGATAGCATTAAAATTCAAATCTAAATGTCAAGATACAATCTCAATTAGAAGCTGGAGCAGACTCCAAGATGAAAACGGTTCTGGCAATTTGAAAACAAAAAAACCACAAATCTTTAATTTACCTTGAAGGTCATAAGAGAAATTAAAAGGAGGCAAAAAAAAAAAAAACCTGCAATTTCTGTGAGACTCAGAAATGAGCCATAATGTTATAAAAAGGAGTAGAGAAACCTGGCTGTAGGACTGGAAAAGTCATCAGCTAAAAACTGATAAAATCAGCTGGGTTTTAAAAATCATTATGGTTAGAGAGGATGCTTAAACGCCCTTCAGACTGTTTTTCACCAACATGCAGTTTCAGAGGAGTGCAGTATTCAGTTAAACAGGTTAAACTTAATAACTTAAAAGTTTATAAAATAGGTCCTTGAAGAAATATTTCATTTCTTTTGATTTTTTTCTATCAATATTTTCACAGTGCTTTTGAGTGTAACAGCAAGACATTTTGAGTGATGCCAATCTAATTTTATTAGCTTTGTAATTAAAATGTGGTAGATACTTGCTTATCTTCCTAGCTTTCATTATTTTACCATTCCTTTGCTTCATCCTGACACTGAGTAGCAAGAAAATGCATGTTGCTTTCTCATTACAAATACATGGTACAGAACTTTTTGAAAAAGCTTGTAACAGTGAGAAAAAATCAAATATAGTAAAGTTTTACCATCCTCTGAAGCAAACACTAAACAATCTGGACCCAAGTCCTTTTAAAGAGTGTTTATAGGAAGTACGTTGCATGTTAGCACAAGAGTGACAGCTACTCCATTTTAGCCGTATTAGTGATCCTTCTAGTGTATGGACGAGGGCTGACAGCTGTGAAGAATGATTCTGTCAGCAACTTAACAGACTTCTTAGCAGTTTAACCCAAACTGAGACAGCTTAAATACAGTTCTTTGCTCAGCAGTCCTTCCTGACCAATGTCTTTTCCTAATCAAGGAGTTCCTCTCTGGAGGTCTGTAATTAAGGAGCAAGTAAGCATAACTCAGCCACTGCAGCCAGGTTTTGAATTTGAACAACTGATGCAAGTCAGGCAAAAGGCAAGATGTCCTTCTAGTAAGATGGCAGAGAAAAATCAGGGAGATGGTTCAGCTATGCCCGGCTAAAGCTCCCCAGCCCTGCCACAGCAGAGTTTCTGCAGTGAAGCCTGTCCTGCAGCCCAGTGTGGGATCACCCAGCAGACTGCCTTCAGCGTGACACCCAAAGGTCTTGTGTTCCCTACTGTGCAACCACTTCATGTCCGTGCAGCTATGCCTCTTTGGGTTTCTGGCCACATTCATTGAAGAGGAGACTGATCTATTGGCCAATTCTGAGGTGCTTGAATTTGTCAGCACCGAAATTAACCCACCATACAATATCAAGTTCACCTACTATATTCTGCATTTAGTGTAGCATTAAGTACAGATGAGTTATTTTGCACTATAGAAAAGCCTACAGGCTACCTCTGAGATTTTGATCCCATGATACACAAGCGATATGAGAGATAATCTCAGCCACACAGAGCTCACCATGTAAAGAGGACAGAAACAGTGGAGGGGGAGTGGAAAGATGAGCCAGAGCCAGAGGTCAGGGAAGAGCCATGGTACCTGGGTCGGGTACAAAGTCAAGGTCCAATTGCTCCACACAGATAAAGTGAGCCATGTACACAGTAACCAGTGCTCCGGCTGGAAGTGAAATCCATAGATAGTTTCTTCTAATAAACAGGTCTGAAAAATAAAAACATCCTGAACCAATCCATGAAAGGTGCCATAGCTGTGGCAAAATACACTGCGTGTTGAGGGAATCACTACTCATGTAACTGGATTCTCACCATAAAAGTTTGAGCAAAATGAAGAGTCAGATTCCACTGGGATGCCAGATTCATTAAGAGATCTGGGAGATCATTAAGTCTGGAGAAGCGGGATAGATATCTCTGGGAGGGAAGTTAAAGAAATAAAGAACAGGTAATGTCTTAAACTGAAAGGGTTTTGAAGAAATTCAGCTGAAGGCCTAACATTAATTACAGGTTTTACTGTTTGAACTCATCCTCTCACTTTTCCATGTTATACATGGAGCCTCTCCCAGATGTCACTGCTGGTGTTAGCTCAGCCATGTGCACATTAACCACACATGATCTGCAGCAATTGCTCAGTGAAAGTCACATTAGAGATAGATCTGGACCCTAAGTCATGGTGTTGTGTGAGCCTTTCTATACTCAGATGTGACATTTCCCCATGTTAAAAGCTACAGCCACCCTCTTCTTGCATAAAGAGGACTCAGTTTGGGTCAAACTGACTTACATTCTACAAGCAGGACTGGTAAGAGAGTCCCGAAGTTTCAAGGTTGATGAGGAATGTTCCATTACAAAGTATGTCAAAATATAGATAGTTTTTTGAATGGCCTCTGAATATACAGGTCTGAATTTATCCCCCTTAGGATGAGAATCCCATTCTGAGAGTGACCCTGTGGGTCAGGGCAATCTCCAGTATCAATACAGACTGGGAGATGAATGGATTGAGAGCATCCCTGTGGAGAAGAACTTGGGGATACTGGGGGATAGAAAATTGGACATGAAGCAGCAATGTGCTCTTGCAGTCCAGAAAGCGAATCGTATCCTGGGTTCCATAAAAAGGAGCATGGCCAGCAGGTTGAGAGGGGTGATTCTCCCCTTCTACTCCACTCTCATGAGACCCCACCTGGAGTACCAGTTCTGGGGTCCCCAGTACAAAACAGACATGGACCTGTTAGAGTGGTTCAGAGGAGACCCACAAAAATGGTCAGAGGGCTGGAACACCTCTCCTAAGGAGAGAGGCCGAGAGAGTTGGGGTTATTCAGCCTGCAGAAGAGAAGGCTTCAGGGACACCTTATTGCAGCTTTCCAATATATAAAGGGGGCTTATGAGAAAGATGGAGGGAGACTTTCTACCAGGGCCTGTAGTGACAGGACAAGGGGGTAAAAGTTTTAAACTGAAAGAGAGTAGATTTAGATTGGACATGAGAAGGAAATTTTTTACAATGAGGGTGGTAAAATACAGGAACAGGTTTCCCAGAGAAGCTGTGGATGCCCCATCCCTGGAAGCGTTTAAGGTCAGGTTGGACGGGGCTTTGAGCAACCTGATCTAGCAAAAGATGTTCCTGTCCGTGGCAAGGGGGTTGGACTAGATGATCTTTAAAGGTCCCTTCCAACCCAAACCAGTCTGTAATTCTATGATTCTGTGATTTTCTGATTCTATAATTAGAGCAAGGACAGCACAGTGCCTGCAGTAAGAAATCAAAATCAAACCATAGTGCCCAAAGACATGTCCTGTCTGAGAGTCACCAGAGAAGACAGCTGTGGTACACCTAGCTCATAGCTCTTTAGGTTGATGCCGTACTTTTGCAGGGCACTTCTCTGTTGGCAACCTGCTGTCTGTAGCTGATGGTAGCCATTTGGAGAGTTAGCCCAGTACAGGGACAATTTATAAAGTGCTGTCACAGGATAGCCTACTTACCTCTCTTAACTTACTGTTCTACCAACACAATCTACTTTTTGCTAATGAGTAAATATGATATCGTCAACCTATCCTACAATCCTACTTCTACAATTCATCTTACTTTTAGGATATATATTACTAATGTGAGCACTCCTAGAGCATTCCTCACAAAGAAAAAAACCCCTCAGCTCTTCCTCATAATCTGCAACCATTTTCTTATCAGGGAGCACAGTGTGCAAGGTCTTGGTTGCAGCTGCTTTAAAAGCACTGAACCTTTCCCAGAGGCTTGTTTTTATTCCCACCTCACTCCTTGCACATATGCCTTTTTATAATCTCACCACTCTTCTGCCCCAGAGGATTCAGTGCAGTAGCCCTGGTGTCAGAGGTCACCGGCAAAGTTTACTCTGAGATTTGAGTAATTTGTATTTGTGACCTTTTGCCCCTTCTCTGCTTCTTGAAGGAGAAAGAACAAATCCACTAAGCAGTCTAATAGCAACCTGCCAGCATTCACTGTAGAAAATAGAGCTGATTTTGAATTGTAAAACTGGTAGAGAATTTTCAGGCACTGACTCCGACTACTTTAAAATGCACATGCTATCTCTAAAACCAGGGAGCAGTCACCAAGTGTTTAAATAGTTTTTCTTCTCCTTATCCCAGGATGAGAGTTTAATACCAAATTCTATCCCAGAACAAATTTTTACGGACAAGTAATACAGTCCTTTAAACTAGGGGATTATAACAGAAATGCTGACACAGCCTTACCCATGGACAGGAAAGAACAGTGCCGGTATAATTATTTAATACAACCGATAATCTTCACGGTGCTCTAAGTCAAAAGGAAAGTGAGAGGCTTTGCATAATGCTGAAAATCTATGAGGGCTTTCATGTTGCTCTAATCCTACACTACCTAATATTTCATTTAATGTCCAAGCAATGTGAATGAAGCTTCATGTGGCTTTTAAGATTATTGTAATTAGAAAGGTTAGAGCAGAAACCAGCTGAAAAAAAAAAATTGTTCTCTGTTTGACTTCATTTACCTAGGTTAAATGCTGTTGTCAGAATATCTAAGCAGTGTTTCATGATTTAAGTTGTGTTTTAAAGGGAAGGTATGGGAAATTATTAGGAAGTCTATTGAAAAAGTAAAGCAAACAGAAATCAGCTCATATAATCCTTGTATTGTTTGCAGGTTATTAATAGGCAATGTTACACTGAAGGCCAAATCCTGGGATAACCTTTTTACCCACAGAGACCAGCTTCAAAGCTGAGGATCATCTGTACCAAAAGCAAGAGCAGTGGGACTCTGTGGGTTGTTGAATGGTCCCATGAACGGTATCAGCTGCCACCCCAAAAGGAGCTCTGCAAATAGTTCCTCAGTAGTAACTAGAGCTACACATGCATAGATTTGCATACTGAAATGGTACCAAAAGCCCTAGGAACCCTTATTTGGCCCTCATCATATAAAACAACAGCCCAAAAGCAGTCATATTAACAAGAACCAGCGAATCAGAAATACCAAGGCTTTTTTTACAGCCCCTAGGGACCTACTGATCCATGGGAATACAAAGACCCTTTAGCCCAGCTGATGCACAGTGTAAGGAGGAGCAGCTGAGTTCAAGAGAGGAGCTCTGCAGCACAGCCCAGGCCCTCAACACACAAGAGAGCCTGCTTGCTCCATGCTCATCTCTCAGCCCCTGTGTCTTTTGTGTATTCCAAGATTCTCAAGGAGAACTTTGCTCTGATCCTTAAGGTTTCACTCCACTGAATGGAAATCTTGGAGGGCCAGGAGATGGACCTTTTCCTGAAGATTCCTCAACACAAGCTTACAGGGTGACCCATGGTCTGCAATTTAACAAATAAGTGAGCAAACGCTAGTGGCTCATAGCCCCACTCTTAGCCATGAGCTGTGCCCTCCCCTCTAGCCTCCCCACTTCCCTCCTTGTGGTTGCAGAGCTGCTGGGGAGGCCGCGCAGTGAAGCAAGTCAGAGAACCCATCCAGCTGAAATAAACAGATAACACACATATTTTTGCTTGGGTGGTTTTCAGCTACATCTGCTCCCTGATCTTATTCTCTCCTTGCTCAGGTACTTGCGTAGGAGATAGAGGGTTGCCAGCAGCATGGCTGACAGAGAGCAAAGCTGCGCAGCACACCACTCATCCTGGCTGTTTAAGACAGACCCCATCATGCCCATGTCCAAGCTATTTAACATGCTACCTCCCCAGTCTGTTTGAATGCAAAAGTGTTTCATTAATAACTGCTCTAAATGGTTAAAAAAAGAAAAAAATCCAAGCCACCAAACAGTAAAATATATCTAAAATTTAGATAGTGATTTCTATAATAGGTCTCAGAGTATTTAAAGATGAGACTTACTACCTCCTTCTTTCACTGATAGGGAAAGTAAGGCAGGGAACTATGCGTTTTAGGCACATAATTGGCCAGGGCTGGTGCTTGGTTATGATCCCAGCTCTGTGCACCTATCTGCCAGGAAACACTGCCTGTTTGCCAAACACAATCAAAATGCACACAAACTGGCCAAAATATTGCAAACTTTTAGCGTGTATGGCTTTGGCTCATTCATAAATTACATGTCTCAGTACTATGATTAACTCCATTCATCGTTTTCCAGAAAACAATACTCTCTATCATAATCACGCAAATAGCGAACCTGTCCAGGACAAGTTGTCTTTAAAGCTATGTTTCATTCCCATGCGCAGGTAGGGGACAAAGACCCTTTTCCATCATTGTTTTGCAGTCTATCCCTCCAGAATTTTTGGGCAAAGCAACTAAAAAAGAAAAATCCATCATATATACAACATGGATCATATATACATCATATATACATCATATAGACAACATGTATCATATATACAACATATATACAACAATCCTTTATGAAAATTGATCCAGGCTGAAGGTTTTTGAAGACTGTCTATGGAACTGCTTGCACAGAAGCTCTTAGTTTTGGGCATCTTCTGTACAAAGCATTTATTCATCCAACATATGTTCACATTAAAATGGGTTATTCAAGAAAGTGGCTATCTCAGGTCAGAGGCTATTATATTCAACCAAATAATCCTTTTTTACACATAAGTTATGAACACCCCAAATTACTTTTATGATTATGATGACCTTGATCTCTTCTTTTATAACTTCTTTCAGCTCAAGAACAATATTTTTTCAAGAAAATGGAAATAAAGCTCTTCAACTTCACAGTACAAATGACCTGAAAGATACTTTGCTTTACCTGAACAGAGTGGCTTTCAGGAGCAAAAGATTGCCTCCTAGTGTAATATTGATGTAACATTTTTCTACTTTCATACCCTGGAAAGAATGAGACAACACATAGCTGAGCTGGAAGAATGATTTAGCTAAGATGCTACTAGTTTTTCTTTCAGAACATCAAATGTTAAAACTCATCTTGGACCAGTTTCTTATTTAGTTTCATCTTTTTCTTCCAAAGACTCAGGAGACTCATGCTGAATCAAAAAGACCAGGTTAAGACATGTGAGATCAAAACACAGCAGCTGCATAGCTCTAAAGGAGCTATTTCCAAAACCTCTATCTTTTTAGCCTAAATGTTCCCGCACATGCCCACAGCTTTGCTACTGGACTGCCCAGAGCTGCCCCAACCTGAACCATTAGGCACTTCACTCATGCCTCACTCAGGCATGAAAATAGGCAAAGCAGCAAACAAGACCTCTGATAGGACCAGCACAGTTGGCATATTTCTCACATGTGCCAAGAAGAGCATGTCTCCTGGAGAACATAGCAGAGACAGAATACAGAAGGGATACAGGACAAATGGACAAAGAAAATCCTTTCCATTTCATTAGTTGAGGGACTCTGCCTAGCCGTTAGGGCACATTCCCAGCAAGGAAGAGATACAGATTCTCCTCAGCCCCAGCAAATTCCTGACTGCATCTCTGTGAAAAAACCTCAACTGTTTTATGGTATTTGAAGTCAGTTCTGAAAAAAAAACAAATTAACTTGTGTGAAGCTGAACATGTGTATATATAAGCAATATGTGAAAGGAAACCAGGTTTCCTGAACCTGTAAGTTTCATACAAAATCTTCCCAGCAGAATAATATATACCTTAGGAAGCCGATGGAAGAGGATCTCGAGGATCTCCCACAAGTCTCACAGCTTCATTTTGAAATGGGACACGGCGGCCTTACATGCCTTACAGGCAAGAAACCACCCTACCCATCTTCCCTTCCAAGCACAATCCTGCTGATGGTGAGATGACAAAAGCCCAGAGGCTCAAGTTGTTCGAGAGGTCCAGACTGAGATCACAAAGTATTAGTATTAACAATTTACGACTGTAGTGTTTCAGGTTTCAGAGGCCATTTTCCTCACTTTCATTTTATCCCCTCTTCATAAAAGCTGTCAGCTCACCTATAACAGCTGATTTTCATTAATGAGTAAACAGCAGCTTTTAATCAAATAATGAATGTACTACTGCCCATGATAGTTTAGTAATAAGGATGGTGACACAGTATAATGTTCTGACATAATCTGCCTCCTTAGAAGACTCTAATCCCCATTAATTGCCATGTTAAACATGACTCAGAACTCACTCTAGGAGGCAATTAGTAAAGAACACCACAAATGAATGACTAGAAGCTTCCTAGTGTTACAACCCAAATTACACCACTCCAAGTCAGTCTCCGAGAGAGGACCTGCTACACCTCCATCTACTTTCTGATGTACGTTGAAGAGGAACTGGCTAAACTGAACGTGATCCTGGTTAGTGCAGGAGCAAGACAGAGAAGAGTAATTGTAGATCATTCATGCATTTCAGTCGTTGAGCCTGTTATACCGTTTCTGTGGAAGGTAATGAATGTTGCTTTTTCTGCGAATCTCTGCACAGTTGTCTCCCTCCTGGACTCCAAGGCATTTCCCCAGTTCAGTTTTAGCACGCAACTACTCTGCTGTCCTCAGCAACTTATAGTCCCTCGCTTCTGATCTTCATCAGGGGTCACCCACACACTCCCATTTTCCTGCAGGTCTTTGAACTACAACCTTCCGAATTTGGGAGGAAAATCAGGCACCGGTAACTTAGCCGAACTCTTTATCAAGGTCAAACTTACCCTGCTTCAGCCTTTTGTTGGTTATGAGGGTCCAACCTCCTTTATGTTTCTGAATGTTTCTACCGTGTGGGGACAGCATGATGATTTACAAATCTGTTTGATACCACCAAGACAGTGTCACTAAGGCCATGTTTTCATGGCAATATTACATGAATTTACGTTCCTCACTTGCAGGAAATAACAGAATGGTTAAGCACAGCAGCATCCACCACACCTTATCTTGCCATATATAGTTTTCCTGGTAAATCCTGTGCCTCTTTGCAGTTCTGCCTTTGTTCATATTAACTGGTTTGTGCTACGGGCAGATGTCTCAGGATGGGAAAGCCGTCTCCTGCCATTTTCTCCTCATAATTGTAGCATATCTATGAGAAACTATAAAAATTAAATGAGAAGTAAAACTAACACATTCCTCTGATTATCTTCTTGGCATTCATTATTTTTCCAGTGCCACTTCTGAACAGCTTCTCTGGCAGCAAAGACCCAGTTCTGAATGATGTGAATTTGACAGCCTTTAATAAGAAACAGATGGCACATGTATTTGCAGTGATGCAGGTGGCTGGATTTGACTCCGCTGTTTCATAGGGATGCAGATGCTACTCTGACTCAACTAATGGAAGAAGAGGAGGAACAGGGGATTTAAATTTAATGTTTACTTTGGCAAATTATATAACTGGATGAATCTGACTTGGGAAGTGCCGCTTCAGGATGTTGTCATCTAGAACTGATTTACAGGAAAGGGTAGTGATGCAGAGCCGAAAGACCTGCAGAAATAGAAGAACTTCTAGGTCACAAAGGCCAAATGGAAACTTAAATCAGGCTCAGCTGGAGATGCAGCAGCAGAACACTAGTCATGAAATATCTCCTTAGCTGAAACAGGGACAAGGACAACTCTCTGCCTGTGAGACAAAGTTGTACAAACTGGCTGCAGCCGCACTATAGAGAGCTTAGCCCCTTGGCACATCCTGATGGCCTTAAGACATAGTAATTGTTGTGAGGTGGGGATAGGAGGGAGGGATTGAGCTCCTGGTTTCTCTGTTAATGTGAGGGCTGGTTTGCAGCCAATTGGAGGGAAGTTTTCTTCACTTGGCAGAGGTGGTGTCTTTGCATGACAGTAGTGTGGAAGTATCTGGAGATACAAAGTCTTTGGGGACAATGTTGGAAAATTTTAAGGTAGAAAGAGCCAAATCCACAGGCAACTTGTCCAACCACTGAAAAATCCTGAAGACAGATAAGGCTGGCATGGAATAGGATCATGTGTCCTCAGTATGGGTAAGAGGAGCAAAAGAAATTGTGGCTGCATGACCAGTCCCAAAGAAAATGTTTTTGATTATTGTTCCAAGTTGAAAATCTCTGTAAGGATATTGACAGGAGAAATGTTTTTCATGGGATCTCAGCTGTTGTAAAGGTTCTGTGCCTTAGGGACATTTGGGGCCAAGGTACTTTTAAATTTATTTTTAAAATTTATTTTAAGATCTTTCTCTACACCTGCTTATTCTTTAAACATAATACCAAGAGATATATTTCATTGTCTGACCCGCTAATACCCATTTTCTGAACACATGTGGGCGGGGATGCAGTGCAATGGGCTGGAGGCGCTACAGCAGGCAAGACAAGAAAGAGGAAGCGAAGGCTGTAAGTATAAACAAGGTGGAGTTGATGTACCAGGGAAATAGGTATAAACCTTCAAGCCAATAGTGGAGATACCGTGTTCATCATTGAAGTTTAAACAGTCAGTATTTAGACAAATGTTCTTACCTCTGTTTCTTACAGCAGTGTATAATTAATCCCTGAAGGAAGTAGCTGAAAACCTCAATTATAGTTGTACTGTAACATCGCACAAAGCACTTGGAGAAAAAAGTTCCCTCTGTAACATTTTCACACTGGCTGTTAGCGAGCTCTCCTCCACAGTGTTTTCATTCAGACTATGTAGAAGATTTTTGTGCTCGGCCAGCATGTCATGTCCTACAGCCCTGGAGAGATGCATTTACACATTTCCCCCAGTCAGCCTCACATGTACAGGTGAAGGCGGCAGTGGCTTATAATAAATATGTGGATACTTTTCTGCCTTCTCTTGGGCTGCCTGTTAATTTGTGAGACAAGACACTGCTTAGGGTGACAAAAGCTATGGACAGAAGTACTGGGAGGGATCACTCCAGGCGAGGAGCTGCAGAGTGTGGGGCGATGTCTGGACCTTTTGTGAATCCTTCAGCAGCATCTTTCAACAGATAAACTCTTTTGGGAAATATTCTTGTCCTGAAGATGATTGGTGCAACTTCATATCTTGGCTCTTAGCCCTGTGTCACAGCTCTATGCACATTCATTCAGATTACCGGTACAAACATTTGTGGGGTCATATTGTAACACAGATCACAGAAATAATCTGTGTTAAAACAACTCAAAAAAGTTCTTATATCTACACTTTCAAATACAAACGATTTATTTCAGACCAGCACGTGTGAGCACAAAGGACTTTAAAAAGAGGGACTCATTGACATTTCTGTGATAAAACATGACTGGGTCAGAAAAAAACTAAACTGATGTGCCCTTCTCCACTCTCATCTGCTTCTGCAGAGATGTAATTGAGCCCTAAAGCTATTGTCCTTTTGACATCTTTAACTCATTAACAGGAAATTAACTCTCACTTTATTTGTGTCAGTACCATGCATGACCTCTCCTTGAAATAGGCAGCTCTTGAAAAACAAGGCATTATATTCTCATTTTGAACTTGACTGGGAAATGGATTTTTCTAAAGACCAATTAGTAAGTTTCAATTTATATTTGTTTGACTGGACAATGCCAATAAGAGATCAAGACATATCTATGATGATGGTGTGGTACACATGGGGTTTACCTGCATTTAAAACAGACATACTCCAAGGACAAAACATGTTAGCACCCATTATCAGTTTTATAAAGTGAGGCCTTGTACAGATTGAATATACCAGTTTTTTTCATTGGATGGCTTTTTTGTTCTCATCACAAAGAAAATCCTGTTGGCTCAGAGAATCACAATGTCTAAGCAGCATCGATAGACATTTTAGTATGAGCCAAACCTGAAAAAAAGGTGAGAGTCTCTGGACACAGAGAATCTCTCCCATATTAACCCCACTGATGGGAGATATTTCCAGTTCCCCTAAAAGTTTTGACAAGAGGAATAATCATAAGAATATATTTAAAGTATTAACATAATTTCCACATAAAATTTTGCCTGTCAATTTTAACCTTAACATCTGACTTTTTTGTTGTGTTTTCTTTTGCGTACCTTGTCCATGGACTTACCTTGCACAAAGAACCTACATTTAGAGAATTCCAGCCTCTTAAAATTCCCTCTTCTCCTGCCCTTTAACCCTGAATGCCTCAAGCATCCTAGCAGCCTTCGTTTCCTTCAAAAACACATGCAGAAATGTCTACATCATGGTGCCACTGGGCTGCACAAAATGTGCAGGTGAGTCTGTAAATTATCTCTAGCCAAATGCAGAATATGAAACCAGTATTTGACAACAGTGACCCAGGGTAAAATTTCCATGAGCTTATGGAGAAGAGAGTTATACATCATCTTTACAAGATTCAGACAGCTGCATTTTCCTGGTATAATACGTGTATCAAAAAGACGAAAACCATAATCTTAGTAACTGTTTTGAAAATGGTTTTAACCATTAGATAGGCAAGCCTATTATCCTGAAGCCATTTATAACACTACTTTCTCAGCAATATGTTTATGAACATCTTTATGTAACTCATCACCTTTATGAATGAATATAGGCTCATAACGCTCTTCTGATGCAAGGGAATACTTTCACCTGTGTTTTATAAATGGGGAACTGAATCACAGAGATATGAAACAACACGCAGGTAAGGGAATATTAGCACTTTCTGGATGATGGCTTTGCAAGGGATGTAATTTACCAGCTTTACTCACCTTACTCATGCTAACTTATGGTTAGAATGCACCTATGGAATACTGGATTTGATCATATTCTTGGCATAAATACACACCAACAGGAGAAACTGCAAAACTCATGTAAGAAGTAAGCGAGTTAAGGAAATCTGTAACTTATATTGATAGAACTGAAAAAAAAATTTATGAGTTTACTGTTATGTTCTAATGTTCTTGAGATTTAATCTGTGCTTCTGAGAAACCATACCGGTTTCACAGTCAAGCAAAGGGCAACATGATGATAAGACCCACAATGACAAAGTCGAACAGTCTTTGTGTTAACTGCCTTGCTATTTCGACGCCCTCCACCCTGGCACACACACGCACTCCCACCCCGAGAACCATCAGGTTTTAAAAAGCTGCTAACTTTTATTGCACCTACCCAAAAGCACTGCCTTTCAATTTTGCCTTGCAGAAAAATCAAAAAGAAATCAAAAGAAAAAGCAGGAAATCGTTATTTCTATTTTAACAAGAAAGAATCAAAAAACAAGTTTATCTCTGAGGTTTACTGATACTTTCTGTTTATTTGAAAAATAAGTTTAAAACAGTGGTTAGTATTTCAAAACAATCTTCAATAAGCTGATTTTGCATGAAGATTTCTAAGAAAATTTTCGGTCGAAATAAATTCCCTACCTTAGCAAAAATCAAACTTTAAAGAAATGACAGGATAGTAGAGAAAATAAATAGGCTTTGGTTCAAATAGTGTAGCAAGGACTTTGAACTTCCTAGTAATGGCTGGTAACTAAGCAAGCTCATTTCACACTTAGTGTTCCTATGGTAATCCTAGATTCCTCAGGGCTCGCTACAGCAACTGCATATTTATCCTAACTTTTATTAAATACAATTTAATAGATTGTATTTAGATAGATGTTGTCAAGAATCAAAAAGGAAATGTTAGGTTTTAAAATTAGTCATCTATCCTGTGTGCTGCCAGAATTTCCATCTTGAAAGGCAAAATGGTGAAATGGTAATTCACACAGGACAAATGTGATAGAGTGCACTGAATCACTTCCAGTGGGATTATTCGAGGCATGCAAAAGTTTAAGCTATGCTTAAGGCCCTAGATTTCAGCCACAAACCCTGCTCATTTGCCTTGGAATGAGTGGAACTGTTCGTCTAAATGACCTAGATGTGCTGTAGGCACTGGGGAGCTTTCAATGACAAATAGTTCAAATCTCAACTGCTAATTACTATTTACAATCATTAAACTAAATCAAAGTTGATAGAAATGACCACCGCTTCAATTTGCAAGTCTTATTCTCCCTAAAGTGTCCGAGGATGCTGAGGATGGTAATTGTTTCAAAGTCGTTTGTATGTGTGTATGCACAAGGTATGGTGGGAAGAGATAGCATCAGTTTTGGGGAGTAAATCATTAGAGGAGCAATGAATTGCTCTGGGAGATTAGTCCAATAGAGTAAAGCTACTCCTTGCTCATTGCGCTCTTTCCCGATTGAACTCTAAGAGCAAAACCAAACAAGCAACAGGACTGTTACTGGCTCCGTCTCTGATCAAATTTCAAGAGTCCAGCAAATAAACCTGAAAAATATTTCCTGTACGTAAAACCCATATGCCTTCTTCCAGTATGTCAATCTAATGTTAATCTAAACCTCTGGTACCACACAGTCGCATGACAATCCCGGTCTTCATTTAGTAGAAATTCAGTGATTGGTCTATTTGTGAGTGCAGAGCAATCTTTGGAAAAGTGAAGCCAGAAAATAAAAGCAATATCAAGAAACAGAAGTGAAGCTGAAACTCGGCTGTTTGAAGAAAGTTTTGTGGTGAGATCAACCAGTTATTTCAAAAAGGCAGAGATTTGCCATTACTGCAAATGATATATGAAAGACATGCTCTTTGAGACATGCAAATGTCCGGGAGGGTAATAGGTGTTATTGCGACTGTTTCCACACAGACTCGCACCAGTTTAGTGACATTTGTTTAGTTAAAGCAAGGCAAATTCTGGCACATAATGTCTTTTTGGTTTAGACTAGGTCACAGTAGACTAGGTTCGAAATTCCTTTTCTCACCTCCCGGGACAGTAATATTGAGACCCTAATATTATCAAGATAAAATAAACCAATCTTGAAAATACTTCATGTAATGTAAAAAATACACTCTAAACAAAAAAGCCATATAGAAAATAGAAATTATTAAAATAGAATCAAGTTTAAAATATTACCTTTCAGATCAATTCCTGATTTATCCTAGGGATTATAGTATGTTGACTATATAGCTCTATATTTATGTCATCAACCAGACCTGAGTCATGACAATGATATTACATTTTAAGACAAGAGAAAACGAAAAAGAGAAAAAAGAAAAAGAGGCCTTCACGTAGGAAATTCAATTTACCTTTAGCTCTGTTGCCCCCAGAGACCACTTCAGAGCAGGTCGTGTGATAAATCCACTACCCAATGCCATTGCAAATTGCTGGGTTAATGAAGAGAGGTCAAGTAGGGAAATGGGAGGCGAGAGTAGAAAGGTGTTGATCGTCTGTAAATGACTTGCTGCAGGCAGTACATTGTTAAAGCTCAGAGAGTGAAGTACACCAATTTTTTCTTGGGTGATAAGCAGAGGATTGCCTTTACTTTCATTTCTATATTTCACCAAAACTTCCTTGTCAAAATAATTCTTTTTTGTGTACCTAGCAGTGTAAAGTTATAGCAGAGGAATTTCATGTGCAAAGAAAGGAGTGAAATACAGGCAGACTAGAGAGAAAAAATATGAAGTTTTTTAGGTAAGAAAATACATTTTTTTAAATAATAAAAGTGCATAATAATAAAGGTTTGCTACTGCTTACAGAAAAAAAAACCTAAATCTATAAATTTTGTTTAGTAAATTATTGTATTTTGAACCTTTCACACTTCTTTGTCTAGCAGTTACTTAAAACTGGGGGGGATCATTTCTCCCATAATACTTGTGTTGTACCTAGACAATGGCTTACTTCCATTCCCCTTATATGTTCCAAAATTACAGTCATAATTACATTTCACTAACTTCATGCTATAATTTCATAAGTTTTTGTGAATTCATTATTCACATATCTTTATCTTTGCATTGCAGACTTCTTTTAAGTATGTCACTACCTTTACAAGTGCTCCAGTTTGAGACTGGTAAGACATAACCTTTATTTTGGGGTTTTTTTTTAATGGGCGGTTGTTCCATCAAGCGAAGATAATTCTAAAGACTGTTCCCTCCCCCTCCTGTAAATAACTAACATTAAAATAACTACTGTCTTATAGTCTCAGCTTTCAGACATCTTCCTGCATGAATGGGGTTACTCTTGTGAGTGACATATCCCTCACGCTTGTAGGTTTAAGATTTTCTGCAATGTTGCTCTCTTCGGCTTCTTCAGTGAGCCAGGCTCTGTTGCAGGATGAAGGACGCAGCACATCCACATGGAGTTTCAGAGCAAGCAGGGTCTGGTTATAAGGTCTATCTGTTGCCTGTTCAGGACCCACAGTATGTGCCCTGATACCTTGTCACTCTTCACGTAAATAACAAAATTAACATTTCAAACATTCCAGTGTTTTTTATTTTACCATTCCACCACTTCCTGAACCCATGTAATAACACTGGATTGACTGTGAAGCAGAAAGAGAAATAGCTAACATAAGATATAAAACACACATCAGCTTCTCTATCACTTTCTAAAATTACAGCTTTGATACTCATTACTTTCATAAGAAATAATTTTATGCTGTCAATTTTTCTAAGTAGTATTATATGTTAATTCTGTGCTTTAGTTGTTCCCAAGAATGACACTGTCCTTTTTAATTTATGTGTTTAAAGGGTGCGAAGGGGAAAACTGTAACAATTCCCCAAATCAGGAAAATCGGAGCACATCTTTAAACACTTTTAAGGAAATTAATAACCTCAGTTCCAAGAGGAAAAGGAGAAAGCCTTCTGACGTCTTACCTTTCATTGGGTAAGTTGTTCACCACATGAGGATATAATTGATTTTTACGTCCACTGTGAAGGTGTTTCTAGAGGGGGAAAAAGGGCATGAAGGTCACATCATAGTCTGTTTTCCAGATGATACTTTCTGTTACCATCTTTTAAATGCACAGTCAAACGTACAAAAGGTGTTGGTACATACTGATAGCTATATTAGTTAAAAACAAACAGACAAACAAAAGTCCTACACATTAACGAAACAGGCAGACTCTGTGCAAAGGACCTTTACACCACAGCGTGGTTTCTTTAGCAAATAGCAAGGCGTCCTTGAACCTGCGAAGCCTGGTAAGTATGCAGGCAGCCACCGGCAACAGTTAGCAAGCCCTTTCATGAACACAAATACACTCTTCTCCGCTCCTGAGGACATCAGAAATGCCTGCTAAAATATCCATCGAACCGCTTGAAATATGTTGGTCCTATGGAGAAATGGGAAGTGCTGCACCATCATTTCATTGCTTTTGTTAATTGGTGCAGAAAGCTAGAAAGGGCTGATGACTTTTTTTAAAAAAAGGAAGCAGATGTAGAGGTAAGTTCAGAAGCTTGTGCCGAATCCTCCCCCCTTCAGAGGTGATGCAACAAATTCAGGTTGTATGGCCAATTAAACACTGGATGGTATTAAACACCTCATGCTCCGGATTTTGAGATGTGAGGGCAGTTTCAAGCTCAAGAAGCTGGCGTGTAAAGAACAACTCCCTGTGTTTCATACACAGAGCCCAGAAGGCCAATCTCAGACCCCCTGGTCAGTGCCTTGGGACGTGCATCAGCACCACTGGTTATCGCTGCCTATAAATTCTCTTCTTCCCCTCACCTGGGAAGAAGAGAATTTCTAAAATTCTAAATTTTTAATTCTAAATTTCTAGAGGAAAAAAGAAAATGGCAGTAATAGAGATGCCTCCCTTCCCCTGCTCTCAGTGCTATTAACAATGTTGGAGCACTTTATTTGCCATGGGAATATGAAGGAATCCATGCTGAAAGCTGTTGCTCTGATTCAGAGAGTGCTATTTCCTTTTATGTTTCCTAACATTTCCCCCAGCTCCCATGGAGAGTATAAAGAACTAATACTTTTATACTTGATGTAAGATGTGTGTTACCAGCTTCGACTGCAGCTATATGTGCAGTGCCTGTTTACTAGATATATATGACACTTGACTCTCTCCGTTATCTGGAACCATCTTCCAAAACATCTCTGAAAATACACACTCAATGAGAAAACTCTCATTACCTTCCTACCACCTTCCTACCTGCTCCCTTTTATTAAGAATCCAGACCCATCTAGCCCAGAAATAGTCTAATTGAGAGTTGTAGTCGCCTGTTCAGACACCAGGGTTTGCATGTCATTTCCGGACTTGGTATCCAGAAAACTGGATCAAAGAAAGTAACTCTTGTTATGTTTTTAAAGAACATATGAAAGGTCAGGTCCTCGACCAAGTGCCTCTACAAATTTTAATCTCTGATTAAGCCCAGGAACAAAAACAAAAGCCTGAAGGCAATTGTATCTGTTACTGAAAGAGTAATTAAAACTTATGAGGATGCTGCTTAATTTAGTCTTTGACCTTTTGAATCTGCTAACAGTTGAGATAACTGTGTAGAGTCTTTGCAACAGGCAAACAAAGCAAATTTTAAAAGCATCACGCTTAATCTGGTGGCCCGGCTGCCTGCAGCTAAAGTGGGTGCCTTATTTGCCCAACAAATTTCCTGCAATAACGTATTCTTTCTGACTGCAGCCTGTGAGCTGAACAGGAACTGCTGCCAAATGGAGGACCCTATTTCCTGGGGACTTTCTGCATATATCCAAAATATTTTACTGATAGACACTGTGAATATGATAAGCGTATCAGGTGAGCAAAATGTGGAGTGGAATTTTTTCCCAGAAATAGTAACAAGCTTACTTTCAAGACATGTAATTCCACTTCCTAGGCTTTTTTTTTAATTATTGCTGTTATTTCGTAACATCGCAGATTCTGTGGCATGGTGAGGCATGGGGAGTGGACCAAGGACAGCTGCCTGATCTGTCAGTGTGTCCATGGGGTCCTTCACTGTTTTCCTCATGGTTTGAGAGATGGCTGTGGTAAGAGACACAGGATGCCCTGTATGATGGGAGTCCTTAAACCAGCACCCAGCTGTCCATACTTGTTATTCATGCCTCTGAGTATCGCTGAGTCAATTCATCTGCCTAAAACAATGGCAAAGTGTTTGTGGAGATCCCTTTCAGCTGTATCAAAATGTTAAATGCGCTTAGGTATCTAGTGATACTTCCCGCCCCCCCCCCCCCCCCCCCCCTCCGACCACAACCAGGTCCTCATGATCCTAATCACCAATGTGATGGAAAGTCATAATTGCTTCAAAAGTGGCTCTTACCTCCCCACACAGAAAAGAGGGTGGATGTGGCTTGGGACAAATTGGAGGAGGACAGGTGGGGTTTGGGGTTGTTGGGTATGGGTAGCAGAAAGCTTCTCAGGGATGTGAGGACAGGCTCTGCTAGACAGCATCAGTCCCATTAGAGACCAGCCTGTCACCTTAGGTTTTACCAGTTGCCAAATCTTTTCTACATTAGGAACAATGACATTTGACCCATCATAGTAGTGGAGAGACACTTGAAAAATAAGTGTAGTCCCTTCTGCCCTATAGTGACTCCTTTAGATCCAGATTTGAGGCACATGCAGGACATTGCTCATATAGTTTCTATATATGGTGTTAGCTTCAGAAAGAAGTAGAGGTTTGCTCATTTGTTAATGAGTTGTTTTGGGTTTTTTTTTTTTCACATTAAATTCAACGTGAAGCTTGAAAGGTTTGGATAAATAATATATGGCATTTGTAGCTTTGTCCAAAGTGTGAAAGTTACCCTTTGTGGGAAAGTAAATGGAGAAGAACATTTCAATTTTCCTACCTTCAGTGGTGAGTAATTTTAATTTACCTGACCTACCAGAAACTTAAGTGATGAGTATATGATGTGTGTGCATGCATACACATATACATATGAAAAAAAAAATGTACACATGCAGAGATATGAATACACAGTTATATTTATATTTATTTATGTGCATAGTGTGTATATACACACAATATACTAAAATAAAAAAACACTGGCTTTCTATATTCAAACAAGGTGATGTTGATCAAATTTGATTCATGAGCAACTATTGTGAACTTCTTTCAGAAGCTCTTCAATTTAGACAAAAGTCTTCTAAATGCATGAACTTATCTATGTTTGTGTGTGACAAAAAAAGAGGGCTCTTCTTTGTTAAACATTTACCGTGTTAAGCTATTGATGCTAGAATTAAGCAAACAAAAAAGGACAACATTGTGACTACCAAATTTGCTAATTTACTTAATAGTTTTACCAGGTTAATTGGATTTTGTTAATCTCTTTAGAATGAATTTTTCTATCGATGTTCCCTTGAGGACTTTCCTTGCAAAGGAAGAAAAAGCCTGAGAGCTTTAGTACTCTGACATTTTTGTTTCACATTAAAACAAATTTCTGAGTCTCTAGAGGGAACATTACCTCCAGCTACTTACTCCATATGCACTTGCAAAGAAAAATATGGCAGTACTTAAAAAGCAACATTCTGGTGAATATCTGAGATTTACATATGAATACTCAGATATTTTCCCTCCTAAGCACCATAAAATCTCATCAGTCATTTCTTAAACGTTCTGAGTGCTGCTGTTTGCTGCTCTTTCAAAACTGTGAACGCTGTCTTTAAGGACCCTCCATCACGGCCTGTTCAGCTGAAGTAGCTTCTGGGAAGGCTGAAAGGAAGTAGTTTAGGGCAATAAAGAACTTGAAACAACCCAGGCAAATCATTCTTGTTTCTGCTTAATTTAAAGCTATTTAAATGGAAGTTTTTTGTTTGTTCAGGTCTCACGGAAGAAAATTCGCCTGACTGGATGCAGGTTGGACCCAGGTCTGAAGGACTGAGCCTTCAACACAAAGCCTACCTCCTTACTGCGCCAACCCTGTTCCCACTGCTTTGGCAGCTTCTCTAAGGAGCGACAGAAAGGAACAAAACAGTGGTAGCCTGCCTGACAAAAGAGTTCGTATATGGAGCTTCAGGTGGCTGGCAGCTCCAGACCTGACTGATTTTCTGTCTGCGATGGGAGGATTGCAGGGCACCTCCATGTCCACCTTCCCCACAGCTGCACGAATGGAAGGGCTGCAGCACTAGAAGGATGGCACGTTTCCTGGACACTGAAAGAAAGATGCAAAAAACCTCACTTCTTTGCATTTGCTTTACTACATCCAACAATTGACATATTGTTTAGTATTGAAAGATCAATTCTTCCACTGGAAGAAAAAAACTTCTTCATATACTTTTTATCTATTTTTATAACTTACTGTTAATTGTTTGCCTATTTCAGCTACTGAAAAGGTAAACTTGAAAGTGTTTTCATAGTGTTATGTCCAAAGTTGTTGTTTGGGGGGCTGGGTTTTTGTCGGTTTGGTGGGGTTTTTTGGTTTGGGGTTTTTTTCAAGAGAAAGTTTTCTGTTGAATCATGGTTTTAAAAGTTTGAATCTTAAATATTTGTCGGGATTTTAGGTGTGTATTTCACCTTTCTAGTTACTATTGCCATGTGCAAATAAATTTTTATTTCAAAACTAATTCAAACATTTAGCATGTTCCATTTTTTACAAATGATAAGCATACGGTACTAATACCTGTCAGAATTTTGAAACCGCATTTCCAACATGTAAATTGTGTAGAAAACACCTTGTTTAACCAGGTAATTCAGAGCAGAGAAATTTTGAGATATCAAATCTTCCTTTCAAAAACAAAAGTAACATTATTAATTTTCTTTCCTTTAACATTTTTATCTTGGGGTCTCTTCTCTGTTATACTTTTTCTGTTTCAGCACAGCTAGAAAATTCACATGAGAAGTATTAACACTTTAAAATAAAGATGTCTTTATTTTCAGTGTGCACACTCAGAACATTCAGTTCTGATAAGCAACTAACTGATCAATTTTTTGCTTTCTACTTTAAAGAGTTTCATTTGAAACTAAACATGGGGCAGGAAAAATCACAAAATTCAATCTCATTTCCACTTTTCATATGTTTTTTTCCTCTAGGGAAGAGTCTGGGACTATTGCAGAGCAGGTTTATACCTATGTCCATTACAACAAAGCTAGCACATCACTGAAGCCAAATGCTAAAATATATGTTCAATCATGGTTTATTGTCATTTATTTATTAAGACTGATGTCTTTAAAACTAGCACCAATTGAATGAAAAACTGATCTTTCTATCAATCTTAGGAAGCTGCTTGTTATACATAGATCACTGCAGTAAGATTCATAATATTAATATTTACCTAGAGCACACACAACATCCGTGGGTCATGGTTGTTTGATTAATTCTCAACATATTCAGTGACTGATTCCTTTACTCACAAGAGCAGGTTTATGTTGTTTTTTTTTTTTTCCCCCCCAGAGGGGAGTCAAAGGAATAGTAAGTCTCTGCCTATCCTAACACAGGAAGTTCAAGGTAACCTTACATGATACTGTATCTCACAATACACTTCTACACACAAAAGAGATCTATGTTTGCCAGCCTGTACACAGTCAGTGAGGTAGGTGTATGAAAAAAAAACATATGTTCATACCCAGGTGGGATCTGTTGCACAAGCAATAGTTTCTCTTTCATAACTCTTTCCTATGTTGGGAATTTTAGTCACATAAATGCTCTTGTACAGACCACCAGTCACTTAGCCATTGCCTACAGCAGGGAAAATGGATTCAGGTACAGCTCTATCCAGCACAACAGTGGACACTTTACTCCTAATGTGGACTACAGAAATCTTGCTTGAAAACATGTTAGTTGATCATGATCGAGTTGATGTAATGGAAGGAGGTAAAAAATGTCTTAAGCAACATTTTCTTCCAAGATTGTCTGGTGCCGCATAGGGCCTAAGAGTTTTTGTCTTTTCCTCCATTAGGGCAACCTGATTAAAATACTTTCATTCTTTCAAGAAGAGACAAAGAAATCATCAAGAGTACAGAATGGATTTTTTTCTCACCCAGCCTAATCTGGGACAAATAAGTTCCATGTATATGTGGGACAAGTTCTCAGCCAACTTTTCAGAAGCAATGTATACAGCTCCTCTCCATTAACTCTGTCAACAATATCTGGCTCTACACTTCCCACTCCCACCTACACAAACACATAGCAATATCACCAATCTGATTGGCCTAATAACCGATCGGCATTGCTCCAGGCTGAAAAAACCACCCCATAAGGCATCCTATAAAACCCTAACTGGCCATCCATGTATTTCCTTGTAGTAGGATAGAAAACACTGACATGTAGTTAAGGTAAAAGTTGTGTAATCCTTTTTAAACCCCTATTTTTTTTTTTTCCTAGTAAGGTTTAGGCACTTAAGGGGATACATTTCATGTACATTTTTTCTTATCCATGTACCAATAAATGAAAATAAGAACACTAATTCTCCACTCAGTGTTCATTAGATGTAAATGTGGGAAGAGCAGTTCAATGGAGTCCAGTTTAATTCTGATATCTCTCTCATCACAAAAGGAGAATCAGAGCTACCAGAGAGAAAAAATGCTACTTACCTTAGTCATAATTAAATTAGATTAAACACATTATCCCACTGTACACATTATCCCATCATGGAAGTGATCATTAGTTTTTATTAGGCAACAGAAGGGGATGGGACAGGAGTGCACAAGATTGGGAAGTATTAGTCAAAAGACAGCAAATATTTATACTTCTGCTATTCTGATTAAATCTATTCATTATAACTGGTAGTCATTAACAATTCAATTACCCAGGTGGCTTTTTCTTATTCTTTCAAAATACAGCTTTTTTCTGTTCATTACCTTACTTTAAGTATTATATTGAAATACAGAAGAGTTTTCAATTTCTCTTGTTCTTAATTTTTTCCTCTCCGTACTTCTTTATGGAACTGTGAGAAAAGGCAAATGTCACTACAACAGTCATAATTAAAGGCTGGTCTCCTCAGCTGGAAACAACTGGTCCTGTCCTCCTTCTCTCTCAGGGAAGCACTGAGCTCATTTTCCCTGTGCAGCTTGTCATGCTCCTGCACAGGGCGAGACAAACAACATGCTCAGATCTGGATTTAGACCACAAATATATCTGTGTGTGCCTTGCCAACGACCCAGAGGTGTGCTGGCTCCTGCATTCTCTAGAGGAGCTGTTGCAACATGTTACCATCATTTTCGGCCACAAAGGTACCCCAAAGCACCTGGTTTGCTCAGTGAGCCTGGAACAGACATACCACTAAACCGATCTTGGTAAAATTACAGCCTTTGGGAGACACTAAATAGCCCTGCTCGGAGTCTTATCTGCTGGGACAGCATCAGAGACACAGTCTCTGGTTAGGAAGGCAGTGTTGGCAGCTGTACACAAGGTCTGTGTGTTGTTGGTGTATGTAGAGAGTTTCCCTCTCCTGGAGGGACGTAGGAACGGCTGCCAGGAAGCCCAAGGAAGCCACCAATGACCTGAATAGGGACCAAGTCTTTCTGGCTGACTCGGGCCCTTCTCAAGATGTTATAAAAATATGTATTTGTATGAGAACATACATTGGAGCTGCCACCAAAAAAGCTATCAAGATAATGTCTCTCTTACCTGACCTACCACGAAACAACAGAAATTTCAACAAAAAAATAGTGTCACCACAGGATAAAATCTGTGACACTTTCTTCTGTGAAAAGGGGTTGTGAACTAACAGGTCTTTGGTTTCTTGATGTCCTTTATGAAGTTAACATTAAAAGCAACCTGTGAAAGTCATCTGAGAAGCCACACTTAGAAGTGAGGTCTCCTATCAGATTTTTATTGTGCACCAGTTAACAGCTGCCAAGTGTTGCAGCCCATCACATTTCAAACCCCCGTCTTCTGCGAAGTCCAGCTATGAAGAGGACAGCTAATTCCCTGTGCCGGGATATACTAACTCTTTGTGTTTCCCTTTGTGTAGCTACATGTCTGATTTTCAGGCTGTACTTGCACATAGTTGCAGTGAAGGTCAAGCAGGATACTGATTTTTATGATCGGTCTAAAATCACAGCCCAGCCACAAAATTTCCATGTTCAAAACTCCACGCCCTTCAGCAGGACTTTCGCAAAACATACAGTTGTAGGTTTAGACCCCAGTAAATGGTACTGTCGTTATTATTTATACCGTATCTGCACTGTTGGACACTGTGATAGCCAGAATGAACAGATGCTCAGGAAATTATTCAACGGCATATGGCTGACCTTGCCATCTCATAGAAGGTTTTGAAACATTGCTTATATTTCTTTTTTATATAATTTCATGTTTGCTCATGCTTGCTGAGAATAAGGAGGGCAATAAATCTGGATTACAGAGGAACCTGAGTACAGCTCACAGCAACAGTGCAGTTTAAATGGAATGTCTTATCATTTGGCTTGAAATTACATTATTGTAACATTTCGGAGACGTGAGTGAGCAATTATATAAGTAATATTTCTGTAGTACTACAGAAACATAAGTTCTGTCAGAAAAGTAAAATAAAAACAAACCAGAAAAACGTTCCTGAAAATCTTGCCCTGAAAGTATTGCATATATTTTCAAACACCTCATAAAATCTGCTATTTCTTATGCCTGAATTGAGCCCTGAGAATCACCTTACGTAATACAGCAAGTTTGACCAGACGAGAGAACAAATCCAGCTTTAGACACGGATGTCAACAGTGAACAACAATTACAAAGTGTAGCACAAAAAACTGCTCAGAGAAATGGTATTAACCTATGTCACTGGTATGCAGTTTTTTGACACCCATCTTGTGTCTTCATGAACAGAGACAATGGATTACCTTTCAATCATAGAAATGCCACTATTTATATATCAATCATCTTTGACTGATGGTCTTTATCATTAGCCATTCATCATTTTTTCTGCTCTCCTTTCAAGCGTTGGTCACTTAGTTAAACAGTAGACATAGAGTTGTGGGAATTAGATCCCTAGTTATGCCAGAATAATTAACAAATTGAAACTAATAACAGTAATATTTCATACGTAATAGGCTAAAATTTATTCACATAAACTGTGTGAATCTCTTCTTAAAAAACTAGCAGCACAGTTGGCCACTTTTTCTTAGTCTTATTAGTTCTGTCTGAAAACTAGCACATCCTGAGACGGTGACAAGTGAATATGAAATGTAAAGGTTGCCAACTATAGTGAGATCAAAGACCTTTTTCCCTGCCTGTAAATTGCCACCAGAAATCTACTGTCACACACCACAATGCTGCAAGACATGTGTTGGCATTTCTCTGGTCAAGAAATTATATAACCTCATATTGGTTTTCAACACCTGCACTATTTACAAGCATTTGAGTCCTCGCCGTCTCAGTCCCTGAGGACTGCGCTGCAGTCTTATGACCTGTTAACCACGAGGATTCATTTCTGTTGCCGTGTTTTACTATAATTAAAACTGCCTGTTCAGTCATTTATAGTAAGTCTGAAAACCCAGCTCGAAAGAGAGGAGCAGGGAACGTAGACTTTCCAAGCCACGCATGGGCTACTCAGGATATATAAATAAAACACTCACTTCATTTTTTCCACTTTCATAGTTTTGTTTTCCTCCACCTCCTTGTTCCCGTCCTCTTCCATCCACGTCGCTTAGATACCTTCCAGCATGTACAGCTTTCTACCCCTGTATCCAAATCCTAGAAACTCCTCTTCCAAAGAAAAGGAGGGTGATTATCTCTTGCCTATGGTGGGAAGTAATACAGGATTTGGACTGGCCCAGGAAATCCACAAGAGATAGTTTCCCATTTTTTATAACATTCAGACCAAATTCATTGATATGTTCAGATAGTACCATGCCATTGAATCTGGACTGAACGAGGAATTTCAATCGTAATAAAATATGATGTTGGGTCCAGCTAGTCCTAGAGATTTAGGGCTGGGTCTTTAAGAAGAGCTTGCATGCTTAGGAGAGGTTTGATGGAAATATATTTACAAAGCAAAACAAGAAAAACAAAAAAAATTATGTAGACAAGTTGAACTGTAGACTTGTGGACATCAGACAGATAAATAAACTGTCACAAACAAATGCAAAACATGCAGATTTTGTCCGGAATTAAGTCAGGTCCCATCAGGAATTTGCAACAGATTAAGTGAATGTCTTTCACTGGGTTATTTGGATTAAGATCTTGAAGACTATCTGGAAATAAAGGATTGCAAGAAAAAGGACAGAGTACAAACGTGAGAACACATTAAGAAAAAAATACAGAGCAAGCCAGTAACTTCTTATGGTATGTCTGTAGAAGATACAGAGTGGTAATAATATGTCGGTTCATTTATGCCCTGACTTCCCACGATGGAGCAGAAATAAGGTTGCTTTCATAACACACACAGGCGTTCTCTAAAATACACATTAAAGGCTGTGAAGGCAGTCAGATATTATGCTGAAGGTTTTTTTCTCTCTCTCTTTAAAATAGGTTATCAAAGTCTAATCATGGCAATTCAGAAAACAGTAGGCTGAATGAGATTAAAAAATAGAAGAAGAAACAGAGAGAAAAGTTATTACTCACTGGTGACACAGCCACATTAGCCTTATTTACAGGGCTACTGAACTTCTATGGCAAAAGAAGAATATGAAAGATTTCTGATGCTTCCTGATTTTTCTTGCATTAGAAACATCACAACAACAGATTTTATCCCAGCATTTGTTCATGCCGAAGAGTGGCCCAAAGAAAGCACATTAAGATGAAAAAGGAGACATGGAGGAAGTTAATAACTCAACAAAAGTTGAGTCTCAATCTCCAGTGTAAGTATGGGATAGGGCAGGTTCACTGTAGTTATTTAATAAATGGCAGTTACTTAATAAATGGATCCCTGGATTATCTACAGAGTTGCTTTGAACAAATCACTTTACTCCTCAAAGTATCATTCTTCCCATCTATAAAATGAAAACATGAACACTTACATTCCAAACAAAATGCTGCAAGGTCTGTAAGTAAAACCTCTGTACATAAGCGGAGCATTCCTCATGCTCCTGATAGCTGTGCCACCCTTGCTTTCTCCAATTTCTGAAAAAAAGTCACATTTCCTCTGCTATCACCTCCGCAGTGTTAGCTTATCACTTTTTTTTAGGTTTATTCCTTGAGATGCAAATGTAAAGGGCAAGTTTTGATTTGATGAACACTACTGTGCTTTCCAGGTCAGCTGGTTATATGTGCTCAACATTTTACTTTCAACACTGACAATTTAACAGGAGGATTCTGGTGAATTTGTTCACATACAGCTTGCAAATTATTAAGTAGTCCAGTAATCACAGTCCTAATAATGGAATGAAATGACAATAAGCATTACATCAATGCCAAGTTTTCTCAGCTAAACCTTGTAATTATTATTTTTCAGCAAAATACCATACATACCAGCTCATAAACAACCACAATTCCAGTGCTTTTCCAACGGGAGCAGAAGGTGATTTTGCTTCTTTTTTCTGCTCAAGAAGTCCTTATTTATAGGCTTCAGAAACTGACATCCAAGTCCTTATAGGAAACATTTCAAGACATAGCTTGACTGGAAGAAACAAAACAGCTGAGAAATTGCATGACGCTCTATATGGTTTTACTACTGAAGAAGCAGAAGAGAAAAAAAGAGTCTCTTCTGCTGTCAGCCCAGCCTAAATTTTTTTTAATCCAAGTAAAGAAATTATGTCTTTCCTACATAATGCTTGAAGCAAACTTTCATTTGTGTCTGCTTAGATATGAGAGAAGATGTCTTTCTGTCTTATACTGGGGTAACTCTTCACTGATTTAGTGCAGTTATCTTTGTTTTCTGCTGGTTTCATCAAGATTAAAATTTGACCCCTTTTCTTGTATTTGTTTATATAAGACATGAAAAATGACATGTTTTTCAAGCAATTAATAACCAAGAGACCAAACTAATAATGAAAAGCTTGTAAATTAAAATGTCAAGCAGGCTAACGCAACATTTGATAAATTACTATGTTGTTTCTGAGGATTACATTTTAATGTCATTCTAATAGCTTGATTATAAAGGACAATTACCGCATTTGGAGTAGGCTGGGCAGAACATAACTTGATTCAGATCTAATTTTAAACTAACCTGGATGTAACATCTCAACAGAAATATACTTCTTAACCAAACAAAATTGCACTAAATTATTAAAATGTGGGGTGATTTTTCCCCTTTTTTCCCCAATATATCTATTCATTTAATTTCCTTTGATATTTTTTCTTTTTTTCTAACTGTGCCTTCCAATATACTTGGAACCTTTCCCTTCTGGGACAGTTTACAAACTGCTTGACAACCTCTAAGCAAATTAGTTTGAAAAACTGACATTCATTGCCAACCTGAGGAGTTCTTATGCTGTGAAACAGGAGACCCTAAAACCCACATCCCTGCCCATAACCCTGCACTTACAGCATACTCCAAAGACATAGAAAGAATTAAAAGTGAAATGAAGGCAAAAAAGACCAAAATTTAGAATGTCTTGTTTGTGGAAAACATCTTTTCTAAAAAATGTCTTCTAAAAAAGATTTCTCCTCTTTTTCTGCAATTTTTGTCCCGCAATGGAAGTTTAAGGAAAGAGATTCTTTGAAATGGCCATAGGGTATCCAAAACAAAACACTGTTTCTAGGAGCCAGGAGCAAAGGAATAAGACTGGCAAAGTTGAAGTCATTTTCACTCACCAGCTGGCAAACTGAAGGAAGCTCATCGGGCTGACCATCCAGGGCCCAGGACCTTGGAGTTCCCAAAGACTAAGGCCAGCATTGATTTTTATTTCTATAGTTGCCAAAATACTTTTATTTCTGAAAAAAATCCTCACTTTTCTAAATCATCTGTCCTATACTCATAAAGACATAACTTCTCAGTAGCAATCTGTGCTTTGAAAGAGAATCAGTGGATGGTAACGCTTAAATATGTTGTTAGACATTATCTGTACCTTTTGGAAGACATGTCCAACTGTGATATAACTGATTTCATCTTTATTCTCAGCCTTTAGGCTATCACTTAATTTAAATTAAAGATGCTTTGGCAACAGGGTGCTCACTGCCTTATCCATACTTGCACAGAACCCAGTGTAGCAAATGCTCTTAGCCACAGCCTTTTCCCCACCTAGAAACATCCATCACCATGATGGACATTTGTTCTTTTTAAATATTTGTGAACCATTTTATTTCTACCACCTTCAGGCAATATTTTGCTCATTTAAAAATACTTGTTACTTTTACCATTTCCTTCTAGATTCCTGGAGTTAAGCATTGTTCTAAAGTAAATTATAACTGGGACAAAACCAAAACAACATTTGAATAGAAAAATATGGCAAGTAGTTCATCAGTGTGACCACAGAGAGCAAATAAGACCATTAGGAAAACACAGACTTATGTTCTCCTTCATGTCTGAGATAATACAGGCTGGTACAAGCGGGTTTTAGCTGCAGTGAGCTGGCCCTTTGACAGTCTTCAGCATTCCTCTTTCCAACCTGCCAGCTGAGCTTCTCATGAGATCTTGCCCCAAACCATTTCCATCAAAACATTTGTGTGAGCAGGGACCTACTCTTCAGACTCTTTAAAACTCTGGGCTGCATTGGATGAAGAGCTCAGGGATTCCTTTCAGCATTGCATCTGGCAGAGCAGGAGACGAGGTAGCTGCTAGCGTGGGGGAGGTGATGAGTAGCTGAGGCAGGATGGTGGTGGCCATCACCTCAATTTGTGCAGCTGCATCCAGGGTGTGGAAGTGTTGAACGTGCATAATGGTGTGTCAGTAATACATATGACATTGATAGATAATATTAAATAAAATCAGAAAGGAGGAACAATACAGTAAAAATGAAGCCTAAGATCTCTTGTATATGTGTTGTGGTTTAACCCCAGCCAGTAAATAAACCCCACGCAGCCGCTCGCTCACCCCCTGCCTCCGGTGGGATGGGGGAGAGAATCGGGAGGGCACAAGTAGGAAAATCCCGGGTTGAGATAAAAACTGTTTAATAATTGAGATAAAACAAAGTAGAACAGTAATAATAACAATGAGAACAACAACAATAACAGAATATACAAAGCAGGCAACGCACAACGCAACCGACCGCCGACCGCGTGTCACGAACGGGGGGTGGGGCGAGCTCACCCCCCCCCCGGTTTTTATACTGAGCATGATGTCACATGGTATAGAATACCCCATTGGCCAGCTGGGTCCACCACCCCGACTGTGCTCCCCCTCCCCAGTAAAAGCATCACCCAGCAACAGTCAAAGCGTCAATGGGCCATCAACACTCCTTTCACACCAAACCCAAAACACAGCACACCCCCAAGCTACTGGGAAGAAAGTTAACTCTGTCCCAGCCGGAACCAGGACAATATCCACCTCTTATTCTATACCATCTACATCATGCCCAGGTCTCACATTTTCCAATACATTCCAACTAGTCATCACCACTTTTCCTGCCTTTTATATATATACGCACACAGAGATATCATTCCATAAGTCCATGGGCCATCCCTCTAAAATGTCTCTTGAGTTCATCTAGTCCATGACTTCGGGTTCCATCTGTTATAACAGTCTTTCAGGGCAGGAGAGATGGTGTGTAGTGTTGGACTGTTGCATGCTGAGGCCAGTTCTGGGTGCTCGTCCGGTTCTATCATCGTTGCACTTTGCTCAGTTTCATCGGAGTTCATCCTACATTAATCTGGGTGATTCTTACTGTAATATTGTTAATATGGCATATAGTAACCATAGAAGTGATGACATATAGTATTATATAGTAACTAACATCATACAATTCAGTTCATTGGCTATTTTCACCCAAAATTAAATCCCCTTGAGGTACACACTGGACTTCCCCATCCTTTCGCATCACCCACCAAGTGCACCCAGGTCCTTAAGCAAAAGCAATCCCACGGATGGGTTTTCCCTTGTCAGAGGCAGGAGTAACCCAGACTGTCTTCCCCAGCATATTTCTCATATGCACGACAGGGACTTTATCCCCCTCTACAGTACGTAAGGGTTTGGATTGGGCAGGGCCAGCTCGAGTGACAGATCCCCTGGTGTTGACTAACCAGGTGGCTTTTGCTAAATCTGTATCCCAATGCTTGAATGTCCCACCACCCATTGCCTTCAGTGTTGTCTTTAGCAGTCCGTTGTATTGTTCAATTTTTCCGGAGGCTGGTGCATGGTAGGGGATGTGATAGACCCACTCAATGCCATGCTCTTTGGCCCAGGTGTCTATAAGGGTGTTTCGGAAATGAGTCCCGTTGTCTGACTCAATTCTTTCTGGGCTGCCATGTCACCATAGGACTTGCTTTTCAAGGCCCAGGATGGTGTTCTGGGCAGTGGCATGGGGCACAGGATATGTTTCCAGCCACCCGGTGGTTACTTCCACCATGGTGAGCACATAGCGATTGCCGTGGCGAGTTTGTGGGAGTGTGAGATAATCAATCTGCCAGGCCTCCCCATATTTATATTTCAACCATCGTCCTCCATACCAAAGAGGCTTTACTCGCTTGGCTTGCTTGATTGCAGCGCATGTTTCACATTCATGGATAACCTGTGCAATAGCGTCCATGGTCAAGTCCACTCCTCAATCACGAGCCCATCTACATGTTGCATCTCTTCTTTGATGGCCTGAAGTGTCATGGGACCACTGAGCTATAAATAATTCATCCTTATGTTGCCAGTCCAGATCTACCTGAGCTACTTCAATCTTAGGAGCCTGGTCCACCTGCTGGTTGTTTTGATGTTCCTCAGTGGCCCGACTCTTGGGTACGTGAGCATCTATGTGACATACTTTTACAGTGAGGTTCTCTACCCGGGCAGCAATATCTTGCCACAATGCGGCAGCCCAGATGGGTTTACCTCTGCGCTGCCAGTTGTTCTGCTTCCACTGCTGCAACCACCCCCACAGGGCATTTGCCACCATCCATGAGTCAGTATAGAGATAAAGTACTGGCCTTTTTTCTTGTTCAGCAATGTCCAAGGCCAGCTGGATGGCTTTCACCTCTGCAAACTGGCTCGATCCACCTTCTCCTTCAGCAGTTTCTGCAACTTGGCATATAGGACTCCATACAGCAGCTTTCCATCTCCGATGTTTTCCCACAAGGCAACAGGACTCATCAGTGAACAAGGCATATTGCTTCTCGTTTTCTGGCAGTTTGTTATACAGTGGGGCCTCTTCGGCACATGTCACCTCCTCTTCTGGGGATATTCCAAAATCTTTGCCTTCTGGACAGTTTGTGATCACCTCCAAGATTCCTGGGCGACTGGGGTTTCCTTTTTGCTAGTTGGTGGGGACATGGCGGTTATTTTATTGATCACATCCGTTGGGATCTGACGACGTCCATCTTGACATTTTATTCCTAAAAACTGGATCTCCTGTGCAGGTCCCTTAACCTTACTTCGTTTTATGGCAAAGCCGGCCTTCAGAAGGATTTGGACTGTTCCCTCCCCTTTCTCAAAAACTTCTTCTGCTGTGTTGCCCCACACGATGATGTCATCAATGTATTGCAGGTGTTCCGGAGCCTCACCCTGTTCCAGTGCGGTGTGGATCAGTCCATGGCAAATGGTAGGGCTGTGTTTCCACCCCTGGGGCAGTCGGTTCCAGGTGTACTGGACGCCCCTCCAAGTGAAAGCAAACTGTGGCCTGCACTCTACCGCCCAAGGGATTGAGAAGAACGCATTAGTGATATCAGTTGTGGCGTACCACTTGGCTGCCTTTGACTCCAGTTCATAATGAAGCTCTAGCATGTCCGGCACGGCAGCACTCAGCAGTGGCATGACTTCATTCAGGCCACGGTAGTCTACTGTTAGTCTCCACTCTCCATTAGACTTTCGCACTGGCCATATGGAACTGTTAAGGGGTGAGCGAGTCTTGCTGATCACTCCTTGGCTCTCCAGTTGACGAATCAGCTCATGGATGGGGATCAGGGAGTCTCGGTTGGTGTGGTATTGCCACCGGTGCACTGTTATGGTAGCGATTGGTACCTGTTGTTCTTGGACCTTCAACAACCCCACAACAGAAGGATCCTCCCAGAGACCAGGCAAGGTAGACAGCTGTTTAATTTCCTCCGTCTCCAGGGCAGCTATACCAAAAGCCCACTGGTACCCTTTTGGGTCCTTAAAATACCCTCTCCTGAGGTAATCTATGCCAAGGATGCATGGAGCCTCTGGGCCAGTCACAATGGGGTGCTTCTGCCACTCATTCCCGGTTAGGCTCACTTCGGCCTCCAATACAGTTAACTCTTGGGATCCCCCTGTCACTCCAGAAATACAGATGGGTTCTGCCCCTTCATAGCTTGATGGCATCAGGATACACTGTGCACCGGTATCTACGAGAGCCTTATACTCCTGTGGGTCTGATGTGCCAAGCCGTTGAATCCACACAGTCCAGTAAACCCAGTTGTCCCTTTCCCCCACCTGGCTGGAGGCAAGGCCCCTCTAGTCCTGGTCATCATATTCGCTGTCCACCTCTTTTAAGTATGAATCAGAAGTCCCTTTGTTAAGGTCGGAAGTGGAATCAGCCCTTCTACTCTGTCTGGGGAACTCACTGGAGACTGGAGCAGCAGTTTTCCTGGAAGAACCCCCTTTTGTGGTTGTTTTTCCTTGCAACTCATGTACCCATGCCTGTAGGACTGAGGTAGGTTTTCCATCCCACTTCCTCATGTCCTCTCCATGGTCACGCAGGTAAAACCACAGGGTGCCCCGGGGTGTGTACCCATGATGTCTCCTCTCTTGAGCAAAGGGACGCTTGCTCCTAATGGCTGAGACACTGGCCCGTGCAGGTGGGGAGTAGGACATATCCTCTTTGAGTTGCTGGACCTCCTGAGACAGTTTCTCCACAGCAGAGACACAGGCCCGTAGGGAGGAAGAGAGACTTTCTTCATATTGCCAGAGTTGGCCAGCCAGTTCATCCACTGTTTGTTCCTCTCCATCTCTCCAGGTCATTATTGCCAATGAGTTTGCATGTGATGCTGGTGCGCTCTGTACAAACTTCCGCCACGTGGGTCGGGTGCATTTGACTTCATCTGGGTCTTTGGATGACTGCTCGTTGTTCAGGTCATCATAAATCACTTCCAGCACAGCTAATTCTCTCAGGTACTGGACACCTCTCTCCATGGTGGTCCACTTGCCTGGGTGGCATATAACAGCTTCCTTGAAGGTATACCTTTCCTTCACACCTGACAGGAGTCGCCTCCAGAGGCCAAGGACTTGTGCCCCTTGTCCAATCGCTTTGTCAATGCCCCCTTCCCTAGAAAGGGATCCCAGCTGCTTGGCTTCCCTATCCTCTAATTCCAGGCTACTGGCCCCGTTATCCCAGCATCAGAGCAGCCAGGTGACAACGTGCTCGCCTGGACGAGGGCTGAAGTCTTTTCGCATATCTCGCAGCTCACCCAGAGATAGGGATCGGGTGGTCACCATCTCATTTACGGGTTCTGCCTCCTCCTCCTCCTGTTCTCGTGATGGCCCTGGTTCATCTTCATCCCTTAGTAAACGAGCTGATTTTCTTGTGCATTTTCTTTTTCGTACAGAGACGACTGATACCAGCATGGGTTGGTTCCCTGTCGCAGGGGGCAGAGTAGCTGCCGTGCCTGCTGTGGGGGGTGGGGTAGCCGCTGTGCTTGCCGTGGGGGGTGGGGTAGCCACAGGGCCTGTTGCTTTGTCATCAGCTGCAGAGACGTTTCCTTCCCCTTGGGGGTTCTGAGTGGTGTTAAACAGGGCTCGGTAGGCGTGGGCCAGGCCCCAGCACACTGTGTCTCCCTAGAGTGGCCAGGGTGACAGCATACTTTTTCCAAACATTCTACTAATTTTTCAGGATTCTGCACTTGTTCAGGGGTGAAGTTCCAGAACATTGGCGGTGCCCACCATCCTAGGCATTTGTCCATGCTATCCCACTCGCCCTGCCACTCATAACTATCCAGCCTTGGGGCAGATCTCTGGATGACATTCTTGAATTGCTTACTAACCTTGGATAAAACCACAACAATATTCCCAAGCAATACCAATACATGTATCTTAACTACCCAGGGATGTTCAAGGTACTGACAAGTTATTTTAACAAAGGAGATGACATCATAGAGGAAGGTAGCGAGGGTGCCATTCTCTATTTCCTCCATAAAAAATCTCTCAGAGGAAAAGGTATAATTGTTAATGATCTCCATGAGGTGGTACCCAAAATACAGAAACAGCTTCATTACAAATCCCAAATACCAAACAACCCCCAATGCCAGCGTTTTATTAACAAACCTCCCAGGCAAAACATCATTAATCACTGCAGAGCACAGCAGACTACAAAACCCAACTCCAATCTTTAACAGGTACTGTAAAAACAAGAGCATGGTGCAGAAGACATTAATATATTAATAGATATAAATTCCTTAATATGGCCTAATTAATCTGTTGTTATCTCAACCCTTCGCTGCCCCATATTGGGCGCCAAAAAAGACTGTCGTGGTTTAACTCCAGCCAGCAAATAAACCGCACGCAGCTGCTCGCTCACCCCCCGCCTCCAGTGGGATGGGGGAGAGAATTGGGAGGGCACAAGCGATGCACAATGCAACTGCTCACCAACCACCGGTCGGTTTTTATACTGAGCATGATGTCACATGGTATAGAAATACCCCATTGGCCAGCTGGGTCCACCACCCCGACTGTGCTCCCCCTCCCCGGTAAAAGCGTCACTCAGCAACAGCCAAAGCGTCAATGGGCCATCAACGCTCCTTTCACACCAAACCCAAAACACAGCACACCCCCAAGCTACTGGGAAGAAAGTTAACTCTGTCCCAGCCCGAACCAGGACAATATGTTAGGAGGAAGCTCCACAATGAAACATTTTAAGACTTTAAGGTGAGCCAAAACAAATTCAGGGCACAAAAGTCAACAAATCATCTGCTGGCAGCAAACTGGTTTTTAGCTCGAGACATCTAGTGCTTATTTAGAAAGGGATGGAAAGCTTTTGATATGTTGTGATGCTTGCATGGCAGCCAAAAGTAAGAGTCCCCACTGTGATATACCTCCCTTTGGCCTTGCCATAGAGGAAGAAGGGATTCTTATCACTTATAGTGGTCAGAAAATGAGCTTTGTTGCCACCAGAAATTTCAACATTGCCAGTGTCTATGTTTAAAATATTTAGGACCCAGGTACCCAGAAAATGTCAGCTAAGATGGATCTCGTTTTCAAGAAAAAGTGTTAGTCGGGTCTCATAAAGAAACTACGCAAATTATGGGAACTAGCAGAGTAATTGTAAAGCTGTGCAATATCATTATAGAAAGTATAGGAGGTTTGCCTAGGAGGGTTGCTTTTTGAAAATGGAAAATTTTCCCCAGACCCAGGCATTTCAGAGTCTTTATTTGTTTGTGATTGGTCTTACTGTTGCCAGACTCATCACTTCAGGTCAGAGCTTTTCTTCATCAAATCTCATACCAAGCTTCAAGAACAACAAAAAAGAATTTCAAAATGCATATTACACCTGCCCAGTCATGAAATGCTGAACACGGTAAAAAAAACCAAACTGCTGACCCTTCCATTACTGAGTTTTGTGCCTCATAGAATGAATTTTGTCTCCCTAACTTTAGCCTATCTGTCACAAAAAAAAAAGTAAAAGCAAGCAAATATATAGGGATATAGAACCGTAAAAATCATAAATGGAAAAGACCTATGAGGTCATTTAATTCATTTCCCTGCCATTTTTCTCTGACTCCTCAGTGCACTTGGCTGTGCTTTGCCCAGTTTAACTGAAAATGTCTGAGGCAATGTGGTTTTGGTCCTAGATTTCCCTTGCAAAAAGAAATATTAACTGTAAATCAGAAGACTATATTCTTGCATAATTTGCGTTCTTATATATTTCCATGTGAATTAGCTCAGTTTATTATTAAAAAAAAAAAAAAGGAAATAAAGGACCTCAACAGCTTGGATACATAAACATATTGCTATGGGTAGTAAGTTACCATACATCGTCTGATTCTTGTTAATTCTGTGGATCCACTTTCTTAACCCCTAACAAAGAGTAGTTCAAATATACTTAGGTTGCTTATACTTTAGCACTGGTCCTTGAAACCAAAGGGAACTTTTGAAGTTAATTCTCCAACTGCCCTCACTTACCAGGCTTTGGTTCACTTCTTAGACCACACACAAAAAAAAAAAAAAAAAGACCTTTTAGGTAAGGCTAAACCAAAAGATATGCTCTAAAAGCCCAGTCAGTACACATCAACCAACTGCTAACAGAATTTCAGACCAGAGTAGAGCTAGACTGCCATAGAGATGTAAGCCTGTTAAAGATCCTGAAATGCACAGACTGTGGACTTCAGAGTCTTACCACCAATTGTTTTGCCATAATGATGCTTTTTCATTATGCACTACTTGTTACTGTAGGGATTGACTTAGATTGCCCTTTGCACATTAAGCAACTTCAAGGCTCTTCACTTTTGCCACAGCCTAAAATAATGCGTAGAAAATGTTACCAGAGATCACGGGTGATTTGTCTGTGTATTTAAGCCCTCAGATATTTCTAGACAATAGTCAAAGATTTTAAAACAGGTTAATATTTAAGTACTATTAAAAATAAGTAACGTTTATTAACAGAAATATTGGGTTTTGTATTAAAATAGAATATTAAGGATGAAGCAGCCCATTAGGACTAAGGACGGATTATGCTAAATTCCATGATGTGGAAGATGGTTTGCATCCTGAACAGCTTGCTGCCCTGACGAGATAGGATATGATAAATCATTAAAGGAGCAATTCAAAGGAATGGTTCAGTACAATAAGTAATATGAAGTTGGGAATAGCTCACTCATTTATTGGAAAGCATTTAAAATGGTTCATGTCCATAAAGGGATTTCCTGAAATGTTATCAGAACATAAAAAGCTTGCAAATATCATGAAGCAGAGTTGGCTTAAAATTCAATCAGAATCTCTTTTTTGTAGATGAACTAATTAATTAAAAAAAAACAAGGAAACCACTGCACTACTTCCTTAGCAAGTTGAAGTGCATTTAGTAGATCTGAATGTGTTAATATGAATAAAATATCAACTTGGGAAATAGCAGTTCTTATACAATTCCTTTCTCACTGTCAGCTGAAGTATAGGTTCATCTACACTGGCTATTTTCCCAGATTTTACGGGTATAATAATCTGTCCACTGCTTCTCTACTTTGTAGAGTTATTAAGTTATTAAGAGTGTATTTTGAACAAATTGGGTATCCTAATACAGCCTCTTAGGCAAGCATTTCTAAGCCACTTTTCCTTGCAACAGCAAAGCCAGTTTTCCACTTCCAGTAATACAATTCCACAGTGCAAAGCACTGATCAACTATAAACTCAGACTGCAAAATCAGATTCATTCAAAATGTTTTGACAGTTTAATTTTTGACAGTTTAATTTGACCTCTCGTCAGGTCCCCTGATGTCTGTTCATGCCAAATTTCAACTGGACTTCTCACAAATATTTCTTTTTTGGTATTACATCCTTTCCGTTCCTCTCTGGACCCTGCAACTTCCCTTGCATAGGGCTCCTGTGTTGTCTTCCATTCTGGACATTGTCTGTACTTAGACTTTCGCTTCACATTGGTCAGTCTTTCAAGTCTTCCTTTAAGCTGTGGATCAAGGTAGTATTACAGCATGTCCTAGTTCTCAAGATATCAGGCTTCTCTAATTGCTTTTCTTGCCCAATAATTTTACATTTCTTCAGTTAGCTTATGCAGGACCAGTGACATGATACAGGTGACTTTGTTGGAGAGACATGCTTACCAACCTGGAGCAATACAGATGAAATAATGTCACATCATCCAGCATAATGTCTGTCTACATAGGCTCAGAGATATCATTCAGAGGGCCAACACACGGCACTGTTTTCACCTTGTGCCCTACTTTTGCACTCTTTTTGGCATGTTTCTCCTGGGAACTGTCCATGCTACATCTCACTTTCTGGTGCACACAGAGAGCATCCAAATAGACCCTACCACTAGTAGCATTGTCCCCTCACACGGAAGAGAAGATAGTAGTAAGAACCCTTAATCCTGTGGGCTGTTTACCTGTCTAGTCGCAGAGAAAACATTCATCACCCTGATTTTCACACTTAAGAAAGCTTGACCCTGCTGGCCAAAGCCACACAACTGAAGACACATCCACACAGCACAGATGAAAGCTTGGAAGTAAAGAAAAGAAGGACATGGCAGTAAGACAAGTAAGACAAGTAAGACAATTAAGTAAGACAAGATTCAGTAAGTGAACACTACAGAGATGTCCTCAATAAGTAGTTGGTGGCTGTGTTTGCTGAGTAGCAAAGCAAGAACAATGCTGAGACAACAAGAACACTTTCCCAGACCATAGAAAGACTGCAGTACCATCTACACCTCATCAGCACCTCCCACATTGTCCTGTTTCATGCATCTTGCATCCATAACGTAGCCCCTTCATAAGGGAGCTTACCGCATGTACAGTCCTGCAAGCTGGGAGGAGCTTTGTGTCAGTAAAAACTAGAAACCAGCTGCTGTAATGCAATTTAGTCTTCATTCCTTTTGATGTCTGCTTCCCCTCATGCTTGAAAATAATGTGCAATACACAAAAGACAAATATAGTCCTGATAAGGATATGGAAGTCAAACAAAAATTGGAGACTGGGTACCCTCCCCTTCAGGTAGTCAAGTGCACACGACCAAGCAGAACTGGGGAAAGAAATAGGTGTTTGCAGCCTGCTAGACTATCCAGAAGTCACTGCAGTTAAGTGTCCACTGAAATCTTCAATGGCCTGTAACAAATGAATTCTCTTCCTTTCAAAGAAGGATAAGGCTTCGTTACCTAATGCAAACAAGCGTCTTATGACAGCATCAACATAGCTGGAGAAGCCTATCCATGTAAAATTCACTATGAACCATTTGTATAATTAGAAATAACTTACGATTACTCAAGTATTCCCTGGATCATCCCAGCAATTATTGTCTTCCAATCACAGATTGACAAGAGTCGCTGTTGTCAGACTACAGTAGGAAGGGTAACTGTCATCTCCATGCTCTGCGGCATCATGTGTTGCTCATCTGCATCAAATTAGCAGTGGAGCTATTCTCCACAGATGCTACCTTCATCAGCCTCAAGTTCTCTCCTCTCTGACAATTTGCTCACATTTGCAACATAATCCATGTCATGAACTCAGACACTGCAAGGAAATTTGCTTGGCTTTAGGAATCTACTTTTAGGTACCTAGTTTGGATAAAGGTATCTACACAACTGACCACATGCAATATCCACTAACAGCTAGGGAAGTATTTTGTGTCCAGCTGTCCTCCACGTTCTTAATGTACTTGACAGTAATAAGGTATTCCTTCAGTCATTCAAATGAAACAAAACTGCTCTGAGCCACTTATATAAGTGCATCTCGAACACCGATGACAGCCATGGGAGATGGGTTCACGGTTTCTCAGCATCGGAAATGGTTTAGTGACTGTCTGTAGCTATTAGTAGCACAAACTCCACATCAACAATGTAGAATGTAGTACTGCCAACGCTAGTATTTTTGAGCAGTTTTTACAAAATTGCGCAGAGATTAGTGAGACTCCAACTGTAGGCAAGGCAGTCTTTTCTTCCACACTCTTTCCTGGTTTTAATGATGGTATTCCACCATCTTTGATGCACCCATATTGCTATCACCCATGGAGTTGCATCCATGGTAATGGTCAGGTAGAAACAAAAGTGGGCTTGTGCCAAGACAGAGGAATGAGCCAGGAGCCAATTGTGACCCCCACACAGGCAGTGCCTTCACCAAGAAGAAGTCATCCTCCTGTGGGATCTCAGAATGGCAGGCCAAGCAGGTTCCTACATCAGGTGCTGGTAACAGCATCCATCAGCAGCCCCAAGAATGGCGAGGGGATGAAACAGGTCTAGGGCACATCCAGGAGACAGGTCCGGAGACAAACTACCTATGATGTTATCACTAAATACCTTTGCCAGATGCCTGCTCTGCGACGTAGGTCTGAGGTCTGTCCAGGGGCAGGGTGAGAGACAGGGCTGGAGACAGGAATTTGTCTGACAGAGGTCAGGCAGGAACCAGATTCCTGGGCATGAGCTGACACAGGGTGCGTGGGCAGGGCTGTGGGTCCCAGGTGAGACTGGACAGGTCTGTGAAGGCCTGTTGAGGTCCCCCAGGCCCTGACAGCAATACAGTAAGGAAACGCTCCAAAATACACTGTTATAAACACCACAGTTTACAGCCATATTCTGCAATTGCTCACATACATAAAGCCAAAAAAGTCCCATATAAATGGTGATTTCTGCACCAACTAGCAAAAAAATACAAGGTGATGATAGGGTAACAGAGTGAATTACTACAATACAACATCCAAAACACCATCAGTTATACCAAAGCTTGTGTCAGTGCAAGACAACACTACATGAGACCTATTAACAGCTCTAAATCATTACAAATGGGCAAAAGCAACTGTCAGAGCCATACTGGGAGGCATACACTTGTAGCTTTGCCAATCTCTTAGGTGAAACTGTCAGGTTAGACTATAAACCTCCAAACATATAGTGGTATCTACGTGCTTTTTAAAGTTGAAATAATTTACTCAAAATATTGATTTGTCTGGCAAGTCTATAGAGTAAATCTGTGCAACTTCTAAAGTCACATAATATTCATGCAATTGACTCTGTACTACCAGAAGTCCGGAGTAGACTATATTGTTAATCTCTATGTAGTGTCAGACTGGTCTTACCTGCGAAGTCTCAGCCACTTTAATTACAAAGACCAAAGAGCTCTGATTGTTTCTCTGTGTGCCTTGTAGTGGCCTAGTCCTCTGCCTAGAGTTTCTTATGCTTTCTTGCCACTAGGCACCACTGAAATTACACAGCAGAACTGTGGGTGAGTTCTCAGACATGTTGAATTTGGGCAGTTTCAAACAAAAATACAAGCAGGATTTTGAGATCTGTTTTATGTCAGGGCCACAGTGAAATCAAGATTTTTCTAAAGAAATTTCAAGTAACTCACTTGCCATGAAAAAACATGCCTTAGAATACCTAGTAGCCAAAATGTGAGGCAATCTATCCAATATGTGGGAAAGTGCAAAACCTTCCTGTGAGTCATAGAAATTAAACAAGCATGCTGTTGACTTTGTCTCTCAAACCCAGAGTATTACATTATTTATATAAAGTGGAGCAACTCCAAGAAGAGAAACTGTAAGAGTCCGACACCAACATCAGCGACTTGGGCATTTGCCTGGGGTCCAGGATCAGCTATCAGACAGCGCAGTCTGTCCTAGAGCAGTGAATTACTGACCTCATGTTACCTTCCTCTACCAGTAGCGGTGCTGAGTGTCTTATTGAATGATTAGTGGGAAAATTAATTTTGCTGTTCATCTAAACTAACTATGGACTCAATAGGGATACTTAATGACACATTACAATCTCCCTCTCTCTTCCTTTCTCCCCATCTGCTAACCACATCCAGCAAGCAATAAATAACCTGTTTCTCTTTATGGTAAGAGATAAGGTGAACTTTATTACCTCTCCTATACCATCTTCGCCTCTTTCCTACAGAGGAACCAACTTTTTTCTCTGATGGTCTCACTGAGGTTTATCTCTTTAAACTTAGAACAATTGTTCCTAACTGATATTTAGCCTTGAAGTTTGCTGCTTCTATTTCAGACCTTGTGCATTTTTCCCAGCTTATACTAGCTGATCTAAGAAAAGATATTACCTCTACATATGAATCTCATCCAAACTTTAGCCATTGACAGACAACTGGAATACAACCTACTGTGTTATAGGTGGAGCCATATTCTGTCACATTTCAAACAGAGATATTGGTCTAACTTTACACCATTTAAGGCTTTCAGGTAAACTTCAGAGGATTTAATAATTAAAGACCTGAAAGCAAATGAAATAAATACAAAGTGGGTTTGCCAAAGGTCAACCATGGCACATTACTTCAGTGCTTCTCTTTGACCAAGGTAAATGTGGGCAGATACATGTGGACCAGATAAACTGTGAACCTCAGCAAAATATTTAACATAGTGCCACAGGAAAAAATATTAGATAAGCCTTAAAAAAAAAAAATCTCTTACAAGACATCTAAGTGGATAAGGAGTGGCTAAAATCAGATAGCTTTTTAGTGAAAGCTCCCTACCTGCAGGAAGGTTAAAAAAGGAATTCCTCCAGAGCTGTCTTAGAAGCAGTCTTGTTACTGTTTTGAGTGGTGACATTTGGCACAAAATGAAGCAGTGAGTTAAAGAAATCTGCCAGAGGATACAAAGGTTGTCATCAACACAGGGACTGAATTTCAAAGACAAAAGAAACAGATGACCTGAAGGACTGAAATAGAGAAAGTGGCACAAAAGTCGGGTCATGAATTTAGGATCTAATTAAAATTTCTGTTATAAGCTGGAGCTTATCAGCTGTAAAAAATAAGAGGAGAACTAGGTGAGTGCATTAATCGATTAGAGAGTGTTTATGAGCATGATACATCTCTGGAAAAGAGAAATGTGATTCTAGATTCAGATGGTTATATCCAAACAAAATAAGGAAGCATATAAGGTACTAGTACTCAGCTGGAATATGACATACAGTTCTCATTACCTGTATTGAATGACACTGCAGAGAAAGGCCATGAGACCTATAAAGAGAATGAGTATGAGAAGTGTCCAAAGTCCTCAACTGATTTATCTTCAAAACAAGGAAGGAGAGGGGAGGTGATTTCTGTCGTACATACCATGGAGCCAAGGGAAGGGTAACTTGTCTCTTGCATAAATTCAGGTTGTAAATTAGAAGAAAACTTATAGTACTCTCTGCAGAAAAGTTCTGGAGCAACCTTTCACTGGAAATACCTGGAGTAAGAAACATAACTCATTTCAAGATGGAACTTGCCAAATTATCAGAGGGGATATGCAGTCGGGTTGCCAATAATAGCTGAGAGCAGGAGGTCCCTCTCAGCCTTCTCTCCCTTTGTCAGATTAAGTAGCACCTTACTTCCCTGTGTTTTTCTGTTCACACAGTGGTACCAGTGGAGGGAGGAAGAATCTGTCCAAGAAGTGGAAGTGCTAAATTCTGTAACAAATTATATACGCTATGGTTCCAGCTCGCAGCTGGCTGAGTTCAGATTCCTGTGCTATTCGGCATATTAACAGCTTAGCTGGAATCCTGTCATGTAGCCTACCAGGTGCTCTTACAGACCAACACTTCAAAAGGGGTGAAAAAGAAATCTATTTATCTGTCAGTCACTCACTAGCACAAACGTGAGACAAGCTGTGTTATTCAATATGTTCTCTTCAGATCTATCCATTTTTTTGGAGGGGACGGTACTGAATTCTTGCAAGTCATATGGAAGTTATGTTCCAGTGATCTGCACTTGTCAAAGAATAACTATTTCTCCAGAGCCAAGTTATGACATCAGTGGCACCTGCTAAAAATTATAGCACAGATCAAATGTGGCATTCAGAGTTTGTGCCCTGTAACTGTCTGGTCGTTCCACTTGGTGTGTTGCAGACTTTACAAAATGAGACTGTGGGTTTGGGTTTTTCCCCCCCCTGCCATTAAACTAATGCATAATAGCAGATGTCATCACTCCCAAATAAAAATGAGTGACGGATGAAAAGGTTTCATCAGTTATTCCTGGCAGTTGGAGTCCTCTTGAAAAGGGGAACCCAGAGGTAAAACTGACACTATTCAGTAATCATTCAAGAAATCCATATTTTGACAGAAGAGGAAGCTACTATACAATCAAAGTAAGCATTTATATTCTTGTATTTTGGCCAAAATAAGATTTTCTCTTCCTATCTATCTTGATTATTAAATGCGCCTAGACATACACGCATATATATTTATTTTACTTTTTGTTAAGTTGTGTGAATTTGAATAATGCTTTCTTCTTCTTCTCTCCATGACCTTGAATTCTGTATACTTCATTAGAAGATAATCTGATCCTGTCTGATTTATAAAACATCAGGTGTATCCTGCCGTTGTTTTGTTTTACTGTAATCTTAACTTCAATTATTAACCTGTTATTTGTTCCTATCTGTGGTTTTGTTATTACTAGAACTTCTGTATAACATATACCTCAGCTGAAAGAACAACCACCATAAAATTAACATGTAAGGGGATATTCATCCTAATGATGCATTCTATAAGTGTAATTTAAAACTTTCTAGAATATAAAGATTTAAAAAAAAAAAAAATACATCATAAACAGGCTTCGAAGTCATATACTGGACTGTAATAATTCTATAATGCTGGAAAACATTCTGGGCTTAGGCTAACAAACCCCAGTGAAGGGCAAAAGGAACAGGAGACTAATTAGTGGTCTGACAAAGATAAAATAGCTCATGATCATGATACGACCCAAGGGACTGAGTCCAAATGAAGTCAAAGATAATCTTTCCATTGTCTTCAAAAAACTCTGAAATGACTGTGGAAATTCTTTCAGAAATATGTTAATGTTCAACATTAAAATTGGCTGAATCCTCAAATTCATTGAAAGTGTTCAAATTAACCCTATCTCCACCTTTTACAAAGGAAACATTTTTTAAGATTTAAAACCCCAATCATTCTTGCTAAAGATTTTGTTCTTTCAGCAAACATTTTGGAAATAAAATTTAGAAATGTTCAAACATTATTTTATCTTGGTGGTTAAAATATTTTCCAATAAGATAAAAAACATAAGGTTCGTTTCTTTTTATTAGTCAAACCAACTGATTTTTTAACTATGCATCACTTCTTAGATTAAAAATTACTTTGACATTTTTCTCAAAATATGTTCAGTTAACAGCTTTACTGAATGCATTAAAAAACTTCTCACTAAAAAGTAAAAGATTTTCAGAGAATCTCATTATATGCACAAGTATTGTCTCTCTATATAACATACTGAATTTTGAAGACAATGGCTAGCTCAAGACATGTATTAAATAGAAAGACTGAAAAAGGGTAAAAAATGCCTCCTGAAGTTTCAGACAAGATTTTCTTCTTTTGCTTGTTTGTTTTAGATAAATGTTGCTAAAAATAGCACTTTTGTTCAAAACATCAAGAGCCATTTCTGACTCCAAAAATTTCTCTGGCAAGAGTCCCAAGTAGAAATACAATTACAAGGTGTGTAAAGGAGAAATCCCTTGCACTAGATATGTGTTCAAACTCCTTTTTGTACCTCAGTGGAGGTTGTCTGAGATTACAATAATTCAAAAGGTGCAGACCAGGAAAGGGCTAAGACCAGAGCATTTGGAAACATACTAATTTAACACCTTCCCAAAGCACATTCAGCCTGCAGATCAGATTAAAAGACAGAAGGTTGTACCACTGGCTGTTTCTATATTAATTTTGTGGCAGTAAATAAAAGTTGTGCATGTAATAACTCCCAGCTGGAAGCAAAATTTCTTCTGCCTTGCACTGGAGAGATCTGTTGAGGAAAAACTACTCATCATTCACCCTTTGAACCTCTAAACATGCTCTGGGACAGCAGCTCAAAGAGTTTAAACCAATGTATTGTATGTAGGTGTTATCTGTGTTTCATGAGTGATTGGCTGTCTTACAGATTGATGTGCGGCCATATGATTTCTGGTTTGATTATAAATGTAGGAGATTTTTCTTTTACAGTGCTGTTAATTTTATTTACTATTACTTCTTCTTGTGGACATTCTCTATAAATTAATGATTCATTAACACATAATTTAATTCCCATAAATGAAAAACGCTGTAAAAAACTCTTTCGTACACACATACATATATTTCTGACAGCTGAGTTTCAGAGTTACCAAATACATACGCCACTTTAGTCAAGATCTAGTTTTACATTTATTTAAATGTTGTTTTGTCAGCTTGTCTCCCAAAAAAACCCAGCTAACTATACTTCAAATGGGCAGACAGGATTGCACAACCCATACAAAAATAGTCCCTCCTCAACCATCTTAGTTGAAGATTTAATAAGGGACTCTGCCTTGCACCAGTGTTATGCACATTTTAGTAATCCTTCACAGGAAATGTACCGCAGAAAGTTTCATAACATAAATTTGCAGTCCATAAATATACTTACACTGATGCAAGTCTTCTGAATGAATCATTTTGAACCTATGGAAGCATTGTTGTTGCTTATTTGCTTTCATATCAGTGGAAAAACATGTAAAACAACCTGCCATTAGTAGCCAGAAAGATGCCTCCTTGATTTTCCTTTAATTTCTTTGGAGTGATACCTGGTTATCCGAAATGAAAATTAAGATGATGAAGAACATCTTTTCTCTGCTCGCTTTCCACCCAGGCAAAACTGGTGGAGTAACTCTAAGAAAGTGTGGTTTTTCTTTCAGAGAAAATCTAACTGTCCTGCTAGTCTTTGAACCTTGATGTATGTGAGTGAAGGAATCAAGAACAAGTTTGCCAGAATTAAGTCCGATTGTCAGCGTAACTCCAATTTATGTTATTGGGACATCTAAAAAGAAAGCAGAAAATCATTCAACAACAACAATAACAAAAGATGTTTTCTAAAGCAATAATAAAGAATTTGTTTGATACAAAGGAAACAAATGTAGAGAATTACTCAGAAATCCAAACCAAGTTCCTAAGTAGAATCTTTCAATTAGAAAAAAAGAAGGTATTACACAGTATACGTGAATTCTAATCTCTATACATGGATGTTGTAATGCCAGGCTCAAAGAAAGGGTGCTTTCACACATCATAGCACAAGAGATGCTGGCTAATAATGTCAGACAGCATCATCTTCAAAAGTCTTACCTCAAGAATCTGTCTTAGCAAGGACCATGGCAATACCATGTGAAATATTTACTGTCACTGACGTTCCTAGGAACTATTATCAAGTCAAATGTTCTTGGTTTGCAAAAAGTCTCATAGACACACCAGATTAACATTTGCAGAATTACCTCCATCTTTTGGGTACCTGTCTGACCACAGGTGCCTGAGCTTGTTCCTCTGAGTGGAGCAGCCAAGACTTAAAGCAGCCAAAACCCTCATGCACCCCCAAAAAATCTAACCAATTTAGACCTCAGGTAAAGACTGGAGGCCCTCTTTGTACCACTTGAAGAACATCTACTAGAAGTTTAATAATGATAAAAACTTAATCTCTAATGAAAGGCTAATGTGTTATGGCAGACTTTTACACAAGGCAAAGTATAATAGAGTTTGGAGAGCAAACCTACTCAGACAGTTTGTCAGCAGCTTGCACTTGGCTTCTGAGGCAACGGATTAATTATCTGAAGAGTGTCAAGTGGGCAGCTGCTACTGATAGAAGAGCCTATAAATGGTGCAAAGACCCAAGTGACCTGCTGGTCTAGGAATGATGAAATAATCATATTCCATCACTCACCGTAACAAGCTATTACCAGAGCATTTATTCTAACACTGCTCAAAGCCTATAGAATTAAGATACAGATAGGGCATGTCCCAGTGTGTCTGTGACATGCATACTTTTTTGCAAGATGAAGCCTTAAATAATACTGTTATTTTAGGGCCTCAGAGTGAGACAAAAGATCATTAAATGATTACCCATATTCCCATTTAAACCATATCATTGATAAACAAAGCATGTTTAGCAAAAGGTGGTAGTAGAACTACTGTACCTACACTGGTGTAACAATTCCTGCTGTATCCCGCTGTGCTACATCTACAGCATCCCCAGTCCACAGGCCAGGGAAACGCCAGAAAACTGCTGTTTGCCTCAGAGGAAAATATCTGATTGTTTTGATGGTATTGCAGCTCTTGCTGACCTTGCTGTGAAGAGGACCAGTATCCTAACCACTCAAGCACATCTGATACTCCATCACATAGGAGATTATATTACATGGACTAACTAGTTCACACTTACTACTCCAGCTGGACTGTGCCAGGCTTTAAGAAACTGGACTTCTCTGTGGAAAAATACTGCATCTGTAAGCGGCAGACATTTTTCTTTTTGTTAAGCAAGTTTTTCAGTCCAGTCAGACTTAGCATTGAGTTTGGCAAAATTATTTGTTATTATTCATCTTTCTAAAAAACAGGTTTGTGAAAATGGTGCCAAATCTAAAACATTCAATCTGGGAAAATGCCAAGATCTTACTTATGTGCCCTTTTAAAACTTCAGGAGTTTAAAATACAGTATTTGACAGGAAGCCCTTACACAAGTCTGCCTTCATTGTGTGGCACCTGACGGTCCTTTTCTTTTTCTCTGATCTTTCGCTTACAGCATTGCACAAATCAAAGGTTTCCTCAGATGGGCCTACATTAGCATAGTCTTCATAGTATTTATCAAGGGTAGCTCATAAAGTATGACACTGTTTATGAAGCAGGCTCACAAGTACATATCAGGGTCTATGAGGCATTAATTCATCAGCATTACAGAGCGGACAGTTGGCAAAAGTATCTAGTGACAGCAGAATATAGATGAAGCAAAGGATTTCATAGGAGCCCTCAAATTATGTGCTGATCTAGCCACAGAACACTTTGGGGTTTTTGGGCTTTGGGTTTTTTTTCTTTCTTGCATCCTCCCACTTGCTGGAGGGGCTTAGTGGAGGAGACTTATGCAGGAAATCCTGCCTCACAGTTGGGGTAGAAGTATAACGGGTTGTGGGTACCTTATTTAATGTCATAGCAAAGCAATATTTGGCCAGCAACAAACATAGTATATGATGCAATTTTTCTGATTATTTCCTTTGGGAATAAACAACCGAACTTAACTTTTCAAAGTACCATTAAGACCTGATAATCAATGCATATTTGGTAATATCAGCAAGCGCCTCAGACATGCTGAGAATTTTAAAACCCTCCATGTTTGAATACTATGCATTTAACAAGGAGAAATTCACCTCATTTCTGTCCTTTTTCTCATTTATTGGAATTCACCTCTATATTTTAATGAGCCCTACTTTTAACAGTATTTAAGACTGAATTTTGATAAATTAAAGAACAAGGCCATAACAAGTTCCCCAGGGCTTTGCGCTCTGTGTGCTTCAACTTTAAATTCATAATTCTCCTGCATATCTTGTGCTTGATATCATTTGGCGTAGTAAAAGGGATCATTTAAGAGCAACGTATTTCCGTTAGATAACAACCATCTATGATCTCTTTTAAAACTACAGGAGGTAGAAAAAGGGAAAGCCCTTCACAGCATCTCATCTGAACTTCCGTGAGGATGGCACTATATTTGAAAGTATTTTTCCCAAGTTCTTCCAAATCCACTTAAAATCTCACACATACTGAGGCCTCCCCAATATTTCAGTGAACTGTGACACGCATAGTCATTACTCAGTAACAAAAATATGGGTATACAATTTAACTATCACCCAAGGCCTATTTCAATGCCTTATATTTTGCTTCAAGGCAGAGGAAGCATCAGTCACCTATTCTTCTCAGGTGACATACTTTATTTTAATAGCACTTCATGAGAAAGAAATTGCAAGGGGCTAAGCAACAGAGTATCTGCCTCAGGTTAGGCTCCTGACTGCTCTGACCTCCAAATTGCTTTTCAGAAAATGAGCAAGCATACCAACTTTAGACGCCACAAGATGGCTGGTCATGATGCAGAAGGGCTGAAGAACTTCTGGGAAAAAGTCATCCAAGAGCAAACTAAGCAACGAGAAGGTGAAGAGTCTAGGTTAAGCAAAAGTGCCCTGAACAAGTAAGTGGTATTTTTTCTTTTGCACAAGACAGCAAGGCATGTCATCACGTGCTTTAAAATAAGGTAACCCGTTATTGTACTGCTTTATTCATAGCACAGATTGTGTTCTGGATCTTTGGCACTTTTCCTTTCACAGCTGTTTGTCTCATATTTCCATGGCTCTTCTGCATGGAAACTCAGACACCCCTCAGCCCTGAACCTCATGAGCATTCTTCAAAGGCCTTGGAGCCTAGCCACGTAAAAATAAAGCACTTTGGCACTATGACTTGTGACAGCCAGAAAATATCAGGATTTTTACCTGGAACTGGTACAGCTGCACAAATAAATAAAATGGTATTACATTAAAGGGACAGGCAAACCACCCATTTAATGTGTAGCGTAAACAAATCCATAGCATCTTTATCATGTTTAACAGCCCTTTGCATCATATAAGCCCAAGGACAGAAATGGTACAATAAGATTTTCCTGTCCCATGAAACACATTTCATAAGCAATTCTGCTACACAACAGATAAAAAATAAGGCTATTCAAATTTATTTAATTTTTTTTCCAAAACAGTATAAAACAACAGGCATCACCTAGAAGGAGCTGTGACTGTGGTATAGATACTCCGTACAAGTGTGGTAGACTGCTTCAAATAATTGTTCAACCTGTTGCACCCCAGGAGTTTGAACCAAGGTCTCCCACACATTAAGTGAATCCCCTGACTACTAACAGATGGAGAAAGAGGATAAGAAATACCTGAGCCTCTTATGTTTTCTGATGGGCTTTCCTCTTGAAGTTGTCAAATGTTTTCCTGCATAAAACTTGTCAAAACTGGGACATTCAAACAAATTTATTTTACTTCAGCAAACTGGAATGTGCTGGTAAAGAGCTGTTTCTTTAAAAAAAATCCCAGGTACTCTGACCCTAGTGCCCAAGGAGGAAGCTACGATTGTCATTTTAAAGATGAAGAAATCAAGATCTGTGTTCCAACAGAGTCAGATATAGACAGTCCTGCTCCCAGTATCCTACTCTGCTAGCCAGTAATATTCCCATACCCAAATCACCAAGTTGCTGGAGAGAAAACAGGTATAATAAAACCCAGGAAAGTGTTCGACTGCACTAGAAAACTTTGTCACTCTAGCTTCACAAAAAACTACCGCAAGAAGACATCGCAAACCAATTGCAATTAGGGGTGTAGATGATATTTTTAACTTCACAAAGTTAAAAATGTTAAAGGCTTTTATAAGATCTTCTCTGAATAGAGAAAAAATGCAGCAAAAGAACTTTGAATACATCTTAACTTACATATTCAATATGTCTTAACTGACTGGTCACAACTGAAACAGGAAGTTCCTTCAAGGTCACTTGACCAAAGCCCAAATTGTTCACAAAGTGTTCTCTAATTTGAAAAAAAAAGGTATTTTCAGGAGATAATAGACACTGTCGTTACAAAATCTACAGGTCCACCACCTCGTGTAACTGGCACCTAAGAGAATTAGGTGGCTCTAAGTATAGGTAAGTGCTCCCTCTGTGACACCTATGACCCAAGTTGACAAGGAACACCAGTGCTTTTAATGGCAAGTTTTTACTAACTAATTGTACCGATTTTTTGAGGCTTAACTATGCGCACGACAGAATAAGAAACCAAGACAGAGTAGACCAAACGAGAAAAGTTTAAAACACAATCTGAAATCAAACTCAGAAGCCAAACTAACACAAGCATCTATGTGAAACAGCTACTGGTAAGTTATTCTCAGATTAAATCGCTGGCTGCTGTTCTTTTTAACACACCAAATGTGATATAAAAACCCATATACTCCATGATGCATTTGGCATTATCATATGATATCTAATCCTATAACATTACTGGGTCAGGTGTTTCATAACACCATTTCCTTGGGAAAATGACCCAGCCAACAGTATCTTGCAGTGATCCCTAGTGATTTTCTCTTCTGTCTGTAGTATACTTGTGCCTTGAAGCTATGTGGCTCCTCTTGCATGTGACATCAATTCCTTTCATTAGACACATACAAGGTCTGCAGAGATTTTGGGTACAAAATGGTTACTTTTTTTTTCTTTTTTTTTCTTCAGAGTAAACCCAAATGGACGTATTTAAAGTTCTGCTTGCTCTTCTCCACAGCCTTTTACAGTAAACTTGGAGGGCCAGGGGGTGTAACTGTATTTTTTAATTTACATGCTGAATGACCTTACTGGATAGATAGTACTTCTGTGTGGCTTTGAGAATACCCCAGAGGAAAAAACAGAGCTCTTCACACCGACAGTATTTCAACAGTTGTTTGACTCATTAGGAATCCAGCAATGTCAACCACTGATAGCATCAGCACTATCCCTTTCTCCCCTGCATTCCTAATCAAGCAAGTGATAGAGATGTGTAGATGGTAAATAAATACGGAACAAGTGCTATGGTGATGAAAGAGAGGAAAGCTTCGACCCTGCTGAAAAGCCCTGGATACATTTGAAGGATTTGGCTCCGTACTTGCTAAGCGCTTGTCCTCTCTTTGCAGACTGCGCCAGGAATGGACTCTGCAGCTGGAAGGACGAGCAAGGCAGGTCCAGGCGCACACGAAAACGCAGAAAGAACAGATGACGCTGCTGTCCATCGAGGCTCTTCCCTCACCAGATAAAACTGTTGCTTAAAGTTACTGTGAAAACACAGAAGGCATTGGGCCTGACTCTGACCTTCTGCATGCACCTACAAACCAGCAGTTACACTGCTGAACAAGCAAAAGATCAGAATCTGGTCCTTTTCCAGACTACTTGCGAGAGATACTAATAAAGTCCTACTGAAATTCAGTGCAAGAATAAGGCCATAGCACATAATCTTGAAAAAAATGCAAAGGGATAGATAAGAAGTAGACACCTTTAATTCTCCATGATATATTATTACTGCGATGCAGCGGGGCTTTCTTACGTAACTCTGCATTTCCAAGTGACAACAATGTATTTCTAAGAAAGAGGATTGCTTGTTTAATAGGAATAATACATTCAGACGGCTGCATGCAAAATTGCACATTTCCATTTACAGAGCTCACAGAGTTTGGCTTAATGCAAATGTAAGCTGTTCTGCCTGTCTTGATGAGCCACAGTGAAGGGAGTTAAGGATTAGTCTGATCAGCTGGACAGAAGGAGAAATATATTCTTTAATGGAATCGGGAAAAAAAAAGAAAGAGCTTTTCTGATCAACATATAAGAAAATTTACAGATCTTAATCATTAAATGAATAGAGAAAACTATTTACTTTCATGGGGTAGGTAAGAAAAAGACTACTGAGGTTATTATGAACCAGTCTGAGAAATGTCAGAGCAAGTGAGTATGAAAGAGAGTTTGAAATAGAAGGCAGCGAATCAGTTCATCATAACAGCACAGGAACGTTTTGCAAGGTATCTTTTGCCATACCTGGTGTGCACTAATCCAGACACTTGCTGCATTTCATCTTCTTCTAGGTCAGGTGAAATACAGGGAGGAATAACTAAACACAGGGTAATAATAGTGTGTTCTGTTTACCTATATGTCTGTATATCTAAATACCATATCTTTTGGAAGAAAACATTTACTTGTTATCTCTTCAATTAATTTTTTTTATATTGAAGGGAAGAGCCATAAGTCTAAGCAACTATTTTTCTCTAACAATATTGAGCCAGATGGAATTTTACCTTGCATCTTTGTTTATGTTAAAGAAGTAGATAGGAATACATTTGATAAATTTCAAAACAAAACAAAAATTAAACCATTTTGACCTCACAGAAATGTTTTTATCCTTTTAAAACATTTCATTAAAATACACAATTTTACAGAATGTTCCCACTTTTACATATTGAGATTCTCCCATAGAAAAAAACATGTTATGACAAAAATGTTGCTATTCCACAAAAGATTAAAACAATTAAAAACTTCTAAAATGTTCTTTGGTTATTGAAAACTGAAGGGAATGTAGAATCAGTTTCTTTTCATATAACCCAACCCAAAAAGCAATTGTTTCTTCCAGTGTTTTTTTTCTATTAGAAAAGCAATGCTGAAAAATAATAAAGTTGTAACTGCTTTTGCCTTTGCAGACTGGTTTCTTTCTTCTGTGTTCATTTATTTCCCACTATTCTCTAAAAAGTTCTTTTGCTGCCACCCAAGTTAAACATTATCTCTGGTGAAGAAGATCAAACAGGACCTGAACCTGCTGCCACTTACATAAGAAACATAGTAGTTCACTGTTCCGTATGGGTAGCTAAAGGAAGACAGGGCCTACTGAAATGGAGAAATGCCAGATTCCCCACTTCTGAAAACCAAATCTACTGGATTTGCTAACATAACCATTGCTTTGTGGTGTTGTAATGCCACCCACATCAGTGCAGCTTACTCTATCAGCGTGACAAGAGAAGAAGATCCAAGAAAAGCTGGCCCAACAAGCATTTATTGTTCTTTTACATTTAATGTCAACATTTTTAATTATTAGGAACACTTTTATGACAGTATATCTGGCTGTTTATGATGTTATGTAAGACACAGGAAAAAGAGCACACAAGTAGATGCAATCCACACACAGCAATTTTCAGCGCTCCCCAGAGAGTACCCAAAACCCACCTTAGGTCCCTGAGCAGTAGCTTTTCCATCAGGAGCTCTGAGGATGTCGAGGGATGTGTGAAATCACTTCCACCACAAGCAGGCGGCATCATATTGACTACGCACTGGAGGAGTATCACAGGCATTGTTTATCTTCGCAAGAACATGGAACCCATTTCAGTCGTAAATGGGTTTCTGATACATCCACTGCAGCGCAGAGTGTGTATATCACAAGTGTGAAGGACTGAAATCCTCCCGCTCTTAGTCAAAACCAATTCTTTGTGAGTTGTTCAAGTGCATATGCAGTAGTCACGCTTACCTGTTCTAACACATATTTTACAGGACAAGAGTATCCTGGCACCTCCATGATACTGAACACCAGATGCTTTCCATTCCCAAATGTGGGACAAAACATGCATTTTCACTGCTACTGCACGTATAACCAGACTGAGAAAGGAATCAAGTACTAGAAATAATAAAGTCTAGCAGCCGGATGTAGCCAGACATGTTGCTTGCAAATTGCAAAGCTGAAGGCAGACAGTAAGGTGACGGATAGCCTTTTGTCCTTTTGCTTTAGTTACGGGAATTGGTGAAATTCAAGCCTGAATGTAGGCATTTCAGACATGCCTGAAAATGTCAAACCTGGCTTTCATTAAAAAAAGCAGGCAAACAAAAGTCAGTTCAAGTTGAATTGTTAGATTAAAAAACATCTGTCTCATTCATATACACAGCCCCCATTGATAAAACAGGATATCCAGTGAGCATAAGCTGTTGGGAGAGTAGGCCCCTTTAATTGAACACAGCATTTTTTCCCTTCCTTGACCCTAGTTCCTCTCACTTTCCAATGAAAAAAAAAAGAAGATTCAAATAAATATTTAGATTACAATAGCTATATTAACAAAGTTGGACTAGCTATTTGAGAAGAAAAGCAAATTACCCAGATATTTTTTCCCTTGGAGTTTATTAATTTGCCTAATAGAAAAAGAATTGGAATTGAATATCAGTGCATAATCAGTACAGCCCTGAGCCTGCACTAGCAAGACATAACCGTGTCTTACATCTGCATACACGCCAGTCCAGCACTTGCCTAAGGCAGTAAAGAACAAGTGAAATTGTACAGGATAGGGCAGAGACTAATGTTTTTGGTCATGGGACTTTAATCGTATGATCTATGATGCAATAGGTGTGGATCACATCTGTGAGGTAATGCATTTAAGCTGGCATACTGATGTCAGCTGCAGAAAACCCACTTAGCATGCCCAAATTCATGTGCATGGCAGATAATGTGAGCACATACTACACTCATTCACGTGGTTACTCTTAAGTGTTGCGCCTGATCCAGGAACCAGTGACTAATGCTTGAGAGACAGCACGGATTGCTTTCTTAAACAGTCTCCGAGCTGTGGCCAGCTGTTGAAGTCCAGCTTATTCAAATCAAGGCAGTCAAAAGGGTGAATATAAACCACATTGAGCTGCAGTCTGGTTTCATTCGGACACCATGCAGAAGCACTCACACAATCAGTTACAGATAGAACATGTTTAAATACACAGCAGCTCAACACCTGTCAGCTGGTACACTTGAATTAGCACTTAAATTCAGAGCAGGAGAGCCTTTTTTAAGCAAAACCCTTGATTGCCTGCACTTACCACACACTGGTTTGGATCACAAAGCAAATTTAAGGCATGCAAACCAGATCTCTTTCAGAGGAAACTAAACCAGACCAGCAGCCGTGCTCCCAGTGCACACCAAAAGACCCCAGCCTCTAAGGATCTGAGGCAAGCACTAGCTCTTCAGACAGTTTTTAGACACCTGCATAGTGGGGATATTTGGTCCAACCAACCAAATTAGACTGAGTCTGACGTAAACCCTTCAACCATGCTTAGTCTAATGTAGGGACCTCAGCAGCAGCCATTTTGACCTACTGAGTTGCTGCTAATGTGCTGAGTCACTTGCTAATGTAGATGAGTATAGCCCAACCAAAACAACAGAGATGGGATCAAAGCACATTAATACATTTCATGTAGGTCTAAAGGTGGACCTTAGCAGATACAACAACTCAGCTCAGGAATGACAATTTAATTATACAGCCATACAGATGGGCTAGCATGAATAACTATGCACAGCTCGGTCAACTGATCTACTGGAGCTGCGTGTGTTGGAACAGAGTTTACCCACACTACGATAAAACTTAGCATAGATCTGGCTTCTGGAACCATAAAACGGCTATGTGTGGTTCAGTTCTACAGTTAAATGATAGGACTATGAGGATAATCACCAATTTCCTAGCCCAAATGTTCCTCCTAATTACAAACTGGCTGTGTCCTGAGGGATGCTGTTCTCTACCTTGCCTATTAAACAGCACTTGACTGCAGCTTCACTGCCACGGTGTGAATAAGGAATAGTAAATCACATAAAACTTGTACATAAAAAATATTTGTGGATTGAAAAGGGCATCTGTAGATAAATGAGGATGAAACAAAGAGTAGCTCTAGAAAATCTTATACTTCCTGAGGACACTTCCCTTCATGAATTAAACATTATTATATTATTTATTTCTTACAAGGAATGACAAGTGTTATCCATGGTGTTATGCATTTGAGACAAAATTGCACACAAAAATTCAGTAGTCAGGACTGACATTACAAAAATCTACTTCTTTCTCCTATTTCCTATATATGTCAGCTGTGCGTATTTATCTGTGTGTTATTTAGTGGCCAGAGTTTTAAACATATTTCAAGCAAAGGTGGACACAAAGCAGGGAAAATTCCAGCCCCAAAAATGACAGTCTGACAAATAGCCTGAAAAAGGGTTGTATTACCAGGGAAGCCACACTTAACAATAGGTTGCTATGTGCTACCTCCATAATTAAGTGTACGTGTCTCAAATGCCATTCCTTAAATGAAATAATAATTTCCTGCTAGTGACTATTGAAATGCGAGAGACTACTGACCTAATCTTTACCTGCTACTCATTGCCAGTTTTCAGCCTCAGTGGGTCTACTCATTGTAGCATGTGCTTGGTCACAATGGTATGACTTCAGAGGTTCACAATCACGGTCACTATTTTTTCCATAGCAAAGAGCAGCATCATCAGGGAGAGTTATAACTTCAAACAACTGCAGTAATAAAATAATTGTCTGACAAAAATCAAAGGGGGAAAAAAGACGCAGTAGCAAATCTGAAAGATAATACTTAGTTTAGCTATTTGGCCAATTCTTTAAAGAATAGCCCCTTTGTGTTTGGTTTCCACTATGATTGTACTGCATATCCAACCTGAACGTTGGTCCCATTTGATCAGAACTGTAACTTCCTAATATATTTTGACTGTTCAACCATAGGGAACAGTTCAAAAAATAGACTTAATAGTGAAAAGTTCTTGATTCTATTAAATTTAGTATCTAAGACAGAGGAATCATATCTGCAAAATACTGATACAAAAAGCTCAATCTGTATGATGTATTTGCAAATAAGCAGCAGAAAGTTACGTTTTCAAAGAGATTTTGCTATATATATATAGTTAATGCTATTCTTCTCCCTCTGATGTGCTATTCTAGTTAACAATTGTACCACTATTGTTAGAGTTTGAGGTTGCAGTATAGGCTGTGAGTCTAATTAGGCAAGGAAAACACAACATTACTGGAGTGGCCAACAGTGCTATTTCAGACAAACCTTTTGAAAAAGTACCTGTGTTTGCCCTGATAGCTTAATTATATTTTTTTCAGGGTGATGTTGATTCCACTGCAGCTTCTCTTACAGAAATTTATTCTGTAAGATTTGTATCAGTGTTTTTATATGTATTCTAATAAGTGAACAAACCCATACAATTGTTCATTTTTACACATAAAAAGTTCCAAATTACAATGCTGTCCCATTAATTACTGGATATTTTTGCAGCAGAGCTCTTGCTAGAGCTTAGTTAATGATAAAGTGCTAACTAATGAATTCATACTTTGCAGCTTTTGGACAGTACACGAGTTTACTGATCTTGTTGATACTGTCTCAATCATTAAATATGTATTTATAATAACAAGACTAACAGTCACTGAAAATAAGCCCTACAAGCAGTAAGGGCAGTCCGATCTAAAATATCAGAAACAGCAGTTATTATCCACCATCTCAAATGAACACTTAATAACCTGGAACTAAATCCCTTCAGGCTCCATTTATGATATGTACACACTTCTGCTGCAGTGATGACAAATACTCCATTTCCCCAGAACTAATGACCCTTCTATGATATGTACTAGGGGGCTGACAATTGTGTGGAATGAGTCTGTCAACAAACTAATAGAGTGCAGCCATGTTTGAAAAGTTTTATGCCTAAACCACAGGCAAATTTCAGTACTTCCAACCCATAATAAGCCCCTCTGGAGCCATATCGAAATTCTGTAGCATGTGTTTGGTCAAGAGAGTTTCTGCATATGCTTTGTTTATTTTCGGTTTGGTTACCTTTGGCCATTACAGATAATTAGGAGCAATACATGAAAGTAATTAATATGTAACACTTCACTGTGTTCTGACAAAATACTAGTGTCTCATGGGATGTTTTATTGCTTTAATTGGTGGATGCACTAAAGGATATCCTCTTTATCTCAAAATCAAACCAGTTTTTTTTATTCCAAGGCACTTCTGAAGAAGATCTTAAAGTAGGTACAGGTGTATCTTACAGCTTTACTGCAGGCATTTTGACAGCTCTCAGTTAATATATCACTACAAAGATTAAGGATGCAGAAAATAGGTATCCCTTCAACTACATTAGCTGCTATATTTGTAGTTTTAACTTGGACACTGCCATAACATAACCGGGAATCACCAGGGAAAACAGCCAGCCCCATAACATGGCTAGTATCTCTCCCAGCAAGCTAGTTTTGAAAAGTATAATACTGACTAGACCCAATACTGCTAGATTTAAGCCACTGTTTTCAACAAAAGCCAGCAAATTTGAGCAGGTACACTGCCTAGTTCCATCAGTGCCATCTTCTCTTTCAGGTACCCTCTTACCTGGAATCTCTGGCACTCGGTTATAAAGGCTGCCATCCAAGTGCAAATTCTCCTGGCTGCCAGTCCTCAATGCATCTTAAGAAAGCCTGGTATTTCTGTTTGCCAAGTAGGCAACAAGGATTCACAGCTAGGCTGCAGGATTTTTGAACAAGGAGCTTTATTTTTGTTGTGAAGAGACAAGAGCAAAATTTGAATTGGGAAAAATACAGCCTTCTAGCATGAATTCTAGTCAATGTGATCGGCTTCTTGAGCTTTGCTCTGATCTGGCACGTAATTACTATGTATCGCTGATCTGCAAGCTGTATCTCCTAAGCTGCAGACCAATTGCTGACTTGCACACATGTATTTTCTAACAAGAAAATAGTAGTTGGAAGACTTGTCTCAGAAAACTAATTTTTAACCATTGAAAACAAATAAAAATAATAGCAATCAATTATGCCTTCAGATGCTTCAAATTACTCCAGATTAACATGTCAATTAAAAAGTAAACCAAGCAAAACACATGTATGTGAATTTTACCTGCACAAAACGTTGTTTTTCTAACAGCATCATTTAATCAGCTATAACTGGAAAAATTAAAACCTTCCACATGGAGGACTGGAATTACAGTTAAAAATAAGTTTTCCTGTTCCAAAGAAAAGTACACATAGACACACTATCCTAAATGCTTCAGCAATTCCAACCTCAAGTTTTGGAAAATGTCAGTTTGTAATGCCCCATCTTCAGTCTGGATGCAACACAGACACCGTGCTCTGTCTCCTGGTTTCTTAATATTTGGCGTTCTGCACAATTTCACCTGGCTGTTTGCCAGCCATAGGAGGAATACATCGGACAGGGAATGCTAGAGAATGTAAAACACTGATCCAGCTCATCCTCCCAGCAGCCTCAGGCACACAGGTTCTAGGAAGCGCTAAACACAAAATAAAGCTGCTTCCAGAGCAAAAGATTTTTGTTCTTTTGGTTTGGTTTTCTGTTGTTTTGGGGTTTGTTTCTTTTGGCGGGGAGAATGTCAGAGGAGCAAGGTCAAAGAAGAGACATTCAAGTACCCATGACAGTACTGGCAAGCTGAGCTTCTGCTCCCTCAGTCTGGAACCAAGTTTTACCTTTTCCTGCAGGACGTATTTTACACCTCTGTATCTGTGTCATGGAGAGGGGGCTCCACCGTCTTCTCCAAGTGCCAAAGAAACACACAGATCTGTGCAAGAAGGCCATGCGAGCAGGATGGCCACCACAGCCTCCCCCAGCTACTTAGAGCTGCCTTTCAGTTATCAGCAGCAAGAGCAACAGCCCGCTCGGTCTATGAGTAGCACTGTGGGAAGGGGCTCTGAGGACAGGAATCTAGATACACCCTGACTTTCTCTTCCCTGTCACCCTGAAATTGCATGTGACAGATGCTGCTGGAGAACTGCTGGCTGCTCTCAGGTCAGTCCCAAATGCAACCAGCTGCGGCAGCGGGGCAGTCACAGGACAAACCCCGGTCAGTGCACGTGCGGCAGTGTTTCTCTTTGGTGTTCCCATGCAGCTCTACGACAAGAGGAGGAATGTGTAAGCAAGAGAGAAATGGAAGATGGAAATTAAAGTCAAGGCAACAGTGCCAGGGCACAGTACCTAAGCAGTATAGCACCAAACAGAAGATCCAGAAAAGAACGCTTTTAAACTGGTTTTGTATATTCCTCTTGGCAAATAAAAGACTGTTTAAATGAAAATTTTGAATGTGTTCTTTAAAGTCTGCTTTCTCAGGTGCCCTTTTTCACTATGCTAATATTTCTCAGAATTTGTGGTAGAATTCTCATTAAAGTCATGCTAATTTTTAACCCAAACAGTACAGAAAAACAGTTGGTACTGCCAATCCATGGCATTTACGGATTATCCTTCCTGAAATTCATAATACTTTTTTAAAAAATCAAGAGATCAATCATTAAAAATGCTGAGTTCTTAATTGTTCTGAAGTTTCAAGCTTTTGGGCCTTTTCCCACAACTTCACAGGCTTCAAGCACCTTTTGCACCTTAAGTCTCCAATCAGCCTTAAAATATGACTTTCAGTCTGCCTTCAGTCTTTCAAGTTCTAGCGGGTCTTATTAAAAGAGCTTGAAAGATCCTGATATCTGAGATACAATCTTAAGAACTGTCAGTGCTGATTGTAAGTTAAAATAGTCAAATTATTACATTGCAAACAAATGATGACAAAAGACTATTTCTCAAGGGTCTTTCCCAACCTAAATGATTCGACAACTCTATCCTGCCCCAGAGGCAAATTGCTCTATAGGACTACTTTTATCACAGAGAGGCTTGCGCCAGCTTCATCCTCTCGAGCTCACGAAGTCACACAAAACGACTGAGCCACTGTAAGAATTCACTGCTATCAGAAAGGCCACGTCACCCCCTGCCCTGCCTGTGCATCCGCTCTGCCTCTTCCACCTGCGGCTGCAGGGCTCCGCACGCCGCTAATTCAAACCTCTGGTGCCACAGAAACCTAGCCAGAGTTCTCCTGGCCGAGACTTTGCTGGGTTAGGGAGACCTGGCTGCCCCAGGGAACAAGCCCCCTTGGGTAGGCACAATGAAACGTCACATAAGTGAAATTGCGAGCGGAGCTGCAGTGGGGAAGAGGTATGCAGCGTATCTTCACATTCAGATTGCCTAATGCCATACCTCATCGGGGGCATTAAATACACTGCAGCCACATCAAGCAATTTCACAGCACATGTAATAAATTCATGCACAAAAAATCATTTGGATTCTACGGTCTTCAATATCTAGGGCTACATCCGGAAGGTTCACCTATCTCTTTTCTACCTTTAGGCTTGAGAGTTGTGCAGGGTGTTTCCAGACACCCTGGAAGCTCCACTGGGAGATCGAATCAATGCAGAGTATAGCTTCCTGCTTCCAGCTTTTTGGTGGTAAGTGTGAACACACAGCCATGGTATGTTGGCCCCCTACTTTTTTCATTCAATGATTCATATGACCTGAGGATGAGCAGCCATCTTTTGGCTAACCTTTGCTGGCTGTAGTCCTGGCGAGGCTTTGAGGGTTGACTGGGAAGCCCTTGCTTTCGGGGGATTCAAAACTCTGAGGCTAGTTCTGACTACATCTAGCAGCAGAGGAAATCCAGCAAATTCATAATGAATCTCGATCGATTAAGTGTGCCTCCTTCATCAAATTACCAGGACTGGTGAGGAGTCCTGACTTTTAAAAATTCTCTCTTCATTGGCAGTTTCTCAGAGTCCAGCGTTAATGACCTTCAAGTCACACTAGAAGACATAAATATCTTAGTCAGCTAGCAGAACGAAGGTGCCACAGAAATGAGTAAAATAATAATTCACTGTCTATGGAGTTACTGAGACAAGGAGGAACAGTCATTCTCAGTAGCTTTATGTTTCCTCTAGATAAAATTTAGAAGATAGTTTGAGATCCAATTTACAAGGAATTGAGATTTCAATAAAATTTGCATCAAGGGAATAAGTAAAAGCAGAAAGTTATTCAGACAGAGCTAAAAGAGAAACTGGGAAGCAGGGTACTGACACCATTTAACATTTCTTTGTCTCCAAAGAGAGGAAGCATCATTAAAAGATGCAGCTCAGCAATTCTCAAAGGGAAAAGAGTTTAACACAATACAGTTCACTTTCCAAAACTCAGGGGGCTTTTGCCTTGTTAGTTAGGGGTAGGCTAATAAGCTCAGGTAACCGAATTCATGCTTTAATTAGCATGTTTCCCCAACTACCAGGTAATATACTGACATTATTTTACCTACACCCTGAAGAAAGGTTTTGTTATATCATAATACAGAACTCCAAGAACATATGTGGTATTACTTTTTTGAGGAAGTCTTAAAAAGATCCTAAAATTTCATGTCAAGTTGTATTTGTGAGAACTGTGTATTTTTAAAAATCTGTCAAAAAACCCAACCCTTCTTTCGATAGCACAGACATATTGAAGCTTAGATCTTCAATACAACCAAATGCAAGATACGATTTCTGTTAATAATTAACTTTGTGTAGGCATAGACTGTCATAAAAAATATAAATACATTTGAACAAAGTAAAATGCTGAGCAATAATTAATAAAAAAAATTTGTATATTCAATATATTAAACATAATGTACAAAATATCAATATTAAATACAGTATATGCATATGTAAAAATATTTTAGCAATTATGCATATAGATTTTCCCCACTTATGATTTCACAGATTTATTCATAGCCAAGCTAACAGCTAAATTTAAATGTTTTTTGATGAGTTCAAAGCAAAAAGAGAGAGAGAAGAAGAGTCAGAATTCCCGGATAGATCTGATCCTTTTTTTTAAGAAATGAAAACTAAATGGTAAATTCATTTTTTCTTCTCTCCCGAACAGCTGCTGCTCTGTGGCTTGAAAACTGATCTATTGGTGCAACACAGGGCAGAATTTCCAATTTCTGGTGTTTTTTAGGGCTGCCACAGAGATGTTTTGGCAGATTTAGTACTGCAGCACCTAACTGTGGTCCCAGTTGTCTGTCTCCCAGGCTCCCAGCCCATCTAAGCACCCCATGGTGAACTAGCTTAAGCCAAGAGTAAGGTTTGAAATTGAAATGCGAGTCCTTGACTTGGGACAACTGAAGTACAGATGCAACTTCCATTCTGTCATCCTGGCTAGGAAATGCGGTAACCTGCAGCTGGTGAGGAGAAATGGGCAGGTGGGGGTGGTAGCGTCCAAAACTCCTGCAGCTAAATCCACCATAGCTGATCTGCTGGAGTCCTAAACCCCCAGCTGAAGCTGTCACAGAGAGCCAGCCTATGTGAACCATTTTGGTCAGCATCGAGGAGAAGTCAGGGTTAGTCTATGCAGCCCAATCCACCACTTTTCAGATTTATTAAAACAAGTAAATTATCAAAGGAGCCAAATCTTAGCCCTTGTAGGATGGCAAGAAGGATGAACGAATGAGGCAAAGGAGGAGCTAAAATGTTGAACCCTTCACCAGGAAGGCACAACAAGAAATTCACTCCTCTGCCTGACAAGTATGATCATATTGCTTTGATATCTGAAACCAGGCAATAAACAAGAATGTGACACGATAAATAGCTGGGTTTTTCAAACCTTCATGAGGCTGAGGGATGCTTATTTGTACACGGAAGTTATCTGCTTTACACTGCCTTTTAACATGCTTGTTTTCTCTCCTGATGAATCAAGGACAAGTAAACTGGAACAGAGGGAAGAGTGTCACAGCTTTTGAAATCCAATCTCTCTTACCTTATACTGCTAATTTGGGGATGGAGGAAATTATGTGGTTCAATTTACAATTAGGATTCCTCCATAATGATGCCTTTCCTCCGTAGCTCTCACACAGGACACAAACCTTTTCCAGTAACCTAAAAATAAAATATATTGCAGAGTCCAGCTGTAGTGTTGTTTAACGTGGTGTGACAGATTGATCAACACAAATATAGACAACACAAAAAGACAGTGAGGTGCTCTGACCAAATATGATTTGAAGGGCATGGCAAAGGAGCAATCTGAGCAGCTGTCAAAAGGGTAGACTTTCTACAATGCAGTTAATGTTCCAAAAAGTTCCCTATTACATGCTTATAAACAGCTCTTTACAATCAGGCAATGCATGTTTATGTATTGGTTTTGCGTACTGATGCTCACTCATCCCATCAAAATTAAAAATAATACATTTAATGTAGTAAAGATCTCTGTGTTCTGAGTAAACCTGCAGTGAAGGCAAATCCCATGCTCTTTACTGCAAAAATGAAACTAAACGTACACAATGTGAAAACTTCTTAATTAACATTACCTCTGGTTTTGGCTTACCAGGTTTCAGGAAGTTTAGCTAAAAAAAACCTTTTACCCTTCAGGGATTTTGGTTGCCACCTCCATTAACCATGCGAAACTATCCCTTAGAAAATGGAACTAGCGGTTTGTTAATACACTGTATGTTAACTCAGAAACATATTTTACCTTCAAATTTGCTTCTTTTGGAGAGAGGGAAGGATGAACTGTTACCCAGAATGACAGGCTGACTGTCTAAAATAGCACCCATAAACTAAGAAATCACCAAGGCATTATTTTTCACTTTGCCAAAGTTTCGCTGTGCAAGATTGACTATCTTGAATAAAACTAAAGATCCATGGGAAACACATATAATACCAGCAGCATAACAAGGTCTCAGTCATAATGCTGCTGTTTGGCAGATCAAGCTCTTATGGAATGGGATACCCCAGTCTTTTGAATTGTATGTCCTTCCTCTGCTTGGCACACAGAGTGACTGCACCGAGTCACCAAATCTGCTTCGTGTAAAGCGAGGCGCATGCTTTTTTTTTTTTGCTAAACTAGATTTAAAGAGCATTCAGAACAAGTCATGGTTTTTCCCATAGCTTTGCTGTTCTCCATAGCACAGGTGATGGCTATAGATGGATGGAGGATAAGTGCCACAAGGTAAAATCTCAGCCCTTTCAACTTAATGGAGCTCTGCCATTGGTGTTCAGTGTCGCCAGAATTTCACCCCAGCACCATCATCAGCCAAAGAATGGCAGGGAGTTGGGACTCGACTCAGCTTTAGGAGTAAGCACATTGACCTACTCAGAATATTTTACCATACTGTGAATTTAGGTAGATTCAGCCTCTCAGTTCCTTCGTGTCTCCTCCTGTAATCTGGTCTTTCCTTCAACTCTGTTCTTTCCCTTTTTCTCTCACTGGCAGCAGCTCTTCTGAGGGCCAGAAGAAACTCTTTTTCTTTGAATTGGATGCCAGAGCACCCTGCCTCCACGCTAGGCACACCAGACTTCCTGGGCAAGGACTATAGTAGTCTCGGGAGATGACTGGAGAATACTAAATCAAATTACCGTAGCGCATTTCACAACATTTTATAAACCAACAATTCCACGAATTTCTTTCTCCTCCTCCCCTGTAATTTCCCCAGTTTCCAGCCTTCAACATATAATTCATAAATACATAAGATTTTTGTGTGATGTCTAAAATAAAAAAAATTACAAATCAATTTTTCATTATTTGCACAGACTTCTGCTTTTGCAAGAGTTCAGACTCAAAGTGCATAACATTTACAGAAATTGTTGGAGTGCCACCTATTGGAAATAGATGTGCAAATGAAAAAGACCTTGGTTAACCTGCATAAAATAATCATTTATTACCCAAGTGTTGGTTTAACTATATCAAGTTAAAAGGCTTTAAAATGCATACACTTCATGTTCTGTTCATAATTATGTTCAAATTTAGATCAGTGTGTAACTTCAAAAAAATGAGCCTCTCTAAGGGGTAAAACACTGGAAAGTGGTAAAGATTTATAACCCTGGAGTATAAAATAGCAAAAATCAGAGCAGATCCACTAGAATAACCACCTGCTTAAAACCTGAGTCACATTACTAAGCTCTATATCCACTCTTGGTATAAATTTTATATCGGATCCTGGTTTGCACTCTGGAAAGACATATGTAATCTTCAGGCTCACACAGTTTAGCTGTGTTTTAGACTCTGAATGTAAATGATTAATTTTCCCTATGGAAAGCAGTCGCCGTGGGATAAAACAGCCCTGTCCTCCCATGGAAAACTTACAGATCAGTTTTGGAACAGTACAACCAGTTTTAATGAAGTGATCTTCAGCTGCCATTTCTGCTCAGGAGATACTCAGGCAATGCCACGAGTGACTTCTCTCCTTCTCTGTCTCCCACAAACAGATAAATTTATGGGTTTTTCGTCACTCCCTCCCCAGATACACCTTCAGGCCTTCCAGCCTCTATTAAATGAAAGCATGCTGATTTACACTTAAAATTGAATGAGACTGCAAAAATTTTAAGCAACTGAAAAATCTGACCCAGTTTTGAACCTTGAACTTGACCCTTGAGCTGTCTTCCCCTTCCTTACTGCCCAGCAAGCAGCAGGTTGGGAGTGCCACTGCGCTGCTGAAATCCTCACACGCCTGCTTCATCTCCTCGTCTTTACTATTGCAGCTTCCTCCTCTGTGGCTTTACAAGCTTTCACACTAAAAGAAAAAACTGTGTTGCCTAGCTCTTTTCTGCCCAAACATCCCAAGCTTGATCTCAGAATCAGACTGTTCCTCTTCCGAGTCCTTCTGTTAATTAGCACTCACCCCTGCCCAGCTCATGACAGCTTTTTTGACAGCTCTTTACACAGTTGTCCTTAAGAGAGCTACACAAACACATAGAGTGGGAGCTTTTGTAGACAGCTCTAGGAAAAAAAAACAACCAAACTGCAATTAATTATACCTGATAGCATAGAGTAGAAAAAGAAACAGAAGACTGACACAGCACAGAAGCAAAGTGAAGCAAAATATACTGAGTGTGGGACAATACACATACTGTAATTCATATATTCAGTCCTCAGAATTATTCCAGCAGCCAGCCATTCCAATCTGCTCAGTCGTTCCTCGGTGGTCTAAAATTCCCAACTCCAATTCTTTCGTTAAGTAGCATTTTATAATATGTTTACAAAAATGACATACGGAATTGAATTACTAAAATACATGTTATTTTCTCTTATTTGCAGTAAAGTCTAAAACACCTTTTCCATTCGTATTGCTTATGAACTGATTTAGATAGTTAGCGACAGGATCCCTTTCTAAATCGGTCCCTAGTCTATCACACCTTTATTTCCAGCAGGTGTCTGATACATATTTTCATTCTTCACAACCACTTCTTCTTTCTCCTGGTAGCTTACATCATTCTGTCAGTGCACACTTTTTTATTCCTTGGTTTTATCTCTTCCTCTAGATCCCACGGAGTATGCTCCAGGCTTCTCTGTGGTTTATAAAAGACCTTTTCTCCCATGGCTTTCTCTTGAAACTTCAATCATTCTCTGCCTCCTTTTGAGGCATGCTCTCACATATAATTTCCCTCCCTTAACAAGCATATTTTCTTCTTCTGGGGACATATTTACAACAAAAGTCCAGGGGAATCAGAAGTAACATTCCTTTGGTGCGACAGTTGTACACCCATGTCTGAGAATAATGACATGTCTCTTATGCCCACTGTCATATCTGCACTTATATTGCATACTAAGAAGAAGGAAATGTGAGGAGAATAAAAAACTTTACAACAAAATTCTCAGTGAAATCAACAGGTCTCCTTCAGGTTTCCTGCTGTGTTTTTGACTTAAAATGACTATGCCATAAGCATTTTAGGTGAGAACTAAGTAGGAGTAAGCATAGCAGTAATGCTCTGACAAAAGTCTTGGAAGATGTAGTTGTGACCAGGTTCTTGTAAGTCCAGATCTTGGGCTCCTCCTAGTCTTCTTTTTCCTTCCAAATGAAGCTTTTGGGCAACTCTAGTAGTAGTGGAAAATGAACCTGGGCCCATTCCCCCATTCAGTGTCTTTCAGACTGGCAGTCAAGCTAGTCAAGATCTAGTTATGAGGTCACTTTGCTATTCTAAATATTCATGTACTTTAAGCTCAATTTTAGTAGATTTCTTAAAAATTTGGTGGGGGAAGGAAATGTAGTCTGCTGATTCTTTTTCTGCTGGACTGCATGAAAGGTAAATTAGGTCAATCTAATCTCTGTGTTGTTATTTAGATACCAGAACTCACTCAAACGGGAATAGAAAATTGAATATTTTAAATTTTGTCCATAGCCTGGAAGAAATTACGATTTCAACATGATCTTCAATTGTAGATAGCTTATTCCAATCACCTCCTAAAATTTTCTCGAAAGCTTTTCTGAACATATTTTGGAGTAGTACAGAAACAGGAGTTCAGCTGCGCCTACCCGCTAAAAGCAGGAAAAGCAGATTTAGGAGTCCTGTTGGCCAGGCTATACAAGAACTCTGGACAGGTGACATGGCAACTGTGGATGGAAATTAAATTAATAGACATATTTTTCATAAGCAATTAACATAGCTGGATGAAAACAGAACAAATAAATATGCAACCATCCTTACTCTCACTCTTCACAAAAAAAAACCCACACACAAAAAAAACCACAAAACAAACAAAAAAGAACAACTGTAAGGCCTGAAGGCTTCTTCAGTCGTTTTAGGATACCACTGATCATTCAATTTAACATGAATAGGCATACTAAATGAATGAGGGGATTTATAATTTCCACACTATGGATTTCTCCCCTGTGATACAAATATCTGTAAAAAGCTCCCACGAGGTGCGGCAAAAGACGCCTTTAACCTTTGCATACATAATTTCAGATCAGCTTAGCATCATTTTTCTCAGAATGAAACCATATGTCACCTAATGGCTCAGGGGAGATACTGGCATATGGAGCCTTTCATGCTTTAACTGCCAGTTTGAAACCAGCCCAGGTCAGTAGCAACCAACACTGCTATATCTGAAGGTTGTTGAGTAATCTATGTGAAATGAGTTGGCCATGTCAGCCCAGATCCTACAGAAAAGTTGTCCACCAGAACGTGGCCACTGCAGATGGCTCAAACTCGCCCTTCTGTCGCCAGTATCAGCAAGTCAGCCAAAGATTAAATGAGCATTGCACATACATGAGCTTTCACATTGTAGAAGTCACTCAGCCAAGCCAGGGATAAGAGACCTTGACACGCAGGGCAACCATTGTGAGACACTATCCTGGAGGAGAACCTGCGGCACTCCCCAGCCAGTCACCTCTAGCTATTTTGCATTAGCATTACAACACCTCCTACCAGCTCTTCCTTCATACAGATTTAACCCATTAGACAGACCAAAGTTTAATGCCTGCATTAATGCTCCACGCAGGATAACAGTTCTTTGAGTAATGACAACTCTGTTGTCTAAAGTGAAGATTCAGTCCGGAGAGAAATCTTTTTAAAAAGAAGGAGAACGCAGAATTAAACAGTGTCATGATAAGGGGAGCTAAAAACATGCAATCATTTTATGAAAATTGAAGAAAATACTGTATGATAACAAACAGTTAACTTTCTTTGAAATAGTATCCAACAGTAGGAAAGAATTGAATAACAATATTAATGCATGCATTGCAGTAGAGAACACTGAAGGCCTGAGAAAAAGAAATTTTAAAGCCTCTTAGGAAAAAATTACCAGGGAGCCCATTCCTAATTTTCAACAGGAGGGATTTTTATCAGTATGAAATGCAAGTTCTCTCTTTGTAGAGGTGAAAACATTATATGTCTATATTATCGGTTCTCAGTTAGGCTTCAAAAAGATTCATTCTGATTTTATTTCCTACTGGAAAATTTATGAAGATAGTTATTTTAATGCATAGCGTGACACTGATGTACAGCTGGGAAATGAAGCCAGGCAAATTAATTGATAATGCAGTTCTTTATGCACTCTGTGGGAGCTGTGTCACAAAGGAGGCTAACAGTAGGTGTTGACAAATAAAACAGAAACTTGGAGGTGATTTTGAAAACAGGACTATTCTTAGTGATCCAATGCTATTCCACGTATTGCCAGGTAACAAAAGAGCTTACATGAAAGCGTTAGTGTTAGTGAGTCATCAGTTCATTGATGGAACAGCTCATGTATACCTATTTATGCAGGTTTTTTGTGTTACCAGACTTGATGTTTTGCATTTTTTTCCCATTGTCGCTTTGTGAAATAAATATGCATATACCAGAAAGCAGCATACTCAGTTTACACATTTGCCTTTTTTTTTGCTATTGCAGATTATATTATTATTTTAGAAAAGATACGTATTATGTCAAGTGCTGAAAAGGACACTGTCGGATTCAATATATACTCCCCTTTGTCACTATAGTAACCAGACTATATCTCAGCTCTTCCTCTTGTGTCAGACTTGACTCAGTTCACTTACAAGGCTCCACACTCCCGGTCTCCCAGAGTATCTTTCTGCACCTATTCTATGTTGTTAAGCCTCATAAGCGGAGCTGTAGCAAAGATGCCAAGAGGGGGTACCACCCCTGGCGTAACTGTATGTGAAAAGATTTCAAATTGGGGTATATACGCCCCTGTAACCCACTGGCTGCTGCGACCCAGGTGATGAGCTGAGCAAGCAGTACTGCAGAAGATGAAGAAATGGCTGGTGAGAGCTGCGTGCTGTGCAGGCGGCTTGTATGGCCAATTCCACGGCTGCGAGAAGTGCGAAAGTGAAGTGCTGTGGTGGGATGATATCCTAAAGCCACAGTACATTTGCCCTTTCTGAAAAACATTCAGCTGAATCCCACCACTTATGTCTAGAGGTGCCCAATGATACATCACTGGAAGTTATCTTGACTTCTCTCTTAAACACTACCCAACTATCTCAGCATTTATACCCAGCTACAGATCAGAGGTTGATCTGATAAACCTCAGCCTTTGTTATAAACTCCAGCCATGTCTTCTTCTAAAGCATTTGATTTCAGATAATTTATATAACTATAATATGTTCATGCAATATGTATTACATTTACTTTTTCCTTTTCAAATGTTAACTTTTGCTTTGTATTTCTATTAGGCGCAGAGTTCAGATTTGCAAAGGTTTTTGCAAATGGAGTACAGACTATAGTTTTTTCCACTTCTATTGTCTTTACCCTGATAACAAGGTGTTCTCCTCTGAATTACAGAAAATGTAGAGGGCAGTTTAAAGCATATATGTATGGATTAATCTAAGGTTTACTAAAAGAAGATTAATAACAATATGTCCGTGTTTGATTTAGGGAATTTAAAAAATAGTAGTTTTTAACCCCAAGTTGGGTTCAGCACAAAAAAAATACATGTTTTTCCATGGGTAGAGTAATGGTGATGAATCATGAAAAAAAGACATTTGTCTCAGTAGGCTAGATAGTCTACATGAACATTAGAAACAGTGCCCAGTTAAAAACACAGTATGTATGACACCCTTAATGCAGTTAACTGTTGACAGTTTCTAACAGTTGAAGAAAAAACACTGTTCTGAGATAAGGGTTTAGTAGTATTCTGTTCAGAAGTACCATTGGAAGAGCTATGATGTAACTTATTTTGGCATGAAGGACTGGGATATTTCAGCCAGATAAGGTAAAGAATAAGAATATCACTTATGTTCAAACTATACCTTTGCATTGAAAAACTTAGTGATATCAGCACGTTTCAAAACCATTTTAAGTACCACTAAAAGTGCAAAAAACAGTGTCTACCTATTCAGACTTTCAGAGCTGCAAAACTACATCCTTTTCCAAAAAGGCACACATCTCTCTTACGAAAAATTCTGTTTATACTGATGCTACAGAGGGCAATAACTATTCTGGCAGTGCTGCTGAGTGAAGAGTGAGTGTACTCATTGTTTTCTGGGAGTTTTAAAAGGATGATGCTAGGACAGGACTATGTGCCTATTGCTTTGTTTAGGATGCAATATTATCACCTTTGGGCAAAAAGAATCACAAACAGAACTGGCTACATTTTAAAAAATCATTACAGACTCCACCTTTTTAAAAAGCTTTCATCAGTGCACAACATTTCTTTCCTTCACCTCAAGGCTTTTTACATTTGGAAACACCCTTGTCTGGTACAAAGTTACCCGATTTCCACTACTTCCATTACCTCAGATATTAGTGAGGTACTTGCTTCTCCTCTTTGACTGACTCTGAACTTGCTGTTGCACCCTTTCCGACATAGTTACATACTTTCCTTCCTGTGATGACTAGTACCACGCATGCTATTCCTCTTAGATTGCCAGGTTCCAGTCTGAGGAATACTCATAAGATATCACAGTTTTGACACAATTTAGTATAAGGAGCTTAAAAATAGTTATAGTGCAGCCCAGCCAGCTTATTTTCTCTGTCCCCTGTGCTATTACATCCAGATATCCACTTTCATTTATTTGTTGCTTCCATAATTTTGGTATTCATCACACTTCCTGGTAAGTTTTCCAGACCAAAAATAAACCCATATTAAACATTATTTGCTAAGAATACTAACAGCCTGAAATACGCCACTGATGTACACAGCTTGTTCCATCATTCTAAGTATGCCATAGATCAAGTTATCTACCTGCGATGGTGAGCATATTAAATCACTTGAAGTTCCATTTGCATGATCATCTTTCTAAACACTCTTGCTGTGTTGCTGACTCCAGCACTCTGAAAGACTCACTTGGAATTACTATTTAAAAAAAATGCGAACATTGTCTCACTGAGTATGCAGGAAATGAAATGTGTTAGCACTTATCCATTTCAAATTAGATTCAGCACATAGCTGTCTAACATGAGTGCACCTAGCTATAGTTTACATTTGTCTCTCCAGTAAGCTTTTTAATCAAAAGTAATTTAGTGTTAAGGATATCGAAAAGCCTTTCATTAGCCATCGATGGGACTTGATTTATTCATATGCTGTGCGACATATGTTGCTGATGCTGTCATCCACCACACCTCCAATTTTAAGTAAGTGTTTCAGTTTTGGATTGATATTTTTGCAAAGAGCTCATCTGCAGTTTTCCATCGTGCAAGGCAGGAACGTTCAGTGTACTCAAGGTGTCTGGTTTGCACTGGTGACTGAATTGCAGAACTAGTCATAGGACATCAGGTGGCAGACTGGAGGGGATTTTTCTGTTTTCTTAGGTCGTGCTGGGTTTTGTTTTTCCCGAAGTAGTTTCAGGGCATGATTTTCATTTGCATACTGTTTTTGTAGCAATTGCGGTTACCTCCCTGCAGGACTGAGATGCAGTTCAGAACTTTTCAAGTACGCAACAACTAAGGTCACAAGGCCTTATTTTGAAGGAGGCATCTATCGTGAATAAGATATTTCATTGCACAATCCCACTGCATGGGAAAGCAAAGCTCAGTGGTCATGTCAAGACATGGCTGTGGAAAGTGGTTCAATGCCTACATCCACCAAGGTGTCATCAAGCAATTCACACAGGACTACAGTTATTAGAGGTATATAGGAAGTATAGGAGGACTGCCAAGAATCCTATTTATTTTGTCATTATACATAGGCATTTCTGATAGCTCCCAAGTAGCTCTCCATATCAGCTATGTGCTTTTCAAAATGTCCCACCTAGCTTCCTTGTATCTCAGTTATCCACCTCCGGGGCGGGGCGGGGGGGGGGGGGGGGGGAGGGCAGAGCTTTCTCTCATGCCTCCTTTTGTCTAGTTAGTTTTAAGTCCATCAGAACAAGTTTCTCCCGTGGTACAGCTGAAATCCTGGCCACTATTGAGGTAGGTGAGAATTTTGTTGTAACTTCACTGAAGTCAAAATTTCACTTCTGTTTATACAGCAAGAATCAAGAAGGGTCACTTTAGGCTTGCATCAGCTAGGTAGTGTCAGAAAATGAAAATCACGTTGCCAGTCTCATAGCAATATGTAAATCAGTAATGCCACCAGTCTGACCGAAGCATGAATAAGCAGGCATTTTCCACTGGTGACTCATGTCACGTTATCTTACATATTTATATTACCAAAAGACATATTTTTTAAACACTGCTGTGAAAATGCTCAGTGCTTTTAACAAATTGAAAATTGAGACGTTCCAATATATTGCCAAATTCCTAGATATTCTTTAAAGGTAGACTACAACTAGGCAGGGCAACGACATTGTGCGGATGGTCTCTTATCTTACTAGATTACCCAAAACAAACTCAACAACATGCCAGAACAAAATCTTTAAAGATGCATACTTACAGGTCATAGATTTAGTTACACAAAAGCAAGTCTTTCGAATTCCCTCAGTAATGTGCACTTCTACAGAGCTGCCTTTATTATAGGAAAGTTGGTGACCGTGTCTGGTAAGAACTGTTCAGGTGCTCTACTCGTGAAAATTAGCAGGCTCTTGCCAATTCAGGAGGCTAGAAGGAGGGTAAAAGGAGAGACAAGCAGCCCACCAGCACATAAAATAAATTCTATTCACCCTGAGGAATCCAGACGAATATCCATCACCCAAAATATTTACATCTTTGTTAAAATACGTGTCATCTCATGTGTGGCAGGAGACACAGTTCAGCCTCATTTCCTCAGTACTGACTCCTCAAAAGTTTAAGGGGAGGAACAGAAATTGAATTTTTTTACTCTGTTCTTCCCCCCACCACCATGAGGGATGAAAACTTGCTTGTGCCCATACCTCAGTCTATTTCTGCCAGTCTCTTCCCCTTCGACAATATTTGAACCCTACATTCAATTTAAGCCAAATCAGACAAAGAGGTCTCAAAGGAAGTTGCTTGGAAATAGGCAGGCAACGAAAGGAGAAAGACCGCATTAGTGCCCCAAAGATGGAGAGGCTAAAGCATGCATTCTGACATTATTAGTCACCTGAGATACTCCTTGAAAGAGAAACTTGGTGTTTCTCAGCGGTCTCTGAATATTCCAATTGCCAGCAAAGATTAGATTGGAGCTCATACCTATTAGAGCCCATAAGGCACAGACATCCACTGGGAACCGGGTCTTAATAGTACTGTAGTTCCTGGAGGAGCTGTTTTTCTCCCACAGCCCTGCTCCCTTTTCCTTCATTGTCTTACGAATGAACGTCATTTTGTGTGAGTGTGTGATGAACTGCTAAAAATCTGCTAAAAGAGTCTCCCTCGGTATCACCCTGATTCCACCTTGCTTCTGTGGTGAAATGCAGCCTCCTGTGCACCGAGTCCTTCTGCTCCCCATGTATTACCGCACCCAGACCCTGGGATCAACTGCCTCTAGTTACCCATTACTTCATGTAAAGAAGGAAGGCACCAGAGCCCAACAGTAACAAAGGAGTGAGGAATATCTTCTATGCAGGCTGAAAAGGGAGTTTTCCCTGACTTTCACCACGGGGAAAGTATTTCCTGCCTATCTCTTTTGACACGAGAAACACCCCACCCCACCCCACCCTTGCTCACCTCTCTGCCCCTCAAAGACCTCCCTCAATCTGTAGGGGACTGACTGGTGGTTTACAATTTACGCGTATGAGTCAGGATGCTCTCAAAAGCAATCTTCACTAAGCTAGAGCCAAGCAGAGAAAGTGATACAAAGACAGGCACAATTAACTTGCAATGTTTCCTTCACTAAAAAGGGTATTATTTGAATTATGAATGGACATAATTACTTGTATTTGCTATACAGAGTCATCTGTCTCAATAAAATAATACTGTGTGAGCAAAGATATATTTTATGATATGGAATGGGGCAGGGAAAGAAAACACATTTTACAAAACAATCCTTTTTTTTGCACATTAATCTGGCAATATTAAAACAACGCACGATGGTTTTAATTTAAACAAAATAATCAAGATTATTTAATTAAATAAGGATTTTGTCATATGGAACTTTTTAATATTTTATTCCACCAGCAAAATCTGCTGATGCTTTTGGAAGATCTCCCACTAAAGCAGATGGAAACAGAATCTGGATACACATTGCCATCTAGTGGAGCCTTCCCCGGCAGAGCATGCTCCAGAGACCTCAAGGCTTGCTTTACTCGGGAGCAACTCCGTTCGGAGCTGGTATTAATATTTAACAGAAAAAAGTTTTCCAAGACACGTAAGCAGCAGAGAGTCTTAAACGCAGGTTGCACAGCCAGAAATAATGTTACAGTTTAGGTTAGCTGAATCTCTGTTGGGATATCTTAGCTGGGAAGTAAGACAAAAAACCTTTCACCCTTAAAGCATTGCTTCAAATCAGAAGTAAAACAAATAAATACACTTGTCTGTTCCATTTTACAAGAAGTACATGACTGCTAAAGTGCTCTATTTCACATTTAAGACCACACTCAACAAGCAAGGCAACTGAATGTTTATTGTGCTCAGAGAGGTGTATCCTTTAGGGCAGGTTTGAAGAGGAATGGTGGGCCAGTGGGGGAAAATCTGAAGTCCTCCTACTTAAGACCTAGCAATTCATAGACACATTGTACAATTTTGTCAGCTCGGCCACTTTCCCAAGCATGAAACTTCTTTCAAAAATTGAGATGTTTAGCTCCAAGCTTAGATGACTCAGGCAGTTATTTGTGAAGTGATTAATGAATACCAAATAAAGCAAGCCACAGAGGGATGAGTCATACCACCGTAACACCAAAGAAAAAAAAGATATAGTCCTTCTGGTTCTTACTCCTTTTGTGGCTTTTTGTTTGCTTGGTCTCTGTTTAGTCTCATCATTCACAGTAATTTCCAGCTATTGCAATACAATTTTAGTTTCTTTAATTATTTTTTTTTTTACAGAGCTGACTCACAGATGAAGGAAGTATTCATTCTCCTGATACGGTATTAAACAACCTCCAAACTGCAATCTCCTGATCTTTCTTCTCCTGAGTCAACTAGTGTTAACCCTGAAGCCTTTTCAATGTGAAGTAACAAAGCCCAGTCCCCTCTCTAGCATTATCACTCCTTAAATTTATCAAGTGGGACAGCTGGTAAGCTACAGCTGTGCCAAAGACAGCAACAGTACAAGAGATTGCACCTTCTTCTGCACTTTTTTTGATAAGGAAAAGGCTATCCTCACACAGGTTTCATAATACTTCACTTAAATCAACACTTCGCTGAAGAGCTGCTGACAGCTGAACCCCAACAAGAATGAAGTTGATGGGCAGTCACTCTGTGTTCAGGATGACTAATGTGAGAGGGAGGATGAAAATCGTCACCACATGGAAATGAGGCAAATGGGTTTCTAGGCAGACAGCATGGTCATCTGGCTGAGCAAGTAAAAGTATGAGAAGAAAGGAGCAAAGATAAATCCATTGCAACTCAGAGGATGGCCACAAGGTCACACAGTGACACCTTCATGGTTAGGTAAAGATAAAGACACCCCCACACAGTGTATGCACTGCTCAGCCTAGAGTACTAAACAGATTAATTGGTGGTTGTGGTCTTTTTTGTAGACTATTATCAGTGAAAAGGATAAAAACAGTCATTCTTTGCTGCAAGGTGATGTCATCTGAGGTGTCAGGAAGGGATGTCACAGGTGTGTGCAGCAGTATGCTGGTAAAAACAACAACATGAGTTTTACTGTTCAATAAGCAGAAGCAGGACCACAGATTTAGGCTAACATGAAGTTGTACTTGAGCAATGGCTGTGAAGAAGAGCTTACAGGTCACATTTAGTACCACAGATGGACAACAAGGGCTTACTGAGTGTTTATTTCATGTAAGTTTCATGTAAGTAAGAAGAATCGGAACCACAAACAGAAATGCCAGGAGCACATGCTAGTAGTGACATGTACTTGTGGAAAATACATCAAATGTATCTAAATTTCATCAAACTCCTAGCCTAAACTACACCCACTGATTGCAATTCGGTACAGATCAATTACATTTTGCATCACATACCTTTATCAATTTTATGTTTTCCATTCAAATTTTTATTACAGTGTTTTTTCCTTAACCTTTGCCCCAAGGAGGGAGTCATATAAACTTTTTTCTCATACACCTTCATTAAGATTATCATTGCTACCAAGCAGGATGGGGCCAATGAAGTTAGGAAAAAATGCTCAGAATTCAGATCCCAGGTTGGATTGGCAGCTAGAAAAAAAAAAAACCTACATTATGAACTAAGCAAATTTGTTACCAGCATCATTGAAAGAATAAATATACTGTCACATAATGTTAGTGATTCAGAACGAAGTGTTATAAATGCCAATTCTTATAAACTGTGGTGGCAGAGGTTAGAAAAACAGATTAATTTTCCAGGCACTGTATAAAGGTGATTAAATATATTCCCCTAATTCCAAAAGCTGTATCTAAAAATAATACGTCTTTGCCATATTCACAAAGCACCTCTTATAACTGTCATACATTACACTTATACAGTGAACTAGTTATTGATGATAGCTGGCATAAAAGTTTTCCCCATATTTACAGTCAGTTCAGAAATGTTCTGTTTCTGAATAGCAAGGACCATGAAGCAAAGAATCTTAGCTCATACATGCGTTATTAGCATCATTTCTACTGACAGGCATACAGGAACAAACAAAAGTCACTTATCCCAGTAACATTCCTGGGCATCTCGGTTTCCTTCGAATACAGCTCAACATAAAGTTAACCCTGAAACTTCTACAGCAGGTAGCTACAGGTAGCTACAGGAAGAATAGTACCAATGCTGTGTAACATGAACTAAGCAAATTAGAAAAGAGCAACCAGAACCACATAACTCAGGATAAATAAAAAACTAAATCAATTTATCAGACTACCTTACAAACATCTCCTCTTAAAGTAGTGGTGTGTTCTGCCACATGAGAACCGGGCTTGGTTCTAGCACTCATCAAGGAAGTACAGAAGAATATACACAGCAAAAGATGATCTTGCAGTTTCTAAGATGAAGTACTTTAAGTACATTGATACACTACCATGCAAAACTTTCACCTATAAACCCAGCATTACAGCCAAGAAAATCCAAGAGGATCTAAGGCTTTGATCCTGGGCATGAGAGAAGCTCTTGCGGGAGTAGGTGCACATAGAAGAACAGGAAAGATTAGGGACCAGGAGGCTCTACCAAAAGATCCTTTTTGAAATCAAAGGAGGCTGGCATTCATCCCTTTTTCTTTTTCATTTCTTCCTAAGAAGAGTCTCAGTGCAGTGTGTTTATTTAAAATCAGCAAATTGAATTGAGACTGCTGTATAGATACCCCTATAGGCCTGTAATGTCATTAAGCACAGACCATCAGACCATCACAGCAGCCAGAAACAAACAGTGGGCCTGATCTGCCTTCTGCTACAGTAGTGCAAATAGGGTATTTCTGTTTTTGAAAGAGTGGAATTTATCCAGATTTTTAACAGTGCAACTGAGGGCAGATTTGGCCCAGCTTGTTCAGTGGCCACCAGGGTCCACAATACACATGCAACGATGCACAGATGTGCAGTGAAGTTTGAAAAACATGTTCCGTCTTTTTTCAAAGTGTGTACAATGAATATTAAACAACCCCCTGACGTTCACGTTGCCACTCGCCTAGAATCAGCACTACAATCCCTATTATACACTGCACTATGTGGAATGCTAATGACTATTTAAACTAATTCAGAGCGGATGTGTAAAAGAATCAGGGCAGTGACAGGGATATGGCATATAATAAGTGCAAGATTATTCTGTAGCTTTACATGTTCCTTTTCTTTCTTCTTTGTTTCAAGGAGACCAGACATTTTTTCCAAATTGGACAATTTTTGATAGCATTGGAGGACAGAAAATAAGATTTCCACATCCAAATGGTTAAGATACCCACAGGCCAATTTTGACTTATGAAAAAGGAAAAGCTGCCAAGTACCAGAACACCATGTCAAAGGCTGGGGTGATCAATTGAATCGTAAAGAAAATGGATAGGAAGCTTCATTAAAAGTGTGGTATATGAAATTCCCTGTAAGCTACAATGCTTTGTAACCTCATACTTGCATTCTAAATATATTTACATTAGATTTCAAAGAATTACAGCACTAAAGCATCAGAAAGCTTAAACGCATATGTTTAGCTAGGAGATAGCAGGCAGGTGATGTGACGGCCAATTATTTACAATTATATAACTAGAAAGACTGTATACACAACATACAATCCTCATTAGCATATCTCACTTCTTCCTTCCATTTTCTGAAAAATACCACAGCTAATGCATCAGCCAGCAGTAGAGTCAGAGGACTTCACTTTCTGGAGTTCACTACAGCTTCCACTTATTAACTCAAAAGTGGGTTAGTGTCTTTTTAAATTGCTTTTCTGACGGGTTTGCTTGTGGCTTGAAAGAACCAGCATTCAGATAGTATCCATCTTAGGCTATAGTAAACTACCACTAATAGGACCTACACTGTTCTGGTTTTGTGCCTCTATGATCTCAGAGGGTGTCTTCCCCAAATCTTCACTTCAGTAAATCCCAATCTGAATTTAACTCATTATTAGACAAATATATCTTCTGAGGAATGCTTCCTTGAAGCGGCAGTCACAAACTAAATTTCATTTTTGTTGCAGGGGGAACTTGCACAAAACTGAAGTGAACTGTGGATTCTCTGACAAATAGACTGACACAAAAACATGAGCACCTGCACTACAATTAAGTAAGCAAGTAGACAACAACAGAATATCCAGATGAACCTACCTGGTTTCAGAGTAAGTTCTGCTCTGTCTGAAGGACCTCTAAGAAGCTATAATACTATTCAAAGATGAACTTAAGTTGTTAAACCTGGGGACAGACCTAGATTTTAGATACTCTAAAATACCTTGATACCATGGTATTAGATACGACTCTGTGTTTTAATTTGAGATACATGAAATATAACACACTGTATTTCTCCAGAGAAAGTTCTTGGCTAGAAATGTGTATACAACTGCACATTTTTGTATTATGTTCTCCACTTGGCTGATCAGAGCCGTTCTTTACTTTCTTCTGCGCCCTTCCATGCTCAAAGCAGCACAGTGGCAGGGAAACTGGCTGCAACACGAACTGTGCTTTTCCCAAGACAGAGATAGCAAAACTGTTGCTGCTATGGCCTTGCAAAATGGTCATAAGGTGGGAGGGATGGAGACAGACCGTTCAGCATCCTGCTGCATGCTTGTGCAAAGGTTAGAAACAATGTAATACAGAAAAAAAAAAAAGGCAGCTCATTTAAATCCTTAAAAGGAACATCAAGACATGGCTGTCCTTCATGTTCTTTGCTCAGTTTATAGCATCCTTTCCCCTAATTAGAACAGTGGGGAGTTCTGTTAATTTTTGAGCAGATGCATAACCTACTTCTTTACTCCCCTGTATAAATCATTTTATGGTCAGAGAGCTTCTTTTAAAGATTTATTCTCTCAAGCTGCAATTCTAGGAGCAAATTCTGAGCACAGAAAATATCCCAGGAAAGGCTTGTGTTTCTTGCACACGACTCCTGCCAAACGCATTCCAGCAGGATTTGGTCTTACCAGCATTTTAGCATATCAAAATATACAGCTAAAAAGCAAGATAAAGATGAGCGGGGGGGAAACAGAAAATTTATCATGAAAACCTGAAGATTGGAAAAGAGAAAAGAAAATTAAGAGTAGAGAAGAGCCAGCCTTTTGCTGAAGCCACATCTTAAAAATAAGCATACACAATGTTAGCCACAGTCAGCCTGATCAACATCACAGCATCTCAGCAATGCTGGGCTATGCTTTCGTGACACCAAGTGGTTAATCTGTAAAGGTGCATTCTGCTGGTCTCTTGAACGTGCTCCTCTGCACTCAAAAGGCTCCTAAAAGGAAGTTGTACTCAAAGGTGCTTATAAAGACAATCCTCCTCAGCCCACCCTTGGTTGGGTTACAGGTCCTAAGACGGTCTTTCATAAGAATGCCACATAATGTCAACTAAACTTTTTTTTTATTTCACTCCAGCCCCTTACCTTTCAAATGAATTTTCATTTATTCATATTCAAAATAGTGTTCAATTCAGAAGTCAGATTAATAATTTTAAAAGATCCCATCTAAGAGAAACCATACCCACATTCTGTGAAGACTACGAAACACCTACGCAATATATTTTAAAAGGAACTCACAAACAATAAAAGAGCCCCAACAGGAGTTAAAACTAAGCCTGACATGGAACAGACCAGACCCCCTCCCCTACTGCTATTACAGAAGCAAGTCAGAAAACAAAACGTATCAGCCAAGAAGAATAGAAAAACAAATGCACCAGCATGATTGCCATTTTGTTGAGCCCAATTGTTTCTCAAAGTTAATGATTATTGGGATCCAGATGTCTTCAGACTCTCTCAACAGTAAAAAATCTGCTCCTATTAACTAACTGTGATCAGCATTCAGGAAATAAAAAAAAAATCGTATTTTCCTTTTAAATTTCTATGCCTAATTAACAATTAAAATGAGTACAATTATAATTATTTCTGCTTCCTGTAAGGCAGTCATCACCACAATTCCTACACATTTTTAAGGCTTTAGGACATTCAACAAATGCTTCACTGTGTCCCTGTGGACATTTAAGCCAAGTATGTCCAAATTCTCATTTGCTTGCCAATTTCTTTCATTCCTGACCTTTCTATTAATACAATTCTGTCTGCAGTAACACAGAAAAGATGTTCCTAGCAGGTAAGCATTCCAAATTGCAGCTTAAATTCATTTTTATTTCATCCATTAGCTCCCTCTGCAGTCAGGTGACCTCCTCCAAGAACCTTCCTCATCTCTCCAGAGCTTTCTAACTACATAGTTCCTGAGAGCATAGCTTTTGCATCAAGCTGCAAATGAAGAAAAATAGATTAAGGGCTCTTGAATGGATACTAGAAGTCAAATAAGAGACTGTGGAGGATCCTGGGAACTATAGCTGGTAGTGTATTTTTTATAGAAAGAAAATTAACTGCCACATTTACATCAGGTAAAGCTGGTGCCTAGCACAGGCTTCAGATATAAATCATTACAGCAGTCTTTGCTGAGGTGATGATCACAGGGATGTATTGTTGTCAGTAGTTTCTTGTGATAAAAAATAACAGATTTTGCCTAGCAAGATAGACATGAAAGAAAGCATTTCCTCAGTCTTCGTAGTAACTCAGAGATCTGCAAGAATCTTTGGTAATTCAAGGCAGATATCTTCAAAGAAATTCAGTGTTGTGACAAAACTTTAACACAGTTAATTTCTGAATAGCCTTACTTTCAATTCCATTTGCTTTAGTTTTTGCTCCTCTGTTTTCAACTGTTATGTCCAGTGGACACTGACATCCTTGAGGAGGAGCCATTTTCAAAAGAAACTTTGTACTAACAGACAAGAAGTGCAATTGATTTCTATTTCAGTTTGAAGTATTTCGTAGATACCAAGTAACAACACACAACCACAGGATAAACAAACCAAAAAGCAGCAAAACAGAGTTTGCTATTTAGGTAGACCCTGAACTACCTTGGGATGTTTTGGGAGCCCACTCAGCAAAGAGTTTATCTTGCAGGGGCAGAGCATGCTATGCCGAGAGACTGCACTCAGCTGTCATTGAGCACAAATGCCAGGTTTTCTGCAGCCAGCGGCTGCAAGGGTGCCCTGCAGGGAGGAATCCATTAGCTGCCCTGTGCAGTCACAGCTGCTTCCAGCTGGCTCTGAAACCAGCGTGCACCCCGTATCACACAGCAAAACTTCAACCAACCACATGGTTCCTCTCTTCAGATGTGTTTAAGAAAGAGTGACAACCACTGGAGAGGAGAAACAGAGGAGACACATGGACGGGGACATAGCTGAGGGCACAGACGGAGATGTGCTCTTCAGAGATGCTCCATGCCAGAGGAGGTGCACCTCTGAAGGGACTGCAGCCCATAGAGGAACCTGTGCCACAGTGGGGATGCCCTGAAGGGACTGTGGCCCACGGGTGACACACACTATGGTAGGGACATCTCTGAGGAGCTACAGCCCATGGATGATTGCCACCAGGACAGGGACAGTCCCAAATGGACTGTGGCTCTTGGCGAATATATTCCAGGGCAGGAACTCCCACAAAAGGGACTGTGACCCTTGCATAAACGATACCGGAGGAGAGGAAAACAAGAAAGAAGGAAAGATTGGCAGAAAGAAAACTTTGTGTGTACAACCCTAATGCCAGTTCCCCAAATGATGGCTGTTTTGCTTGCGACACCGCCTCAGCTGGTCCCCAGTGGAATGCCACTGGCTCAGGATGCTCTTACAAGGTTCCATGAAGGAAGGGACTCATGGAGCCTGCAGCCGAGATGTATTCATGGGAGGGGTACATAAGAGGTGAATCCACCACTGGTTCTTCCTGCACACCCAGAGTAATGGATTTGTCTCATTCCTGGCATTAGAGTTTCACAAATTCTTGTTTCCTCTAAGTGCTGCTGTATACACTAATCCTCTGAAAGATTATTAAATCTGAAAGACTCTTAAGTGTAAGTTATATAAAATGTATGATGAATGGTTTCTTCTTTTTAAGGTAACCAGTAACTGCCAAATAGCACCCGTTTCTAGGTAGATAGCAGGCACTAACACTAGTAATTCCATAGGTAGTATCTTTACCCCTGAAGTGGTATTAAATAATATGCCAGCACAGTGCCAGGCTGAATTGTTGGAAGCACTGTCTTTAAGATGCAGTATTAAACCTATAGCTGAAGTATCCACAGTCCTCAGAGATGTCCATTGCACCGTGAACAAGGTTATCCCTGGAGTTCTGACTTAATGACATTTTTGCAATTGCATTCTGTCAACTTAAATTTCCACTGCATTTTTGTTTAGATCCTGGACACTCCTTTGCCTCTTGTCTTAAATTGCTGAGCAGTATTTGTGCATACTTTTAGAAGCCCATATATTGATAAGTGCTTGGAGAGGAAAACACAAGATCATGCCGCAGCTTCAATTGGAGAAGTGCTTTTATTTCGCTCAGCCTTGAGAAGAGTGGTCCAACCACATTCCCCCCTTCAAGTACAGGTCATGCGCTGTTAATTTGAAGAGGGACAGGCTAAACATTGCAGTATTTACAGGAAGCATTAGCAAGAGGTGGTCAGTGGTAACTTCAATATTGCCAGCTTCGAATAAAGGTAGCTCTTGACCCAGAATCCTTTCAAGGGGGACACACTTGGGGACCTTTTTAAGCTGAATTTAGATTTTTAGGTACGTGAGCACTATTTTCAAGCTTCTGTTTGTTACAGAAGCAGAACTAGTAACTTTTCAGTCAAAGGTTGTGATTTCAGGTTGACACTTGTCATTTTAATAGTCAGGAGAACTAATAACAGAGACTTCTGCACTCATGACATACTACTTTCCTATTCCCTCCATCTTTTATAAGCCTTTCAGTACAAGTTCTAGTATATTCTGTAAAAATGTAGGACCAAATTTTGTGGCACGCTACACTGAGAAGCAAATCACTGTTTAGATCTCAGGAATGCCTCAACAATGTGCAGAAGGCGATGGTGCACCCAGGAAAATGGAATTTTTACACCCACAACAGACAGCTTTTCCCCTTTACGTGGGAAAACTCTTTCTCGGACTCTAACTCTTTAGAACTATGACCTCTTTTTTGGGGTTATAATACTTAAATTTGTGTGGAAAACTGCAAACAGAGAGTATCGCCCTTTTTTTGCAAAGACTTGTTTATCCATCATTTGGCACAGCAAGCCAGCTGTTGACTCCCTGTTCTTCATGCTTTTTTTCTGGAACTGGAATCCAGTAAATAACTTACTCTACAAGATTACCGTCAATTTTCTTCAAAGAAAGCAGTCCTCTTAGTTCAATGAAATAAAAGCTCTCTTATCTAAGTGACATCAGAGATAACAACAAAGACTTCAGAAATTTTTATCACCTCAAATTCCCATAGAAAGCTAAAATAGTACCACACTAAAAGACTTCTCACAGCTTGTCCACAGTATGAGGTATAGATATTCTGAAAAACTTCATGTTTTTACATGCCTTTTCCTGTAGAATTATCCCTTATTCTGCTTTAGTCTCATTATTCAAAAGTTATTTCAGATAAGCAGAGTTCAAATAAGTACATCCACAAGTGGGGTTACTTAGCAATAGCTACAGAAATTAAATTTACATCTACTTTAATCAGAATTAACTTTCAAGTGTGAACAAGCTCCTTATTACGTTGTTGGAAACAGAGGCTGAATTACAATGATCTAGTTAGAATATAGCTGCACAGATATACAAGGAAAAATAATTAAATGTGTGATTTTTAAAAACATCTTATTAAAGCTTTTATTCAAAAGTCACTGCCATAAGGACTCAGAGGCACAGGCCACAGAAGCATTGCAAAGTAGCCACAGACACACCCTGCCCATGTGAAAAATGGATTATGGAGAAAAAGAATAATTACACATGCATCTCCCAAGTGGACCATACTTCCCGAAGAGACATTTTTAGAGTAGAATAAATATGCCCACAGACTGGGTATATTTAGAAGTGGATCAAAAGCCATTTTATATGTTTGTTTAAATAAATAAATAAATCCATACATACATACATAATCCCTGCTTAGACCCATCTGCCTTAGATACTAGCAGCCTACTACGCAATAGGAGAGAAGTAGGATGGGATCCACAAAGATCACCCAAACAAGTCTGATTCATTTTTTTCTATCTTATGGTCTTTCCATTTAAGAGAAGCAACAGTGGTTATAACCGTTCAGAAAGGAACACACAAATTAGATTGGCAAGAAGTGATTCCTGCCGGCACGGCAATTCCAGATGCTGCACTGATCCCGCTTGGACTGTCAGCTATATTTCTTCACTCATCTGATATTTTCAAACAACAACTATTGCTTCTTTAAAGAATTTCCCTTTGTAGAATTAATGGTAAGAGTAGCATAGAAACAAATGTATTTTACAGGTTGACTGTTATGACACCTAACTAACTTATTGGTATGATCAAACCTATATTGAAGTCACTAGAGTTCTATGTCAGGACCTCGGAAACCATAGCAGGACCAGCTTGGATGTTAAAGTGCCTAATAAGATTTTTTAAACAGTGGCGGTTGATCGCTCTTTCTGGAGAGAGCATGAGAGCAAGTCAGCTCAGCCTGAAAAAATAATCTGACTCATGTACTATGCAGAAATGACAGAAGCTGCTTTTAACAAATTATTGATGCATGAAAATCAGCATCAAGGAAACCAAGTTAAAATTTTTGCAAACATTTTATAGAGGAAAATGCAAAAAAGAAAAAAAAGAGTTTTGAGGAAAATGTAATCAGCCATTTTTTCATTCCTTTACCATTCTTTGCTTTTTAAAATTTTTTTTGTGTATACTTTGTTCTTCAGCTTTTATGTGCAAAATCTTTGGCTGCAGACAGAAGGACGTTGCACATGCTAACTTATAACATGAAAGACGATGTGTAATGGAACAATAGTACATAAATTGAACTAATTTAAATGACCTTTCATCAATCTGCAAAGAAAGATAACACTTTTTTTACATTTACAGATGTTTTGGTTAGAGAAGTTGTGTTTTAGCTGATATGTTAATACATTTTTATTTATGGTTGCCTGTAACTAAAGTATATTTAACGTATTTGTATTCCCCCCTTTTATTCCGTTCTTCACTTCTACTGCTAGCTTTGTGCATAAACAAATGATTGCATTAGAAATGTATGTATAAAAAGAATTGCAAATAGCAATTGAAAAATAAGGAAAGAATAAATAGCTTCATTACAACATAAAAATCTTCTGAAGCAGATCGACATCTTTGTTGGAGCAAATAACATAATTATGATACAAACAGCAGGAAGAAAAACAGCTTTCTTGTTCAAACAGTGGAAGATACAGCAGGGGCCAGATTCCTGAGCCTTAAGCCAAGGATCAGCTCTCAGAGCACCAAGTGCAGGATTCACACCGACACCCACACAAACTCCAGACCAGAAGGCTTTCAAGGCTGGGCCCTCCGCCTCAGCTCTGGCATGAATTTTACTGGCTGCGGTGGAAGTTTTAACAAAGCAAACACATTATTTCCACTGGAGAGGATTTTAAAGACCCTCTTAGGACAGCCAGCTGGAAAGCTGTGATCTCTGAAGTTCCTGACAGAGGATTCACATGACGGCCATTAGACACTTCACCTTTGGACTCCTTTTTCTTATTTAAATAATTTCTTCAGGAAGGCATTACTAAATGAAACCTGCGGCTTACTTCGTCCCAAGTTTGGCACATACATCATCTCAATAAGACACGCAATAATAAGAGATACTTAGGCAACACATTTTAGCCATTTTGAAAGGGAGGAAGGTGGACACGGGCCATGGATTTGTAGTCCTCAAGATACAAGCAGTCCGTCAAGCTTAAGTGCTTGCAAAAAAAAAAGAAATCTACCTCTATATGGGAATTTGCTTAGGTTCCTAATTGATCCCTCTAGCAAAGAGGCACAGGAGATATGTCTGATGTTAAACTGATGCTGCTCTTAATTATACACCAGGAAATAAATGAGATCTGTTTCAAGTGTGTGCTAAAATTAGCTCAAGTTATTAGCCTCCAGCAAATATATTATATGATCCACCAGCCTCAAGAAGGGAATTCCTAACTGTAGCTAAATGTCAACATTGCCATATGTAAAAGAGCCATTTGAACTGAATCCACTGCTATGTATACACCCATCTCTCTATGAACACAGAAAATAGAAATAGCAGCTGGGAACTACAACCTTCCTACAGTATGCTTTTCCTGCATAGGCAAAAAGCAGTGTAATACTGTGGGGGGAAAAAAAAAAAAAGAAAAAGTTTTAGATTGTTCTGCTGGAAGTAAAAAAAGGAACAGTATCTAAAGCTTTCAAGAAAGTTTTTGTTTACCTTGTAAGACACCAGTGCAAGAGTCAATAACAAGACTTAATTTGGCATGAACACTCCATGAGATCACCTCCGCCTTTCTTCACATTCTTCATCTCTTAATCCTCTGATCTAGTTTACACTGAAATTTAAACACTAGAGATAATTAGCTTACTTTCTAAGAGCCTTAATGCTAACAAGATATTAGACAAGTCTGTTTGGCTAGCTTGAATTGCAGCGTATCTTTTATTTGCTTTTTGACTGTGACTTATCTTTTAAATAGCGATTTCTTAGGTGAGAGACTTGCTTCCTCTTAGTTCTTTAACGAAAGATTCAAACCAGAGGCACTTGGAGCAACTAAACAGCATCTTCACGTATCGTTTACTATTCTTGACATACAGATGGTCATCTCTGTTTTTCATTTGCAGCACACAGAGTTAGTAGCTGCAGAACAGAAATAGATCCAATACAGAGAGCTCTTACTAAATGTATTAAAGGCTCCCTTTATGCCTTGAGGCTATATTAACCAAAGAGGCTATATTAACTTAGTATTGCTACATGTTGTTGTGTAGTAGTTTGTAGTTACTGCTCTCTCTGTAGGGTTTGTATCACAAAACTAAATATGCCAAACATAACAGGAGAAAATTTTTCTCTCCATATGTCAGTATGATCACTGAACTATTAGAGTAGATTTCTAATTACATTTAGATTATTTGTGTTGTGAAACAACAGTTAATCAGTATGCAACACATACTGACTGACACTGCAACCAAACTTACAAAGCCCTTAGTCTTGTAAATAATCTTGAATAATTTTTAAATGGAGTGAAAAAGCAAAGTGCAAAACCTAGGCAAGTTTTGAAACAGTAATATCTCCTCCCTCAGCAAAAAAATAGAAAGTAAAACTAAAGAGAAACCACAACAGGAGATAGAGAGCACACATCAGGTAGAAAAAATGGAGATGAAGCCAGCATTTGCACTATGACTTTCAAGGCTGCAAATGATTCCCCTTGCTGATCAGAAGAGTCAGTCCCACGGTCAAGAAGTCTAGTGTACCCCTGGTATATCATGACACTAAGGAAACAACAAAAGGCAGCCATAAAGGAAAAAGCCTCTTATCTACAGGACAGTACATTTTATTGCTTTTCGATTGCTACAACAGTTTAAAAACAACTCATTTTTAGACAGCACTTAGCATGATATTTTTACTCTGGAATCGTAAACACTAATTTATTTTTAGCTGGTAAGTAATAACCATGTTATCTCTAGCTAAATAAGTTAGATAAACAAGAACAACAAAATTACTTGTGCTTAATAAACAGTACATCTTGCAGTAAATTGATAATAACATGTTGCCTTACAAATACACACCACATACCCTAGACAGTGTTTATGCCACTGATACAGGCCACACCTCTTTTGTCAAATATTTTGTTCAGCTGTTGTAAATAAAGGAAATCAGGTTGCATAATTACAGCTGGTATTTTGTTTCACTAGTCAATACAGAACAAATAAATTATTCCACATCTGTGTGTAATTATTTTTCTTCCTCTTGAAATGGTAGAAATCTGAATTTCCTATCCACAGCACAAAGTAATCCAAACCTTGGTTAATTAAATATTAGCTAAGTTTCTCTTTACAACAGTAAATTGCACTGCAGTGAAGAAAGTGACTTGCATGCATCTTGAATGTTACATCGTGATTAATAATACCAATGTACTAACTGATTCTTCTTAAGACACTGAAAAGACATCACAGTGACAACTATGGTTTTTAGGTTATCAACATCTTTAAGAGCTATAAAAAGGAGAAGGGAAAGAAAGGAAGGTTTCCCTAGCCACAGCTCACACTGAAGAATTTTACGGTTTTAGCAGACTGCACTTTTAGACAGTCAGTACTGTCTAGAATAACGGCAGATACAGAGTCTTTCCTTCCGAGTCAGTGGAACTTATATCCGTATTTCTGTTAAACATACATAAATGAAAGGCTTTAAGCTTCAGCTTTCAAATGTGACTGCTAATTTTGAATGATTCCTCGTTCAGAGGACATGTCAGTGTTCAACTGCCCTTGTCTCTGTTCTTTCTCCGTAAAAAGGGGGGTGACAGCAATTTATATTTGTATTCTAGCAACACTTAGGAATCTCCAAGAAAAATTAGAACCACGCTGTTTGAGGGGCTTTAGAGAATGCTTTGGCGAATATCCTAGGAAGAAAGTTGCTATTCCTTAATTGTATACTGCTGAAACCAGGCATTAAGCATATGTTTCTTCAGCTAGTTTAAGGAGGCCAAATAGGCATAAAAGAGGGAGGTCTGCAGGCTGTCTTGATTAGCTTAGTAGGAATGTTTACCAGCTCTCCCAGGCAGGCTGGGCTCCTCAGAAATTTCATTTCAAACCAAGTGAGAATGAGCTCTCTGGACTCTAGGCACAAGGTCAGCTATGTGCAGACTGAGCTGGGGCAGTGTCCTTTGAGTTTGTGACACTACCCTGCCCAACATTTTTCATCAGCAGGCTCATCCCTACCCACGCTCCCGCTCAGAGGCTGTGGCACAGATCCCCTGTAGTGGTACGACTGCCACTTCTGCAGGCTCTGATTTCCAGCTGCAATGGCAAGGGCCCTGGTCCAAGCTGTACTGACGACCAAGTGCTGGGCTGTGCCCCTGGGTCCTGCCCAACGCTACCCAGCGGCGTTACTGCAGCCATAACGCAGCAAGGTTTTGCGACCAGCCTTCCCACTTCAGCCCCAAGACGAAGAGGAAAGCATGTCAGAAGTGGTCAGTTCTCCCTGCTTTGCTATGTCCTGCGGTAGTCAAGGTAGGCAGGCCATTCCCATCAATACTGCTGAGGGGCCGCCGTGCAGAGGTGCACAGCCAACGTTTGCTTCATGGGCTGCTAGTTGAAAAAATCTGTCTGACGGCATAGTATAAAGGTAACTGTTAAGTGAACAAAGAAGTCTGATGACAACAACAATGGGGAATGAATACTGCCCAAATTCTTACCTAGCAGAATGTAAGTTTCACAATTTTCAGAAACTCTTTACCAATTTGAGCTCACTGCCTTTTAAATCAAAGTCATTGTGAGGGCATACTGGACTGTAAGATTAGTCCTTGAAGTACACAGCCATAGGCAAATACACAAGAAGTGCTTTGCTAACATTCAAACACTGATTTGCTAGCTCAGCAAAGTATTATTATGATGATCACAGTTAACCTGGCAAAGCCACAAGCTGGATCCATGTCATGAAATAAACTTTCATTTCTAAACAACAGGGCTGTACCAGCAGCTGACCAGTTTCACCTGTGTGTATGTGCTGGAAACTTGTAAAGAGCTATCAGCCAGGGATCACTTTCCCTCATGTTGTTATTTATAATGCAGAGCTGACTTGTCTTTGGTGTTGACATGGCACAAAGCACCTTACATGCCCTGAGGGTCTTTTTTGGCAAGAGGTTTAAAACAGAGCTGGGAGGTATCCCAACTGGAGGGCTAACTATGTTGTATCATCCTGTGTAAAAGTCTTATACAGAGCTAATTTGACTTTTCAGACATTGTGACGTTAGAGAGAATTTCTTTCACCGAGTATTTTAAGAGAAATTATGGTAATGCACTCCCTTCTAGGGAAGGTCTAGCAGCAGAGCAGCTGGGAGCGATAGTGGTTCTCAGGCTGAACTGGAGTCAATAAAACTGTGCTGTTGTAAAAAGCACAAACACAATGCCAGCATGTTTAAGTGGATGTGGAGACCCAAGACGTGAAGAAAACCTAACACTTAGCAAAAATACGGTGTCTAGTTTTAGGCACTGAAGTTCAGGAATGACAGAAACCATCTAGAAACTCCAGAGGAAATTACAAAATCTGTGTTCTAGAAATTCTAGAAAACATGACCTATGAGAAGAAAGAATTGTTAAAAAAGAAAAAAAAAAAGGGGGATTATTTAGTCTAGGAAACAGAAGATTGAGGGCAACATAGCAATAGTCTCTGTATAGTTGAAAAGTCGATGCAGTAAGGGGATTAACCTCTTCTACGTGCTTACTCCTGGTAATAAAAAGCAATGGGCTCAACCCAAAGCATAAGGGATGTAAGTTTGAATAACATAAACATTATACACACCGAGACAGTTTGCCAACACAGACTCTGGAACTGACATTATCAGAGAGCTTCATAAAGGAGAGTAACTTCTGGACACCCCCTATTCCCTCTGATACTTCTTTTTCTCTGCCCACTAAGAAAAGGCGAGCGCTCTCCTCCTCCTAAACTTTCAGCTAACACAGCAATCCAAGAGACCAAGAACTCTTCAACTGCCTAGTGCTTTTCTTCTGGTCCGTTCACTCGTTTCTGTGTGCGCTCCATGCGCTCACACGAGCGTTTGCACGGCCCAGCACCCTCTGCTATTCAGCTGCCAAAGTCCCATGGAGTTCTGCGTTTGCTTCAATACGGAAACTGGGTCTGTTTTTTTCCGATACAGCAGCTCGAAAACAGAATTTCCTAGCTCGCTCACAGTCCTCTGAAATGCTGTGGCATCCTGCAAAGCAAACCCTGACCTTGAGACTGCACGACAATGTCACTGCTTCTGTTTGCGCACCATTTCTGGGAGGCTCGGTTTGATTTTGTCGCGTTTTCGGCAGGAACTGCATCCTGGCCCATTTCCCTCTCCTTTTGCCCAAAGGCCCAAGCTCGCCAACTCCTCCGCCCGCCGCGGGAAGGCGCCCGACACCGCCCCGCCGGCCCCGCCACTTCCTGGCGGCCACGCAGCCCCCGGGCCTTCCCCCCCGGCCCCGCCCTCCTCTGCCCCCTCCCGCCCCGGCCGCGCAGGCCCGGCGGAGCGGCGGAGCGGGGCGGGCCATGGCCGGGCCGCCGGCGCCCCCCGTCACGCGGCAGGTGGGCAGCGCGCGGGGCCGCGGGCGGCGGCCGGAGGCGGGGGAGCTGCGGGAGGCCGCCCGCTGCCTGGTGGTGGACGCGGACGGGAGGAGCATCCCCTTCAAGGCCCTGTTCGGGGAGCGCAAAGCCATCGTGGTGTTCGTGCGGGTGAGGAGGGAGCGGCTGCCCGGGCGGGTTCGCTCGCCGGCCTGGAGCCCAAGCGGGCGCCTTGCGGGGAGCCCCAGCTGGACCGTGAAGGGGCGGGGGGGAGCGGGGGGTTCGCATGGCCTGGGCTGGAGCGGAGAGGAAAGAAAATACAGAGGAGATCCGTTCTACTTCTGGGAACCCCCGTTCTTTGGGAAAACGATAGAGTGTTTACCCGAAAGGAAATAATTCTTCACCCGTGTCTTTAGGGAAACAAGTCTTGTGTCCCCTGACCTCCCAGCTGGCAAGCCAGCTCTCACATTCCTAAAATATCCAGAGATAAAAATGTTAGCAAGGCCCCAAGCCCAGTGTCCTTGTTCAGTCTTGGATTAAACCAGGATCCTACTCCAAATTCGGTGACTGCAGAGAACTTTAACCTTTCCTGTTCCCTGTTCCCGATCACCTCCAAAATGGTTTGTGCCCAAAGTCAGAATCTGATGCTTCACTGCTGTGCAATTATGTCTGTTTCTGACCCGTTCAACTGGCTCTGTTGCAGAATTTTTTATGTTACACCTGTAAGGAGTATGTAGAAGACCTGGCAAAAGTCCCCAAGGCGTTTTTACAAGTACGTACTCTGCCCTTAACATGTACATGGGGTTGCTGTAGTCGAGCAGATTTGTTATGTCCCGCTGCAGGCTTGCGTGAGGCTTAAACCTTCTAGGAATCCAAAAAAGGCTCAGAAGAAAGTTAGTACTTTCATTGTTTACTACAATAGCCATAATGTATCTGCCTAGGAAACACAGGAAAGGATTTATTGCGCTACATGCTCTGTTGCAGCGGCATTATTTCTCCCTGCCCTGTTAGCTTGGTGCTGTTTTTTCTGCTGTGTTCTGAACAGTTAGACAACATCTGTCAGGCATTTCTTTTGGTATTAGTAGTGGCCCGGGCAGCTGTCTTCTCCTGACCACTAACTAACTGCTGCCCTTTCCTGTATGCCGCTACAGCTGACTGATGGTTGTGCATGGAACAAGATCAGAAAATTGATCTGGATTAAAAATAGTCTCTTTTCCTATGGTTATTTGTAAGCTGCATCAGTTGTGTGACCTGTTCTCCAGGCAGCTGCACAAACAGGAGTGACATAGTGACAGAAAGGAGAAATGGAGTGGGTAGGGTTTGCTATGGACAGGAATTTGTTGGCTGGTAGGAGATACCAGGAAAGACAATGATCCCCTGCTAAATTTGGAAGGTCAATCTGTCTCTTCTAGGCTGCTGATTGAAATTCTGTCATATTTTATTCCCAAGAGCAGCGTAGCCGATGACAGAGACTCAGCTCCTTGCTGACAGCAAGCCTTAGCCACTTGAGGATGAAAAGGGGCAATTTCTTTGGCAGTTCCCCTTCTCAGGACAAATTTTTCTAAACTGCTCCATCAGTGTTACTCAGAATAACATTTCCTTAATTTGGCTGCTCAAATAAATGTATACAGAGAATCAAAACCGTCCATGCTTTTCTTGGTGTGAGTATTCTGTTTTTAGGAGGGCTTCTTTTCATAACAAGCAAAATGATTCTATATGGGAAAGGCAAGTATTACACCCTAGTATTAAAACAACCTCATATTTTATTAGCTGTTTTACTGGCATCTAAATGAACTTGAGTTTTGGCCTCTATTTTAGACTCAGGCCTAACATTGCACCTGCAAAAGATAGCAGTACATGCGGATGCAAGTTATATCTATTAATGAGCATCCGTGTATGTAAATCACAGACGTACTTGCACGTGCACCAATATTTGCATGCTGCTGCTTTAGATGCAGGTGCAACTGAGTGGAAATTTTGAATTTCCAAAATCATAGCAGGTTGCAATCAATTGAAAAGATGACGCTACTAGCGCTACAGAAAGCTTAAAGTTTACACACCTGTAACTTAAATGTTATCTTTAAAAATAATTTTTCCCTTAATAAATTAAGGTAGCTGCTGTAATTGTGGGTGACAGACAAAGGTGCAGGCTCCAAACAGTTAAGTTATGTCAATTTAAAATAATTTTAACTCAGTGCCCTGTGATCATTAACTCAGGACAGCAAATTCTGCTAATGCTTTGCAGCCATGCAGAAACACCGAGTTCCTCTTTACAGTTTCAATACCTGTGTTCTCTTCTAGGAAGCAAATGTGAGGCTAATAGTTATTGGACAGTCATCTTATCATCACATCAAGGTAAATAAAGTAGTCATTACATACATTGTATCCTCTATTGTGTCTTAATGGTCTGCATTGAGGGATTTGGCTCTGAGTGAAAAGGTGGTCATTTGCAACCACAGGAAAAGAGGACAGTATTCTTTTTCAGGAAGCAATTCTAATAGTAGTACATGAATAAAGCAAATAGCTAAAGTTTCAGTTTAAAAACCATTGGGGTTTGCTAAGGAAACATCTTTTCTTGATTTCACTGGCATTTTTAGTAAAAGCTTCGGGGCTAAAAATTTTTGGTCTTTAATTTAACATGACAGATCCACAGGTTTCCAAATCGGGGGTGGGGGGTGGGATGGTGTGGTGGGGTGTCAGCATTTTTTCCACTGTCAGTAGATCCTAACTAATTACTGTCTTAACCTTAAGAACTACTTGTTTTGTATGCATATATTTTGCAGCCCTTTTGCACTTTAACTGGGTATGCACACGAAATGTATGTAGATCCACAAAGGGAAATTTATAAAACGCTTGGCATGAAAAGAGGTGAAGGTAATAATGTATCAGGTAAGAATCATTTTCTCACCTTGTTTGGACTTACACAGAACAAAACAAGAATGCTCTGATAAAACAGTATGATCACAATGTAAATAGGGAGGGAGTTGCCCATCAGACCGTCTCTTGTAGGCTATATTTTGTCAAAACACCGGTAATCAGGAAACTGATTCATACTAGCTGTTCGATTTTGTTGCTCTCCTTATATGCTTTTGTGTTTCTAGATAACAAGTAATTTGCCGTTTTGTTTAGTGCGGAGCCCTCATGTGAAATCAAACACGCTCCTGGGAAGCATTAGGAGTATGTGGAGAGCAATGACTGGCCCAGCTTTTGATTTTCAAGGCGACCCTGCTCAGCAGGGAGGAGCTTTGATTTTAGGGCCAGGTGAGCTTCTTTGTTTTGTTTGAAAGTTACAGTCTTCTCCTTCAGCTGCTTGCTTTAACACTACACTGCTGTCCCTGTGGATCCCAAGGAGATGGTCTTGCGTTGAACTGTGTGATTTTGCTGGCTGAAGGAACCTGTGGAAGTGTCATTGTGTAGTCCCATCTCCCACAGAGGTGGCACGAAGCTGATCACAGTCCTGCAGAAATCGATAGGAGTGCTGGTGGAACAACTGCCTCGAAGTTTGGAGGGTTTTTTTTGACATCGTGGTGTTCACCGACATTCTACTTTCACATTTGATTCTAGGCATTTAATGCGGTTCTAGTAGATGAATAATGCGTGAAGGGGGGGTTGCCACATGACAAAGTCATCTCATCAGATCATTAGGAAACATCATGCTACAGCAGATTTAATTCAGTTAGATGCCTCAATCTTCCTTGCTTCTATAACTTAATTAAAGAAAAAATCTTTGTCATTGTTTAAAATACAGTGCAATCTCTAGAGCTAGTACGAATGCTTCTTTGATTCACTTATGTCTTGGAATGAATAAGTATTTTATTCAACTATTTACATGTTATTCTCATTCCATTCCAGGCAATGAAGTTCATTTTTTGCACCTTGATAAAAACAGGCTGGATCATGTTCCCATTAACACAATTTTGCAGCTGGCAGGAGTTAGAACAGTAAATTTCACAAACAAACCCCAGATTATTGACATATGACGCTGACACAACATACAATTTTTTTTATTTGTACTCTACAAGAACAATTCTCCAGCGAATTCTCACCAGCACTGGTACTGTTGTGTCTTTATGGGACATCTGAAACCTTACCTAAAAAATCAGAGCACAGAATAAACTACCTGGCACTGAAGATGGAGACGGAAGTGCTATTTCCATTGCATGTAAGATAACAAAAACTAAAACACAGCTGAGGCTTATTGCAAAAAATCCTGTAGCTTCTTACTTCCTCATCAAACAGTCTTGCTAACATATTTTTAAAATCTTTGTTCAAGATGCACTAAACTAAAAATCTGGTTTTGCTCAGGAAAAACTTGGGATTCTTGCCTTCAGCAGATCACACTAGCTTTCAATACTTCTCAGTGATGTTTTAAAGCTTCCAGCACTGTCTGACAATCTTCTATTAAAATACACCTTGAAAAATCACAGTTTGGAACACTGGGACTTAAGCTTATGCCTACTTTTGCATCTGGCACTGGCAGATAACATTTTATAGTTTTAAATAAATATTTTAAATACATCATCCATTGTCTGCAATTCTTTTCTGTCATACAGAATGGTGGGTCTGTAAGACCAGGGAGAGGTGTGTCTTCAACGTGTTTCTGATCAGATTGTCAGTTTTGGAGTAGGCCATAGTTAGTTACTTGTTTTCCTATGAAGATTTGAAGAATATTCTCCCTTGTATGTATGTACTTTCTCCCAGAGCAAGAGGTCTCTGAAAAAATGTCCTTAATTATTTCTGTCCTAGACAACTGAGGTAAGGACAACAGCATTTTGGTTTGCAGTTATGTCAGATTTCGTATTATCCATTTTTCTAGAAATGTTTATGTTCAGAACCTGTTGCTTTCATTAAAGTAGATGTGCCCTCTTTCATCCACGAGCCACTTCTTTTTAGCAATTTTAAAGTAAGATTGTCCGAGATTTATGGAGGAGCGTATCCTCCTCTGCAGTTTCTCATCTTTGGCCTGCACTGTAAAATGCTACTATGCATACATATCTCGCCTGCAAATTCTCTCCCCTTTTAAGCTTTAACACTAACGCGATTGTAAAACCGTATTCTGTGAAGAGGTTTGTCCCTGCATCCATTAAGGTCACTGGCAGGCCTAGAGCAAGCTCCGGCGAGCTCTACACCAGTAAAAGCATGCAAAATTAAATGCAGTGTTCCTTGACGAAATATAAAATGCTTGCTTAAGAAACATAACGATACTGAGCAATGTAATTCCATTAAAGGTACTATGCCTTAACACCTTATTAATTACGCAAACGTTTTGATAACGGTGTGTTTAGAAGAAGGATATTATTCATGTAAAAATACTGTGTTCAGTTCCCTGCTTTGACTAAACAGCGCTCGGCACAGGGTTGAAAGCAGTCATGTGCAGACTCTGAACCCGCCTGATTTCAGGGCTGGCCAGAGGCTTCCTCAGAACGTGGCATAAGGGACTGGGACCGGCAGCTGAGGCTCACAGGGGGATAAAGTCCGCTTGTCATGAACTGCCGCCCCTACACTCATAAATAAGGAGCTGGCCGCACCCTGCAGGGCTCCCCCAGCTTACTGATGTTTTTGAGTATGGCGGAAACTCTGGAATGCAGCTGCCGCTACGCTGCTTAAACCACAGCGGAAAGCAAGCTAGAAAACCAGTCTCATGTTTGTAAAACAAAGCCAAGAAATGCAGAAAACTTAAATTGTTTTCAAAGAGAAAGAACCATAGATATTCAGTTTATTTGTAGTGCTTCCACTCTGCTTCATTCACCTGATCATCACTGCCAAGGACACTGACTCTGGTTCCACTTTTGTTTTGCAATCATTTCACTTTCACGTTCTTGGTGCTTTTGATTTTAAAGGAAGTGTTTGGCTAGCTGTTTTTCTGTTTGTTTTGCTTTCAGTAGAGTTAAAATAATATACAATGGGAATAGTTCTATTGCCACTAATACATTAAATTAACTATAGCTAAAAGAACTGTGGACTCTTAAAAGGGATTGGAATGAATTAAGTTGTAGTTTGACAGCTCTGTACACTGAAGTCATCCACCCTCACCATTTCAATACTGACAGGAACCATACCATGGCCTCTGTGTGATCCCAGCAAAATCACTTCTTCAGAAAGATTTGCAAAGTGCAGACAAAGAAAGAGGGAAGAAGACAGAGAGGACGATTCAGTAGAAGAGCAGTCCTAATTAGGGCATCGGCCCTGAGTTTTGCATCTGGCCACAGCTTCACTGAGTTTGCTGGTACCCTGCGAGACGATGATTCCCACGTGCATCATGAATTGGAACAACGGTGGCCACATTCATCCACGGGAGAAAGGGCTTTTGAAGTGTCAGCAGCGTTTTAGATCTCTGGTGTTATTCAGAAAAAGTATTTTAAAAAAGTTACACAGTGAAAGGTGGAAACCGCCGGGAGATAAACGCTGACCTCATGCTCCGCAGACGGTGGAATACTTCAGCAAGGGCTTTTGTCACAGCCAGTTAGATGAGGTGGGGAGGGAGCAGTTTTCAGAAGTTGTTTTAACTACTAGCTTGATTTATTTCAACACCTACTTAAAATAATGGTGTGTGTTTAAGTACCCCTGCATCTGAGCAGCAGACTCAAACCCAGCTATTTTAACTTTCCAGATAAATCCACATAACATTCAGACCAGAAGACGACTGGGCGTACTGGACCGGTTTCAGCGGGCCTTACGCAACCTCACGACCCCTTGGGACCCTCTCTTGGCACGTGTCGCCAGAGGCACCTGAAGACGGCGACGCCTCACGACACGCTCGGTTCCGAAGGCGGCGGCTGCACGCCACCGCAGGCGCTGCCGCTGCCGGCCCGTCCCTGGGCGCGGACCCACCCCGCAGCCGGGGCGCTCGCACCCCCAAGAGCCGCGTCTCGGTCACGCTGCCACCACCCCTCCACCGCTGGGAGAAGTCCGGCGCCACGTCAGCAGCCCGCACCGCGGCGGGCGAAGCAGGGGCGAGGCGCCCCGGGCCCCGCCGGCCGACAGCAGCCCCGAAGCGGCGGCGGTGGGCGGGCCGCGCCGAGCCGCGCTCCCCCGGCCCACCTGTTACAGCGGCCACTATGACATCACCGTCCCCACCGCTCCGCGCTGGTGACGCCACACCGCGCTGACCCAATCACAGGCGGCGGGGGGGGTGCGGGGGTGCCGGGAGGTGGCCGGGAGCTGCCGCCGGCTCGGGGCGGGGGGGCCGTAGGTGCATGGGGCGGTGGGAGGGGGCGGCGTCCGGGGAGACGCGTCAGCCGCCGCCGCCGCCGTCGTCGTCGCGGGGTCCCTCCCCTCCGGCGGCCCGAGCCCCGCGGGGAGCGGCGCGGCGGGGATGAGGCGGGCCGCCTCGCACCCACCGTAGCGGCGCGGCCGCCTCCGCCATGAAGCGGAAGAGCTGGGCCGAGGCCCGGCGCCGCGCAGCCCCGGCGCCGCCGGCTCTGAAGAGAACTCGGGGCGCGGCGTCGCGGGCGGCGGCGGGCGAGGCGGAGCGGCGGCAGCCGCCCCTCGCCGGGCCGGAGACCTGCCTGAGGATCGCCGGTGAGGGGGGCGTGCCGGGGGGGGGCGGGGGCGGGCGGGCTGGCGGCGCGGCGGGAGAGTTGAGGCGCAAGTCGGGGCCGGGCTGCCGCCGGCGGGACGGGGCGGGGGCCGCTGGGGCGCGGGAGGTGTCCGTCCCGTCCCGTCCCGTCCCGTCCCGCCCCCCCGGCGGTGGGCGTCCGCGCCGGCCCCCGGGTGGGAGGCGCGGCGGCGGGGAAGGAAAACTTCCCCCCGGCGGCGGGTCGCCGCTGTCCCCGGCGGGACCCCGGGGTGCTCGGCCGGCGGCGGCGCCTCTGCTATCCGTGCCAGGGGTCGGTTCTTGCGTCGCTCTGGCGTTTCACACAGCCAAGCGTTCCTTGACGATGCATCGCGAGTCCAGCCGTTCTTCCAGAAGAATAAATACCGTGGGTTTTTCATAACTCTGGCTGTACCGAAAAATTGCCTTGTGCTGTCCCTTTCTGCTTGTAAGAGAGTAAAGGGGAAATATATTTGAACCGGTAAAACATGTTTCTGTGGGGGGTAAAAAAGTAACATTTCTCTCTATATCCGGGATATATTTCTTTCTCCTATCGTTGTGCTTGCTGGCTAATGGGTAAGAGAATGGACAAGCGGCGCACCTCTTCTTGGCACTCGAGTGCCAACGGCTTCTGCAGGCAGGTTTGCTCAGTGCCCTCCGTCCCTTTCGCGGCCCTATGATTTGAGCCGAGCTTTGTTTTGGCACAGGAGCCTGCCTCTGTGGAGAAGCGTATTGGATCACAGCCGAAATAATTCTGGATTTAGGTTTGAGTTCCCCAGCTAAAAGACATGCTTGAGTTTAGTTTGCCTAAAAGCAAAAAAAAAAAAAATTTACTTTTTATGTCCTATGTCAGAATCTGGGAATGGTAGTATTTACTTCTCCTAAAAAACAAGAAATAAACCTCACTTACCACTTCTCTGTGAAGAACATGGGAAATTGTCTGTAGACAGAGCAAGCAAAAATACAAAGAGCAAACATGGACAAAAGGCACCAGTCTTACCTGTGCCAAGAAACTTCCTTAAATTAGCTAGTGTGTCTGCTAGATAACAGTATGTTTAGAAAACCATAAGGTTTTGTTTTGAAAATTGGGTATAGCAATGTAGGGAGGATGTAAACTCCCAAAGCATACCAGATTCCTCTTTTTAAAAAGCTCTAATACTGTCAGGGAATAAAATCCTAAATAGTCCAGCCTACAGTACAGCTTTTTAGGCCTAATCTACACAGAGAAACAATGGTATACTTATATGCAGAACTCTAATGCTACAATAACTCTGTACGTGTATTTTTCTATAACTGCAAGCATTTATATAGGAAATTATGATGCTGCCATTTTAAGGTTAAATGGAGAAACCCCTCATTTGGCAGGTGATGACTTTTTGATACCAAAGTAATTTCACTACCTAGAATACCGTACAGCCCTCTCCAGCACAGATCTCCAGCAAACAGGTCTGTCTAACCATTCCCACGCAGCCGTTGTTTGGATCTGATAATGCACGGCTGGCATAAACAGGCCCCTTAAATTACTGTATTTTCTTCTCCGAAGAAATGTTACTAGTTTATGTAATACAGTGGAGCACCTGGGTTTTGGCTTGTGTTTTTTCAGTGGGATTTCACCGTACGCAGCAGTACACAGTATAACAAACTTGATTAAAATGCAGTAGATTATTATATTTAATACTATTTCATTTTGTCTTGATCTTCTTTTCTTACTGTGCACAGTGGCTGCTGTTTACAAGTTTCTAATAATGGCACAATTACAGTCTAATTTTTATTACGCTAGTATGTTATACGTATTTTTTAAAAGAGAAACCTTAGAAGAATAAGCCCACAGGCTTACCTTTTTATTCAGCTGTTTTAAAAGTTATTTCAAGTTTTGAACTGTCAGTTCTGCCTTCTCATAGTGCAGCTCTGAGAAATGAATTAATAGTTCTGGGCTGGAGATGGATTAAAGCATAAGGCCTTATTCTTGCAAATGGACATACTGGTAAATATTTTAGACTCTAAAGGCTGAGATCTGTGTTAGCTTATCTGCTTACAGAAACAATGCCAAACTCATTAAGAACGTTGCAGGCTACCTTCATTTTCATTTCTGCTAAAAAACAGAGGCAGAAAACAAACCCAAATAGCTGTAAAGATTTATGGAATGTAAATTCATAATTTGCATGGATTTTATACTCAAAATACAGTAATTATTGCATTTCTTTATTTCCTAATGAGTTGTATTCATCAGCCATATGTCAGAATAATTTTTAATCAGAATCATCTAAATATTTTTGTTTACTATTTACTATTTACTATTACTATTTACTATTAAGACTAGTTCAGGAAAGCTATTCTTGTAAAAAATTGTGGTTTTTTTGGTCTGTTAAGCTGCATGATAAGCCTTACCATTTTCTCTTTGTCAGCTAATGCGTGAGGCTTGCTGGTATGAATTCAATTTGCTGGAACTGAATGCATTTCTTCTGTTTATTAGAAGCATATTCCCATATCCTTCTGATCTCTGAAAGAAGTAATTTATATGATCTAAAGAAAATGTAACAGTTCTGTGTGAGATGCTTGAAAGCTGTTGATTTCCTTTCCTTGTCTGCTTTTCTTTGTCATTGCTTTGATTTTATAAGTAACGATTTAAAGAAGATGTGGAATTACAAACCTCAGGCAAAAGGTGTGTGTTTCTCTCTCAATTCTTTTCAGTAGTTAATTCTAAAAAGAAGTAACTACAATAACTATACATGGAATTAAATTTTAAGTGATACAACACCGTGGGGCATTTCTGGACATTTGTTTGTCCTCCTGCTACATGTATATCCAGTTTGTTTACAGTGAGGAACTAACGTCTTAAAGGATTCTCTAAGCTATACTGTATATGCCTTTTTTTTTCTTTATTGAGAATCGTTTTACTTACACTGTCACTTGGAGTTTTTATGAAATACCATTCCGTTTAATATGTTCATTGATCAGTGGGTTTTTTGCAAACCATTGAGTTGTCTTTTGTTTTTCCAGTATTGCTGGCTTCTCTCTATAAATTTTGTGTCTTATGTAGAAAACTGTTTTTTTTGGAATGCTAAGGACACTTCTACCGAGTATCATTAAGTTTTCCAACATTTTGACTATCAACACTTTCAATTAGTTTTCATTATACAACTATGTCAGTACTAAAGTTGTGTTTACTCTTTTATCAACATGACCTCACTTACTTCTGAGTCTTTCTCAAAGTTAAGGTTTTAAATACGAGTTTAAGGCTTTTAGTATCTAACCCAGCACTGAAAGTGCATGAACATATGTAAAGTAGTCTTGTGTATTGGACAGGAGCAGCAGAGTGCAAGCAGCCTGTTTGAGAAAAGTTACACGGTGGTGTTGATCAGTCGTGACATAGTCCTGAAAATAATTTTTTTCATGGTTTTCTGTTAAATAAAAAGTTTCTTTAGCTTTTTAGCATGCTTTCATTTTCTTTTTCAGAGGCCAGCCTGTTGTTCTGATTGCCAACTCTATCATCACTTAAATTTGAAATATCATAGTGATGAGTGAGTGAATCTTTTCAAGCATAGAATGACTAAAAAGAAAATCTCGTGCAATTTTGCTTTTCGTCTTGACATTGCAACAGAATTTGTCTTTTATGTTTTCTCATGTGTCTTCATGATATTTTGCAGTCTTTTAAAACAAACACAACAAAATACCGTGTACCAACTCTGAATTTAGAAATACACTCCTCTTACAATAGTAAATAACTCTCTGGTTACATTCCTGGTAATTCAAAACAGACTAATGCTGTTGTTTGTTGTACTGTCACTCTCCTCTGAATTTCTCATCGAAGGCTTCTGTTTAACAATAGAACTGTAGAATTTCTCTTTTTATGAAAAAATCTTCGCTGATCATATGCAGATTTGTACTGCAGCGAGTGCCCGTTTGGTATTTTGTGGTCTCTTGAATTACTGAAATTTCTTTCTCCGAGGCCTGTGCAGCAGATCCCGAGAAGCATCAGGCTTATTAAGAGTAAAGGGAAGGAGATTATTTTGTCATCTCTATATTCATATTAACATGATTTTGAAGTGGTAGCTCTCAGTTTTCTGCACGTCTATTTCCACAGAATACTGTAGATCTGAAAAACAAGCAAAATGCTTTTCCTCCTGTATGCACACTGCAATCAGATTCGTGATTATTATAGCTTGTGTAGACACACTTGTGCTAGCTTTAATCTCACTAGTTCACGTACCAGCAGTAGCAAAGCTGTGGTAACATAGTCCTCGGTTGGGGGTATGCAGGCTCATTTTGTTGTACCTTGGATGCTTACTCAAATTAATTGCATATAGTGACATCCATGGTTCTGTATTTTAACTGTTTTGTTATATGAGGCTAACAAAATTAAGTGTAATTGAAGTATATCTGAGGTACTGCAGTCATATCTCCTAATTGCAGTGCAGATGCAGCCTGTAAGGCAGTGAGCCGTACTCTCTCACTCTTCTGAGAGACAATTAGAAAGGTCTGCCCTAGTTTGATAGTTTTAGGATGACCTTTTATCAGAAATTTGCAAGAATCTGCAAGTGCTCAAGCACACTACGTGTAAGTGAAATACTAAAAAGCTAAATTTAGCAAAGGAAGCATAAAAATAATAAAATGGAAGCCTTGCTCCTGCAGTCCAAACCTTTGTGGAGTCCTAGTCATCATCACTGTCAATTCATCACTGCTCTGGTGTATTTTATGTAGGAGCCTTCATCCTGCAATCAGATCCTTAATGAAGGAATTCTCCTTTCTCAGCATGTGTTACTCCTATTAAAAAATCAACACACTAATCCTTGGCTAAACAGAACTGGGAATGTGTTTGCAAAAGAACAGGTAAAAACAGACTTGGTGAGTAATCCAGCATTTGTCTGATATCGGACTGGTAAGCCAGTAGAAAGGTAAATATACTTACGGGAAAGGACTTCTCTGTGTAGCTCATTGCTAAAATCTCCCTGTAGGAAACATGCTAAAAAGATGGAGCCTGCTATTTACATAACAGGGAGCATTTGTTAGTGGTGCACAGGAACGGACAGCTTGTCAGGATATGGCATTTGACGCATGCTGCTCTTATTGTGAAGTAGTTCTGTAAATTCATTAAACTCAAGTTTCTTTCAGGTGTTTTAAGAATAGCAACAATTAACACGATACAGAGATACCAGTGCAGAATTGAATGCCAACAGCAATTCAAAAGGCCATGTACACACTGTTCACTCAGGATAGGAATTCTTTTTGTGGGACATTTTTGCAAAAGCTGCAGATGATTTTCAGTAGAAGTAGGAGCGCTGAGGAAGCAAGTGATTCTTTTCTCCAAATCCTGTTTAGGAGCAAAATGCTGAATTATTTTAGGTCTTTGACCTGGGCAAATATATTTCTTTTCATTTTGATCCTCCTTTTGTGTTTGAGGATTTTGGATTACTCTTTGTGTAGTGCTTTTATATTTTCAAAAGTGATGTAAAGTTTATGTGAAGAAGCTGGTGTGCAAGAAGGTAGCATGTCAGTTTGAGTACTACAGCCATTCTGCCCAGACTTTGATGCGGATGTGGTTTGTGTACACAGAGAGCTCAAAGTCAATTATTAGACTGGATCTAAAGGACAGATGCCACCGACGGAAAAATTCTGGCTGTGTATTCCCACTGTTAACCCCCAGTGGGCTGGTTCAGTGGACTAACTCAGAAGAAAACTTTTCCTAGTAAGGAACCTGGTGGCAGCTAGCTATTAAATCAGATTAGAAGTGGTGTGAAATTATAGCTTGGGGCTGTAGTGTGACATGTGTTTAATCTAGCAATGCCAGTTTAAACACAATCCCTAGATATCATATCCTCTCAGTTCTCCTTTCTGCTTCCTCTTTGCCCTCAGTCCTCCCCCCCCCCACGTGTTAGCTGTCATTTTCAGGGCAGAGGAAAGTAAACCAACAAAGCAGCTTTTTTTTTTCCCCCGCTTTTTTTGCCTTTTTTTTTTTTAATACTGTGCTAGGATACCTGTTACAGTTTCTGATTCACACAAATCCACCTTGACACAGCACAGGGAATAACACAGTGGTGGGGACAGATGCAGAGGAGTTGTGGGGAGCTGGGGTCCCTCCACCCCCGAAGTGTTGGCCTAAACACTTTCCCAGGACTGCCTTCCTGTGAAGCAGTTTTCCCCATAGCATATTTTGCATCCAGTTGGGGTATCGGTGCACTAGCTTCTCCACACGTATTTCCCTTTGAGGGGCAGTTCAATCACTTCTTAAAAAGGCACAGCATTACTCTAGATTTTACCCTTTGGTTTGTTTTCAGGAGATGCTTTGGTAAATGCTGGGAGGTACAGAAGTTCCTAAGCAGGTAATGCACTTCCCAGCTAGTACTGCAGCTGCTGTGCCTACAAGATGGGACTATTAGAAATCAAATAAGCAAGTTTTGTGCCTTGCTTCTGCTGAGAGAGTAAGGAAGTAGGTGCCTGACTTGCTCAGGAGTTACTGTACATCCCACTGGTTGCACCTGACCTGTAAATGTTTAAGCCAAGCCATTCATATCAGGCTGCTGTTCTACTCATTAGCAAATGTACACTTTTTGGCGGTGTTGTCTGCCTCCACCCCCTGAGATACTGCTGTACATAGGTGAGCAGTGAGCATCTGAGTGTTGAAATATAGATGTGGGGACTCCTTTCATGGCATACTTTACCGTGTATTTTCAAGATACAAGTAATGATTTTTAAGTGCTAGTCATGGTGTATTTCGTTTTGAAGCGTAAAGTGATTTTCTTTTCCTGCTCTCTGGAAAAGGAGATACAGTTTTTCTTTATCAGAAATTATGCTTTGAAATTATATGTTTATCTGCAGGTGATCTGTTTTGACATTTAAGTAATAGATCTGTTCCAGGCAACTAGTTTGCAAAAAATAAAATCTTTCCTTTTAGGTTTGAATTTTAATCCATGTGTATGGATTTAATATATCCATATTTATAATCCATGTATATATGGATTCATAGTGGTATTTTTTCAGCAGGAGGAAGAAAAGTATTGCTGTGGTGCTGCAAGGCCTCAATTTTTATTGACCAATTACCGCAAGCGCAGCAATCTACAACAGCAGCACAGTCGGTGTTTAAAGTTCACTGGGGCTGCAGCTCCCCTGGCCGTAAAAATAATTGATGTCTATGTGAATACCGCTGGCGTTTTTTTCCCCTCAGCTTAACAGAGGAAACCAGGGCAAACCAAGGTGCCTCCTGCCTGCATGGATGCAGGCGTTGAAGGGGCAGCCGGGGTGGGGATGGGGACGAGGATGGGGATGTCCAGCTGGCGGCTGCGCTGGTGCTCCCTTGGGCAGCAGCGGGCTGCCGCCTCGCCCCCTCGCATCCCTCCGGCGTCTGTCGCCTGCAGGCTTTAATCGCACGCCACTACTGTCGAAATCATCGTTCTATGGAAAGATGGGAAGTGCCTGTGTTTCAGTTCCAGCGTGCTTCGCCGTTTAGTTTAATGCAGGGGCTGTGAGGTGCTGAGGGATTTGTGGCTTAGTTGGGGGGGGTGGGGGGTGTGGTATTTGGAGAGCAACAGGTGGGGTCTGTTGCTGAAAGGAGGTGGTTCTCTGCTGTGTGCGTGGGTGCAAGTCGGGCTCCTGCTGTATTGCAAAGTCGTCAAACAGGTGGATTTCCTGGGAACACTTTGTTACTCTTCGGGAAAGAGCACTAAAGAGCTGCGGATTACGGGAACACTGCTGAGCAGAAAGCCTCAATCTTTGTGTGCCTTGTTGCTTAACACCGGAGAAATAATAATGTCTAGTTCGGTAATACTTAAAAGAAGATTTGGTTCATTTTAAACCATTTAAAGTTGCTCTGTTGACAGGTAATACTTCAGACTTTCAGCAGAAAAGGGTGATGTTTATAAAAGCTTTCACTGTTCTTGCATTTCAGATCGCCTTTATTTTGCAATTCTCTGCCAAAAACCAAAGAGTGGAGCTGCAAATACCCATTATTTCTGCATAGATGATGAACTGGTGTATGAGAAGTAAGTACAGATTTATTTTTTCCTGTTTTTTACAAATCACTGAAATAAATCACTCAGAACAACAGCAATGAGGAACCAGTCTAATTGACGTTCTGTTTTTAAATGTAGCTGAGGGAAACATACATTCGCGTTATAGAACGAGGTTGGTCCTCTCAGACTTATCTGCCATGATGATGTATACGTCTTAGACTGGTTTCTTGGCTTCCCATCAGGATTTCTTAAAAATCTTTTCAAAGCAGAAGCTTTCATTGTACCCATTCTTGTCTAGAAGACCCAGGAACATGATGCAATGAAATATATTCAGAAGTGTGCACTGGACTGCTGAGCTGAAGGGGATGTCTTTGGTTGCTCAAGCATTAAATGAATGTCTAAACTTCATAGAATAAGAGAAGAAACTGGCAAAATCATTTCAAGCCTTTATGAGCCGACAATGGATATGTTATTTCCCCTGTAGTGAACAGTGTATGCCTTTGTATGTGATCTGGAATGCTGCTAATTCTTTAAATATTTTTGACCAAGGGCGTGCTTACTGTTTTTAAAAGTACTAATCAATCTTTATTCTCTGTGTTTGCTTTTCTCCAGCAATATTAATTGCCTTCTTTTAAAGTAAGCTTTTGGGTTGCTCTTAAAATAGGGTTTCTAAACTGGTGTCACAGAGTGATACAGTAGTGAGAATTTTTCAAACCCTGAGTATTCCAGTTTGGTTTTGAGTGGTAGTGTGTGGAAAACAAAGAAAAAAGTTTTAGTCCCTGTTTAAAGATGACAAAACTGTTTCCTCCAACAAAATAGTATGTACGTAAGAAGGCATTCTTGTTTTTAGAACCATGTACGTATATCACATATATATTATTACTCCTTGCGTTGTGCATCTGGTTTTAAAAAAAGGCATTTACAGAGGTCATGGTCAGTTTTTTCCCTTTCTCCTACCAGCTTCTATGCAGACTTTGGACCACTCAATCTGGCAATGGTCTACAGATACTGCTGCAAGCTAAATAAGAAATTAAAGGTAATGCTTGTTTTTTAATTCAATATTCTTGCTTTTTGAAGAACAAAAACAAATGCGCCAAAAGTTTTTTTTGTTCAAGTGCTTTCCTGGGTTTCTAATCCAGCTGAGTTTTGAATATGAACGCTACATTTGATCAAGGTGAATTTAGGGAGGAGGAGGATCAGGAGGGAAAACCCACTTACTTTTAAGATCTAGAAGATCTTAAATGGCAGTAACTAATGTTAAGCTCCTAAAAGATTATCTTCTCTGAGGGGTGCTCAGTAATTTTTGGGATTGGGCTCTTGATAGAGCATAGTGTCTTTAAAACAGAGGGTTCCTATGTTAATTAACATGAATGACTTCAAGTTAGTTGACCTCTAACAGATGTTGGAATATAAAACCTGTTAGGCAGATAAAAAAGCTTATTAGCATTAATGTGAATCACAGTTTGCCTCTTCAAAACTGCTTAGATCTTGAAACTGCCACTGAACTGTGAAAATTGGGAAGTATGCAGAACATTATATTTTAACAGAGATTTATTTTTTTTTTATGCCTTGATGTCTGTCACTGGTATTAGTTTGCATAATTCAGACTTGCTTTGTCCCCGTGGCACTACGAACAGGTTTGCCGGAGACAAGATTCTCTGAGTTTTGTTTACAGGATGCTCTGAAGGAACACCGTATTATAGTCCCTTTGAATATCTTGGGTTTGATATTGGAGATGTGTATTAGGATTGCTGAGAGCATCCTACTGCTAGTGATCTGGGGTTTATTTGTCTTGAGTGTGTTGAATAGTACCTGAGCAAGTCACATTGCTATTTAAGTAGTGACATTTTATGATAGCTTAGCAGGTGATCGAAGTATACAGTTTCAAGTGCATCAAAATTTGTTTCGAGGACCAGTTAGGGGATAGTGTTTGCTGCCACCACAGGTGTAAGTGTCCTTTCTATTGGCAGTGTCATTCCACCCCGTTTCTAAGATAATTGGAGAAACTATAAGCCAAGCTGAGATGAAATTTTAAAAAGTTATTTGTCATGAAGTCTAGAAATACTTTCAAAATATTTTAATCTAAGCATATATTTTCCAGTGGTTCTGATCCTTAGAAACAACTATTAGTTCATTTATCTAGAGTCAGGTTTTCTATAAGAATAAAAAAAGTCTAAATTCTGTTTTCAAAACTATTGTGACTTCAGTATGCCTGTGATGTTTTTGAGAATGCCACTTTGTATTTAATTCTCATAAACGCCTATCTGTTACATGGGGCTTGAAGTCAGAAATACTAAATGCATTTAAGGAGAAAAAGAAAGATCACTGTAATTTGTATCAAAAATGATTTAGTCTGGATACTGGAAAAATACTGGAACAATCTAGATAGGGATGCAATAGAGTCCTCCAAAGTTTTTGAGGGACTAGTCTACAGTATTCTTAGTCCTCTGAATACAGGTGGCTGAAAGTAGGTGAACAGACCCTTGCGTTCCTCTAATTTTATAAAAGAAGGCATGAAAAGTCTAGAATGCAAAATCATAATCTTGTTCATTTCTTGATACAGTCATTTTCATTGATAAGGAAGAAAATAATCCATTATACTGGGTTTGATCAGAAAAAACAAGCAAATGCTGCATTCCTCATAGGCTCCTACGCAGTAAGTATTTCAATTTTTACATTACATCAGCTTCCTAAATGTATTCGTTTTCTCATACTCAGTTTTTAAAACAGCAAGATAAAACCAATTCTTTTCTCTTGAATAATCTTCCTACTAATGTATTTTGTAGTAAGGTACCACATACTAAAACAGTTTTTAAAGTCTACCAGGTATGTGAATGGAGTTGTATGGGTTTGGTTTTTTCCCTCTCTACTGCAATCAGTGCTCCTAAGAAATAAGAGCACCACTGAAAAAAAAACGTTATGAATATTTTCATTTAGAAAAAATGACTACTTCTTGATGTTTTTCCTTTCCCTCACCCACACATACTCTCTTTTTTTGGTTTTTAAAATAGAGAAATATTATCTTGCACAAAATACAGTATATCATTTCCCATTGCATGCACGTTTAAATACACCTTTTCTTCCCCAGCTGCTTCTTTTCTAATGTAAGGGGATTTCTTCAGTTAACCTAGGAGAAGGAGTGAGATCATGTGATAGCTGATAAAGCTGGTGTAAAGCCTGGGAATGTAGAAGGTGGCTGGAAATGTACTGAGCCAGATCCCTGACTGCAGAGGGGAGAATGACTGGCTTTACATCACAACTGCATGTGTTTGGTACACAAAAGCGTAGTCAAGGAATAAAATGCTGAATGCTTCAGAATGAAAGATGTGATGTACCGTATTCATGTTCTGCTTTGACTTGTAACACACCTTGATTGTAACCATCTCTCTTGTTTACTGAGTAATAAAATGAGGTGAGAACCTCTGCGTTTTTTGATGTTGCAGATTTGAGGGTCAAAGTTCATGTAGCCTTAGGTCATTCCTATTTATGAGCTGCAAGGCTCTATAGTACTTGCTGTGATGCTGGCAGTCTCCTTGCTGCCTCTCTGTATCATGCAGGAGGTCCATTTCCTGCTTCACAGGGTTTCTCCGTTGCCTATTTTCTACAGTACTTATTACAAACTAGATTTCAAAATGTGTCACTCTTGGTATTTGAAACGCAGGCACTTAGGAATGTTGCTGTAGACCTTTGCATTCTTAAACCACATGGAAACTGGCAACATGAGTTACTACACTTGTTCGCAGTTAAGGCATTATGTTGACAAAACAGCTGCAGCTTTTAGGAAAACTACTTCTTCCTAGTGACTTGATCATAGTGGAGGCCCAGAAAGCGAGAGGGGACTGGCTTCAGGTATCAGCCATTATTTGAAAGGAAGTGGGTTTTGTTTTTTCCTAAACTTTTGTTCTGAATATGTGTAGTAGTATTGTGCAGCACAGCAGCTGACATTTTGAGCAGAATCCATGGTATGGAGAATTAACTAATGGCAAGACAATCTAGTACGAAAATACTGTCGTTGACTATGTAAAAGTATACAAAAAACCTAACACAAATCTTATTTCCGATCATCCAGTAGCCCTGCCATGTTGCAATAACAACATGCAGTTGAAAGGGAATGTTTGGACAGACTTGAATAAAGCTCTAAGATTAATATGTATGGATTATGACAGTCCAAAGCACGATAATTAAATACAGAGGCTCTTGGACAGAGGAGTAGGCAGTTTTTGCTTCAGAGAACTGCAGTGAAGGAGGTGGGAGTTGCAGAGTACAGAAAGGATGCTAACACAGATCCAGCTGAAGTATGACACGAGATCATGACTGACTAGCCAATGCATGTGGGAGGGCTAGTTGCAGACAGCTGGCATATGGCAGAAAGAGGCTAGACAAAACCATGGATAATTTTCAGAGTTCAGAGACTTGTGCTTAGGTTATTGCATTGTACAGGTCGAGGATTTCGGCAGTTTCCCTTAAAGACCCAAGGCAAAATGAAGCACTGTGTGAGTATCGGTCCCCTCCCTGAATGGGTGCGTGTCTGTCTTGCATAATGGCAAGTTCTAGATGGTGAGGTAGCTCTAGCTAGGTGCTGATTTTCTTTCCAGTGCAACGGACTTTGGGTTTGGACCTGCTTTTTTATAAAGTAGGGTACAGTTTCTTCCCAGGTTGGTGTGGGAAGGATTCCAGTGAAGGAAGATCACAGAAGATAGACTGTGCCCCTGAGGCTTACTTTTTTTTCCCTGGCGCCCTTTGATGATCTTTCATGAAGAGGCAGACTTAATTATGGCACTCACTACTGAAGTGTTCAAACAAACATGTTCCACGTTTCTGCTTTCTGCAGGGAGAATTGGATTGTTCTCTGTGGGGAGAGCAATGGTATAGGATTTGTTCAGAATGCATGATAAATATATAAGCATATTTCCTGATTGGAAGGAAATACATTGAGGCCTCCTTTATTTAAAACATATGTAGCCAAAACATTAAGCATCTACCTACTTCTTCAGTTCAGAGTGCTTTGCTTTTTGGTGAAGAAGGATCCATCCAGTTGTTGGTCAAAACTTTAAGAAGCTTTTCTGTAATTTTAGTTAATTAGGCCATGCCCTGTTGGTAATGCTCTTTGCTGCGTGAACCGAGTATCATCATTTAATTTCTGATCCCTCACAGTGTAAGTGGTAGGTTGCCCTTGTATTTTGTTTCCTGTGGGTTGAATGTGTTTTTTTGTTTGATTTTGGTTTTTTAGCTTCATGGTGGGTTCCCATTTCAACAGTTTACCTTAGGTTGAGGAACTGCGTGGCAATGCATCAGGTTGGAGGAGTTTGGGTGGGAAGAGCAAGGAAATAGAGAAAGTGGCCTTCGCAGAGTTAGTCATGAAAATAGTGCTTGTCTGCATGTGTTGTAAGGCCTTTGGTAACTTAAGCATAGTTTTGGGTGCAAGGTGCTCTGTAGATGCAGGTGCTTTAAGCTATTAGGAATAACAGGCTGCCAGGTTTTCAGGAATAGCATAGACACATAAGTGTGTGTGCTTTCTGGTTTTGTTCTCTTTGTTTTAAACACAGTCACATTTTAACTATAAAACTATAATGAACTCTATGTAACTACTTCGTCTCTGGAATCTCTATGTCCTCATAAACATTCAGTATTTTCATGCTAGCAGCTTCCGAGCCTGTCATTTTAGGGGCTTGTTGACCTTAAATTTGTATTCTTAAACAGAATATGATTTAACTTCTGTAAACAGAACATTATTTAACTTCTGTTTAAAGGAATTGGGATATATTAGCATTGTTTATCATTCTTTTGTTTAAATATATATGTGCGTGTATATATATCATGTGGGGATATGCTCATTTTGACTACTAAGGCAATTATGAAAGTCTTCATTAACTGTGATGAAGTGTAAGGGCAGCTGTTACTGTTCTGGTTTACAAGCAAAGTCTGTTCCCAGTCTTTTCTTCACAGTTGGTGTGTTTTAATGTTTCCCCCCCTCCCCTTCATCTAACTTGTCTTTCTTTCCTCTTCAGTGGAGATAGTTTCTGAACTCTCCAGGCTACACACTTCTTTCTCCCCCCTCCCATATCTGCTGCTTCCTTCCAGGTGTACTTTGATGTGACAGCACAGCCTAACTCAAGCTACAGGGCTCTTCAGTATAACATGGCCTTAAAAGTGAAGAACAAAGTTTTCAAATACATTGTTATATGTGTAGTTTTAGAATAAAATACAATTTTTCAGAGTAAATCTTAAAAATTTAAATCTTAATCCCTTTATTGTTCATCTTCCATCTATTTTAATTCTGTATTTTGTTTCATTTTTACAGATGATATACTGCATAATGGAAATAATATTCTTCTGTGTAGATTAGCATGAATTTGGCACATTCAGCCACACAAAGGGTAGCCAGAATTCAGTGTGTTGGGATTGAATGTTTACACTTTATTTGGGCGGAGGGGGTGAGGGAAAAGAAGGGAGGGGGAAAAAAACCCCTTTGTTCTTCACCTTTTAAAGAAAAATTGCTTTTCCTTGGAAGCTATCTGCACTGTTCAGGCCTTACCACTCTACCAAAGCAGCAGTGATCTTCTGAGTTGATCTCTACAGTGGCTTCTCTTGATTTTCACCAGGACTTGGCTGTGGGTGAGGAAAGTCTGCTTCTTTCATCATTGCTCCTTCTATATTAAGAAAGAAAATGTACCCTCTGTGCCCTGTCCACCCAATTCCCAAGCTCCCCCCTTTCCCCTTGGCTGCATTAACTTAGTAACAGTGTTTTTTTTCTCAGGCCTGGCACTAATTATGTACTTGGAGGGTGACCCTCCGAGGGTACCGCCCCATGAACTGCTGTAATTCAGGTCACCTTCTCCAGGACTCATCTCTGTACTTTGTCTATTTTCTCATCTTCTTTCTTCAGGGTAAGCAGCGTTTCCTTCATCCATTCTGATCCGTAGTACTGTTTTTTTGCCTTTTCAATTTGTTAGTGTCGTTCCTAGCAGTGGGCCTAATGCTGGGTAGAAGCTGGAGGTTGCAGAAGCAATTAGCACCCGTCTATGTGATGTTGAACTGCTCTGTTCTTACTGTGGCATTTGCAGAATTATCTCTGGCTAAGCCGTGGGAAAGCAGGCAAACCTGTTTGTTTAGTGGTCCAGGCTGAGTGGTGGTAAATGGGTAACGGCGGCAGCGCTCAAATTACAGGTGGGTAAACTGTGTTTACCCTCAGCTACATTTTGGTGAGAGGTGCGTGTGCTTGACAAGCGAGTGGCAGAGACAAGGTGGACAAAGTACTGGCCTTTCATTTAAGCAAAAGTTGCCTCGAGTCTTTTTGGCTTTCCCTGTGTTCATATCCTCTAAAAAGCTACCTTCTCTGAATTGTATTTGGGAAATCATGTTTAGCCTTCATGACGGCAGCTTTTCCTGCTGTTTGTACTAGGTTATTCCTCACGATGTTCTTGCCAGACTGCTTGTCTCCGTAGGAGAAGAAGGGTTGCTCTTTGGGGGTCCCTCACTGTAGAACTAGCTTGCTTTCTTAGCTGTTGTGAAGTACTGATGTGCCCAGCCTGGTCAGTTCCCTGCTAATAGGGTTTTCTGTATCTCCCCTCCAATGTTTAAAAGGTGATAGGCGGTTTCTTGCTTTTGTTTATGATGAACAAAGAGAGTTGCCAGAGACAGGCAGTTTTTCCCTCTCTGCCACTTCTGTCCCCTTAATGACTGTGTTTCTGCTAGTGAAGGAACTGTTGGCCACATGTGCATTTCTTCAGTATACCACAAATCCATACAGGAAGCTTTTTATTCTAATATATTTCTATTTTAATTTTACTGTATTTAACCTTTTCTTCTAAGGAATATTGCTAGAAAATTTAATGTATTAACTAACTAGTATATCCAATGGAGGTTTTAATGAACTAACATATTTAACACTTTTAAGTTATAGTAAAGTTACGGATGTGTGTGAGCTTGTGTTTGAGTCTGGTCACACACAGTAGCTATTTGTATTTGTTCAGAATGGGTGGGTTGTGATTATTTGCGGTTTACAGCAGTTCAGGCTATTTTGGGTGAGTGACATTTTTGGAACATAGTTGTATCACATGAAATCTGCTTGTAAGCAGTTTAAAATGAATCATCTCATTATTTTCTTGCTTTTAAGTCAGTGTGGTTGGTAAAATGTGTGATTTAGGTAGCAACGTTAAGTAGATTTTGCAGTTAAAGGTGAGCAGGTGGATAAAGTTGATTACACTAAACACATCATAGATGTGACTTTAAAGTGCTATTTACAGACTTGAGGTGATAAGAGTTTCAAACAGTACAGCATATTTAAATATCCTATTTAATTTTCCTGAAAGAGCAACAAGCTGTGTCATAGATGATTGTTATCAAACATGTTTTGTCTTGCATGCAGCATTACTATTTTACTTGGCAATCCCATGTATTGAAGATTAAGATGCCTTTTTCAACCAGAGCCTCCTTTCCTTTTCGACCAGGAATACTTTTCATCCTATTGTGAATACCGTTTTCATGATTGTAACGCTAATCTAGGAAACCTTTGTTTAAAAAATAGGGCTGGTTTGAAAACCCTAATATGAATCAGACAATAACATGGCTTGCTAAAAGAACTCTCATTCTATGGTTGATTTTAAATGCTTATAAATAAAGACTGGGTCGCCTAGTCCTGCAAGCCCTTCTATTTCATTCAGTGAACATTAAAGCGGTTGTTTGACTACACAGCGATGTTGGCAGGAGCAGTGCTTGAGTGCACCTTTCCCAGTACTCAACGCTTGGATGGTTCTTGACCATTCACAGAGCTGCCTGGAGTCCCTTAATTAGAAACAGATGTCCTAAATGAAAAGGATGATTAGAGCAATGTTAATGGTGCAACTGCTAATCGCAAATTTCTGCCTGTATTTTGAAGTTCAGTAGGATAGTTTTTTGTATGCATAAAGAAAGCAAATTTCTAAATTGTTGGCACACAAGTAATTACACAGTGTGATAAAACGTTATGTTATTTTGGCTTGAAAGATGTCAGTTCCTGATAGTAACAATATTCCTGGAAGGTACTTAAGTAAAAGACTTGTAAAGGATTTTAAGAGTTTTTCCATGTGTATTTGTGTGTGTGTGTATGTAGATACGTATGTACACCCATCTGCACTTGCATATGATTGTAGGAAAATTCTAAAACCGATGCAACTGTACTTGTGGATGATTTATTTCAGGTCTGCTGAATTTTCTGAGTTTTTTTAAAAAGCTGCTTTTTTTTTTTGATATTTGCCTGCAGGAAAGGGGCCCCTTGGGAAATCAATGTAAAATTCTGATAGACTGTTCTCCATTTGTATATACAAGAATGGACAAAAACTATCCCAGAAAATGCTTGCTTCTGCTAAGTAACAGTTAATATCATTGCTTGAAATTTATTTTAATATTTTTCATCTTTTTAATAGTACTTCTTGTTGATTGCTTTATTGGCATTAACTTAAGAAAACAACTTTATTTGTGAAAGTTTCTGTCATCTCAGAAAGCACAGCAGAAACATAACTTATAATCAGCATTTGGACAAACTGGTTTCAGCTGTTGTATATTTTGATTTCTGGAGGTTATATCTTTTCCCATTTCGCCTCCTTCCCCCAGTACATACCTCATGAATCTACAAATATATCTTTGGTTTGCTATTCATCAGACCAACATTTCCATTCTCGTCTTTTCTGAAACTTCAGTTCTGCTTACTGCCTTAGAAAGTTCTTCTCTCTTCCAACACTTCTGTCTACTACACTTCTCTCTGATCACTTTTACTTTCTCTCATTTACTGGCTTTCTTTAGTCCTTTGTTCACCCACATAATTCCAATGAATTTGTTCATCTTTAAGGCTTTAGTGGCTACCTCCTGGTCAGAAACAGTATTATGTAGTTATATATACATATAACTATATTACCGTTTCAGTTTGTGTCAGGAGTATGTTTTTGAAGTGAATCTTTTTTTAAACCCCGCTCACTGCGTTTTGGTTCACTTCATGGAGCAGTCTAGAGCAATCCCAACAGGTAACGCGTGTTCAGTCCACAGGACCGGACTAGGACTAGCTGTTCAGCTTAAAAGCTGCTGGAAGTATATAGTGCAGATGTCAGATCTTCAGTGCCGGCTCTCAGTCTAGAGATGCATTTCTGCTGGTGCACGCTACTTTCTCATGCAGATGTGGCCTCTGCTGCCTTGACGTCTGTTGCTCCCCTGGGCTTTGCTGCTCTTTCCCTCACTCCTGCAGTCTTACCTGTTTCCATATCTGGAATTTGGTTCACCCACAACCTGAACCCAGGCTCACCCATTGTTCAGCCTCCATCCAGCCTTGCTTGCATCCAAGATTTCCAGCTGGCTGCTCTCTTACGGTCTTAAGCTGTGACAGAAACTGATCCTGTCTCCGCTTTGACTGTCACAGCTTCTTGTGTTGTGTTACTGCCAGGATACTTTCCTTGTGAAGTAAGTATCTGTTTATGGTCTTTCCCTTTCTGTGTAGAGACTGAACGCCATTCTTCCCTTTTGAAGCGCTCCACACCATTGCACCTGTCCAGATATCCTCGTACTAACCTAATTTTTTTTGTAAGCCACTTTTCACTGAGAACACCATCTGACCATTTCATCAGCTGCTGTCTCTGCAACTGTTCGCGTCGTATCTTGTGTGTGTAGTAGTGTCACAGCTGAAGTGTAGCAGAATCTCTCTTTGTTTCAGAAAATTCTGAGAAATCCAGCTCGAAGAGCTTCCTTCTTCAGTGAATATACTGTATATTGCTTCAGTTGTACAGGAAGTACTGCGAATTTTTGCTTAGTAGCTTGTCCACATTGAAAAATGCCATCTTCTTGCAGTGTGCTTTTTGTACATTCTAAATGATGGTAGACACTGGATTTTTGTGTCAAAATCAGGCTGGCTTTTTTAAGTGTCCTTGTATGTAGCAAGTGTTCATGTAACTGTGTAAAGAAAATTCCATACACATGTGTATGTGTGTTAAAATGGTGTTTCTAGCAAATTCACTGGTAGTGTAATTTCAGAAGTTGGATCTGTGCTTAAGAACTAACATGTTTCAGTATATTGTAACATTATTTAGACTTATTTTAATACAACAGGTAATGTTATGGAAAAAACTTGCCTCTTGCAGCTGTTACACTTGCAAACAAATGCTTCTGCCTTGAAGCTTGTTTTCTTTAAGAAGTTGATAAAAGCTCAGATGAGATACAGGAGAAATCCTTGGCCTTTCTGAGCTACCTGTGCTTACAGGATTAGCTAGTATTAGCTGCATTTCTGTTTGCCTGTTGTACAAGTAGTACTCTGTGTATATTACCCAGCCTTACAGCACTGAATCCCACGTTTTTTCCAGGTGACTCATTTCTGGCTCTGTGTCTGCTGTTTAATTACCTTCTGTTTGCTAATGCCGTTTCATGTCTCTGGTTTGTAAGTTTTCCTGGGGCAGGGCTCTTTTTCTGGTAAGCAAGCAGTGCTAGATTTATATGGTTGCTAGCAATATGTGTTCACTGTGCTGCAAGATGCAACGTATGACTGTATCAAACCACACAACTTGAAATTTCTTGGAACATAACCTTTATATCCAATTCAGGCAATGAATATGCCTGCAGAAGAGGAAGTGAACTCTGGCATCTGAGGAGCAGCTATTCAATGATATTTTGGGGGCTTTTTAAGTCTCTCTTCTATTCCGGGTGTACGCTTGCGGATATAAATGCAAAAGTCACTTACCCCTTCCCAGTGAAAGCACACACACACAAAACATGCAGTTTTCATTACTTAACCACACTACTTAAACAAGACAGATGTTTTTTTCTTTGGTTTTGCTAATTGCACAGGAAGAATGCTCAGAAAATACTTAACACAGTAATTGAATCAGAGGAAAAATGAAAGGGGTCACCTGTTGCCATGTATGTTTTAGCTATCTGTTTAGGATATGTTTCAAGCTGGGTTTGTTTTTTCTTTTTAGCAACATCTGTTCCACCTTCCATTCTCACCTCGCAGGAATGCATGTGCGCGCGCGCGCGCGTGTGTGTGTGTGTGTGTGTGTGTGGAGAGACGATGTTGAAGGTATGTTAAGCCATAACCGTCTTTGCAGCAGCATCAAAGAAATTTGAAAGGCAATGTCAACTTTTAAAAGAAAAAAATGTCAAAACCAACAGAAAGCAAAAATGCCACACTTAGATTTTTGAGGGATATTTAATTAATACTCATTAGGGATTCTTACTTTCCAAAACCCTCTAAGGAAAAAGGTCATTAATATAAGAGATGTAAATAATATTACTGAATGTTAATGAAAAAAAACTTTCTGTAGTGTGTTAAAGCTTAGTTAATGCAGTTTTAAAGAAAAAATGCTAACTTGAAATTACTGAATATTGACCTGTTAATGACAGCTTGTTATTAATATTTGTTATCTTCTGGCCATGCTGGGGATGGTGTTTGATGGTATTGGAAGACATGGTTTGCATAAAAGAGGAGTTTTACGGTATTCTTTAAGGAGACCTTAGTGCTAGAGGCTATCCAAGAGGGATCAGGCATGTCGTGACAGAAGACCGTATGGATATTGTCGTGAGTTGGTCCTTTGTGAATTCTTTTCTGAGTGTTTTGACAGTAGAAAGTTTGATATGTAGTGCTTCAAGTATGTTACTTCGTTCTGTTCTTAGGATTTTGATTCTGAAGCTACAGATTATTTTTTTTTTTCTTTTATGGCATCTGGATTTAGTTACTGGATACTGCCTCACCAGTGCAAAGGAGGAAGTACAGGATTTGGAACAATGCAAATGTACTGCTGTAGGAAAATCAAAACATACACGAATTACTGTTTTAATCTTGTCTGCTGAGTGTACACATTGTTTTGTAGACCAGATGATTTATAGCTTTGCTGATATATGGGGTTTTGTGTTTTGATTTACATCTTGAAAGCTTAGTTTAAAAAAAATAAATCTACAAACTGGTCTAGCAGAGTTGCGATAGAAACATGGAAGAATCCTGACGGACAGAAGCTTTTTCACTGTAGCCTATAGTTGAACAACTCCTGAACAATCTATAAATTTTGTTTAAAAATATATATTCCTCTAGGTTGACCAGTATTTTATATTGTTTACGTTAGTTTTATTGTTGCACACTTCCATACATTTGTTCTTGGTGCCGCTCTTTCCCAGCACTTTTGAGCTCTGTGATAACTAATTATGCCTTCTGTAGTAAACAAGTGACTTGAAGTTATTAATATAAATCTTAAAATAATCTTTTTTTTTGTGTGTGTGTGTCTTTTTCCACAAAAATAGATAATATACCTGAGAGAATCCCCAGAAGATGTGTACAGGCTTATATTGGCTGGAAGCATTTCGTATCTTCCTTTCAGGTAAATAACAAGTTGTTAGCACTTTCTGTACTTTGAAATTTTGAAGAAGAATGTAGCATTTATCAGTACTAATTTGTTTTGGGTTTTTTTTTGCTGAGGTTTTAACATGTGACACGTTCACTGCCTGAGCTTTAAGTGCAGACTGCTGAACAGGGGTGTTAGCAGCTGGTACTGAAGTGTACTGACAGAAGGTGAAGGAGCCACGCTGCTTTGTATGCACTCTTGTTGAGCTTTTTGATCTACATTGCTTCTCACTTGGCAGTCTGGTTTTGTGCCAGTAGTTGATAGTTAAATATATCAAAATATCTGTCATTCATCACAAATGGCTTGTAATACTTTTAGTGCTCCATTTTTCCTACTTGTTGAATGTATGCAGCAACCTGCAAATACTCTTTTGTGCATAAAGAATGCTAGCTAACCTCATATGATTTAGTGTAAAACCATTGGTTCATGGTTGCTTGACCCTGAGGGAATGTAATCCTAGCTGTTTCAGACCACAGACTTCTCTTTGTGGTATATTCTGTGCTGCTTAATGTAGCACATAAAGTCGATTCATCATGCAGAGGAACAACTTCTTAATTTCTTCCAAACAAGAGTTTCTAAAAGTTGGACTAAACTAATGTTCCATTGGCTGCTACAATATGCAGAAAAGAATGGCCAAAAAACTTTTTAGGAGGCAAGTTTACTGTCCAAATATATTGTTGTGGGGTAATTAATTCAGTCCTTGCTTGTGTTTTCTAACTTTCTTGCCAAGAGATGGGCTTTTGATGATTTGAATTTCTATTACTAGAGGCGTGATAGCACCTCTTTTTATTTGCATACTTCCATCATCCCATTTCTCACTTTTAAATTCCATTTTTTTATTCCCAGAAGAACAAAAATTGTCCTTAGGAGGACTGTAACGTTTATTTCTAAATATCATAAAGATGTATGTAGATGACGGAGATAGTAGCTTTTCACTCAGGTAATATACCCTGCCCAAATTCTCAGAGCATCGCTTCAACAGCACTACTGAAAGAAATGCAAAGACGTGTTACATAATAAGACTTACTGAGAGCTGACTTCTGAAGACATGTCCAGCCTCTGGGATACAGAATACAGTCTGCTGAAGTCTCTGCAAACTTTACCATTTTCTTGAGTTTACTTGCGCAACTAAACCTGGTGCAAATAGAGGAATTCAGATTACATTAACGATCAACTGAGATGTTGGTCTGGGCTCTGTTCCTTTAAGATCTTCATCTCTGCAAAAAACAGTACCTTCCCATGCAATAATAAAAAGTCAGCCAGGTAGTTGCTACTTAGGGTCATTATCAACACAAAAACTTTTGTTAGCAGGCTGCAGAGGATTTCTTTTTTCACTTAGAGAATCACAGAATCACAGTAAAGTTGGAAGGGACCTCTGGAGGTCATCTGGTCCAACATCCCTGCTCAAGCAGGACCACCTAGGGCCGGTTGCACAGAACCACGTCCAGATGGCTTTTGAATGTCTCCAAGGATGGAGACTCCACAGCCTTTCAAGGCAACCTGTTCAGTTACACTCAGAGTGAAAAAATGGTTCCTGATGTTCAGAGGGAACCTCCTGTGTTTCAGTTTGTGCCCACTGCCTCTTGTCCTGTCACTGAGCACCACTGAAAAGAGCCTGGGTCTGTCTTCTTGGCACCTTCCCTTCAGGTATTTAAACACATTGATAAGGTCCCCCCTGAGCCTTCTCTTCTCCAGGCTGAACAGTCCCAGCTCTCTCAGCCTTTCCTTCTATATGAGATGCGCCGGTCCCTTAATCGTCTTTGTAGCCCTTTGCTGGACTCTCTCCAGGATGTCCATACCTCTCTTGCACTGAGGAGTCCAGAACTGGGCACAGTACTCCAGGTGTGGCCTCACTAGTGCTGAGGAGAGAGGAAGGATCACTGCCCTCGACCTGCTGGCAATACTTTGTCTAATGCATTCCAGGATACCATTAGCCTTCTTTGTCACAGGGCACATTGCTGAATCATGTTCAACTTGGTGTCCACCAGGACCCCAGGTTCCTTTCAGCAAAGCTGTTTTCCAGCTGGGCAGCCCCCAGCCTGTACTGGTGCCTGGGGTTGTTCCTTCCCAGGTGCAGGACTTTACACTTCTCCTTGCTGAACTTCATGAGGCTTCTGTCAGCCCATTTCTCCAGCCTGTCAAGGTTCCTCTGAATGGCAGCACAACCTTCTGATGTATCAGCCACTGCTCCCAGTTTTGTGTCATCAGGAAGCTTGCTGAGGGAACTCTCTCTGCCCCTTCATCCAGATCATTAATGAAGACGTTGAACAGGATCAAACGCAGTATTGACCCCTGGGGTACACCCCTAGTCCTGGCCTCCAACTAGACTTTGTGCCACTGACCACCACCCTTTGGGTCCAGGCACTCAGCTGTCTGTCAATCCACCTGTCTGCTCGACCAGCCCACACATCACTAGCTTGTCTATGAGGATCTTATGGAGACAATGTCAAAGACCTTACTGAAGTTCAGGTAAATACCCACTGCTCTTCCCTCATCTACCAGGCCAGTCATTTCATTGTAGAAGTTTATCAAATCGCTCAAGCATGACTTTGCCTTGGTGAATCCATGCTGATTGCTCCTTGTGATTTTCTTGTCCGTAATATGCCTGCAAATGGTTTCCAGGATTAGCTGCTCCTTCACCTCTCTGGGGATTGAGATAACGCTGACTGACCTGTAGTTCCCTAGGGATTCGTCTTGCCCTTCTTGAAGTTGAGGGTGACATTTGCTTTCTTCCAGTCTTCATGCCTTTCTCCCAGTTGCCGTGGTCAATCAGAGATTATCGAGAGTGGCCTTGCAATGACATCCACCAGCTCCCTCAGCACTCATGGGTGCATCCCATCAGGGCCCATGAATCTGGGTATGTCCTGTTTGCAGAAGTATTCTCTGACCTGATCCTCTTACCAAGAGTACATCTTCCAGCCTCTCCCCCTGGTTTCTGGGACCTGGGATTCCTGAAGGCTGGTTTTACTAGTAAAGACTGAGGCAAAGAAGACATTCAGTACCCCAGCCTTTTCCGTGTCCTGTGTAACCAGGTCCCCTGTCTCATTGAGCAGTGGGCCCACATCTTCCCTAGTATTCCTTTTGTCCCATATGTACTTATGTAGAAGCCCTTCATATTCTCTTTGACATCCCTGGCCAGATTCAATTCCATTCAATTCCTAACTTCATCCCCGGATGCTCCGACAATGTCTTTATATTCCTCCCAGGTTACCTGTCCTTGCTTCCACCCCCCATATGCTTCCTTTTGTGTTTGAGTTTGGCCTGGAGTTCCTTGTTCATCCATGCAGGCCTCCTGGCATTTTGCCTGCCTCATATTCATTGGGATGAACTGCTCTTAAGCTTGAAGGGGGTGATCCTTGAATATTAACCAGCTTTCTTGGGGCCCCTCTTCTCTCCAGGGCCTTATCCCATGAGACTCTTCCAAGCAGATCTTTGAAGAAGCCAAAGTCTGCTCTCCTGAAGTCCAGGGTTGTCAGCTTGCTTTTCACCCTTTTCCCTGCCTTCGGGATCCTGAACTCCACCATCTCATAGTCACTGCATCTGAGGCTGCCTTTGACTTTCACATCCCCAGTGAACACCTCCTTGTTGGTGAGTATGAGGTCCAGCAGAGCACTGTTCCTCGTTGGCTTCTGTCTCACTTGGAGGAGGAAGTTGTCACCAGTTCATTGCAGGAACCTCCTGGATTGCTTATGTCCTGCTGTGTTGTCCCTCCAACAGATACTGGAGTGGTTGAAGTTCCCCATGAGGACTAGGGCCTGCGAATGTGAGGCTGCTCCTATCTGTCAGTAGAGGGCCTGATCCATTGTTCTTCCTGGTCAGGTGGCCCAACAGAGACCCACTACAATGTCACCTTTACCTGTCCTCTCTTTTACCTGAATGGGGTTCTGTAATTTCCTTCTCCTGCTGATTTTTTTCCCCACCTTTCACACTGATTCATTAGGGAGGAAAAGGATACAAACAAATTGTAGAGGCAGCTGTCCAGGTTCTTCAGAAGTTCTTCCTCCTCTCAGTTGAAATTTGAACATGATATATTTTTCACTTTTTTGAAACATTAATGATTCTCTGCTGATGAGGGCTGCATGGTCTCAGAAGAAGGTGTTCTGCCAAGACATAATATTCTTTGACGTAGATTCAGTTTAAGTTTATTTTTTGACTTGACAACAGTGTTCCTGTAGAATGCTTACTCTGCAGTGCTTATGGCATCTAATAATGGTCACATACTAAGAACATGCCATTCTTGGATCAAGGGAATTTAAAAAATTGTAGTTGAAAGAAGGGGTTTTAATGAAAACCAATTTTTCCTCATGTTTAAGCATAAACTATTTTACGCATCTTAAGGAAAGTCTTTTAATATAGCTACACAAATGTATGTCTTGACAGTTTTAGTAAGAAGATGCTGTTCACATATACATAGAATGCATGTGTGCAGCATCTTTTTTTCTTTTAAATTGAGTTTGAAGAAAAAATTTGCAGTGTATTGAAATCTGACTTTTTTAAAGTGTACTTCAGAAGAAATTGTTCTGAGAGTGTGTGTTAGAATATGATACTAATTTAGGCATTAGCTTTTGCCACAAGGAGTTTGTGTTGTCTGTCCTTTGTTGACATGAACACTGAAACATGCCAGTTTCAATGTTCCATGTCAGAAATGGAACGTCAGCTTTACCAAAAATATAACTGGAGTAATCTTACTCTTGGATCATCTGTTAACATACTTATTTTACGTTTTGTTGTTATTGTAAGATGCAAGGTGGGGGAAATGAAGTAATCATTTGACATAATTATTTCACTATAATAGTAATTATCTTGAAGCAATTTTTAAAGGTGTTTTAGAGAAATATCCTCAATTGCTTTCACTTGGATTAAAATGGGGCAATTTTACCATTTTGGTCATCATATCTTATAGGGATGCTTCCTTTGGTACTTGCAGTTTTCATCTGACATTGCTGGACTGTTTTCATGCAATAAACAAGGTCAGTAAAACAGTATTTTTCATATTGCAAAAGGTCAGCTAAATATTGCCCAGAAGAAAAAGAAGGCTTGGGAAGCTAGGATCCAATTAGAGCTGTGCAGTAGTGGGTTTTCTGATTGTTGCCTAGCTTATTATGTATTATGCATTGTAGCAAAACTTCTAGATACAGCATCCATAGAAGTTGACCGATACCTTATATAATCAACTAGTGAAGATTTTAAAGTGGGAATTTGAGTTTTATTTATGTAATCTTTCAGGACGGTCATTCACACCTCTAATCCCTAAGAGTTGTGTGACAGGTTGGTTATATTTTAGGCTGAATATAGCCTTTGAAAGTGGTTTTGAATTGGTTAGTGATACTTTTTAGGCATTTGCAGCATATGCTAATGACTTCAGGTTTTGCTTTAGTAATACAAATAGAACAAATGTTAGGAGGGAGGTGCTTTTTTTTTTTAACTACAAATTAACATAATCTAGCAGCACATTTATAGCAGCACGGTGGTGAAGTAACGTGACATTGAAGGACAGGTGAATTTATCGGCATTCTTTTTAGTCTGTATGAGTAGTGAAATGGGGAATTCTGCAACTCTCCACCCTACTGCTGTCTTTTGTATTATGGGTATCTGTGCCAAATACTGGTGTTTTTACTGATGAAGCCAGCTTCTTGCAGATTTGTGATTTTCAGCTTTTTTGGATGTTTTGGCATAGGCTGCTTGTGTGCCAAGAATGGTGAATTGCTATTCTTAGTACTGGTGAACAGCAGGGAAAACTACAGGAGATTATGCAGTGAAAGAGGAGATTAGAGTGTAGTGTTTTAAATATCTGGAGATACGGGATTATCTGTGTTTGTGCTTCTTGACTTAACAAGTGGGTAAACTGCCAGTTACCCAAATGTTTACAATTTTTTTACAGTACTAAATACAACGGTTGTGGATAATGTCGGGACCACACTAGCGTCTGCTTAGGACTGTGTGTCTGCAAACAATTTAAAATCAATGAAGATATTAGCATCATAATGAGAGCGAATAGCATTCATGCACAAAAATATTTGCAATCCTTGAATGCAGACTTTAGAACGTACTCATAATTTCAATAGATAATTTTTGCCAGTTATTCTTCTCTTTTTTATTTTGTATTCCTAGCAGTAATAAAAAGACTGAATGCTTCTGTAGTCTGGAACTTTGTAGTGATTCAATGAAACCAGAAAAGAGTGGATTTGCTTGTCTAACTTCACTTATATTAGAATTTACAAATCTATTTTGAACCAAGACTCAGTTGATCTGTATTTTTTCAAATATATGAAATCTCTCTGAAAGAGTAGAACAGGTATTAAGGGGCTTTCAGTAACCTAAAAGAGTGATGAACTGTCCTCATTGAAAAGGCGTTGTCTTTGTTAAAAGCTGTGTTCTGAATTTTAGGCTTTGCAATATGGTTTCCTGGATTTCAATATGTTTGATGTGAATGAATATGAGCATTATGAAGTAAGTATTCCGTATCAATCTTCTGCAGATTTGTTTGCTGTTACTAATGCTAAGGTGACTGTTTATAATATGTGCTATTTTTTTTGTAGTATTAGGTTCCATTTCTGTTTTGTCTCTTTAAACTTTGGTTGTTAAATAAAGGTGTGTGGTCAGAGAGAGAATATTAAAATTCAGATTTAAGCATAGTCAGCCTCAAACATGGCGGGGGGGAAGCAGAAACCAAGATGGAAATAAATACTTTTTCCCACTATTATTAAAGCCCTGGAAGATGATTGGGGAGTGGGAATTTGATCTCTTTTGGAGATCCTTGCACAGTCTTGATGAGAAACTTAAGGGCATACAAGTCCAAATCTAACTGAATTCTGGAGAGCAATTGAAGTATGCATCTCTGAACACATGGCAAAGGTATAATAACACTCTTTGAGGTAAAGAAGGAAACAGGGCTGGGAAGCTCCAAGCCTATAAAATTCACTTTGGGGCTTGGGAAACAAATGTGACAATGAAGGACTACAACTCTTGACTATATGCAGTCTCAGAAATGCAAAGCTGCCAGTTATCTGTAGAGAGAAAACTAAGTGTTCTTAGAATCTAAAAAATCCTGATTTAAATTGTGAACAGAGATAAGGCCAAGGTCATGATTTAGAAACCTATAAAAAATTGAAAATGAGAAATTGGCCTTCATCTGAAGGGCATTAGTTGTGTTGTTCTAAAACTCTAATTTAGAAAGAGGAGAACACAGGCAAGAAAAGTGAGGTTGAGAGCATCTGGCATCCTCCCGATGGAACAGAAAGCAGGTGACTAACGTAACTTCCTTTGGCAAAAATTGTACATCACTTCTCTCTAGCATGTATTTTGAAACAATAAGGAAAAGCCTGAAAATACAGGGATAATGATAAACCAAGCATTTTCTCTTGACAGAGAGCAGAAAATGGAGATTTTAACTGGATAATACCAAACAAATTCATTGCCTTCAGTGGACCTCATTCAAGAAGTAAAATTGAAAATGGTATGCTTAAAAAAGGAGGTGGGGGACACAAGCCCACTGCTTTCTTAGTTGATTGTTATCAGTAAGAACAAGCTTTAAAAATTGTTCCTCAAACAGTGTGTTTTTTCCTTGGCTCTTTTTCTTTTATAAGAACCCTGGCAGTAAAATTTTAATGCTTGGTTTAATTGTATCTGACCAAGGTGATTATGTTAAAATTCCATTTTCGGTTAGTCTATTTCTTTATGTTGAACATGAGTTCTATTTTGAAAGTGTTTTCATCACTTGTTTTTGAGTCTTTGTTTATTTCTGCAGTTTGAGCCTTACTCTCTTCCTTCCTTTTTTTTTCCTTCTTTTTTCAAATAGGCTATCCCCACCATGCTCCAGAGGCTTATTTCCCATACTTCAGGAAACATAAGGTCACCACTATAATACGCCTCAACAAAAAATTATATGATGCCAAACGATTTACAGACGCTGGATTTGAGCATTTTGACCTCTTCTTTGCTGATGGAAGCACACCTAGTGATACTATAGTTAAAACATTTCTAAATATTTGTGAAAATGCTGAAGGTGTTATAGCCGTTCATTGCAAAGGTATAGTGTAAAAAATGTATGTTACAAGTGATGCTTGTAGTTCCAGTTCCTGAGGTATTTTGCACTATAGTTCCGTTATATCTGGTTATTAACATCCCTGCCAGACTGCAACTTTTCCATACAAATTCTTTCTATGCTTCTGTTCTGCACTTCATCTTCTAATTTTTTTAAGTTCCAAAAAAATCTTCCCAGCTGTTTCCAAGAATGAGGTTGGGGAAAGTGAGCTTGCCAATATTAACAGCTCTTTCTGCTAGAAAATGCTAGCACTTTCAAAGGATGCTTTTGAGTAGGAATTTGAAGTCCTGGCAAGGTTCATAGGTCTTTCTGAAAATACACGGTTAAATATACCAAGTCATAAACCGTTGAAAATATCAATGCAGCTTTTTGAGGAGATTCCTTATAAAGTATGAGTGTTATTCCAGAACCACAGAAATCTTTATCCCTCAGAAACCTTTGTAGTAGCTACATTGGGCATGCTCTGAATATCTGTTCCTCCAGAGTTAGACTGCCAAGGAAAAGATACTCAGAGTCCAATGCAGCTAGTATAAAGATATAGTTTTCTGTCAGTTTCTGTCCGAACTATGTTTCCCTTCTCACACCATCTTTAATAGTCTATCAGACATTTGTTCTCCACAAACTTTGCCTCACTAGCGTAGCTGATAATGCTGTGACTGAAGGAGAACCCATTGACTTAACCCATTTAGCTGAGACCTGCAAAGACTGCATTTTTGTTCCTGGATCTGCCATCCATTTGCTGCGTGTTTAACAGGATTATACTGTGAAGTGGAAGAATTGGTAAAAACTTCATCTTAACTGTTGGGAAGCAAAGTGCATACTCTTACTCTCCACTGAGGTGATAAACTTGGGCATCGTAATCATTAATTGATTACGCCTGAATGTTGAGGATCAGTGGTACAAGTGCTTTGTTTTCATTCAAATTAAGATGTTCTTTAATATTTATCATACTAATGGTGTCTAGACTACCTTAACGTTCTTCAGCCTGCCCTTACTCGTGAGAAAGAGTAGAATACTGTAACCTGTTCTTAAAGCTGGGCAAGGCATGGAAAGTGCTGTGTGGTTGTCTTGACCATTGGGCTATACTGAAGATTGGTGTTGATCGGTAGCTTGTTAAATGAGAGAAGGTAATGTATGGTTTGACATCTACAGCAGGTGATTGAGGAGAGGAGCCACTTAGCTGGAGCTGTTCTCCTTTCCTTCTCATGTTTCCCAAGGTAAAGAAAGAACTGTTTTGAGGGCCATTGCAAAGAAGGCTCCTCTTTCTGGAGTACTTTTGCCTGTGTTGGCTAGTACCCAGACTTGCCTATTGCAAAATTTGTTTTTTCCTTGGGAACTAAAGTAAGAGATTAATTAGAGGATGGATTGGAGGAGCAGCTGGTTGCAGTTGCAATATATGATCAATTTGCAAGAAGGTGCTTTGAGAATTTTGGAAAAAAGCCAGCTGTTTTACCCCATACATAAAAACATTCTCATACCTATATACACATTCATAGATAGATAGGTAAATAAAGGTAGATAGACTTACAGATATTTGTAAAGTCGCTGGCTTTACCTAACTCAAAAAACCTTGTATATGGAAAAAAAAATACAAAAAGTGAGTTGCACTTAACTAAGTTTGATCAGTAACAGGTTTGTTTAATAAACTAGGCAAGTAACTATTTGTCCAAGTAACAATGTCTGTAGCTACAGCAGATTCCAGGTGAAGATCAGTATATAAAAGAAGCCATTCTTTTGTCTTACACAGCTGGTCTTGGACGAACTGGAACACTTATCGCCTGTTATATTATGAAGCATTACCGGATGACAGCTGCTGAAACTATTGCCTGGATTAGAATAAATAGACCTGGTTCAGTGATTGGACCACAGCAACACTTCTTGATGGAGTAAGTAGGTTGACTATAAATTATTTCAAAAATACATCTAGATGTCTTTTTCTTCTTCTTTTATTGTACACTTAATAATCTTTGGTGTTAATTTGTTGTGTTTTGGGCTTTTTTTTCCATGTTATGACAGCAAGCAGGCAGAACTTTGGACAGAAGGAGATATTTTCCGTGCAAAGTTGAAAGGAAAACGTAAAATTGCTGTAACCAGAATTCTGTCAGGAGTAGATGATATTTCAATTAATGACATGAGAAACAGGAGAACCATCCAAAAGGACATTGAACTGGTAACCATCTGAATATTGTGCTCTTGTAAAAGTTTTAATTGCTGTTGAGAATCTCTCAAGTTCTGAACAAACCTGTGGGTGCAGTAAAATTATGTTAATCAGATTCTTTTTCTGTTTGCCTTTTTTGTATGAAGGGATATGGGGGGGAGGGAAGTTATGGACAGCAAGTATGAAAAATGAAGTGCAGTACACAGGTGAAGTAGGAGCATCCTTATCATACTTCAGTATTTAGGTAAATATTAGAACATTATTTTGCAATCAAAAACACTGCAATTGTGTTTTGGATTGTCTGTTACTTCCCTGTGTGTGTTTAAAGGGAAGGGATGAAAGGTTTTTTTGCTCTTTTTAGTTTCTAAGTAGTTGCAACTTCTGTAATACCTTTCGATGCTGCCTTTTAAAAAAACGGTACTGCTGTTTTAAAAAGGCAAGTGAAGGAGGGAAATGCTGTACTTGAGTGAAGATTGTACTGTACCTAAGAAAAGATTTGATAATATGCTTCCACTGTTTTAAAGGTAGGCAACATTTGATGCATGTAATTCATGACACCACTTAATGGTTTACAGGCTTAAAAGCAGCAAATAGGAAACTGGAAAGAACACAATTGCATTTATGCAAGTGAATTTCCTTTGATTTTATGCTGGCAAACTTTCCTGTTGGGATAATTCTAACTTTAAGATTTAGGATAAGGTTAATTCTTAAATACCTAACTGTCTATATTTTAATCTTGGTTTATCCGTTCCCCGCCTCCACTTACCCAGTACAGTGATGAAGATGAAACAAACTGTGTAACACAAGGTGATAAGCTTCGTGCTCTGAAAAGTAGAAGGCAGGCAAAAGCTCCAACTGCATCTCCACTAACGTAAGTCAGTTTCTCAATGTATAAATGCCAGAAATACTTTTATCCTCTTCTTTATGCATACTTTCCTTTGCCCCCAAAAGTTTGTTGCCAAGGCTGCTTTCACTCATTTGAAACAAGCATGAGATTCACCATTTCTCTGAAGGCTTGGTGAGCACTAAGGAGGCAGGAGAACTTGGTTAAAGAACTGCATTACTCAATTTCTAGTTTTCTGCGTTGTTTTTGATTCCAGTAGTCTGCGCTTTACAAGCTCCCTGAGTATTTCTGAATGCTTTACTTTTAGTTTAATCGCAAACATTCCCTGTCTTTCCTGTGGTAGTATAAAAATGGAAGAATATGACAGTGTTTGATTGGCTGAAATAAGGTACGTGCTGTTTTTTGAAGTAAAGTTGGCTACCTAAGAAGAAGAGTTGAAAGAAGAATCTTTAGCTTCCTTTCATTTCCTTTTCCTTGGAGAGGAACTTTCCCTAAATCCTGTGGGCTTTGGGATAATGGCTGATAGATCTGGAAGGCACGGAGTAGCACTATTTCATTAAATAAATTCAAAAGGAATGCATTTCTGTCAGGGAACCTGGTGTGCTGGTCTCTTTATTTTAGACAAGTACTGAAACACCACCTGTAAAAGAAAGTTCGTAGTCACTTTTGCATCTGTTGTAGCTTGCAGCAACTGTAGGTAGAAAAAACTTTCTGTCTGCCCTTAAATAAACTAAAAGAGAATGCAAGACTTGCAAGACATATCTGCATCTCATTTGATTGCTAGGAAAGGAATGGTGACCCCTGGCTGTCAGATTTTTGCAAATAACGCAGCACCAGAGTCACAGACGAAAGGCAACTTGGCTTTTGTTGTGCTGTCTTTCTGTAGAGGATGATGCTACTAGCTGCTGGCCTTTTTTTTTTTTTCTTTTTTTTTAAGAGCAAACAGTATCATCAGACTTCTAGAAAAAGTGGGAGGTATGTGGTAAGAATGTGCTGAGGGTAAAGGAATATGTCTTCGGAAACCCTCACACATTGCTATGTATGAATTCTGCTTTTGTTTTAAAAGATTCTCTTTTGTTCGTGCTCATCATTTACACAGGCGATCATATTAGAAACAACAGATTCAGAACAAAGCCTGTACCCAACTGACATTAAAAAAAACCCAAAACACATCACCTCAGTTACCTCAAATAGCACAGTAAAAAATAGCTACCTTGCACGTTAGTTTCTAAGGCACATAGTGCCTTAGTTTCCACTTAATAATATTTTTTCATAAAAGGTACTTTAAGTCATGTAATGAAAGTTGGGAAAGATCTCATTTATTGTATGTTCCATAGAATGAACGTAGACTGTATGCTAATCTGGTCAGAGCCATTGTCTCAATATGCAGAAAGCCTATCAACTATTAAAACATTATTCCATTCATGAAGCATTCTGCAACATGACTGCTCTAATTAAAATTAGTTAGCTTGTACTTCTGTAGAATTCAAATAATTGATCTAGAGCTTATAGTTGTTTTTTATAGTGTGTATTGTGGCATAGGGAGTTGGAATTTCCCTCCTCCTGTTCCCCTGAGTTATTTGTATGGTTTGCAGCTTGTACTGAAATAATTTGGTGAAAAATGAATATGTAACTTTTTACATTCTCTGTGTTACTATCATTAAACCAAAATATCGCTAGGAATATTTAGCTGCCCTACCTGAGTCAGAAGTCTTCTGTACTAGAAGAGGTGTCAGTCTTTTTCCCTTTTAGTTCAGACTGTTAAAATAAACTAATCTTGCAGTGAAATTGATTATTTTTGTCTAAGCAAACAAAAATAAGCTTCTAAATTCTCTATGTAGTTTTATTTCACAGGGGAAAAAAAAAAAAAGAGCACCAGAAGTGGGACAATTACAGTCTTTGAGATCTAGAGGCATTGCTTATATTTAAGTCGCAAGGGATTTGTGTATAACATTTGTTAATGTTTATTGAAGTTGGTTGTATAAACTCTATATGCTTTGATGAATGGATATTTTGTATATGTTCTAATTAGCAATATTCTGCACCTTTGGCAAAGGATTATGAATTAGCTTTTGCTACTTTGAACAGAGGAAGGTAATAATATACCCTGTCATCTGGGTGTTTACATAAATTGTTTGTTCCTACAAACTGATCTGGCTCTGGTCTAATGTTTTAGTAGTAAAACATATGATTGTGAAGTCGGATGTATGAATACAGGCTGATCAAACTGTGTAAGAGATGGCAGCAAGTGGTCAGAGATGTACTGCTCCAGCATGCACTTATTTTCAAGAGAGTGATACAGACTTTCTTTGGAATAGACGACTTTAGTGAGGATTTCAGAAAATTTGCTTTGATTGCAGCAACACGTGGATACTACATTTGGCAATTTATGGTTGCATGGACTGTTACGGTCATAGAAAGTAAGAAAATGCTTGGCAAAGGTTATAGAGCAATATGCTTTTTAAGAACTTGAAACAAGCTGAAATGCACCAATAGCTTTTGCTTTTGAATTTTTGTTCATCTTTTCCTCCCCCTCCAACCCCTTTTTTAGATGGCTCCTAGCTATGCTGGTGTCTACACTGTGTAGCATTGTCATCTGGTGGATTGTATGTGGCTCCCTTCTGCCCAGCCTGCTATTCTGTCTAGATGGTTTAAGAACATAGTAACCATCAGGACCCCCTGAGAGAGAGCCACTGTGTAAGTGTCCCATTCCATTTCTCTACAATAGCTCACGCTTTCTGTCTAGTATGTCTCATAAATGCATGTTTTCATATCATGTTTCTTACTGGCTTTGTTGCAAGAGTAAATTTCACTGCTCTGGCTTTGTTGTATTTTTGTATATATTATTTGGAATAACTGAGTGATTTTTATGGCTGGCTTGCAATACAGAAAGGTGCAGAGCTTTTATAGCTAGGATAATTTATAATTTTGAAGCCTTTCTTCTCTGCATGCTCCTGCAAATAAGCAAAACTATATAAGCAAAACTATATTTGTAAAAAGGAAAAAGTACTGCTTTAAAATATGATCCTATCCTTTGCATATTGCAAATGAAGATGTTAGCTCCAGTTTTCGCTTTGAAATTCATGAACTTGCAAAGGAGCTTAGTTTCCCAAAGGATGGTTTTCCTTACATGAAATGCCAGGAATTAGAATTCGTTAGAAATGTCAGTAGGTCTTTGTTTTTACTAAGAGATTATAGTATTATATGCCATAAGAGACAGTAAAATGGGACTTCTTTCTAACATAACAGAAGACGAGGCAGGTTGCAGTATTAGGTCAAGGCTCAATTGTTTACCCAGCCAATCTGGTTTCATCTTCTTTTGTTCTCAATTTTTTTTGTAGAGCTTTATGAGACTAATTAAATCCCTGCTTTCTGTTACTTGAATTCAGAAGCCGAGTAAAGCATTAAAAACATAGTAGTTCCTTGAGTACAGTTTTCACTCTTTTTACACTCTGCTTTTGTCAGAGTGGTTGCAGTGATTGCTGTGCCTCGCTTCCACTTAAAAGGTGCAATGTTTTCATCAAACAACAACTTCCATCAAACAAAACTTCAGCAGCACACAGAACTGCCAGGAAACCCAAACAGGAGCTTTTTGCTTGCGACTGTGTCTCCCTGGACCTGCTCCACTACCACCACCCTCACAGCGAAATGGTTACTTTGGGTGAATGTTGAAACTTTGGTACTCTCAGAGAAAAAATAGGTCAGAAAAGGTGTTTTACACCAGAGTACTAAGTAAGAAAAGGCATTCTCTCCTGGCAGAACGTTAAGGTTAAGAGTTTCTATCCTTACCTTTGGCCTTGCAACTTTTTGTCCGCACTTTTAAAAAGCATGGGACTCTTTCTGCTAAAGTAAATGACCTAATAACTAAAGAATGAGAACTGGGGGACTTGTGGACAACTTAGTTATCCTATTGACCTTAGCTGAGGTCCTCTTAATATATTCTTTTGGAGAAAGGAAAAAAAAAACCTAAAGATCACTTTTTTTTTTCCCCATTGGTACTTAACTTTGTCAAAGAACATACTTAAATGAGAGGCTTGTTTTCAAAGTTTTACACTGAATCTAGCAGTATTTCTTGTCTTGGTGTTTTCCAGAAGTCAGACCTTAGATTTCTAAACACAGACTAAAAAGCTAAACTTAAACAGTGGTTAAAAAAATGAAACAGTCTGTCCTTTGTTTTCCTGTACTGTAAGATCAACTGCAAGATCAACTATCATACTTTCTTTCTCTATGGTTTCTGTGTTCTGCCTAAAAACTCCCTTGCTAGAGGGAAAGAGGAAAGACTGTTTGATGTTGGTAAATGTGTCACGATGCAAGCAATCGGATTATTAGTCCTGCTGCCTCATATCCAGGCTTGACAATCATATAATGCTGGTTTATGTCCAGGAAGAGAAAACGCTTAAGCTTTTCTTAAAACCTAGACTAACATTTTCTCCATTATGCAGCTAGTGTCCCTTGTGTTTTAAGAGATCAAATTATCAATCAGGATCCTGAATCTCTCTGGGCTAGCCTGGCAGTCCTGTGGGATGGAGCCCTGTAGACTGGAGTATCAGTCACTTGTTGCCTATTCCTGACTTGGAACAGTGGTAGAGGTCTCAGGCCTGTTTTCCTAAAAATCATGAGGTGATGAAGGAGAAAGCAATATTGCATTTGACAGACCTCATAAAACAGGTAGCCTCAGCAAGAATAAAATGCCCATTGCAGGTCAAAGAAGACATGTTCCTGTGTAACCTCTCTTCCCCTCATCCCTCCCTAGGATACTGTAATCATTTGTCTTTTAAAAAAGCTTGTTGCGTGGATTGATTTCTCTCCAAGATGTATTACCTTGCTGGCATTTCGAGTTTTGTGGATTTTGTCTTGGGTTGTGGGGCTTAGGCTTTTGTGTCCTGCTGGTATACCTGTCCCCCGCCCCGCTCTGAGTTAAATGGTGAAAAAAAGTTGTGAGCTATTTAAAACATGGTGCTACTGACCCAAACACTGTTCCATTTAAGCAGGTTTTGATTTGTTTAAAGGCCAATATATCAGCTTGAATAAGAAAGTAGCAGATAAACTAGTGTAGTGTTTGGGGAGTATATTATGTTCAGAACTGCCAAGTGATGCTTCCATTACAGATTAACTGGAGATGAGAAACTCTTACGATATATGGATTACCTATTTTAGTAGCGTGGCCGTTACCGCATCCTGTAGCCTGTGTTCCGGCAATGTTCTGCTTTTTCTTTTTTTTTTTTTAAATCGTATTTCATTGAGTTAGAAAACCTTTGTGTACATCAGATGTGCTTTCTGCTGGTGTTCTGGAAGTTGGTTGTTGTCATGTACAGCATGACGTGCTATTTTACATGAACAGTTACAAAGCAGTAAGGTAGGTGTCCTGAGGATCTTACCCTTCTCTAATACAGTTTGGGATTTTTTGTGGTGCTGAGATTTTGGGAGGATTCCTCTACTGTGGCCTCATCTCATGTCCATTAAAAAACCTATCTATCGAACCTACTATCAAGTGAGGCTGCTAGTTTAATTGTGTTAAACCAAAATTCCATACATTAAAAATAGTTTCTTCTCTTACCTTAAACATGTATGCAGTAGCATTCTCATAAAAGCTCTGATAGCACTGTTACTGCTCCTAAGCTGACAGTTGTTGGGCCTGAAGGCAACTTTGGGTGTTTAGTTTTAACACCATGTCAGACGATGGTGTAAATGGGACCTCGTCTGTTTTCCTTGAGATGCTATCAGCCTTGGAAGTCTAGAATTTTAGTCTGATTTAAGTATGTCTGTTTGATCATTCAGCAAATGTTTTGTTCACAGGGATTTCAATTAATCTTTACTCCTGAGTAGCCGTGTGAAGTTGCGTATCGCTGAGATGTAAAAATGACATATCTACTGAAGAGCAGATGATGTTAAAGGTTCTACCATGCTCAAGCTGGTTCTGAGCTGATCCCGTAAGCCAGCTCCTTCTCTCCTTACCCTTTGGTAGATACAGCAATCTTAAGAGGATGATGTAGTTCGTTTGGTTTTAAGGTGCAGTTATATATGGTGACCATTTTTATGAGTCGTGTTCCCATTTAGAACCTCTTTTCTTTTCTTTCTTTGTTTTGAACAGAGAAAATGAAATTCTGTGGGAAGTAAGGACTAACATATGAGATGTTGAAAAGATGGATATTTAAGTGTTTGTGCAAGATAGTATCTTAACACTTCATAGTGTTTCAGTTCATATTAGATAAGTATATGGGTTTAAGCCATGTATACTGACCTGTTTTCTGAACTTCTGGTGTCTGGAAAGAATGGACACCTATAAGAGAAAGATTATAACCATTAGACCACATTCCAATAACTTTTGCTTTCTTTTGTATGTACATTGCATGCATTTTATACAGAGAGACCCTGTATGTATATATTCAAGGAGAAAACATGATTTTTCCACGTTTCTGTCTGCATGAGCACTAATAAACCAGCATGTGCCATGATTTGGTCATGCTTATATTTCAGTGACTAAATGTTATGGGGTTAAGCCAGCTTTGTACCTTTCCATTCAGATCTGGAAGTTGCTAGTGGCACAGATAAAAGGTACAATGCAAGTCTTTTTTCACCACTGGTGTCATTTTTAAAGCTTAGTTGAAAGTGCAGTAGCCCAAATTTGTTCATGTTGTATGACAACTGTGGCACTGAAAAGCATATTTTAAGTTTTAATATTAGAACTTGTTAGAACTGGTTTACAAGCACAATAGAAATTATAAAGTGAACTTCAGGTTTTGAACAGTTTCACCTTAGTCATGCAAGGAAAACAGATTTTTATTAGAAGAATTTGTGTTGCCTACAGAAGCATGATAGGATGTTGAAGGTATCTGGTTTTTATTTTCAGCCTCTCGAATAACTGATTCCTCTGACTTTGAATGTGTTGTGTTTACAGTAGAATTTGCTTTGCATTTTGATAGTACTTGCCATTACAAGCGTGTATCTTATCTCAGAGGAAGACAAGACTGTTTGGTTTGGAGTTTTGCAAATCAAGTGGCAAGATTTTGCAAGTCTGAAATATTAAGAGATTTGTTTAAGTAGAAACTTAAAATACTTGAACTTTGTGGTTCTGTAGTCATCTGTTTGCTAAACAATCTAGAAGTATGTGGTAAAAAAGGTTGCTGATCAGTTTTACTGCTGTAAAGAATTTATTTTAGATGAAATTTTGTTATCTCTGATGCATATTCTAATTCTGACATCAAACCCATATAAAACAGTGAAAGCATAGGGGTTTTTTTCCATTTCTGTTTTTGGTGAATATGTTACATGAGTATGAAAATACTCATATTTTCTCCCATTTATGTCTGTCTACTTGTGCTCCAAAAAGTTTTATGTTCATATCTAGGATTCCTTGAAAGCAGTTTCTTCACAGTATTAATGAACCAGACTGCAGTTTATACAACTTAATGAAGGTTTTGATTTCCAATCTAATAAAATCTGCTGACACAGATGGACTCAGTGAAGCCACTGAAAATTAGTCTAATAACAGCAGGGGAAAAAAACAGTAATAACTAAGTTATTCTTGACTCTGAATCTCTAAAATGATGCATAGTTTTATAGATGGAAACGTGCACAGATGGAATAACTAGGGAATAGACGTATAAAATGATGCACTAAATAGGTATCTGTGGACTCCATTGATCATTTGTCACTTTTTGTCTCCATAGTATCATAATTTCAGTACAAGTATTTAGGAATATAGAAGATGGGGTCTCCCTATGAACCAGTTGGCTGGTGGCTAAAAATAGTTGTTTGCATTTCACAATCTGGAGTTCTTTTGTTATTGATGTAAGCAACACTAGGATTTACCTACCTGTTTAGGAAATAGTCAATATATTGCTCTAGAGTCTTCCAGAGAAGTGGAACCACCATGTAAAGCTGAGTTTTGAGTATGGTGTAGTAATTCCCTGTAAGCACAAAATGCTAGCATATGCAATGATTTTCCCAGCCTACTGTATTTGAAGGTAATATCTCATGCTTAATTGCAGGAGATTTAGGCCTTGATCGTCACAAATTTAATTTCTTGGGTTTTTTTCTGAAGTCCCTTCTGCGTCAGTCTGGAAAATAATGTATGTTTTTGTTGCATACTTCAGATTTCCTCTTTTTTTTTGTCTTGTTGCAGTAATTCAAAATACAATTTCTTAGCTTTTTGTCTTCCAAAAACCTAACAGGAAATTCAAAACCATTAATTTAACCCATTCTTTGAAAGCAAAAAAACAAAAACCAAACCAACAAAACAAACTGCTATGCTCCTAATAAAACAACTTGCATTACCATTGCTACAACAAGGATGTTATAAAGAGAAGGATGTGTTTCCGGCAGAACAATTTGCCTTTCAGAATGATTTGTGAAAAGCCAGCTGATACTTGTTAGCTCTGCTGCAACTGTAATATCCTCTTTTCAGTGTTTTCCTAGAAACTTTCAGGTTATATAATCTTTCTTTTTTCCTACTCTTTTCAGAGTAATTCTGCAGTCCAGTGTTCAGAAAAATAAAACCTCTGAACCTAGCATTTCTGACAGTACAGACATTACTAAAAGAACTACCAGGTCTGCTGCAAGAAAAAACAATTTGAAAAGGTGAGAGTTACCCTCTTTACAGATCCAGTAACTGTTCTGTAGGCAGATACTTTGAGCTGGCACATCCATTGCTGACAGGAGCTTTTGCCACAGTTCAACTCCTCCTCCTAGCAATGGGAAATGAGAAACAATTTTATGGTTTATGTCATGTACTGAGAATATCTGGAACCTTCAATCTTATGTCATTTGTTTATGTTGCTGAGTCTTTCAACTTTGAGAATTTTGTATTGTAATTCCTAATGTGAGTCAGAATTACTGAAGGTGAGGGATTTTGGTAACCAAAAAAAGCTTTTCTTTATGAAACCTCTGCCTGGAGTAAGAGGTGGAAGAGTTGTTCACAGCATTAAGTCAATTATTAGTCAGTACATGAAGTCAAAACTAAGAGGAATTTGATGGACAATCAAATAGTAGTGGAGAGGTGAAGTGTGTAAAATGCATGTGTATACTAGTATGAGATTTTGTACGGAGAGTATGACTGATAATCTGAACTGAACCTGTTCGGTAAAGCTTAATGAAATTTTAAATTTGGCTGGATTTGTGCAAGACCGAAAGTGCCTTTTGGCCTAGAAGCATATGGCCATACTACTACTATGTTTCTTTGTGTGTGCCTGTGTCCGTGCCCCTCTAAGGCAGCTCTCCAGGTCATTATCAAAGATGAGCCTGGGAGTGTAGCTTAAAACAATTTCCAAGCAATTTCCAGTGGTTACAATTGACCAGAATTTGTCTTGTGCTTACAGTGAAAAACGTTTGAATGGGTCTGTCAGGTGCTGAAGACACTTACTTTTGTTGGGAAGAGTCAAAGGTGGCAAGTAACATAAAATGTAGTTATGTAGTTTGATCTATAAATATTGCTGAAAATTGCAAGTCCTTGTGCAGCTTTTTCCCCACAGAGCTTTTCTTTCCCCTTCCTCATCCTGTTACCTTAAAGGTAACAGAAGTTATAAAAAATTCACTCTATCAGGCAATGGAAATAGTCATTAATTAACAGTAGACTGCAGTAAATTCTAGTCAAAGAATTTTTAGCAGTGGCTATATGAATTATGTTTTGATTCATATAACAATATGTTAAAAAATAATCTCTTTTTCCTGAAATGCATGTTTTACTAAAAACCTGAAGTATTTCTCAGGGTTTTCCTGTTTGGTTGGTTATTTTTTTCCTCCATCTTGCATCATTTTCACCATGTCAGTTTTGGTCCAAACAGATTGATGGGATTCTGCCTGCTGTTTTTATTCTTCATGCCTCTCCCAGTTTCAAGTTCCTTGCCACTCTTGGTAGCTGTGTACATGCACATGTGTAACTGAACAGAGATTTTCAGTTCCTGGAAAACACACCTCCAAATTGACCTTTGTGTTGTGTGAGGTGAGAATATCTATCCTTAGGAGGAAACAATATTCCTCAAAGAGAGTTCATAGAAGATTTCTGTTATTTTGAAAGAAATCCTTTAGGTGTATTGCCAGATTTATGACTCTGAGGACCAAAGATCAGGCTGACCTCAAACTTTATAAACTACTTAATATTTTAATGGATTTTCTAAAAGTTCTACCCCAAGTATTTCATTCCATATACTGTTTCTTTTCTTCTAACTTTTGAGGTCAAAGAATTTCAGTCACTTTATGCTTGGATCCAATAATCAAATTTGTCCTAAAGTTATATCACAGTGCTGGAGTTCTTAATTATCTTGTCATCTGAGAGGGCTAATTGGGTGCTGCTCCCTCTAAAGGGTATTTTAGTATGACTGTACAATTTCATGGACTTAGAATGCAGTACCTTGTTTGTTAATCTTGTAGGTGTCCTTTTATTTGTCCTGTAGCATTTGGAAAAACCTCACTCTTTTTTTTTTTTAAGCATCCCTTTGTTTTTTCATCTCTTTTATTTTTATTTTAATTTCTTGAAGTCTGTGCAGTTTGCATTACCTCATAGTGCGCAGATTGATTGACCTATTCCAGATCAAGTGGATTGCAGGGTAGGGGACAATAATTATTATTACAAAATTGAGATCATCCCCTAACCAACATCTGTCTTTGTCAAGACCTTGTTGCCTTCTCTGAACTTCCGACATGACTATGTACTCTTATTCTTTCATTTTCTTGTCTGATATGTTCCAGTGGAAACATCTTGCAGTATTTTTACATTAATCTCATTGTTGAGATTTGTCATTTTGGTCAATTCTTACTGTAGATGAATCACATTTGCGACCCATCCTAACGCAGTATAATCCGCAGAGCTGGGTAATTCATTTGCCATTTCATCCTTCGGACTGTTGGAGACGCTAGCATAGAATGTCCCCAGAATGAATTTTCAGCCAAAACAGCCATTTATAGCTAAAACACTCTATTCTGGCTTTGCAAAGAGAATTTAGGGAATTTCAGTCCTATTCATAACATTCACTGCATTTCCTTTGCGGAACATCTCTAGCTGTCAGCTGCCATCTATGAAGGACCAGTACTGGTGGACATAACACATTATATCTTGTGATTGAAATATTACTGTTGTTGAACTGCAAGAAATCGCACGACTGTAGCGTTATCCACAGTTGTCTTCTGCAGATGCCTTTGTTTCTCCAGTTATGACATCTTCCTTGTAAATTTGCCAATTACTGAGAAGTTCGTGTTTGTATTCTAACAAGGTGCATACATCAGATCCAAACCAACTGAATCATAGTAAGACACAAGTGAAACAGTCTTTTCCGTGTTACCACACATGACAGAATTAGGATTATGTGTATAGTAAGTAGTTGATTAGAAATGAAATCTTGAGCGGTGAAGGAGTTTTGGTAGGTAGAAGTGCTTAAGGGAATGCAGATCAAGTTATTACAAAAAAATAATTGGGAGTAGGGGTGAAAATGTACGAAAACTCTATTGTATAGATTCCTTTACCTCTTTTAACCAGAGAGGCATATCACAAAAACTAACAAAGAGGAATACGCTTTAAAAATCTCATATGCTTTTGCTTTGCTGGAAATTGTAAAGAAGCCTTCTGCACCCTTGTTCAAAACACTGAAAACTACCTGCAGCATTTCAGAGCTTGTCTGTATGTAATCTAAATCTAGCTTTAAAAAAATTAATGTTTCTTTACTGTTCTTTCTACTTTTCCTACAGTCTGATACCTCAGAGGGCCAGAAAGAAAAGGAATGCTTTACAGCAAATACGCTTAATGAAATTATGGTACTTTGAATCCTCTGTTGCTTTTCTGTATGAAACAGAATCTTTCTTCATATTGTCTGTGATCAGACCAGTCCGTGCTTTCTTTACAACCAATATTGCTGTGTTCTTAAACGCACTGACTTTTTTCTTCTGTTTCTTTCTTTGAAGTATCGTTTGCTCATTTTACCTTGCCAGAAATGTTTGCTTGAAATACATATTGAGTACATATTTAACTTTTTTCCTCACATATGTTTTATTTCAGCAGCCAATCCGTCCCAAGGACTAGAACAGTATTGCGTTAAATTTCAAAGAAGCAACCAGTGTTGAAGAGGATATTCAGGAGTAAAGGGGATGTGACTAGAGGGAACTTGATGCAATTCAAGGAAGATTACTTTGGCTCCATTTTTCAGCAAAAGTGAAACAGAAGAATCTCTTCCGTACTTTTAGAATAAAATGAATGTCAACATGCTTGGTAGAGACTTTCCTAATGTGCTAACACTTCCTCAAACAAAACCAACAAAATCTGTGTACGTTGAGACTCAGGTGTAAATACTTAAGCTCTCTATTATAAAGAGGGCTTGCTAGTACATATGATGCATGTGTATAAATTGTGATGGCAATCACTTAGCTGCTGACCACCAGAAATGAAAAGATGGTGGGAGCTTTTAAATATATAAATCTGTGTTGTCCGTTCCGACTGGGCTCAAGTCTCCACTTGAGACTGAAAATCAACCACAAAAGCTTTTTTTCTTATAGTATTGGTACTCTCCTGTGTTAATTGGCTATTCTTTCTTATTTTGTATGAAGTTTTTTATGAAGCCACAGTATTGAGTACACAAAGTAACTATTGTCCACCAAAGAGTGCTTTATTTTCAAAGGTTGTGAGGTTTATTTTGAAAAAACTAACTATAAGCAATTGACTTGTTTTTAATAGTAATAGATTTTTAGTTGTTCACAACCAATGCCTCTTTTAACTACTTGTAATTGCTTTAAATCTGGTATGATTTTAAGGGGGAGGAAAAACAGCTTAGCATTTAAAGCAGTGCTGTCTTATTGAAATATCATTACAATTTCTTTTCCTATCTTCAAGTCTTTTAGGTGAAACTTTAGACTACTATATCTAAAAGGTAAGAATTTTTCCCGGGTTGTATTGGTACACTTGATAATATGTCACTGGTTTTTAGCTTTGAGACACTTAATGAGTGCAGCACACAAAAAAGGGAAAATAAGCTTGCTGTACAACTGAGATTGGTAGTGGAACTCAGGGGCAGGTATAGTTTTTAACATCTAATTAACACTTTAAAAACTACAGCTTACCTCTCTTAAAAAGCAGTGTAATTTTTAGAGGAATCTGTCTCAGACTGAAATTTTCATCCGCTACAAGCCTGTCTTCAAACACCGGCAGTGTTTTTTCCCTACCACTTCTCACGTTATGAAATCTTAAAGCTGGTTTTGCAGTGATGTACCCTTGTCTGCCAACTAAAGTTTATAGCTGCATATCCCTCAGATGAGGACTGTTACCACATAGCCTTAAATATGATACAGTTATCTGTTGATTTAGTGAATCTTACAGTAGAAAGCAGAAGAAATGGAGGGATCTGAAATCAATGGAATAACTGAAGTTTTTAAAGATACAGATTACCTCTGTAAGGGGGAGAATTTTCTTTTTATGAATGTAAATGGGCAGGTTCAGTGACTAGTTTCAATCGACATCCTTTTAAATTAAAATTAAGCTTTCTGTTAGGCTGGGGATTTTTGAATGCCAATATGAATAACCACACATTGGCTTGAAAACATTTTGTGGCAAGAGCATCAGGAGTTGGAGGGGAAGCAGGATGTGAAGTGTAAGTAAGCTTACAGGTGGCATCTGTGAGTTTGGATAGTCAAAATTTGCAAATATGAATACAAAGAAAATAGAAGAGGCTTGTATAGTGCCAAATAAAGGACCATTGAGGCTCAGACCTCAAATATTTCTTGTTTTCCTCTTAATCTTCCCCCTCACCACCATTTTCTTCTAGGTGAAAAGCACCTAAAAGGGGAGGGACAGAATTCACCCTGATAAAGTGATTAAAATTTCTTGTCTTTTTTGTTAAGTAAGCCACTTGCCCAAAAGCTGACGTACAGGTAGTCACGATAGTAGATATATTGTGCAAATATGAATCTGTGTTTATTTTTTTAAAAAATTCTCATCTTGGAAGGCGGAAGAAGTGAAACTAGTGAGGTGAGAGGGTGAGTGTCAAAACAAGAAAGGCTTAGTAATATTTATTGTGTTTGGCTTTGCCCTTCTCTCAGCTGAGCTTCCTCTTCTAGCATCTTTGTTTTTAACCTAACAATAATCTGTCTATTTCACACCCCTTCCAAATTGGAATTTGCCATTTTTTAAAGTAAGCAGCAGAGCCATTAGCACTTTCAGGTTCATCAGAAGTAAATTTGCATAAAACAAGTGCACAACCACACACAATACCAACCTTAGCTAAACCAAAACTGCATGTTTGGCGTGAATGTGTTTCAGGATACCCCTTCCACCACCTAGTATCTTAGTGAGAAACACATAAATGTCAAAGGGGTTTTGTATTTGAACTCTCCAAACAGCCTTATATGGAAAATTAACTCATTACCTCATTGTGTCCCATCTAATTGTATTGCTTAATTTGTTCTTCTGAATTTTTAGTACTTTGTCTAGCATTTTTATTATACCATACCAAAGCTGTCTTAAGTACAAGAATGAAGAGTGGGCATGGGCGAGAGAGTCCTTGGTTTCTCAATCTTTTTTGAATTGTGAAGTATTATGTGCCAAAATGGAACGTGTGGTGGCAGCTGTATCACCATTGTACCACAAAGCAGCTGAAGGAAGTTATTTCTGCTGTCATCAATTAGGAGTTTTTCCTTAGAAATTCTTTCCCCTCTTTCAAATACATGACAGATGGATTCTTCCTTGATCTCTTATTCAAAAGTATGCAACATACTCAAAAGCTGTAATATCTTGGGTCAAATTGCTAGCTTCCATGACATCAGTAACAACACAGATGTTAACCCAGACCTTTTCTTTTTGCCCCAGTATGACAATAGAGGAAGTGCTCCTGATTTAAAACAGAAAAATAAGATTTGTAGAGACTCATGCATTAAAATGGAAAAAAAAGAAAAATGTGATGTTCACCAGTTTGTTGCACTGCAGTTTTTATATTAATGGTTTGCAGACTGTTTGTCTTGCGTAAACTCATGTACAGACTATCAAGATCTAAAATTTCTTGACTAATCAGTACTGTTCATCCTGATTATTTTTAAATTGTATATTTCTAATCATATTTTTTTAACTTGGATTGACAGAATGGGAGTTTATTTTGCTGAAGGTATTTTTAAGATAAAGCTTCATATTATCTTGTAATATTAAGTAGTTCAATATGCATTTGTGTCTCATTTGAAAATACTGCATATTGTATTTGATTTTATACAAAATATTGAATAGTGAGAATTGTAAACATGAATTGTGTAAAATTAAAACTAATAATCAGAAGTTTGTTTTCTCACTTTTATGTCCAGCATTCAAAAAAAAATTCAGCACAAAACCATCCTGTCTGTATCATACTGAATCATATGTGCTCTGACAAATAATGCAGGAATCTCAGCTGCCTGAAAACCTTTAATTAAAGCACAAATCCTTAGAACAGACACTTGTCTAATTTCAAAAATAGAGAACTGGCTCTACATTTCAAGGGGCTCACTTTGGAAAACTAGTAATTGTATTTTAATTGTTGGGATACTCTTACCCAGTAAAAAACATGGATGGGGTTCTAGTTAATTTGTTTCCTTCCTCTATGATCATATAGTACTCATTTTTGGAAACAGGCATTATATTAAATACTATATACTTGGATACTTACCATGAAAGTGAAGGTGTAAAGTAAAAACTAAATTTTCAGGAACACTTCTTTTTGCATGAGTTGATGGTGGTCTAGTTTAGTCTTTGAAAAAAAATCCAACAGCAAAAAATACTGACCAACTCAAATACTTCTCATCACACTTGCCTGACCTACATTAGAAAATGCAGAATTTCACACCCCAAGCAGAGCCTGTTTGACAAGCAAGTAAACTTTCACTTGCTCCAAAGACACAGTTTTATGGTTGGAAAATCCATGTTCATCTGTGGTAAGGTGATCCTTTCTTACATGAAAGGATCTTTAAAGGTGGTTCTTTAAACCACTTTTTCCTGACAAACTAGTTGCCTGCTGAAGATTGAATGATGGCTTTTGCCTGGGAAAACATTGATTTATGCATGTGATGTCCAGAGGAAAACACAGTTAAGCCCTATCATATCATCAGTGATTTAAGGAGTACTGGCACTGGGCAGGGGAGGTGGAGGACTAAAAAATTGAACAGTGGCCCAGGTCAAATCCATTGACAAGTTAGTGCACTGCGCGAATACTCTCGTTTACAGTATTTCTGAGTAACTTCGATTTGGCTCTATTTAGTCTCCTTTGCATTACGGTTTCTACATAGCCTATGTCGTAGATGATAAAAATATGCTGTAGCAAAACAGATGCGCTCTTTAGAAATACTCAAGGCTGGCGTTAAAAAGAAACTGCATGCTTTAAGCCTAACTCACTGAGAGTTTGTTGAGGAAGAGATGTGTGCTTTTCTTGCATTTGTGTTCTTGGGGTTGGTTTCACATGGGTGTGCCTGACCAGTAAGCCCCTAAAATGGAGTAACGCTGAGAGGAGATGGCCAAGGGTGATGTGCTTGTGAAGCTCAGGGAACCTCAGGAAGCTGCAGGGTGTGGTGGACCACAGCTGTTGCAAAGAAGATGACTTTATCTCAACACAAAGGGGAGATAAATGGCTATCAACAGTTGAGTGGATCAACTGGTGGTGTAAATGCTTCTCCCCCAGTTCTTTAGAGAGAGTGAATGTCATCCCTGAGCTGGCCAGACCAGCACAGGGAGCGCGAATACGTAGCGTATAAGCCCCAGACGACTGCCAGAAGAATTTCAAAGAGAGCAATGGGCTTGAGCTGGCATCAATCCTCCTATTCCTTCCCGGCGACTAGGGACACCCTGGGTGGTGTCCGTGAGGATACCGTAGGAACCGGTAATGGGAATCACACTGGTATTGTGATTGAACTGTGTATTGCAATTGGTATATTTTGCAAAGTGTAACTTACATTTGTGTTGTATTTTCAGTACACTTTATATCACTCTAAATCAGAAACGCCTTGTGACATCAACCGTCTTCAAGTAAATTTGGTACTAGGCATGACACCCTCCATCCATGGGATATCTCCAAGAGCCTGGTCCGAGTGTTGGACTGTGACAAGGGGGACCGGGGAGGGCATCTGGAAAGTCTGTCCTTCAAACAGGTCCACTCCTGGTCTGTGTCCTCCCTATCAAACTCTGTCCCAGTCCACAAGGCTGCTAAAGAATCTGTGGCAAAACCGGACAGCCCAAGCAGCAGCTGCCATTTCTCATCCCTCTGCCCGGCATGCAGTGGCCCTGCTGCATGGCAGCAGATAAAAAGCACTTCTGTGGCACTACCACCTCCAACTCCCAGCTTTTCCAACTACACCAGCTGCTGCAGACCAGTTATGCCACAAACAGGCTGAAGCGGTAAATCCCAAACTCCTTGTGCCCCGACTAGACAGAGGGAGCAGACAGGAGATTACTCTTGGCAGTAGCTATTATTAATGCAAGAAAATCCGAAGTGATTGCTGCCGATAGCAGGAAGATAGATGCTGTGCAAATGCTAATGCAGACCAATTCTCACCATTGTGAGCTTGCTTTTACCTCCACCAGTGCTTTGACACCATTCTCTTATGAGAATGGTAGAGCAGTTCCTCGGTTTTCTACTCGGTGGAAGGGCTCAGCCTCCTCATTATCCCTTCTTCAAACACAGTTTGTCTGTAGACCCACTTGTATTTCTTCCCAAGTTTGAGTTCTGCCACTACCAGATTCGTCTTCCACTGTTCTTCCCAAAATGTCCTAGGACTGAATCTCTACTCAGTACTCACAACAGGTGACATTTGTCCTGGTGTCATGCCTCTAGGTGCTTTTTGTCCATCTCTTCCACACCAACATCATCTCTATTTTTAAGTGAACTATTATTTAATGTTGGTTTGTTGGGTTTTCTTCCCCCTTCTTTAAAGGATTCATTCCCTTCCTCCCACTGATCAGACCTTTTCCAGCCTATGGTCTTCCTTCACTTCAGTGGAAACTTCATTGAAAAGGTTACTAGGTTTTACGTTTCCCACAATAGTTTCCAAGGTCCAGAGCCTTTGCTAGAGCCAGGAAAACCCTGAAAACAGCATTCAATCCGCAAGTAACAGAAATGTAACTGTTATAATAGTTATATATAAAATATAACTAACACGCACAGAATTCCTGGATTATAATATGTCAACTTATTCTTTCTCTTGCCAGAAGAGGATAAATCTGTACCTTGTTGCTGCTATTTTTACCTTTCGGCAAAGCTATCCTAATTCAATTACATTACGCAAAACTCAGTATCTTTCATTCAAATAGTAACTACTGTACAAATCTAGACAGAGGAACTACCATTGCTAAAAGCAGGCAGCAGCTTACCGAGTCCTGTTAACTAGCTGTAAAACGTTGTAGAGACAACAGAACACAGAATATGGATATTCACACTGGCTACCCAACCAGGGAGAGCAAAAACTTTATTCAATTCGTGAAGTTCTGGTTTGTCTCAAACATAACACTGCCATTAAATGTGATGCAGTATCTAAAGCTGCTTTGAAGACGCAGATACCTGCAACGTTTGTTGCATCACATCTTCAAAAAGGCATTTGTTTGCAGACAAATAAAACCCAGCTGAAGATTTAATGTATTTCACATGAAATTCTAAGTAATAGACCCAAAGTGAAACAGTTGTTACTTCTTCTAAAGATTGAAGGTTTCCCCCCTCCAAGCACAAACTGTTCAGTACTTGCCCAGCATATGTTACTGAAAGAGAAACGCTCTAATTCCAAGTCTGTTATTCAGTGACTGAAATGTACTTTTTCTGCAAAGATAACCATGTTTCACATTCAATTGTTGATCCAGTGACAATGAGCCAGTGTTACATTACTTTCAATACTGCGCATATATGTGTGTGTGTGTATATGTATTTTTCTGTGGATGTGTGTGCATGTGCACATGTGCCTGTGACAGCTCTGAAAGGAAAAAAAAAAAGGAACATTATCTAAGAATACTCTTAATGACATAGGTGTACTAGGGATACAGATTTTGGTTTTGCGCCCAAAGGCTGAGCATACCCCCAGCCCTGGTTTCACACGAACGAGTGTAACCAGAGCTGAAAGCTCATCAACCATGGGCTCGATTGCCTAATATTCCTATTTACCAACTAAAGTTTTTCACCAGGGCTTTTTACTTCTGAGTCTTTTTAGTTATTCTTTAGTATTCTTATATTAAGCACAGACATTCCTCTCCTCTTTCCTTTAAAGGCATTTTCATAGTAATATACTCTTGCCAATCCTGTATCATGGTACTACATACGATTCAAGCAGACCACAGAGTATCAACACTGTCATATATACATGACAGTTGTGGAGAGAGGTGAATTCCTTTCTTTGCAAACTTACAGTAATTTACGTTAATCTAAAACTCAAAGCTGAAATGCAATAGTGTTTCCTAGGCTACTCACTACTGTAATCCTAACAGCAGAGTAGTAGCAGATGTAGTAGTGCATTAGAGAGTTACATGACTAAGATCTGCAGCACAATTTAATCTCTTTCTAGGATGCATGCCATGTTTTACTAGTGTTTGTGTATATATTTACACCTGCTACCATTTGCTTTACATGAAGAAGTAAAGCTAAACCAGGAGTAGCTGTTAGCAGCAGACATGTGCTTAACAGATACAGCTATTTTGGTACCTTAAATATGACAGAAGACTGAGATTTAGTAAGTTCTCTTTTCACAGTTAGGCAAAGGAATCAGATCACTGTCACCACTTACAATTAATAATTTTTTCTCTATACTTAGATACTATCAACTAGAGAAACTCTTAAGCCATATTAAAGTCTGACAGGTTGAAAAAGAAAATTGCCACACCTAGCTGCTCTAAAACACTTTTGATGTAATGAGCAGTAACCAACTATACTAAACTTCATTCTCACAAAGTTCTGGGTTGGGTGGGTTCTGGGTTTTTTGTTTGTTTGTTTTGGGTTTGTGGGGTTTTTTTTATTAAACAGTCTTAAAACCAGCCTACTTTTTTTTTTTTCCTCCAAACCAGGAGTTTTAGATCTGCTGACCAAATGCTGATTATAGAAATACATTTTGACAAGTCCTTTAAAGCATTCCCCAAAGAACCTATTTGTCATTCTGTTTTGAAAAACAGATCGAAGTTAGAGGAGTAAACAGTAACTTTGCAGCAGCAGGAACCAGACTGAAAAATAAAACAATCCTTTCACCCTTCCCAAAGAACAGTCAGAACTGAACCAACTGCATTACACCAGATTCAGCCCAGTAGCATAGCAAGGTTTCAAATTTTTAGTAGAAAAACAAAGGGTTGCTTTTAAGTATTTCACTGCGTTCCTTAGCAAAAAGAGGTGTTAGTAAAAGAAGAGGCGACACCTTCAAAACATGACAGAAAATAGAGGTGAGCCTTGTAAAGGTGAGCCTACACATACACTCATCCCTGCAAGCAAAAACATAAATAAAATTTCAGATACATCCTTCCCTGTCCGATGGGATAAGGCAAACAGGAAGGGAAGAACAAGCAAAAAAATTCCAAAACCACCATAGACAAAATCACTTCTGTTCCACAATCATGAAATTGCCTTTTTTGGCAGAAATACCCAAACAGCTATTAAAAGAGCAGCAGCAGTGATTTCAAGTAGTAGCTTGCTCCTACAAGGTGAAAGAGTCATTTATGTTATTTCATCCAGTTCAGTTACTCAAAAAGCAGCAGCATGGGTTCCTCTAACACCAACACTTCATTTGCTTTTGCACATTCTTTCTACTACAGATTGTCAGAGTATATCTGTATGCTACTAAAATGAGCTCCTTGTGGAATCTGAAATCTCATGTTATAGCAAATTGTCATATAAGTAATTTAACAATGTAAGAAAAGTCCTTAGAGCAGCACTACTTTGCAGACCACCTGTTTGGAGCACATAGAAAAGAGTCAGTAGTCTTTCTAGGATGATTATATCCTACTTGCGTAAAGCCTTACCACTGAGGTAAGAGTTACTTTAAGTTTCTGAATACTCTTAGAGCTTACTCCAAAGCAAAACAGGTTTTTCTTCAAGTCTCATCCACTACTTGCTCTCAAAGGAGACTGCTTAGAAGTGATACAAAACAAAGTGAGGCAAAGAACAGGAAAAACAGAGGTGGTTTATATTCGTCTGCTTTCCCAGTAAATTGAAAGAATGAGTTCAAGTTGAGCAGGTATTTGAAGACTCCTTTGAGGCTGACAGCTACTTCCAAAATGTCCAGTGTGGTTGTTCTCTCATTTTTTTCCCTCATCACTTCTGGCACCATTTCCTTGTTTCTCCCAGATCCCCGAGAACAGCTCTGAGTGTCCCCTTTGACAGGGAACAAGTTAGGGTATCTGGCTCAAGTGAGGAAGTATGTTAAAGCTGCAGGGAAAGGACACCCCACCTCAACCCCAATGTCACACAAACTTCTTGGTAAGACATGAAACATTTTTCTTTGTAGTCGCTCCTGCTAAAATTAAAAGCTTCCTTAACAGTTTAGTTCTGTGTTTAGCTCAAAATTCTTACTTTACTTCTCCTTCAACATCTTCAAAGTAGTTGCAGATTATATCTTGTTACTGAAGCAAGACTTATGATTAGCTATCAATGAAAAGCATCTGTGCTGTCTTAATTTTAAAGATCACTTCTGTTTAGAGAGATGTTCACTGTTTTGGGTGAGTAAGGTCTGCTGTTTAGGTTTGGGGGTTTTTTTGGTTGGGTTTTTTTTTTCCCCCCAGACTACATCCAAATAGCAAAAGCTTCAATCTGCTACTTTGGCTTGTGAAAATAATACCTCTAACCCAAACCAATGAGCACTTTCCTTTATTTGCCAAACTCTGAAGAACTGCAACTTGTGACTGTGTGAAATACACACTTTGTTCAAAGAAACAGGGAAAGCAGCTTTCAAATGTACAGTGAAATAGAGTCCCAATTGCAGACCATGTTGTACAGTTTACATTTCACCATGATGTCATGGAGAACTTGATATAATCTCTATATACAGATTTTTAAACACTGTACTCTTGAACTTCATTTGAAGGCTTCTAGTGAAGTACTGTAAGCCTTCACACAGTTTTCACAAATGGAGGCAGATACTGGAACCCATGACAGGATTCCAGTCCACTGGTATCTCCAGAACCTAGCTCCATTAGCAGAGGGCTGCAATCATTCCACACCAAACACCCAAACAGCTTTTCCAGTAGAAACAGACTTTCTTTATCCACACCAGCATAAAACTGGTCTTTTCACAGCTACACCAAAGCTACTTTGAGATGCCACCACTCATGACGGTTCTTCAAGCTAAAGCCGGAAAATCCTCAGGATCATCAGGATTTGGAGCAACAAGCTGCACCTATAAAGTAAGAAAGGAAGCTTTATAAAAATGAATGCATTTCAAAAGCATCTGACAGCTATGTATATGTATTTTACCCTGAAAAGGATTCATTCTTCTATTCAAGTTAAATGCTTTGTATCCATCACTATCACAGAAATGCTAAGCATTTATCTCAGAAGTTACAACTACTGTAATTTCTTCAGTGTGAACGTATTTATAATGCTGATCTGCTGCCTGGGGAGGACCAGAAGATCACAAGTTCTGCAGCACTGAAGTGAAGAAAAAAAAGTAACGCAATCTCACCCAAAATACTGTTTTTAGAAGCAGCATTATTATCTTTTTACATTCTAAGGCTACTGCACATACTAGATTGTAGTTTTAAACTCCTCGCTCTATTATTACAAAGAGCCTTTTTCATTCAGATGAAATGCATCAAATCACTTCCTTATCATTCCGTAAGTTCCCAACCTTAAAGTATTTTACTCATACTAGACAGAAGTAAACTGAGACCTTTAGTTAGTATGAAGGATAAAGATGTCATTTTTCAGTGTGCAAATGTCTTTTTTTTTTTTTAAGAGAAAAAAGTCAGCAGAAGTTTTTTTAATGGTTATATTGAACACTCATATCATTCTGTAGGATGCTGTATAGGATTCTGTCTTCATCTGTAGGATCCCAGATTTACTGATCTCACTCTCAGTAATTAAAGTACTATTACTGTACTATACCGAAATTTTTTGTAAGGGATACAAGCCTTTAGTCATTTTAATCACTTCCCAATTTGTATCAAAATTCACTGCAGAAACAAATCTTCATTGTAACTTTCCTCTAGTTACCAGTACAGCAACTAGTAATCAGACCTTTTGAAATTTATGTGTTAAGAGTTGTGAGCCTGAACTGGTATTTAAAGTAACATGACATGGGTCAGGAACTCAAAATAATCAGGCCAACAAACTACGAGGCAGGAATTAAAAACGAGTCTGTCACTACGGAAATCAGCAATTCCACACAAAAGGGGGCAGACACGCACGCACCCCCCAACAACCAAAAAAATCTCCAAGCAAACAACAACAAAAACCATAAAAACCATTACCACTACTTCTGGTCGAGGTCCTGTCTCCTCAACTCGTCTGCCACGACCACGACCACCTCGTGCTCCTCTTGATCCACGGCCAGGGCGAGAAAGACTCCCAAAATTAATATCCAGCTGAGATGTTATGTCATTCACTGGTCTTCGAAAGACATGAGAATCATCTTCAAAGTCTTCTTTTTGCAACTAAAAAGAAGATCTGGTTAAAACCTATAGCTTCCACAACCTTTTCCCCTCCCTGATACATAATACACACACACACTTGTATTACAGACTAAGCAGCAGATAAATCAAGATGACATCCGGAATAGAAGACAGGCCTTAACTTGCACAGGGTTTTAACAGAGGCGAGGCAATTGTAGCTTCCCAGATGCCTGGGATAGTTCTTTGTTGGCTCAGAGAGCCCTGGCAACAAAATCTTCTGTACCACCTCCGTAACACTGAAGAGGTTTTTCAGAAGTATCATCTACGAGGTTTTCTAAGGGTCTAGAGAATCAGGTTAAGCTGATTCTACTCAGTCCTACAATTACCTTCAAGTAATGGTTAGAAGGCCATAGTAAAGCACAGTATTTGGCTACTAACCGGATCTATTAGTCTATTTGTCTGCAGCTATGAGATTACTGTTGTTTTAACTCTGTGTATTCCTAGTAGCTAGTGGATATAAGACTATTTCCCATCATAATTTTAATGTGCATGGTAGTAATGATAACACATATGTAAACTCATCCCACACAGCGATGAATCACTTATTTTATTCGATGTCTAACACAGGGGTTTGACTTGTCCATGTTATGCAGTTCCTGTACCTCCTATTCTATGTTCATTTTGACAAGGTCCCTTGATACTGCCAGCCAAGAAACTTTACAGGCAAAAAGAACAGAAACTTGCATGCACTCTTCACACACTTGCATACTCTCTTCAGAGCTTGTGAAAGATATTCTCCCCACCCCTACCACCATCTCCCTCAGAGAAGGAAGAGGGGATAATGGCAACTGTGACTGACCACCAAAAGCCATGCTAAAAAAGAAGCAGGTCACTTCAGTATTAAGTGTCTGTCCCTGGAAGCGCTCAATGACCTGAAGTGATTAAGGCTTAAAAAATCTGCAAGTTTTGATGTTAATATTGTAACTAGACAAAGGATATGTGTATTCATACGTGCATGGAGACCTTAAAGATCAAAATTCCATCGTGCTAGACTACAAGTATATGCACATACTTCTGTGACCCCCAAAATCTGAAATCTAAATAAGCAAGAATCTGTGAAAGAAGCCTCCCCTCTTTCCCCAATCATATCAATAAACTAGAAGTTGTCCTTGCAATCTCAATCCTAGTAGTATGGTGGAATAAAAGTTAGGGAAAAGCAGGGGAGGAAAAGCACATTACTATAGAACAAGCTTTCCAGAGTTACTTCTAAGAAGCAGGACCCTAAAACTGGCAAGGAAAAAAAAAAAAAATCATATATTCCAATGAAAGCTGGGATCCAGCACAGATGAGAAATGGGGCACTTAGCATCCAGACTAATAGATGCCAAACCCCAAGTTTCATATATATGTGCAAGTGTATACTGGCAAGTAAGCTAAACAGGATTCGAAGTTAGGATAAGAAGTGCTTAGTAAACCAAGTTTCTCTGGCAGTATTACCAGAGATTTACATAGGTGGCAGCAGCAAGGACACAAGTTTTATATTGCTAAGACTGAGCTGTAAGGTAGAACAACTTGATATATTACGTATTTGAATACAAAATAGGGGTGATGATCTGATAGAAGAAAATGAACAGACGGTAAGTTTAAAGCAAGTTTTGGGGCACATATGTGATTACACATACTGTGATTACAGTAACAAAGCTTAGATACTGATTTCTAGTCTGTTCAGATTATACTAGAACTAGTAGAAAAAGAATAGAGACAGTTTCCTAACCCTAGGCATAAAGCAGAGTTTACAGAATTCCTGAGGCAATGCTTACATCATCGCTATATTTTGACTTGTGAATCACCACTGCTTTGGAAGGAACAGTGGATTCTGGCTTCCGGATGTTGAATTCAGGCTTTGGTCGATTCTGTTGCTGAAGATTTTTCCACTCATCTAACGTCATTTCTTGAACTATTTCTTCCATTGGCTCTCCTTCAGCAACTCTAAAGGTTTATAGTTGTAAAGTAAAAACCATTAGCTTGCAACATGCCAGGATGAACAAGAACACTAATCTCTAAAGTAAGGATACTAAACAAAACATTTGGAATGTTTCTCACCAAATTATTATCCTCAATTTCTCTTACTCCCCACAGTAACTTGATGTGCGCGTTTTACATTAATGTAAGTTGGAAAATATACTTATGGCCTGTTTGAAATTAGCCATATGAGCAAATGCTGTCTCCAGCCTCCTGTAGTAAGTTCTGGTATTTATCCAGTCTCATCGTAAGTTCAAGCACTTCGGATTCTAGACAACACCAGTCTGTCTTTTGATCTGGCATATTCTCAACTCTACTGTTTAATAGTGAATCTACTCCTAGCAAATATAGCCATAGTAAAAAAAGCATACCGAGCAGTTTTAAAATACCCCAGTTGCATGGTTTTATTGACTCGTACTGCAGGATGACAATATGAGATAGATTCATGTTTCAGTGCAGCTTTCAGTCATCAAAAAGACACGATGGTCACACCATGGGATCTTCCAGGTAATTATTAACATTTCCTTTGTAAATTTCACAAGATGCTTCTTTGATTTCTTTTGTCAGATGTAGTAGCACACAAGGAGACAGTATTTATCACCTGGCAAAATCAGATTAATCCTAGGCCAATTTTAATTTGTCACAAAGTGCAATAATGATGGTATGTTCAAGGAAAACATATAGAGTACATCGGAGTCTGCCTCTGCATATTTTTGAACTGTGAAGACAGAAGTCCAAGGCCTTATGTCTGTATTCGTAAGACAAGATACCTAAGACAATACTAAAGATTCTTCTCCACTCATCGCTGCTTGACTACTCTTCTGCCACTTTTCTGATGTTGACCAAGACTGGCTTGCCCAGGACCAGCAGCTATTAGAGTATACTACAGGTGTACCTTTTAATGATATTTGCAGAAAGCTATTCCCTACTAAACAGCACCACATGCAGGGAGCACAACTCGTTTCATCACCATAATTGTTTGCTGCAGAAATAAGTCAAATACCATGAACTACAGGAAAAACTGCACTGATTACTCCCAGACAGTTGGGAAACCATTTTTCCCTTCTCCCACACAAAACTGTTACGCATTGCAATAGCAGTTGAAGTTGGTTAAGTATTTCCCCAACATTGATTTTTCCAGAAAACCCTTTCATTAGGTCCCTTCCGGTGGGAGAACTATGGTTTTGTTTTTCCTCATTCAATCGCAGTTCCAAGTCTTCTTCTACCAAACGCTGACGATTTTTCCAATGTAAATACATAATTGATTAGATGCAAGTTGGAAATTTATTTTCTCATGGAAAGATGCAGAGTCAAATGACAGTCAGTGAACTGTGCATTTTGGTTTTGAAGTTGTACAAGCACCCCATCAGAATACACATGTTTGTTGGGAGTGTTCTGTACATTTAGAACTAGCCTATATAGGAACAGGCCTGCTCCCTCTTCCTACTTCATCTTGCAGAGAACCATTCTATTTCTTGCCAGTCAAAATTATACAATATTTTCCTGAAGCACCCAGCATATGACAGGTAGAAGCAGAACTGAACAGTAAGACAGCCCTTAATTTTGGTTCTAGGATGAACAGTTTTAAATGCACTTTGCAGAAAAAGTAAATAAAAAATATGCAAGTCCTGTACTATATGCCTACCCTATGACATGCCTTCATGCCCTGTTATTTTGAAAATTCCAGCTATATCAACCAGAAGTTAAAGGTTAAAAGACTGGTAAGCAGTTTGTAGTTCCATACTGATTAAGAAGATCTGAAATTATATTAGAAGGATTGTTAAGAAAAAAATTAACCAGTTTACTGAGTTAAATAAAAGGTACTGGTGAAAGATGCAGCTACTTCTGGAAAAACACCAACAGATACTGTTCCATGTGTAAGAGCATTAAGAATCAGTTGCACCCCAAACATTTCAATTTGTTGTCCTCAAGAATGAGAAGCCAGATAATTTTTGACCAATTATCTGAAGCTTCAGTTTTGGGTGTTGGAAAAACAAGACTAGTTGCAAGCACCTGAGAAAGAAGAAAAGAGAAAGTAAACTAATAAAAAGGGGGTTTATTAAATTGGTTTAATTTCTTCCTAAGCCACTACCTCAGGACAGAATCAGTAAATTGCATATCTGAACTTTAGGAAGTCTTTTGTCCTCCTCTCCCATTAAGTTTTCACCACATTAGTCCTTGGTGAGAGCTGTAGAAAGATACAGAACTTGTTGCAACAAGTACTTGAGAAGTAGCTATCAATCTTTCAATTTGCAAAAGAAAAACAAGCATTTGAGTGGAGCTTTAAGGACAGCTCTGTGCAGTTCTGCAGTATAATATATAATACATTTACTGCATTTTCTATGGCATAAAGCTTGCGAAAGAGAAGGGCAATAGGGCAAGCGTTCAAGAATACTGAAGGACTGACCAGTGGTATGAGATGCTAAAGAGACCAAGTGATCTGAAAACAAACAACCAAAACAACCACCACCAGGAAGTCCCAACGACAAGTAGAAATACATACTCTCAGGCAAAAGTATCAGCCACCCAAACACAAGAACCACTAGCAAGGTAGAAGCTCTGAATGAGGGGCCCCAACCCCCCAAACTGTGCAGGTAACCCAGTCAAGCTGAACTTTAACAACAGCATTTGTCCCTTCTGCAACAGCGTAGTGTTATAAGGATCATCAACAGTTTTGTCTGGAACAGATGTCACTGCTGATAGGGTGGAACAAAGTCTCAATTGAGTAATGTCTTCTATGTGGGAACAGGTAGAAAGTCCAGAATAGAACTGCAAGACAGGCATGAGGTCTAAAATAAGTGATCTACATGGGAAGCCTTTAAAGAGATGCTGAGGAGGAAACATACATAATGCTAAAAAAAAAAAGAAAGAAAATTTTGCATATCCATGACGTTAAGGCAAGACTCTCAGGAGAAAAAAACCCAAACACAGTAGTTTATATTTTCAAAGTATTGGAAAGACCATCAAGGGACATTGAAATCTCTATCAGTAGAGGACATTAAAATCAACTAGACAGGTATGAGAAGCGGCACAGGTATGGTTGGTCATGCCTTCGGCCAGCAAGACCCCTTTCAGGTCTGAACTTCTATGATCGTAAGACAACACGAGCACATTTCACTACACAGCAAATTGACCTCTCAAAAAAGCAATCGTGGGTATTGCTTTGAAAAGTACACATCTATCACAAACAACCACTTGTCTGTTCTAAAGGAAATACTGGTGCATTTACACTGCAAATGTTTTTCAACTGCAAAGCACAGTTTGATTTTTACTCCAAAGGATGGTTTCAACTGCTAGGTTATTAGCAATACAAATTTGTTTTAGGATGCTGAGACTCCCAAGGCGAAACACCTCCCATTAGTGAAGCACAGCAACAGGAACCTGCATATCACATTTTGTACAGAGACTCAACTGTAGCAGGTTATTTTGGGCACCAAGCCTGCATGGAACTGCACTCTGTGCATTACTTTCTACCTTCTAACTTCATGCATTTTTAGTAACTGCTTGGTGTACATTTTCATTAATCAAGTTAATAAGCTCCTTGGCACAGCAAAAATCATGCTTACAAAATATTGCCAGACATCTAAGCGCGGCCTCTGGACATGAACAAACTGAACTGACAATGCAAGTACATACCAAAACACCAAATGGGAGTCTTCAGTAATGGTTCCTACTGCTTCAGTGTTTTTAATGGGTGACCATAACCCTCTAGCTATGCCTTGTTTACTGTGCATACCTTTGTTGTTCTACGTGAGCAGTCTACATCAATATGCAGAAGAAATGCAAATGGAAGGTCAGTTGTTCGGCTGATTATTTTCATATAATTAAAAATAATCATAGTGGGTCTTATTCAAATCCGTTTTTGTATTCAGCTGCACAAAGCAAATTTTTATTCAGCTTTTATCAAGAAATCAATGACATGAATCTTTCCTATTAAACATCATTTACAGAAGCATTACCAGTTACAGCAAAATTCAAACTTACACAAGGTAAGATCAAGCAACAACCTAGTTGTTAAGTATAGAAGAAAAATACTGAACCAAATACTAATGAGGATCTGGCCTGGTCTATGATAGCTTTATGTCACTATTAAAAAAACAACAAAAAACAAACAAACAAAAAATCAAACAAGAGAAGTAAATAGCTCAGCAAACAAATTTTGAAAGCTTCCTATTAAATGATCAGAAGAATACATAGCTCCACAAAAAAGGAAGGAAGTCCTATGTGAAGAAATGGAAGAAAACCCCACAGAATAAATACTAACTCTGCAAATACCTTTGATAGGAATTGATTAGAGTATGTGTCGTACTGAATAAAAAGAAAAATCTATTCATTTGAATTACCAGTCAACGCAACTGTGTTACATTGTTCAGACTGTGAAGACAAGTTCAACAGAAAGCAGCTGTGAGGAAAGCTTATACTGCTGTACTACTTATATATTTTATACTTACTACTTGCAGCAAAAAAACCACAACTATTAGCATGCAGTTTGGGATGCTATAAACAGAGATAGATATTGTTGATACACTCAAGGAAATTTGAAGATATGAAAGAAATAACTTGATTTATATTATAGAAGTATTAAATAAACTCTTGTCCTGCAATACTCTGCAAATGGAAGCTCAAGAACAGCAATGTGTGAGAAGAAAAACACTGAACCAAATACTTACGAAGATCTGGCCTGGTCTATGGATAGCTTTATGTCACTATTAAAAAAAATAACCCCACCACAAACAAGAGAAGTAAACAGCTCAGCAAACTTGAAGACAAATTTTGAAAGCTTCCTATTAAATGATCAGAAGAATACATAGCTCCACAAAAAAGGAAGAAAGTCCTATGTGAAGAAATGGAAGAAAATCCCACAGAATAAATACTAACTCTGCAAATAACTCTGCAAATACTAACTCTTTTCTCAACAACAGTCCTGAAGGCAAGACCTTCTAAGTTACAGAAGCCCACAAAAGTCTTTCCAGAGTTGCATTGAAATTAGCCTGTACCACATCAGAAAGCTATACAATATCTCCATGCAGACAGATTATTCCCAACTTCCAGGAATACTTTTTTTTCTTTTAAATGGAAACAGTTACAACAGGAAAGAGAATCAGAGAAGAAACAAACCCACATTTTCCATCTCTTCCTCAATACAAGCACACAGCTGCAATAAAGCAGTAGAAAAGAAATTGATTGCTTGGAGTCGCCACCTTTAAGAGTCAAAATGAGAACAATCCCAGCAGAAGCTTAAGCACACACACCCCTACACCTTCAGTATTGAGGCTGTAGCAAAAGCAGAAGGTAGCCTAGCTAGAATCTTTTGCTGGTGTATGTTACCTGCCAGAATCCAACAACTCTGGAGAGCACGGGCAATCTAAGCATACAAGACCTTAAAATACATCCTGAAGCCTGAAAAGCATAGCCCACCAGCTTTTGCTTTTAAATATTAAAAGAACAACAAAAATAATTGCACCTTATTAAGGTGTATGCCGTACAACCATCCCTTACTATTCGCACAATGTCTCCTATTTTAAAATACATAGAGTCACCAAGCTGACACTAACCCCAAAGGTAAGTGCAATGAGGTATATGTAATTCGTATTTTGTATACAGATTTGTGAGTCTTCAGGACAATATTTATCACCCTGAAAAGAATACATATGATGCAGAATTTTGTACTTGTAGGTTACATGCATTTTTGAATCTTATGGATTTCAGTGGACTATTCCTAAACGAAGCTTTTTTTAGAAGCATGAAGAGGAGTAAAATCTCCAGAAAGGCTCACAGTCTGACCAAATACCTAGTGATCTCTGAGAAAGGTAAAAGCATTAAAGACAACTGGCAGATTCTGTCAGATGCCTTTGCCACTATATATACTTCTCATGCCTTAGGCTCTACAAGGAACTGATACCAGGACACATCCACAAAGAGCCTGAATTGGAGTAGAAACAAATACAAGTCTGAAACAAGTGAAGGTATTTGACAAAAAAAGCTGAGTAACTGTTCCCATATTTAGCTAATATAGTACATTTTTAACAGTTTATCTACACTACCCATTTGATTTAAGTTAGTCTAGAAACAGTTTTCTAGAAATTCAATCATAGTCATTCAATTTCAGAGACACATTTCCTCATGTATACACACCTTTAGCTATACATTAAAAGCTAGTTTAAAATTAAAAGAATCAAAGCTATATCAACTCAACTTCTTACAGGGTTATACAACCTGAACATATAAAACAGGTTTTGTAATCTAGTCAGCTTTATAATTAAGAAATGAACCACTACTAACTGGAGCTGCATCACTAGGTAAAAAAAAGCTTCATAGCAACCTAATTTCTCTTCATAGCAGAAGAGAAGGCTGACATATTGCACTGATCCTCTTTCACTCATTAGGAGATATTCACTAGATGCTATTTGATTATTCTTTGAAGTCTCTTACTTGGACAAGATTGTCCAGTTACTTTTTCTTAAGTCAGTGTTTATTTGCTGTGAAGTAAATTCTCACCGGACGCTGATAAGAATGAAAGCCAGAAGGCAAGGGGCAGATTTCTCTCTCCCTACTCCTAAGGCTCACTGCAAGACCATTTCCAGCAAGTTTTTCAAGTTCTATAGGGCCCTTCATGAATAGATGATAACTGCATGACATTAGTGATTGGTGAATACTGACGTAGAGACTTTTATCTTAGTGTATTTTAATTGTGTTTGTACGATTGCATAGGCACCCTGAATGCCTTTTTCTCATAGAGAACTTCAAAAAGCAGGGTAGTTTTTACAAATCAGCCAAGTTAAAAAGGTAACAGACAATACGTAGCTCCTCCTTAAATTATCACCAATTTTAGGAACATAAGCATCACTGGCAATTAAATGCAATCTGCAGCTGTATAAACCAAGCTTTAGTCAGAATTAGGGATGCATTTTCTTGACTCATAAATATAGACAAAGCTTTTCTATTTTTAAATATGTGCACTAGCAAAACTTCACAGTTCACATTTCAAGTATGCCTCCCAATACAGGTATATCAGTAACAGTCAATTGTTTTCTTTGCATTTAGAAAGAAAATATTTTAGTCAGACTGTACTTGTTCAGAGGCTCTCCTTCAGATGCCCCTGGCTGCTCAGCTGTTTCTGCAGTCTCTTCCACAGGAGCAGTCTGTTCCATCCCACTAAAACAGTAAACAAAAAAACCACTAAGTCTTCACAGGTCACACTGGAAAAGAACCTTGCAGATCAATACATCACTTTTTTCCAGAATACCTTAGGAAGGGAAAAAAATAGAGGAGAAAAAATCTAGGATCATAAGCAGGCAGTAGATCTACTAAGTGACTAGTTGAGCAACTAACAATATGAGAAGTATTAGAAAATCCGACGTCTACGTACTTTTAATCAAAAAAAGTGAAAAGCAGGCATGAAGACAAAATAATTCAATCGTGAACACTAATATCAGTACTTGATTACAGTGCATCACTGATGTTTGGGTTTGCATTTCTGTTTCTTTTCAACTATTAAAGTTGAAATTAAACGGCAAAATTCATATTCCAAGTTTGTATTTTTTGTAACACAGACATTAGTTCACTGTCAAATGAGAAGAGTAGCATACTTACTTCCATTCCACTGGTAGGCATACGTATTTAAAATTAACACCTTCTAGCTTCGATGCATCAGAGTACAATTAAGGCACAGACATGCTTTTAGAATTGCTTAGACAACTCCAATTTAATGTCACTTCTACCACACACACCACATCACCACATTGATATCTCATGTTTATATCGTAAGTTCTGATGCTACTGAACTAAAAAAAAAACTTAACTAGGGAGAATAAATATAAAGGATCTTATATTTCTTGCACTTTATGAAGTTCTCACAACCTTCCCTGACATCCTACAGAAGCTAGTTTTGTGCTTTTGTGCTAATTCTGTGCTATCGGCTCAGAACTATGTTAACCTAGCTAATCCTTTGTTTTGAAAAGCCAGAGTACCTAACCAATCTTTTAGTATGAAATATTATAGAAGAGATTGAAGTTAGTACAACCTTTCAGAAGAACTTGGAATATGAAGCCCCAAAATTATTACCCATCAAGGCTGTATTTTTCAGCCTTTTAGCCAGATTACCTGAATCCACGATGTAAGTTTTAAAAACAAAATTTTATTTTTAAAACAATTTTGTGAATGAATGTGCATGTGGGCAAAGATGTTTGCTGTAAGTTCAAAGTGATGCCTTTTCTCTGTCCTTTATCAGCCTTCAATTAAAGAGTTCTAGATGCACATGAGAACAAAAGCTACTGGAAAGAGTAGTATATTGCTAGGTGGAAAGAATGGACAAAACCTGACATTTCCAGTGAGCTTTTCACAAATCTGAACAGAAACCAGTAAGAGAAATACAGAATTGATGAAAATTCCCAGGTTTTTTTGATCTGACCATTAAGAAGCCATCACATTCTGTTACTGATCCTCCTGTGCACTTTAAAGTGTATTTCAGTGGTAGAATCAGCTAAATATTACCTCTAGAGCCACACTGAATTGTATTACAGTTTTGCAATTTAGAAATGATACATACAACTTGAGAAAAAGAGACTGGACTTTCAACCCACTAACAGAATTTCAATCTTTTAATCAGCATTTTGTAGCAATGCCATTAAATACCAGAGTCCCAGTTCCTTGACTATTGAGAAAAGTCGTAACTTATTTCAATTAAAAGACAACTTGGTCCCAATCAAAAGATTTTGGCAGTCTTAACCGAAGAAACATCCCCATGCTTTTACTACAATTTAATCTCATGAAGGAGACAAGTTCACAAAACTGTAAAACTACGTTAATCACAACAACATTCATCACAACAATTAATAGAAAGCAAGGCTTATAAAGCTCAAAACAGACATGAAACTGATGAACAGAAAATAATGATCTAAGGTGGGCTACAGAAAATGACTATCTACGGTGCGGCACAAGTATATGTTGTACCTTGTATCATCTTTAACCGTTCCCCAGTTGCGCGCTCCTCCTCCACCCTTTTTGTCATCTGCTTTCATTCCTCTAGAAACAGAAACAGGGTTCTGTGAGTTTAAGAGCTTTTTTTCATTAGGACCTCAAACTAAAACCAGTATTCACTTTTTGCCAGCCAACTTGGATACAGAAGAAGGGAACAGAATACTTAAGAGACATTACTGCAGTGCCGACTATTGTTTACTTGTATACCAAGTAAAAAGCAGCACACAGAACACTTACGTTTTATCAGACCCACTGTGTCTTTCAAATTCCCGTTTTCCTCTTTGGTCAAAGCCATCGAAACTTCTATTTATTCCACTACCTCTTCCTCTACCTCGCATTCCACCTCTTCCTCCGCCACGACCTCTTATTGGCCTTTCACGATCTAATCTTTCAACTGGTCTAAAAAGAAGATTTCTAGTCAGATTTTTGTTCCTACAGAACAGTTAAGAAGGAGAAAAGAATTCATATGGTTGTATTTGTGCAGCTGTGAGAGACATCAGTATATGAGAGCTACTGTACAACAGCAGCTGTACAACACTGCTTAGAGTGTATCTTTACACAGCACACAGTACAGTTGTATTAGTTTTGTCATTAAAAAGGGACGTAAACTGAACTCAGGGGGAATTATTACAGATAACAGGAATAGAAAGTTCAGATGTCTATGGGTAATACTGAAAACACTAGAGAAGTTAAATAAAACACTATAAAGCTGTCAAATCTTCAGCAACTTTATCAGGCAGTAGCTCCACTGTCTAAATCCAGATTTATATGCAACTGCTAAAAATTTCAGGGAACTTGTTAAATAACAACTATTGTGACGTAAAGTAAGAACAGCCACACTCTCAAGCATTAAAGGTTTAGGTAGAATTTTCTAGTACTTATAAAGAAAGCAAAATTGATATGCGTTCACTGTCCAAGCAATAAATAGTATGACAGGTTTATTTTCAGTTTGAACAGTAAAACCCATTCAACTTAGAACCTGCACCATATGTTCTGCAAAGCTTGGTACACGAGCTCAGAAAGGAACATCTATGTTGCAGACTAGGGGTTATGTTTTCAGATCTTTACACTTTTCAGTTTTGCCCTATATTTCTAACATTTAACAAAACTGCTCCAAATCAATCTGCAAAGAAGCCAAAATTACAGCTCTGACAGGCATGAACTAAGTCATCTTGCAACAAATCTATACATTAATAATGCAACTATGCCTTCAGGTTACATCTGGCTACTAGATCTGTTTTTAGGTTAAGTCTTTCCCTTCCCACCCCTCTGCAGATCCTCCATGAGGCACCTTAGTTCTCCCTGTATTATACATACCTTTCCACTGTGAATTCTGCTTGTCTTTCTGTTTCATAGGAACGGTATTCCCTGAAAGATGGTCTCCATTCAGTTTTGTCTTGTTTCACCTCTGCTCCTCTGTTATTGAATCCTTGCTGTTCTCCCCGCTTAGGTGCTCGCTTCTGGCCTACACACACACACACACATATAGATTACTAATTATTAGTAGTTATTAGTTATTACTAATAATAACTAAATTGCAGTTACCAAACTACTGACTGAAATGAGTTGCTTACACCTTACAGTCTTCTGCTTTGCTCTCTCCAATCCCAAGTCCACCAAAATATTAAAAGCACTTACAGTTAATGTTGCCAGACATTGTCTTTTTCAAAGACATCTACTTATTTTCCCTTCTGTATTGATCAACCTGCCTCAGGCAAATATACTATGGGTGTTGACACAGCTCAGACATTTCCAGAGAAGACAAATCTCATTTTGCTCACATTAGTCACAGAAACGGAGAACAAAAACTGCTTCTCTCATGTTCTCTCAAGAATCTTGCTAGTGTACTACAGGACAGGGTAGAGAAGTTTCAATGGAAGACATGAATTGCAAGATGGTTGCAGGAGCAATGAAGGGGGAAAGAGGAGGACAGTTAGAAACAGGCACTAGTTGTTGATATGAGACAACAGACCTCCTGCCAGATGAGCTGAATTTAGAAGTCTGAGCTGCACCTCTACTTTAAGCTCACGACTATGGTATCCAACAACCAGAAGCAAGTCACCTCCTTCTGCTACTGTTCTATGGAGGAGAGGACTATTCACCAACACTACAAGTCACTGTAGCAGAAACTCAAGCAGGAAGTACAAAGGCTCCAACACCACTAATTGATTCTAGAATGTCAACATATTCCAAGATAAAGCGTATTTAAGCTTTTGGGGGGTTTCTTTGGACATTGTCAGGGTTAAGGAAGAACAGGTTGGGCAGAGTTGAATGCAGAGAAATTGTGTATTGTGAGTGAGAATAAACTCAGGTTATCCTCAACCCATATACATCTAGCGTAAGATTAAAGTTCATTATGTGCTTCCTTCCCCATTTTCCCAAATTCTGTGCTCTATTTAGGACAAAGTTCTCCAGAAGCAAGCAAGCCTTTTGTCTGCTAGGCCCCTATACTTACACTATTGGCTGAAAAAGGTGTTGGTTTAAGTTAATCAAGCAAGGAACTACAGAAACACTGCTCTCAGATCAACGGAGCTGAGCTATTCTTTCCACAAGAAGCACCTTGTGCACATTGTGCAATGCTGCGCAAGTTACTGAACTCAGGTTAGTGGACAAGTGACAGTCCTGGCTACTGGGCCTCTGTTGCTAGCACATAAAGAGAAAAAAGCCTATTCTCTGTCACAATATTAAGATACAAATTAATTCATAGCTCCGCAGAAATGCCGGTATAAGATCTCTGATCAAAGCTTAGGTGGCAAGCATGAAGTCTGTAACACCATCTTTAAAAAGAAAACTTCAAAGAACTATCCACTCAGTGAATAAGGTAGAAGAGTGGTAAATAAAGCTTTTTGTTATGCAGCAAGGACAGTCGTATCTGTACACAGAAGATAGTTTTATTTGTGCTGCAGACGCAACTCTAGCTTTGGTTTTCTTTAAACTACAAACCACTTGACATAATATATTCCAGTAATTCTCTCTCTTCTCAAGATTTGGAGTTGCTTGATCCTTAAAGCAGCAAGCATATTTACGTCCCAGAAATTACGATGTAATCTCTGGATAAAGACAACTTTTGAAATCAGTTTCTGAGTAAGTTTTTCAAACTAGGATGCTTTAATAAAAAGCAAAGTTATAAAGAATACAGAATTGTACATGCTGTTGGGAAACATGTCTGCTCTATGCACATCTCAACTACATAACCCAACTAAACAAGTGTTAATTCCAAATTGGAATCTTGCCCTGGAAAAAGTGACTCCTCATTTCTGATCTCATTTTTACTTATTTTGGTTGAATCTGAATGCGCAACTGCAATAGAAACTGCATTTTTATTTATTTTTGAGCCTCTCACTGGCTATCAGAAACATTAGTTATTCTAAACAGAATAACTTGGCAAGGATGCAGTAGTCAGAGACTACTTAGTAGTCGTACTTAGTATTAACCTTACTAACCTTAGTATTAACCTCAATTTCACCTTCAGATTCAAAGACCTCCTTAGAACTAGTACAGCAGTGCCAAAAAAATGAAAATGCAAAAGTCATTTTAAAAAGACAGTCTCTGGTTCTGTTAGCCAGTACCACTTAAAAGTACTTCAAAACAAGTCTTCTTGCCAGATACGCCCGTGTATTGCATGTCACTAGCACTGACCACGCTAGACAAAGCGGTCAGCTCTACTCTGATTTCAGTGCAAGGCTATTTCACTTTGATTCTAACCGGTGGCTATAATTACTGCAGATGGATTTTAAATACGAGAAAGATTATTTGTGGCACTTATTACCTGTATAAAAACATTTTTAACTGGTTTGACAGACATGCAGCAGTGGATTAAAACCATACGCAACAACTACACCTCTCTAATAAGCCGAGTCACCCTCAGGGCAGAAGCTTGTGACCTGCTTGTGCACCAGTTCAAATACCAGCACAACTTTCAGCTCTGCATATAAGGGCAAACTAAACTGGAGCTCGGCAGCAGTGGTAGCATAAGCGATCCAATTTTAATCCTCTGTCATATGTCTGTCCCAATGCAGACTCATTTTTATTTAAGGAGCTGAAAGGCCACCTTGGGGGAGGGGGCGGGGGAACAACAAAAAAAACCAAAAACATGAGCAATCGTATAGCACTGCCATAATAGCTTTCACTTAAAAAGAACTGGGCTACGCTTTGAATGCTCATTAACTACCTCTCCAAGTACACCCCAATTTTGTCTGTTTGTTTGGATATATAGACTGGTATGCAGGTTTTCTTCAAAACCACAAAAAAAGCTCTGGAGTTTTGTGGATCATCTACTTGAGGTCTTACAAACATCGTGCTGAAAACTAAAGATAGCTCTTTCCTAGTTACCAAGTTTAGCCTCTCTTTAAGATGGTTTTCCCGTGTTTTACAGTTACATCTGCAATCTGTATTCAGCCGAAGATGTTGCCCGCCATTCCCTACGTCACCACCGCTTCCCCAGGAGGTTACTGCAGCAGCCCAGTCTGTCAGCTGAGTTGCCTGTCGCTTTACTTTCTAAACTGAGGAATCAGAAAAGAAATCCGATGCTTAAACTGTTTCAACAGACCCAGCTTTGTTTTTTTTTCCCCCCAGAAGAAGCAGCGGAGCTAATATTAGAAAGACATCTGTAAATACTAAATTACTAGGTACTAGAACTAGACATCTCTGAAGAAAAAAGCCCAGTTTTATGAGCTGTTGTTAAAACTCTAAATCATACAGAGCTAACGTACTTAAGTAGTTTTCACTTTCCCCACAATAATACTTTACTATCAGTATTAGTTTTGTTTACACCGCAGCATTTAGATAGGAAGACTTTCTAGAAAACTGTTTTTAATAAGCATGTATCACATGCAACTGGGAAAGCAGAAACTGTATTTTTAAGATCTGCATTGCCTGCTTTCCCAGACACTGGATATCTATGTATTAACAGATGGATTTAAAACAATGCAAACAAGTGGGACTTTTGCTTGGGAAGAGATAGTTTTCTAGGTTTTCTGGGCTCTTCACTGGCCCCCACAGAGACAGCAAGCTCATCTTTTTTTTGATTTTTAGTTTTAAGGGATAAAAGTTTTTTTGTGCTGCAAACCTTAACTTTAGACAAACACCACAAGGAGCCCAGCTTGCAACTGCTATCAGTGACTACAAACAACAGCAGAAATCTTGCTCTGTTTCCCCCATTCCCTTATGTAAGGAGCATGGCAGGTGAGGGTGGCAGCTGGCATGCAATTCACAGGCTGAGGGAGATTACTGCTGCAAAGAGCACCAAAACCTCGCATTCTGACCTAAAATCCAGCTGACAATGCTGCATCGTAGTGTTTTATGAATTCTCACAAGCCTGAGACCAACTCACCCCACCAAAATAGGTGACATAAACCCAGTGAGACGATTCCGTCAATACTCCATTTCCACAACTGCAGCCTGGGATGAGGAACTGCCAAACAAAGAGGTTTTTTCTATTTTGCCCAAGTAGCATGCACGGGAACAGAGCAAAGGCAAACTGAGTGTAGTTTTGATTCAATTAGGATGAACATTAGAGCAACCATAGCAGCCAGATGAGAGACTTGTGTATCTTATGGCATGTATTTGAAGAAAGAAAAAAGCAATGACAAAATACTTTCCACTTGGCAATCTAACCTTAGAGGTTTTCTGACTCAAAGATTATAAGCATTGATTTATGGAAGACAGATCCACATATGGGCTGGCATATCTTTACCCAGACTGCTGTCTGAATAGATACATGCTTTGATATATCAACGTCACCCTATGGCAAGAAGTGCCACAGACCAATTACAGTCTCTGTAGAAAAAGCATTCTTCCTCCTTATTTCACAAAACCTGTCTGAAATTATATCCCTTTATTTCCGTAAAATAAGAAACAATAAACGTTCTTTGCCTTCTCCAAGTCTCACCTGCAGTTCTCCTTTTGTAACCTCAGATACCTCCTCTCAAAACAACCACCTTAATGTAAGTTTCTCCCAATACATAGATCATTCCGTAAATTCCATCACGCATGTCACTCTAGTGTGCTTTTTCTAGTTTTAACATCTTTGAGGTCACCAAAAGAGCAGACACACTTCAAGACGTGGGAAGGCGAGATTCCTTCAAAGGCGTAACAACTTTTCTATTTTCCTTGCTACTGCTACCTCACTAATTCCCAACACCGCTTCTCTCCTAGATAGCAACTGGAAATAGACCTGCTGTTCTACACTTAACAGCCCCAATGACTCCAAGATGTATTTCCTAAACTACAATAGTTTGAATTCGAAAAATCTTTCATGTTGCAGTACAGCTTGCAATGCTGCCCCCCACCTCGATCCATGTTCTCCCACATGTATTACTCTACACTTACTGATAGTGAATTTCCTCTGACATTTTATAGCTCATTTACAGTATGTAATTTGTGTCATTGCCCTGCAACTCTTCTTCTACTGGACTAAATAACCTTATGCCAGCAAACTTCAGTTATTGATCCCTCTCACTGCTCTTTTAGCATAGACTTCCCACCCACCTACGCATACACAAAATAAAAAATTTAAACTGCTTAAAATTTTCCATTTCAGACAAGTTTCAGCTGCCTTCTTAGATTGTGCTAAGAGCAGCACGATCACTGGTCCTAAATTTAAATCTCTCTTTCCACATATTCCAAGAGACCCTTCTTGCCTCTGCTTTCAGCTTAATAGCTCATTTTTAAATGAAAAAAATCTGAGCCTCAAGAAACAATTTAATGGGAGTTCAGAGGAGATAAGCAAGTACAAAAACCAAACAGGAATACTGCTCCAGTTGGTCTGGAATGAGGGCAAGTGGAGAAATTGTGCTGTAATTCAAGGATTTCTGTCATTAATCATGGCTGCATGCAAAGACACTACTTTATTACCATCTCAGTAACACAGTAATACCTATAATGGACAACTGATCTTCCTTTACAATAAAGCTGCATACTGGAAATAGTAAAAGACAGTTCACACTCTCAGGGACTTATTTTGCTACATTTCAGAGCATAGCAGATTTAAGACTGCACAATCTTACTTCCTCCCTTTTGCATGTGTGTGCCCATGTGATCTTAATTCCAAACTTCAGGCAATTAATTTTGTGAACTAAAGCATGGCTAATTACACAATTTGCAGAATACCACCACAGTACCCCAAAATACAAAAAAAGGCTTCAGCTATTGCACGCAACACACCAGAGAAAGACACATGGAGTTAGACTCTATTCTGCGGTATTTTGTTTTCATGTGTGCCAGTGCTCAGTTACAGAATTGCCTATGCAGCTTTCCTCTGGACATTCCTTATGACTGTGTAGCTGAAAGAATGATATCGGAATAAATTATTTAAAAAGAAGAAAATTGCCGTCAGGGGAAGATAAAATTCCCAAGAAACATTCCGTGCCATATTAACTTAAAACCATAGCTAAAAACTCAAACACGTAGTATTCAGGAACTACATCTAAATGTTACACGAGTCATCAAATGTACATGAAAGAAGAAAACCTTTTAGAGGTATTAGCAACAAAGGTTTAGAGATTTCAACAGAACAGAGGTTATTACTGCATGATCAACAAATTTAATTTGCCTGGACCGGTAAGGAATGCAAGCTCTGCAGCTGGGCCTTTTGAATAAAGAGCTGGCAAATGCAGTTTGGTCACTGTGTTAAGAACAAACTGAGTTAACATTAAGTGGTGCAATTATTAAGAGCAATTATTAATAAACAACCTTTACCCAAATTCTCAGCATACAGTCTAAAAATCACAAAACAACACAGTCAGTAAAAGAGAAAAAATACATCATCAAGGTCAAAAGTGTAGGTTTTCGTAGGCTATGAAATGAGTGCATTTTCTCCTTAAAGATAGATTAAAAAATAGTCTCCTTACAGTTGTGTCAATTCATGATAAACAGTTTAGATTCTAAAGGTCAAAGTAATGGTTTATCTAGCGAAGTCCTCTTAGGAGGTTTGCTTCAAATTAAAAACATCTCCAGAAATTAAGTAGAAACTCCTCTGGAAAAGGCAGTGAAGAACTAAGTATAAAAATGTCGACTTACAGAACTTTGCGAATAAACCTTCCACTCTAACATCAAAACATAACACCGAAAGAAGTCTCTAAAACTACTGAAAAACTTTTTATATATTGCAAGATCGAAGACTAGGCTTGTTTCAAGTCTTTCTAAAGGTAAAGACTATTATGTTCAGATTTAATATGCTCAAGAAATAATACAATAGTAAAACAAAAATAATGAAACTTTTAGCAACACTTTTTGTATCCCAAACAAGCAAAACACCCCAGTAATTAGATAAAACAGTCTGGAGAGGGTCCAAAGGAGGGCCATAAAGATGACTCCTGCCCTGTGACAAAGGAGTTAGGTCTCTTCTTCCTGGAGAAGAGAAGACTCAGGGGGGACCACATCACAGTAGTCCAGTACCAGAAGGGCAGCTACAAAGAGGATGGAGGCTCTCTCTTCACAAGGAGCCACACGGAGAAGACAAGGGGCAACAGGTACAAGTTGCACAAGAAGCCGTTTCATCTCAGCATCAGAAAGAAAGTGATAACAATCATTCACTGGAACAACTTCCCAGGGACATGGTAGAGTCCCTGTCACTGGAGGTTTTCAAAATGCGATTGGACAGGGTGCTAGATGATCTCTTCTAGGCTGCCTTTCCCAGGAAAGGTTGGACCAGACAATCCTTCCAGGTCCATTCCAACCTGGGCTGTTCTGTGATGATTCTATGAACACTAGTACAATACAGACCGCATTTTATCATTTCAACTGTAATACCAGAATCTGATCCAGCTGTTCAGATGGGTCTAGATGCTTCTTTATGGTGTTTAATTCCTAATCAGTGAAATGAAATTAGAGGGAGTTATGCCTGAAATCTGGGGGGGGGGGGGGGGGAGGGGGGGGGAATCGCCAAGAAAGAGTGGAAACAAAATATTTTAATTTTTTTTTAAATACAAGTTTAGTCCTTAGTCTCACAATTTAGTAATTTTAATCAATATTATTTATTTATCCAAACAGAGGTGCACTCTTCTAGCAGTGTGCCCATCATCAAAAGCTTTACACCAAATTGAGCTGGTACAAGGACCTTCCCGAGTGGTTACTCATTCTCAACAGTTAAGCTGATAGCTCCCTAAATCTTTTACTGTATCCGGAAGTTTCTTGGTTGAATCCTGTATAACAACTCAACTTTGTATGGCCCAAATAAAAACCTACCCCACCCTTCCAAAAAACCCTGTATTTTTCTCTCAGCCCGCCACTTGCTTTGAATTTGTCAGCTATGCCAACACTTTATTTGCCCTAAGTCTGATCTAAGGTGATCTCTGTCCTTCAGAGCAGGCTTGCTAAGACAGCACATCCAAAGGAGCAGCATGCAGACAGGACCAAGTCTCAGCTCTGCCCTGGTTTAGCATCTTGAGCACTATAAATTTACAGTCCTTTACTTTACAACAAGCCCAAGGCATAAACATACAGTGCACACAAAATCCAGCATAGCCACTTTCTTTAAAAAAGAAAGTGCGCGGCATTTTTCAGAGCAAGTAACTCTTCTTAAGATAGATGTTAATTCACTTTCACAAAGGCTACTATAAGCCAGCAGTCTTTTCTCCATTTTAAATTAGCAGGAAATTAAAACACGATGCACATGCCTGATGCTCCATATGAGAAACTGGGTTTCTTAGTATCACGGTAGCAGAAAATAGTCAAAGAGACTCCACTGGGTTATTGTGCATTACCACAGAATTATACTCAGAACCTGTATGCTTAAGATACCTATAGACAAGTACGAGGTAAAGAATGCTCTTCACATACTTCTACGCTCCTGGTACGTTACTGATAACCACCAGTTCTTGTTCAAGAATTTTTTCATCAAAACTTGAGACTCTGCTGTTCACTGAACAGGCTCCTTCGCCTTCTGTGGACAGCCACAGCAAAGTACCCTTCAAATAAAATAAGCCTGCTACTAGTGTGAGTATTGGTCTCACAGGCAGAGATCTCTGACAAAGTCACATAACAACCACAGAGGAATCTCAAAAGACGAGTTTCATACAACTGTCCAAAGGGACAGTGAAAACTTGTTAAGATCATCCTCTACAAAGATGCTCATTAACTGCTGCACAAGGTCAAATAATCGCTGTTGGCGTAGTGCAAGACTGTAAGTCTAAGCAATAGAATTGGTAGCACTGGCAAAGATTTGATGGATCAACCACCTCGATTCAAAGGCCACACCTTTTTCTAGGGCATTAAAACACACAGTTCAGTTACTGTGAGTTTAACAGGAGCTTTTACTACAGGAAGAAATTAATATCTTAAGAACATTTAATGAGTTAGGCTTCATTACTCACTGCAGGAGAATGGGAATTTACAACAACTCAAGAGGGTACAACGAGAGCCTTCTGTGCAGAGATTCTCAATATTTGGAAACCATCAGCCAGCACTGAGATACTTTAGATACTGAATCCAGCATCCTGAAGCTCAACACCAGGTAAGAACCTTGAAGAAGTCGAAGTGCCAGAAAACTCACAGGTACCAAGAAAACAAGCCTGGAAGCGTCAAACACCGAAGAAAAATGGCCAGGGCGACAAGCGACGAAATGCATCAACAGAGATGCTAAACCAGCAGGAAAACTACGGATGCTGCAGTGGCAGAGTTAATGCTCTTCCATTTGTCTCTTAGGACACTTCTGAAGTTTTCATTTACACGCCCGAAGGCCCGTTTCCCTTCTGAAGCCTCCGGCGTGGGCTGGGAGAGCTCCGCAAGACCGCGTCGGGAGCGTGCCCAAGCACGGCCACCCGCAGTACCGCTCCGGTTGCCACTTGTTTCCCCACGCGGACTGTCAGGGATGCATTCACAACGACAAAAGTACAATAAACCGGGTTTTCTCAGCCTCCTTTGACCGGGCTCCGACAAGCCGCTGCACGCCACACCACGGCTGCCCGGAGGCCGGGCAAGCGCGGAGCCAGCGGCGAGCCGCGCCGCTGCAGGGCCCGGGCTGCCCGCACCGGCACCACGCCGCCGGGACCCCACTCCTCAGGAAAGCCGGCCGCACCCCCCCGCCCGCCCCGGCGCCCGCTGAGGCGCCACCGCCCCCCGGCCTCGCCCCGCTGAGAAGGCGCCGCCGGCGTACCGAGCTGCGGCGGCCCCCCAGGCGCGGGGGGACTCCCGGGCTGCTTGCGCTCCTTCTGGGACTCCCTCTTGCCGCCGCCCGCCCTGCCGCCGGGACCGGCTCTCCTGGCGGCCGCTGCCGCCGCCTCGTCCCGCTTCTTGCGCTGCTGCTGGCGGCGCTCGGCCTCGCGCAGGATGTCGAAGGGGTCCGACTCGTCGTCCAGGAGCTGGTAAAAGCGGTTGGCGACGGCGCAACCGAAGCTCTCCTGCATGACGGCAGCCACCGGGCTGCCCACCGTCCCCTTCATCATCGCCCCGGACAACTCCCCGCCCCCCCGCGCTGCCGGCGCTGCGGCGGCGGTCCCCGGGGCTGCCCCTGCGCAGGGCTGAACCAACGCGCGCGGCGGGGGACAGCGACAGGGGAACGGCCGTCGCGCCGGCCCCGGCCCCGGCCCCGGCTCGGCACTACCTACACTGCCCCACCATTGCCCTTGCCCCGCCCTTCGCCGAGCCGCGGCAGCCAATCGAGCTTCGGAGCTCCGAGCAGCCCCGCAGTCGCCACCTATCAACGCCGCCGGGCCCACCCACCCACCGCCACTACCCGCGACCAATGCTAAATAATGGCAAGAGCGAGCAACCAACCCCGGCTTTAGGCTCCGCCCCGCCCCTGACGCGCGGCTACGGCCAATTAGCGTGCAGCACCAGCACAGTCAATAATGGACCACTGACCAATGCGGTGTGCTGCTCAGGGCTGTTCGCCGGGATTAATTATTCATGAGTTCTGCATTATTCAGGAGCCGCTCCCGCCCGCCCCGGGCTGCCCGCCGTCGCGGGCATCGGACGGGTCGGGGCCGGTGCAGCTGGGCTAGAGCGGGGCGTGCGGCCGGGGGGCGCAGCCCGGGCACCTGCACTGCGCTCCCCGTCGGTTCTTTGGGCACAGCGAGCGTAGGAGGCCGGCAAACACCCTATCGGTACGCACGTCTGGGTAGACTGTTCAGTAAGAGCTCATAATCTGATGTCACATAACGGTGTCACCACGGGTCTTTGGAGATAATCCACGTCCACTGACGAGTGACTTTAACGAAAGAGGGAGCACACCGGACTGGGAGCTCCAAGGGCAACTCCGCTTTAGGCAGCCAGCACACTTGCATAGACCAGCCTGGTATTCCCACAGACTTCCTGAATTGCCCCTTTCTGCTGAGAACTGCGGTGGTGGTCGCTGCACTGGCGGACCTCCGCAAGCACCTGCAGCAACGCTTCCAACAGCTTACTCATGCAGCGCTACAGTGAGACGCATGGGTTCCGCAGTGTAACTTGGAGAGCTGCTCTGTTCAGCAAAACCCATGCACGGAGCTCCCCAGCCACCATGAAGCCCCCGCGACGTAAGAGCGGGGCTCTACGTGCAGGCACCCCTGTGCCTGCAGGAGCCATGTCAGTCACCGCCAGCAATGCTTGGAGTGAGTCCTTGTCCTATCTCTGAGGTTTATAAGTACGACCAACAGCGCAAACGCTCCTGGAGACTCAACAGGGCTCGTTCACAGGGGACAGGCAGCTGCGCAGACAAAACATCCCTGTCCCCTCTATCAGCTACAGTAACCCCAAACACATGCTGTAAAAATCCCAGCCCTTCAGACACAGTCGCCCAAAGAACGCTGATTGCAGGCCTGGTTTCTGTGATGAGGCTGTGTTTTTACCCTAATCGTTCCTGACTAACACTTCCTCTATTACAGTAACTTCACTGTGCATCCCACCTTGCTTTGAAATTAATCTTGTCCTAAGTACAGGACCTCGAAACTGCATCGGACTCCCTGCTGTGCTTCAAAAGGCGGATCAGAGACAGCACTGGCAGCATAACAACCCTCGCCTCCCTCCATCTCGGAGTGCAGGTAGGTCTGGGCACACCATCGTAACACAAAACATGGTGCATCCTCCACACGTTACTCCAAACCCTGGACACAGTCACTGTGTCTCCCCTAGCTTTCACCTAGACCCACTTGTACAGGGCCTGCTTGCTACAGAACAAAACTAATTTCATTAAACTGTGCCCTGTCTAGCTTCATCCTCGTTCAAGACATCACAAACAGTTTTGCATCAATGGAAATAATGACAGCGACAAGTTCGGGCTATTATCTGCTCACGAACAGCTTTACAAAATCCTGGTAGACAAGTCGGATCTCTTAGGCTCTGACATGCTTCAAATTGAACCAGGAAATTCTAACTCAGCAAAGAGGATGTATTATCATTATTTCTGCACAGTTCTTATATTGTAAAAAATAGCTAGCCATAATGAACAACAAAGTAAAAATTTCTGAAGATATTTCCATGAATATGATACAGTAATAAAATACTGTATAAGAAATGTTTATCTAGATCAACTGTGCTTGCCTCTGAATAGTTGCCTTATTTCATAGAAAGATGAAACTACATGTATTTTCGTGTGAAAAGAAGGAATTGGAAAGCTACTTTGCCCTGTTCTAGTCTGGAGAAACACATTAACACCACCACATTACCACAACATATCAACAAAAAACCACCAGATCTTTTGCAGGCCTTTGTGGAGCCTTTTGGTATCAATTGCAGCATCCACACTAGATTTCCTCAAAAACACCAGAAAGCTTTTTAGAAATTCTTGAAACATTATTTTTATTTAAAACATTCTACAAGCTGAAGCTTCCTGAAGTTATGCTGTACATGAAAGACGGCAGACAAAAGAGTGTCATTATTGACTGTAGGGACAATGCGCTTGCAGCTTTAATAGGCATTTTGAAGGTCATAGTATCATGGGAGAGGGACAAATACAAGGAATTCACAAATATTTCAGCAGTAAGATTAGATTTGATGTTTTGTGGGACCTGGCTTTGTTTTCACAAAGTTTCAAAAGAGACAAAATTTTAACTTCTCAGAGAGATTCCACAATGATAGCCAAAAATAGCACTAGTTATAAATACATTTTGTCTTTGTCTGTGTAATTCTTTTCTAAAATGAATGTAAAGCATTACAAAAAGCCCTTCGTTTTCTGATGCTCTGAGTATCAATCAAAACAAAATTTCTATAATATAGATTTCAAACCAAACTGATTAAAGTCTTGCATGGCAGATTAATCTGTAATCTCTTCATTCGCCGCTTTTCGCTACATGCAATCAGTGTGTGATTGTCAAGTTACATAATTACACAAATGACAAGAGATGGACAAAGATAACCTGAATTTTACAGTTGACATGAAACCAAGCGTTCTGCCTGGATTTTTACACTGAGTAAGTAACAGTGATGGATTCGGTATGATTACATATTTGCACACAAAGCCAGAATCTCACATTTGCAGTGCTGAGCACGGGTGCCTAGCCTTTCTGACACCAGATTACCCAATTTACTTCAGTCAAGATGGGGGCTGCCTGCCAAAGTTGCTCCTCCACCAGGTTCTCTCCACAAGTGGATTTTTCACATGCGCAGAGCAGCTCTCCACAAGCTCCCCAAGCAGGTGTAGGTATGGAATATGGCATCTTTACCAAAAGACCCCTTGCTTAATTTTTTTTTTTAAAGGGCAAAGGAGCCTAATTACAGGAGAGACAAAATTGCGAATGAAGGCTGATGTTCTTCTGACCTTTACAGCTAAGCATTTAATCACCAGCGAGGGGCATCCCATCCTTGACCTTTCCTACAGCCACTCTCTCACCCCCGGACATGAATCTCATTCTCTAGTGCCTAAATCTCCCCTGCCTGGAGTGGAAACATCCCCAACCCACCACAGGGCTCAAGGTCCCAGTCTGGGGCAGGGCACCCGAACAGGTGGAGAGGGCAACACGGTGTCACTTAGTGGATCTAGCCATCACACACATTTTCCAGCAATGTAATTTTACTGAACTCTATTGACTACATGAAGTTTTAGACTGAGCAGTAAAGAGCTACGTCACCGAAGACAGACCTGCTTATGGTAACTACTATTCTTCCATCACCTTCTCAGGCAGAGATGGGAATTTATGTTATGGGCACGCTTACCTCGTTCTGTTTCCTTCCCTGTGGAACATTCAGTAGCTGGCCTCAAGTGAGCTATTAAGGAATTTTATTGTCTTGATATATTGATATAAAGCAAAACTTGGAAAATGTAATAATAAACACTTACATGAAATATATTATGACTATTGCTAAGTTATTCTACAAATCCGTATTACAACATACAATAAAGTTACTTGCAGTGTGGTTAAGTATTTGCTATTATCTACCTAAAGGCCATCACTGTCTCAAAGTTTTCTAGTTTGAACTTTGGAATATCACTAGAAATGGCTGAAGCATGCTTCAGAGAGACAAAGTACCTTATTTCCTCTTAATTTATCATGTATTTGTGTTTCAGAAATACAGCATTTAGCCACCTCAGAGAGTTAGTTGCTCTACCTTTTCTTTCTGGAAGAGTTTATTATCCTCAAACTCCTGAATCGTGATGTCCTTCTTGGGTCTAACTAGCCAGATAGAACACAGGTACTTTTTCCTTGTTTTCTGTTGAATTCGTGCTCCCTATCCTTTCACTATTTCTGTATTATGTTGTATTTAATAAAAGATATGCTTTCTTGTAATAACAAGTTGGATTTGATCTGATTGTAGGTTGTATAATGTCTCATTAGCTTCGTCCTTTACCTCTCAGAGAGCACTTTTTCTTGTTTCCACACAAACACAAAAATATTAATGCTTTTGTACGTTAAGCTAGTAGCATAGCATCAAAATACTATGAAGAGCAAACATATTTAATAGCTAAGATGCTATAGCTCAAATGGTTACTTTAGAACTGTTTTCACATAATGTTACATGAACTATTAGTTTAACACGTATGCATGTACTGAAAAGCAGTGTGGTTTAAGCCCTTCAGGCCATGCGCATTCTGTGTGCATGTTTCCTCTTTCAGCAGCAGGATCTGGACAGAGAGGTCACTTCTCTCTTTTTGGTCATTGCTATTACTACATGAAACACTATTGTTCAGAGCAGTTAAACTATCAGAAGTGGCACCAGCTCACCTCTTCTTTCTCTTCTGCTGCCTCCGTTAACAAAGATCTATTATTTGGCATTAAAAAAATTTAAAAGATCCACATAAAGAAGTTAATCTGCTGCCAGGCCTTTGAATGTCATTACAAAATCTAATGTGTACACTGAGGTGGCATAGGATAAGAATGGAGATATTTACTCGCAATGCACTGCAGCATTCACAGTGTCTACAATTTTATGTACCAAATCATAACATTAATTCCATCGGTCACTGGAGTTCCTTAGCAGCTACATGTACTACTTGAAGCATCACTCATGTAGTTTTGGAAAGTTATGAAGGGTATTCACAGTTTGGTTTTGGACTGCAATTATTTTAACACGAGTCATTGTTTTCTCAAATAGATTTTAACATATCTTTCTGTATTACCACTCCTTTACAACATTGTTCTCTTCCCAGAACTTTCTTCCACGGGTTATTTTTAAGGCTTTTAAGTGCGTCAGATGTAAGCATGTGGAAACCTGTTTGGTCATTTTAGAAACAAAAGTTACAGGCTGTAGCGTTTTCTTTCTGGCCTGGTAAGCACGGCCTCACCTGGCATAGCAGTGGTAGGACTTTGACGTGCCAATACTGAGTTTGAGAAGCTGGGGAATGGTTACTAATGAACAAGAATTTACCTAAGCAAAAATTCGGGTTTTTTTAGTTAGTTTAAAAGGATAGTTGTGACAAACTGAACTGTAATTCATAATGAAGGGGCTGCCTGTCTTTGGATGGATACTTAATACTGCAGTCCAGTACTACGGTCTCTACGTTGGAAGAACTGGTAGGAACCCCTACCATTACCCAGAGGAGGGTTAGTTAGTAGCCATACACTGCAAATTTGCTCTCCCCTGCACTTTCCTGTTCCTGTCAGCAGTGGAGGTTGCTAACCATCTTACAAGGCAGCAGTCTACAGCATAGAAACTGCAGTCAACAAAGCAGAACAGGGAAAAAACCTTTTTGCAGCTTTCACAGCTTCTCTATGCTCTTGATATTTGTCTCAAAATTTAGCTATTAATGTAAGAAATGTGAGTTACTTATTTCGCAACCTATAATTAGTCAGTAAAACTCAGCACGACGGTAAAATAATGAGGCAAAAGTAGCATGTTGATGTAAAGCTACGAGTTAGCTTCAGCGTAAAAGGCCTGCACCAAGTGCCAAGAAATGTGCTCCTGCTTTAGAACACTGAGACCTACTGCTTAAAAAATGCAGAAAACCAGCACAAAATAAATGAAGTACTGCTGTACCTGATAAAGCTAAAGCCTTTTTAGTTTCAAGTAACCCGATTTCCAAAGGATTCAGTAAATGAGGCATAGCGGCTACGCACAGATTTAAAAACTGAACACATAACCCCTTTCACGTTTTCACCTGCTAAAGCCAGGTCAGCGTGTGCCGCCGCATTTCCAAATCATTCCTCGCTACCACCAAACCTCTGGCAGACCTGCCGCGTACCCCTCACTCAGGTAGGGGAGCTGAAGCCGATGCAAATCCCCATTTTCCGCGGCCGCGGGAGCCCAGGCGGGTGCAGCACTCGGTGCCAGCAGGCTGCAGAACTGGTCTGGGTCCCGGTTTCAGAGGATGTAGGCTGGAAATCTAGATTTTAAGATACCATCCTAGTAATCGCGGTATAACACCCGAACAGCTGTATCAGATTGGGAGAGAAAAAAACCAACCCGCCCCCAAACAGCGATATACTAAAATTAGTCACCTACACTAACTTCTAACGCCACCTGCCTGAGAAAACTCCTAAAATTCCCGACTGGCGGCCCGGGGCAGCCCCCGCCGCCATTGGGCACATCTCCTACCCATTCCTTACGCTCCCGGGGCCGGTGCCCGTTGCTCTGCAGCCACAGGGCGGCGGTACCGGCCGGGCCGCTCGGCCGGACAGCCCCGCCGGCTGCAGGTCCCCGCCAGGCCGGGCTGCCGGCGGTCGCCCCCTCTGGGGGGCGCACAGCCCCGGCCCCCCACCGCGGAGGGCCGCTGCTAGAAGGGGCATCTCTCCACGCGCCCCTGCCAGCGCCCCGCAACCGCCGTAACAGCCGCGTCGCTGCCTCCACAGCGCCCTCACGGGGAACCCTCCCTGCCGGCAAGTGCGCGCCCAGCTCTCCCCGTCGCCGAGGGCAGAGCCGCGGCAGGCGTAGGGGCTTCCCGCGCCGCAGGAAAGCGAAGCCGCCGCCGTAGCGGGCAGTGCTGCCCCGCGAGGCGGCCCCTTTAAACCGCGCACATGACAAGCCGGGCGCGCCAAGGCTGCCGCGCCGCCGCGGTGATTGGCCCAGCCAGCCCGTCCACAGCCAGCGCGCGCCAAGCCTGCCCGGGCGCGCCAGCCCCGCCTCCTCCTCCCTCCGACCGCCCCCCCACTCCGCCGCGGCGGGCCAATCGGCGTCTCCTCCGAGACCGGGAGCCGCGGCGGGGCGGGGCGGCCCCAGCGGCCCGCGAGCCCACTCAGTTTCGAATTCCGCCGGTGAGCCGGACGCCTGTCCAATAGGGCGGCAGAAGCGGAGCCGCATCCCGCTCGGACCCCGCCCCCGGGGGCGGGGCCGCTGACTTCCCCGCCTAGCGGTTGGTCGGCGGGAACAGCCGCTCCGTGACGCTGGCGCCGGGTTGGGTGATTGGTTACGCCCAGGCGCGAAATGTAACGCGGGAAAATCTGGGGCTCGGCCTGGGCCGTGGGCGCGGAGGGGTCGCGGCGGCGGCGGCTCCTCCTCGGGCATCGCCGGGACCGGGGCTGCCAGCGGGGCCGGCGCCGCTTCGGAAAGGTGCGGGGAGGCTGTGGCTGCTTCACCCCGGCCGTTGCTATGGCCGGGGGCCGCCGCTGACTTTGCGGATCCGGTCGGGGGTGGCCGCGGAGGGGGGGAGGCACCGAGACCCCGCCGGGAGCCGCCGTCCCCGGCGATGAGCGGCTGAGGTGGGCCCAGGCGGCGACAGGTGCCGGCAGCCGCTGGACCTCCGTGCGGCTCCACACCCCCCATCCCGGGACGCGGGCTCGGACAGCGGGGCTGAGCCGCCGAGGAGCGCCCCCGCTCCCTCGCCCCCCTTCCCGCGCCGGTGCCCGCGAGGGGTCGGCGATGGCGGAGCAGCTGCCGCCGGGCGCCCCGGTGATTTTTTGCCAGGACTCCCCGAAGCGCGTCCTGGTTTCCGTTATCAAAACCACCCCGATCAAACCCTCCTCGCGGGGGGGCGGCGAGGAGCCGGCGCCCGCCCCGCCCGTCCCCACCAGCCCCGGCTTCAGCGACTTCATGGTCTACCCCTGGCGCTGGGGCGAGAACGCCCACAACGTGACCCTCAGCCCTGGCAGCACCGCCGCCCCCTCGGCCCTCCCGCCGCCCCGCGGGGGAGCGGGCAGAGCCCCCGCCGGGGACGAGGAGGAGGCGGGGAGCCCGGGCGGCGGCAGCGGCGGCAGGCACCGGCACCTGAAGGTGAGTGCGGGGCCGGGCGGGGCGGGCGGTGCTGCGGCAGGGCGGGCGGGCGGACTGGCGGGCGGCGGAATTAAAGGGTGACTCCGCGCCGCGCGCCCCTCCCCCGCCTCCGCCCAGAGATTTAAAGTGAAGTCACTTCCGGCAGCGGCGCGCGCGTCCCGGTGCCGTCCGGTGCGCGGGGGGGCGGGGAAAGGCGCGGCGCAGCGGGGAGCCGGGCCGGGCCGGGCCGGGCCGGGAGCCGCCGGCCGGCGGGGCTCCTGCCCTTTCCCCCTCCGTTTAAAATTAAAAAAAAAGTGGTGTTCTATTTTGCCAGTTCCTCCCCATTTCACCGAGCGCACGTCAGAGCGCTGGCGGTGCCTGACGTTCCCCCACCTGCACCCACCGGCCGTAGCCGAGCCGTTGGGAGCGGGCTAGGTGAGGGCTTGGCGCGCTCTGGCGTCACGCTGACGCTGTTACGGCACGGGTTCTCGGTTCCGACTTCGAAGTCATTTTGGGGGAAGTCGCGGGTTTTGGCTGGACTGCGGCAGTGGGAACGTGCGGGATTTCAGCTCCATCATTCCATCCACGCAGGATGGGATAAGGCGTGGCCGGCCGAGAGCAGACACCGTCCGTGACCTCATCAGTGAAGGAGAGCACTCTTCCAGCAGAATACGTTGCAATATCTGCAACAGGGTCTTTCCACGAGAGAAATCGCTGCAGGCCCACAAACGAACTCATACCGGTGAGTAAAGGGAAGGTGTGGGTAGCTGGCGTGAGTAGCTTAGGAAGCAGCAGGGAAGGAATTAAAAAAAAAACACAAACAAACCACAAAACCACAACGAACTCGACCTATTGATATTTTATTGTAACTGTTAAATTAATCGTACTTTTCTTCCAAAGTTTGTTGGTGCAATCAAAGTCTTTGTAACCGTGTTTGTCATGGGGAAGCACAGCAGCAATTTGGGCTATAATGGTATAGGCAAACTGCGTAAATATTTTATCTGCTGCTGTCACGGGCTTACTTTGTAAGAGGGAGAACTTGAGCTCGGTGCTCTGTACGTGGTAGCACTTTTTATTCTGACTGCCTCCTCTCTGTGATTGGTTTCCTTCCAGCTGGTGTTCTTTTCACACAGCAATTGAAGTTTAGCTGGAAGAGGAGACAGTAACTGAAAAAGTGGCTGGTAACTTGGGCAGTGTAACACCTTAGAAGTATAGCTTAAATGTTGAGAGAAGAGTTCAAATGCTTAAAATCGCCATCCAGTTTTCTCTCCCACCACCTAGAATTCATTTTCTGGGGTGGAGATGGTCACACTAATTTACTGAACTGTACGTGGAAGGCAACTTGCAGTTAAGTTAAAATGTAGGATCAACTCCCTCAATACTCAGCTGAGCTTGAACTGAACAGGAGATGTTTTTTTAAACCAAGCAAATACCTCTTTTTTTCCTTCATGTTCCTGTTGCAATATATTTGCAATAAAGTGTGTCCGCTTACAATACGGACACAGCCACCAACACACCCCCAAACGCCCAAACCAAACAAACAAACTTCCAGAAAAACCTTGGCTCCCATGGTCTCTTTTTCTGACTCAAGTCACTAAGACTAATCTAGATACTAACATTAAACAGCAGTTTCCTCATGCTCTTTGGTCAAAAGATGTTTTTATTTCAGTTGGTTGTATTAGGTGTTGAGCTTATACGAACTACTTAGCTGAGCAGAGCTTACCCTGGTGTTATTCCTCCGACTTAGTAAGTCAGCATCACCCTCGTTTTGTCGTCCTTCCTGAGGAGCGGTGGCATGGCATGCCTTTGCATAGTTGCATGCAGTCGGATCCTCCTGAGGGAGGAGACACCTGCTACCTCTCTTCTTCTCATTGCAGTTTGCATGGGGAAGTCTTCCTTGATGACTGACCTAAGAAAACTTTCTTGGCTTAAGTCTGGAATAAGTTTCTCTTGCAATCTCCATTTATCCATCACAACATTTCTCAAATAGTCTTCTCTAATGAGCTATTTCTACAACTTCATATGTTACTATACTGTTGACCTTAGTTATTTTACCCTAGTTCAGGCTATGTTAAGGATAAAATTTATCTGGTTACAACTTGAATTACATTACTTTTCCATTTCCTCATTTCACTCCATATGTTTCTTGTTCTGTAGGTGGATAATTTCATGGGACAAAGCTTAGTGCTGTGCAAGAGGTTTAAATCAGAAAATATGACAAGGAAAAATACAGTTTTGTTTTTTCCCCTCTGGAAATAATTGTATTATCCAGTAGCATTGAGCATGTATGTCAAAGTAAAGACCTCTTTGGGGTAAAGTGGATCTCTGCGATTTGGTACACCAGGGCTTTTTAAGTAAGTGCAAGCGTCTGAGTGGGTAAAAGGAGAGCTTGCTTGTGTAAGTCTCAGGCTAGGGACCACCACTGGATACTGTGACTCTTCTTTTATACTCAGCTTTCATAAATCTTTTCTGTTATTATTTTTAAGGTGAAAGGCCTTATTTGTGTGACTACCCAGATTGCGGGAAAGCCTTTGTTCAGAGTGGGCAGCTCAAAACTCACCAGCGTCTCCACACAGGGGAGAAACCTTTCGTCTGCTCAGAGAATGGTGAGCCATCAGAGAACAATTTGCAGCTTTCAGAGCTAGGGTCGGTCTAGTACTGGAAACGTATGCATGGTCACGTGGCAAAGATCCATAGAAGCTTTGGATTTTAATTTTGGAGGAGCTTCTAGGGAAGGGAGGAGCCAGGCAGAATCTGCATAATCATGCAAATACTTATCTAAGGATTGCATACGTTATTATGTAAGTAGGCTATCAGTAATTGTGTCAGTTGATACTAATGTATAAAACGATGGGGCATGTTACGATCCTTGCAAGTAGAGCTTGCTCTTTTCAATCAAACCTAGGGTTTTGTGAATGAGGAAGGTTGGATTTAGCAGCATCTTCATCCCACAGATGTTATGCTTACTCGTTGGTTGGCTGCTTTCCATAACGTGTTCTTCAATGTCACTTTGTGTTTTTTAAGGCTGTTTAAGCAGATTCACGCATGCAAACCGTCATTGCCCCAAACATCCATATGCCCGACTGAAGAGGGAAGAGCTCACAGACAGGCTGAGCAAGAAGCAGACGGCTGACAATAAAGCTGTGGCTGAGTGGCTAGCAAAGTAAGTTCCCTCACAGTGTCATCTTCCTCTAAATACTTTCAAGGGTGGTCTGAGAAAGCATTTTATTCTTAGGGGCAAAAAGGTCAGATCCCCAACAAACCAAAACCAGCTGTTCCTCCAGTACAAATCAGCCGCCCTTGCCTTTCCTTAAAGAAGTGCGAATTCCGGGTCAAGACGAAGTTCCTCATGAGACACTGTCTTATCTTTTTTTGTTGTTTTTTTTTGTTTGTTTGTTTTTGTGCTCTGCTTAAATGCTTCTCTTTGCTTGATCGACACTTGTTAATACCTTGTTAGTTAGTGCTACAGTCTTTCTGGATTTGCATCTGTATGAGGGGCAACAATTGTGTATGCCTAGGGAGAAACACCTGCTGGGAACACCATGTAGAGGAGAAGTCTGTAACAGATGTTCACTTGGGCAGTTTACACTTGAAATGGTGAATAAAGGAGGTTTCTGATAGCTTAAATGCTACCATATAAGGGCTGAAAGATAAAGTCAAATGCAGTGCAAGTCAGATGCAAGCTAGTACTTGGGAGGTGTTTGCCAGCTTTGAATTGTTGGTGTGCAAGTCAGTTGTATATATTTTAAAAGCATTCCCCACATCTGCTTTTGTAGATACTGGGAGACTAGAGAGCAGCGTGCTCCTGCTTTGAAAACTAAAACAATCCAGAAAACGGATCAGGAACAGCAGGATCCGATGGAATACCTTCAGTCTGATGAAGAGGATGATGAAGAGAAAAACAGCGCTCATTCAGCTGCCCGCCGCCGCCGCCTCCAGGAACAGCGTGAACGCATGCATGGCGCGCTGGCTCTCATTGAGCTTGCAAACCTAGCTGTGGCACCGCTGCGACAGTAGATAGGAACAGAGTCTGCCTATACAAAATGTACTTCCTGGTGGTACTTAACCAGTTAGATCCTGGGCATAAGCTAAGCACCTTATTTGCTTATCATAGGCTGCTATTCTGTAGAATTTATGAAGAATGTTGTTGCCCCATAACATGGGGTGAGAGAATTGCACTTTTTGTAAGGTAAAAGACAGATGTAAAGTTTCTAAGTATTTTGTAAATATGGGACTGCATAATGCAGGGTTGACAAATTTACGTGTTGTGGGAAGCTAGATTTTGCAAGGTTAACTCATTTATTTGAAGCAGTTTTCACAGGAAGCACTTTCTGAACAAAGTGTTCGTGATTAGCAGAATGGTACACGTGGCCAAAGAAGGCTGACAAAAAGAGAAGTATTTATCTGACTATTTAAGCAAATTTGTATTAAGTGGTAGGTCTGCAGATATTGTTAAGCAGCAATGAAACCGTGTTTTTCTAATGTCAGTATATCTTTACCTAGTATCACTGAGGCGGAAGGCAAAGCTTAGTTATCTCAACTTGTAGAGGGGAAGAAACTGCTTCATGCAGGAAACCGTAAGTTCGTTCAGGATCTTCACTGTGACTGCTCAAGGTATGAGGCTTGACTTTGCCGTTTTATGTTTTCTGATTTGATTTCAGCAGAATCTCTTGGTAGCACTTGTTATTCCTAACATACGATGTTAGGAACTTTTGCACATTGTTGGGTTTATCTGAAAATGATTAGTCTTGCAAAGTCTAGACAAAGGTAAACAATTGGTAATATTTTTTTCAGATATTTTTGGACCCTGTAGTGATTTGGCACTTGATTTTGTTAATAAAGGGGGTATTTACAGGGTGGTATGGATTTGTAGTAAACTATTCTAGATCTCCTATTAGCAAACACTAAGTTTTAAAGTATTGCTTTTATATTAGCAAATAGAAGCCTCTGTACTTTCTGTGCCTAAAGCCACCTTATTGCTTTACTTCAGGATAACATGCCAATTTTGTGTTCACTAACTGTAGCACAGCTATCAATTAAACACTGCAGAAAAGTATTCACAACTAGAAAATAGGCTTCCAAAGATAGTTACAAGTGCGTTAACAGTGTGATTTCATGTATTTCCCAAATAAATGAAGTTACAGAACGCTGCCTAGTACTCAAATGCTGATATAAAATGTTTAGCGGGGTATCCTGTCACTTTGTGAATGTTGTATACTTTTAAATAGCATTGTCTCATGGTGATCTTTTTCTGTATTTTGCTTTGAAGGCAACCAGAGATTCCTAATATGCTAACGAAACTTTGTTTTCAGATTGGACTTTTTGTTGTGTGTGTTTTTTGTGTGGTGTTTTTTTTTTTGTTAAGCTACTGCTTTAGGGGATATTAATAATTTGTATTTACTGACCTGCTTGCTTTAACTCCTTCCTCTCACTGAAGGTCAGGAAATTCAGGTGAGAAGGGAAGCAACTTTCCCTCTCGCTTAAACCAGAGGAGGAAATAATTTTATCAATCACTTGATATAGACTGACCAGGTGCGTACAGCTGTTCCAGAAAAGTAGCTTGATTTTACACCAGAAACTGCAACTGTTGGATTATGTTCTCTGATAGCTGATAACCTGTTGTCATTGAAAATCTCATTAACCCAGTTTGTTTAAATCATGTATTGATGCACTTAACTAAAGAGTAATTGAATAATTAAAAAAAAAATCATTTTCATTGAATGTAAATAAATTTGCACCAGTGATACGGTTTAACTTTTGCTTTCAGCTCCTAAACTTAGCTGACATCAGGCTCATTTGTTTCTGTTTTAAGCCTTTTGGGCTTAAAAATATGAAACATTAGTCGTTCTAGGCTTCTTAGCCTATGTAAGACCGGTAATTCGCATGTGTGGGTTTGGAGTTTCTCAAATAAGTTACGTGCTTATGACTGTTCAGTTGGCTGCAGGCAGATAGTCTGATCCCGAAATGAGTCCTGAGCGTAAATCTGTTGTACTTCTCAGGAGCAATTCTGAATTATGAGTCAGAAGTATTTCACAGGGCACAAGACTGTCATTACCAGCCAGTTGCAGACTGGAGTCATAACTTACTTCATTAGCATTGATTTTTTTTTTTCTTTTTTTATTTTTTTTTCCCCAGTCAGCTGTAATGCTTCAGGCAACTCGCAGAGTATTTCTTCAAGTATGACAAGTACACTGAATTGTACTTGGCTGCACACAAAATTCAGACAGCTGAAGCAGTTTTATGTCGTGACAAGTTTTGGGTAAAATACCAAGTAAAAAAAAATTGAGATATGGAAAACTGCTTTTTGTTTTATTAAGTGATTACATACAAGAAATCTTGAAGTGTTCAGTGCGTTGAAAGATTAAGTTGTAGTTTGGCATGACTTACCAGCAGAAGAGTGGATGTGCTGTTATTTTAATAGACGCTTTGAATAAAAACTTGGTTTAATTTTCAACTTTAGTGCGTGCTGTTTGGTTGAACACTTGGGCTCTTCCTTGTTTCTGTAATCCTGCCACCCTGCCTCGTCGCAGAGCATGCAGGTGTGTATTTTCCCCGTCTGCTGAAATCTGACACAAGTTAACAACCCAAAGCGAATTTTTTAGAGCTTTTTCTACAGTTTGACAAACCTGCGGGAGCGGCCGGGGCCTGTGGCAGCCATGCAGGGTGGAGGTGGGCTGCAACGCGGGCCGGCCCTCTGCTTTCGGGTGGTTTGGACCTCTCCGGTCCCCGAGGGCGAGTGCTCAGAGGCGCTGAACTCCCTGTCCGTGAGACTGGTTTCAAAACAACGCGAGCTGGTGCCGGATGGCGGCAGAGGCTACCGGTGAGCCTCGGAAGCCGCCCGGCGTTCCCCGTAGGCGGCACCACGCCGCACCCCGCGTACCCTCCCCTCCGGCCGGGCCTCGGAACGCCGCGGTGGCGGTGGGCTGGCGCTGCCGGAGAGCCGCAGGGGAGGCGAGGCGAGGCGCGGCTGCGGGACCCCGCCGAGGCGGGCCGGCCGGGCCGGGCCGGGGAGGAGGGGCGGCGGCCCGGCCGGCCGCGCTCGTGCAGCCCGGGGTGGGGCCCTGCCCGTCGCCGCCGCCGCCGCTCGCCGCCATGAGCACCGGGCGGGCCGCGGGGGAGGCGGCGGGCGCCGCCGCGCCCTCGGCGCTGCCCAGGGTGCTCTCAGCCCTCTTCTATGGGACGTGCTCCTTCCTCATCGTGCTGGTCAACAAGGCCCTGCTCAGCGCCTACAGGTGAGGGCCGGCGGCGCGGGCCGAGCCGCAGGCCGCGGCAGAGCGGCCGCGGGGCGACGGGGCCTGTCCCGGCCCGGCCACGCCGCGGGCTGGCGGCCGCGCCGCGCTTCTGCCGGCGAGGGCAGGTTGTGCCTCGCTCCCGAGGGGAAGCGTTTTCATTCCCGTTAGCACAGCCCAGCGGCATCCGTGCAGCTCGGGTCCCGGGACGATCAGCTGGCGCACCGGCACGGGCCGCGTAACACGGGAGATGTCGGGAAACGTGCCGAGGCTGGGGTCGGTTTCTCCAGTTTCAGCCCCGATTTATGCCCAGCGTGTACCGCTCCTGCGGCACCACCCGAGGGCAGCCTCCTCTGCAGGCGCGTTTGTGAAACACCCCCGTCTTTTCCGCCAAGGTCTTCCGTTATACCCGGCGCCGAGGCTGGCGTTTCGCTGGTCGCACCAGCTCAGACCCTTCTCAGGAACGCAGCCTTTCCCCTAACTGTTCCTGCCAAACAGTCTTGTTACCTTCCTGCGAGCACCTGTTTTTTCTGAGGTACCCAAAACCGAAACGTGAACCTCAGAAAACGCCTTAATCATAAAAACACTGAAGAACTACATCTGTTGACTTGCCGGGCGCGGGGGGGGGTCCCACATGAAGTCGTCCTCCCGTAGCTGTGATCTTCTTGCCGTTAGTGTTCTTTACTTACAAACTTTGCTCTGGTTTTGCTGTGTTTTAGCTCACTATGAACTGACAGCAGAAAAGGGAAAAAACCCAACAAAATGAAAGGAAAAAAGTGGAAAAAAAAGGCAAAACTTGCCGTTATTTTCTAACCAGTGATATTTGAACACATAAGAGCTGTATATAACCCCTCCCAGAAATGATACATGAGGCAAGTTGTGATTTTGTTTTATAGTGGTTTTCATCGTACAATCTGCAGCTCCCTGTAAGTCCCTGGCATACGTCTAGCACATCCATGAAAGACAATCAACGACAACGTGCCCATCAGTAAGCCTAAATTTTGTGTAAAAAGCTTACAGCATTGCTGGGAATGTTTAGGGCTCTGTAAATCAAAAAAAGTCTGAAGAAATCTGTGTAGTACAGATAAGTGAGGTCTCCATATTTATGTTGTGTAGCTATAAGTACAACACAGTTTAGGTGTCACATGATTATAAATGTAAGTCCTGTTTCTTCTGCTTTTTTTTTTCCTTCTTTTTTTTCCCTTACTACCTCTGTTTCCCAGAATCACTTTTGCTATTGGCCGCTCCTAACCCTTTGTCTGTGTTATGACTCCAGTGTCCTCATGGCCTTCCTGCTGCGGTTCAGAGTGTTTCTTTCTTTTGCTAATACTGTGTTTTGCTCCCGGTGGTGCTCATCTGAGGTGTGCATTTCTCAGCACACCGAGGAGTAGGATAGCGATTCTTGGTGGCTTCTGTGATAAAGAGCTACAACCTCAAGGAGCCTTGATTAATAGAAAATCACAAAGCTGGTTGACAACATGGATCCTCCTTAGGCACTTGTTAGTGCAGGTGTGCACAGAGAACAAAGTGGGTTTTATTTAGATTCCTTGGATGCAGGTTGTGTGTGACCAGTGCAGTCAAGCAAAATGCTGCGTGACTCCTGGGAGGCAGCAGGAGCTGTCATGTTCAGGGAGCTCCTTGGCACCTAAGGCTTTTGGGCAGAAAGGCTCCAGACACTGCTGGTGATGGCATAAAACAGCCATCCATCGGAAATAACTTCTTTGCTTGTGTTTCAGTATGCATACAGAGAATTAGCAGTTGCTGCAACACCTTTATTGGTTTTAACTTGGTGTAGATTTAGGGGAAAAAATGGAGGGGCTCAGGCTCTTCAGGTGTCCTGCTAGTTTCTGCTTTCTTAGCGTTCAAGTATCCATGCTTTCAGCTAAAGCGAACTGAGGGGGTATGGTAGGAATTTAGCTGGTTTAGCAGACAATAGAGAGGTTTCTACAACATTTACCTAGGTCTTTTCTTTTCACAAAAACATACTGCTAGAGTGTTTGGAGATAAGCTTCCAAGTTAGGGCAAGTGCAAGAGATTTAGCTTACTGTACCATCTCAGGATCTATAGCGTATATGTGAGGTCACTCAAAAAATTATGCATTGTTAGAGTTCTCCAAGTGTGTTACCTTCACTTACAAATATACCCAAAACAATTAGCTCTTAAGAATTTATCGGCTGTGCATACGCTATGTTATATGGATGCAGCTTATGTTTTGCTGCAAAAATAAAATATTAGGACTCCAATAACTGTAGCAGTTCCTGAGCTCTTCTGAAAGACTGGCCAGTCATCTACAATTTGCGTGTCCAGTTGTTGACTTTGGTGCTAAATTTAAATGCCTCTTTTTTTGTTGTTTTGTTTTGCTTGTTTGGTTGGATTTCTTTTTTTTGCCCTTTCCTCAGTATTAAATATCTGTTTATGCTTTTCAGCTTCCCGTCACCAATGTTTCTTGGAATTGGACAGGTATGTTCAGAAGTAAAGCACACTAAGTGTACTCATTATTTGTAAGTTAAACTAATGTTACCATAGAGGTATATTTTAGGGGGGGAAATCTCTGTTATACTGCACTGCTTGTCTTCTGGATTAGATACACCGTGAGGAAGAGTGATATGTTTTAGTGAATTCAAGGAAATTTCAGCTCAAGTCAAAAGTACTGCCTGCGAAGAGTCTTGTAAAGGACTGGAAATGCTATTTATTTCCCCTGGTAGAGCTCAGTAATTAAGAGATCTGGCCTTCAAAACTGCCAAGATTTGTTCGAACAAGTGCATAGATCCCATGAGAGTCCTTGAGCATTTGTGGATTATATGCAGAGACATTGCCTCTATTTGTAGACAAACCGTGTATTTCCTCATAAATCCCTCCCCCCTTTCCTAGTAGTTTGGCAGTAGGACTACCACACAGTTTTGGTTCTTTGTTGCCTTATTTGCTTGTAGGCAATTTGCAGTACTGCAGTAGAAATACGTTTTTTGTTGTTAGTAGGCATCATAGTAAAGCCAAAGTTCAAATGTTTGTGTACAGGATCCACAAAAAAGAACGTGATTCTGCAGAGGGATGGCTGGGAAAGGTGGAGCCTTGAAGCAAGTGTTGTTTAGGCAAATACATTTAAAAGAGAGGATTTATTTTGTGGCAAGGTTACAAGCTAAGGAGTAGTGAGGAAGAGGTGAAAACAGGGTACTGCAGGTCTGATATCTCTGCTCTTTGGTGCTGAGGAGAGTAAAATGTCTTGTTAAATCTTTGCTGTGGGAGAGAGAGAATTTCAGACATCCAGACTGCTCAAGGAACCACACGTCATGTTTCAGTGGAAGCCAAAGACTAGAAAATGTGGCAGTACTTCATGTTAAGGGCAACGGTATGCCCTTGTGTCTTTGCAGAGCCTAAGACTCAATGGCATTTCCTTTTTTTGTTGACTGATCCTTCCAAGATTTCCCTGAATGGTTTGTAAAGTGCATATAATATGGTATAATGCTTTAGTCTGTAGAACATGACTCCACCCCATTTTCTAGGTAGGCAATTAATGGATTTTTGTATAAGGAAAACTTAACATTTTTTTTATCCTTCCTGGGGCAAGCATTAACTCTTATGATGTATGAGTGCTCAGATAATCTCTTTCATTCTGTCCATATCTTTCATTCCTCATGTTGTCAACGGACTGATCAATGCACATTTCCCGCCTCGCATTACCAAAAAACTTGTAGGAGTGACTCTGCAGACTGAACAATGCTCTGAGTAAAATAGCATGATTATTCCAGTATCGTCTCCCGTTTTATTTTCTCAGCTCCTTCTCAGCGTGCATTGTTTCACAGCGTGCCACTAATTTTCTCAAGCCAGTAAAACATATGTCTATATTGTACTTCTAAATAAATAGCAGGCAACACTGGTAAGAATAAAGTTATTCCAGTTTATTCATTGTGGGCTATGTTGTTTTTTGAAAAAAATATATAATACCTAGCATTTGTCACATGCATATAAAGATGTTGTCTTTGAAGCAGTTCTTTCATTCATACATCACAATTTTGCTCTTACATGACTTCTTGTTTTTTCTTTTTGTTTAGATGGCAGCCACTATACTTATCTTGTATGTGTCAAAATTAAATAAGATTGTTCACTTCCCCGATTTTGACAAAAGTATACCTGTGAAGGTAAGGATTGATATTAGTAAGAAAATGTTATCTCTTGTAATGGCATTCTTTCTTATGGAGACAAGATATAAAAGAAGAACAGAAAACAATTTTGCATTTGTTTGTCAAATGTGTTTGTTTATATCTTTGTTTCATTTAGTATTGGATTTGATCATTTTAATTTCACTGCAGTATTCTTGCCTTTTGTTTGCAAAGAAATCTGGTGCCATTTGGTTATGCAGTACATGGGAAAGCATGCTGTACCTTCATACAGCTGGATGAACTCTTTCAGATTCCTGAAGTACTTTTGTGGATGTATACAGCTCCCTGCGGGATCAATGGGAGATCTGTGTTTAAGAAAGAATTTTGATCACAGCATGAAAGGCTGTTTGGCAATTTGAATGGGACATGTGATAAAACAATAGAAAAAGAATACGTGATAGATCAAAAACCCAAACAACAGTTGATTCCAAATGTAAGATTCATGTTTCCATAGGAGGGGCTAAAATAATGCCTACCAACAATACTGTAGGTAGGGGCTAGCTGCATCATGCAGACCTTCAGTGTGTATGGTCTGAAGAGGCAGCACAGAGAAAATATGAGAGAGGATCTTTTATTATCTCAGATTGGGAACTAGGATCTCAAATGACTGTAGCAATGATCCTCGTAGATATTTGCATCCATGTGCAGTGTTGCTGGAGCTTTACTTTGATGCATAAGCCTGCGTATTTATATCTTGTTGTAAGATATTGGTCAATGTTTCCTTAGAGATACAGAGAGATAGTTAGCTCCCAACTCTCCCGCAGAGCTCAGATATCACAGCATTTCAGGCCAGCATCTTCATTGCAGAATCTTGTCTTATCATCAGTATGAGGTTTACTATGAATGTCTTGCAGCCATTGGTGAATGCTCTATTTTCTTAATGCATGCTGAAATCATTGGCATTTCTGCATGTAGAAATCTTGTAGGAATATCTATAGCATCGATTATAAAATGGACAATCCTTATTTTTTTCAAAATGAAGAAGGTTTTCCAGTGGGTAGTTTTGAGTTCGCCATATAAACAATTTGTTGAGACCTCTGCACCCCTCCAATCCCACTACTCTCCCTCCCTGCTGTGGCCTTCACATTAAAATCAGTACAAGGGCATTAAAAAATACAGCACCCATTTTTTTTGTCCTAATAATATCTATCCTTTCGAAGACTTCCCTGGATGCGCTGGGAGCGGTCAGCACTGCAGCATCCAGCCTTGGGTATTGCTTGTAGTGCTGAATTTGACTAGTCACAGTGAATCAGCTGGATTGCTCATTGTTGATTTCTTTACTTTTTAAAGCACCCTTTGACTGACTCTTTATCCTTTTGACGACTTTTGCTTTCATTGACACTAAGATTATCATTCCCTTTCATTCCTGGACTGGTTTATGTCCGCAGTGCTTTCAGCTAGAGTTTTAGAGTAGCAAAATGCTTATTTTAGTGAGGAAGCTTTGGAGTTCTTGACCCTTTTTAAGTAAATGTTTCATTGATCTCCGATGTTGTGCTGGATGTTGTGATTTTGCCTTTACAATAGATGAAGTTCAGAGGAAAGAGAATGTAGTGTCAGCTCTGTTTTCATGCTATGAATGAAGATAGTTTTCTAAATAAAAATCTGCAGGAGAGTGTGTTACAAAATTTTTGCAAGCTTATGTTGACAGGTTGAATATTTATTGTTATTTACAGTCCTCTTACTTTATACTCTGGTTTACTTATACTGTCACCTTCACTTAAAAGTTAACTTCGGTTAACTATAGTTAACTTTTACTGTACTTTTCTCCTCTCTCCTCTTCGCTATAGAAGAAAGGCAGAATTTTTAACATTGATAAAATGCAGCCCATTCCTCTGTATTCTTTTCCGGCACACAATGTTTTGAGAAGACATAGCCTCTAACAAACACAGTGTCTCCTGAAGCACATATAGGCACAACAACAGCAGCTCTTACATGTTAGGATAGAGGGTCTGTTTTGTCTTTCTGCCATTTCAGCTCTGCTCAACTGATAGTGAATAGGACGAAATGTACACCACCTTTGTCCCCAGTGATTACTTTGGCTGGTTTTAATCTTCTGCAACTTTTCTGTAGTGGGAGAAAAACAGCTTTGAACTGCAGCTGAATATTGTATAGGGATCCCTGACTTCTGGTACATTTTCTTAAGGTTCTGAAGTTCTGTTATTGCGTCTCTGTATAGTGTTAAGGCCCATATGTTTCTGTGGGAGTCAGTCTCATTGTGCTGGAAGCTGGAAATGGTAAAGTTTAATTTACCCCTAAATACCTATCTTTCCCTTCTAGTATCTCTCATGGCATAATTTGTTAGGTAGCTCTAAAATGGTGTATCTTCCAGGCATACTAGTATGTGTGGAGTAGCTAGAGAAGCACAGCATACTTACACTTACTCATTCATTTATTCCACCTGTTCTCTTGCTTATTTAGTTACTGTTATTAGGATTACTTTTATACCTAAAATTCAAATGTTGGAATGAGTATTAATCTGAGGATTATAGTAATTAAAATAAAAGTGATTAACATTTACACTAAATGGAGTCTGAGTCTCATTAGAGGTAGATTGTGACTCTTCTAATGAAATCGGTGAAGCTGTGGTCGTGAACAGTCACATGAATGAGAGCTGCAGATCAGTTTGCAGCATAGTTATATTTTTTTCCTTAAAAAAACCCTCTTTCTTGCTAAAAGTACATCTGATACTACAATTCTATCAAATAAAGTTTCTCAACAGTACTTCAAAACATAATAATCTGAGTTCTGCTTTTAATTTTGTCACAGTTGTTTCCTCTGCCTCTGATTTATGTTGGAAACCACATAAGTGGATTATCAAGTACCGGCAAACTCAGGTACAGTAAATGGAAGTTATAAGTAGACTGTTTGGATTTTACCCTTTTCTTTTTTGTGGAGGTAAAAAATAAAAACTAAAAAAAAAGGCAGTGCATAGGGACTTAAGTGCTTATGATGTCTGTCTGTCTGTCTAAACTCCTGATACTATTTTGAAACTCTCACCCAAAACATTTGATCTGTTTACAAGTTGTCTGCTTCTTTTAAGGGGGGGCTTAGCTAGGCCTGTACTGACAGAAAAATCACAACACTCCTTGTGACAATGAAAGTGCTTTCGCTTTCCTCTCATACCCAAATGTCCAACTTTTCCTGGGTGTCCTAACCAGAGAGTTTGAAAGCTGTAAGAAAGAAGAATATGGGAAAGATTTGTACCGTGATGTCAGTGCAGGTTATTTAGGACACACCAAGAGATGGAAAAACTACTGTATAGTGGATGGTGGTGGTGGCGTAGCCCTGCTGAGCACCAAGAGCAGGTTGTGGGCAGATTGCTAAAGGGCTCACTGGCTCCTCTATGCCCATGAGCATAGATCCATCAGAGTTGCTTACATGCTGGTGCTAGAAAGGTGTAAGATATGTAGAGGCCCTGCTGTAGTAGACTGACACAATTTTCTATGGAAGAGGAGTGTAGAAGTATGACAGCTGCACCAGGTTTGCAGGATACATGCACTACCGTTGCAGTGGTTTCTTGTATGTTATTACAGGCTTCTGAGGGTTTGATAGTAAGCTAAACCAAAAGACAGAATCTTGCAGGTTTTCAGCATTTCGTAACTTTGAAATGTTAAGCACCTGGTTCTGCAACTCTTTGTTGTACACATTGAGAAGTTGTTCTACTGAAGTCACTGTTCAGGCAGACATACGGACTTTGGCAGTACTGTCCCTAGTAGCACTTCAACCAATGTGAATATGGAAGTAGTTTCAATCCTGTAAAAGTTTGATTCATGAGTTCTTCTTTCCCCTGTTTCCCTAACTGTAATTTTAAAATAAAAAGTTTATTAAGTGCACCTTCTCCTCCTCCTATGACTGACATACTTCTTTTAGATTTACTATTCATAACTGATTTTTATAACAGAAAAGTAAGAATGGCTGCAGTTTCTACCATTGACATTTTGTTACATTGCATTTGTTACCTTATGTGACATTTGTTTACATTATGGAATTTTCCACCTTGTTTGGGTTGTCTGTAAGGTGTAGATGATCCTATGCATAATTTCAAAATGTCTGTTCTAAAGTGGTTAAACTCCGTGTTAGGATTTGTATCATTTATTAATGCAGTTGCTAATAGTTATCTTAAACAGAGGATAAATTGGTCCACATTGCCATGTTGTCAGATTTCCAAAGTGTCAGATGCAAGTGTTTTCTCAAATTAATCAAAAAGGTTTCCAACTGCATCACTTCGTGTAGACCAGCGAGATGTTGTTTGTTTGGTAGTTGCAGCTGGTCCCACCTATGATGTTTCTTGTACTTTCTCTGTTTTTTTTCTTGTGGATTTATTTTATTTTTTTGAAAGTACAGCTTGTTTACTAAGCACATTTGCTTTGTATTTTATTTCTGTTACATGTTTTCAGAGGCAGGTTTACTGTGTGTCCTTTAAGTTTACAATAGAAATAATTTTTACTTACCCTGCCCATAAATTCTACAGGAATAATTATTTCATGGGGGCTATACTAGGTAGAAAACAGCTTTTATATTTCATGTCACTGATGCAGAGGGACCTTTTAGAAGGTAGCCAGTTGCATTATTTTACAAACTGGCAAATCTTGTTATTATTTAATGATTTGGTTATCTAATCTGCCTCTAGTGTCAGACTGACATTTTTTTATGTATGCTAAGTGGCTGGGAATTTGTTTTGGTTGCTTATTGCTGGACTAATGGTTTCATCCTCTGCTTAGTAAAATTAGATAAGAATTGGAACAAAAAAATGCTGTTAATCTGATGCTGTGCTTGGATTTTTTTTTTTTTTGACAGTTTGCCGATGTTTACAGTGCTCAGGAAGTTTACCATTCCACTTACTTTACTGCTGGAAATCATCATACTTGGGTGATCCTTTTTTTTTTTTCATTTAAGATACCCTTATTTTACATCATATCAAATGGATTACTTGTGGCATCTCATCAGAATATTGAATGAATGCTTTTTACTGAGAAATAGAGAAGACCAAAGAAAATGGTTTTATGTAGCTTTTTTGAAGACATAGGTACATGCAGGTTAGTGAATACAGGAAAAAAAATTCAGCTTGCTCTCATTTTCACAGCTCATGCTCTTGACTGTTGCACAGGCATCAGGTAAGCAGAGCACGACTCACACACTTCTTTTAGTGATTATGGTTTGTGTCTCATCTCGGGGGCCCCTAAGCTGCAAACTGCTTCAGACAGACAGACCCTTACGTCTCAAAACAGTGGTGATAGTATGGCAGTCTGCTTATGTAGAGTAGCTTTCTGGGTCAAGTCTGAAAACATACCAGTTTAATGAAACAAAATGGTATCTAGCAGTGTGCTGTTAGATCAGCAAACTCCTTAATTATAGATACATCAGTTATTTTTAATGAGAAATCAAGACATGTATGCTATTGCAGCTTGGGATCACTAGTTTCAATTGTACCCATTTGGAAGAACAGGAATATAAATATGTCATACTTTGTCACTGTCATAGTTCTATCCAGGTGGCTTGTGCTTGGATAAGGCGAGGTCACAAGGGGAAAAGCAGCTTGCTGAAGCTGAACCCAGGCAACATGAGAGTGATGGTCAGGGGAAAAGCATTTCAAAAAGCCTGCAAGTAGATTGGCATCTCCTTTTGGCTGAAGCAGCAGTTGATCAATGTGATTCATATTTGGGGATGCTCCAGGATTCTTTTCTAGTTACAAGTTCTTACAGGGAAAGCAGAACTTTCTGTCTTCTGCTGTTGGCCTGCTAGGAAGTGAGGAAAGTGTGAGTCAGTGAGATGGTCATCAGTTCTCAGCTGGACCACAGCAATGTGGTGTGTGAGTGCAAGCAACATCCTAACCTAAGAGAAGCTTAAGAGCAGAACGCTGTATTCGTACAGACTGCTGCAGTGTATTTCCTCAGGGCTGAAAATGAAAGGACTCCAGAGAGTCTATGCTGGCTTACTTCGGGATTTGAAAAGTAGTCAAGGTTTGGGTTGTTACTGTTGAGATTCATTATGATCAAAGCCTAATATATCTAGAGACTGCACAAGGCTTTGTTGTTGGGACAGCGGTCCACATCTCTGCTCCTTTGACACAGAGAATTTCTCGGAGAGCATTGTACATTTTGTTTTGATGGATCTTTTCTCACAGGCCAGCTCAGTGCTAGGGGCTGGCCTGAGAGAATGGCTAGGGGAATGTCTGTAAGTCACCTTCAAGTATGGTGCAAGAATACTTAAGACATTCCTACATAAAGTAATACAGGTATAAGAAGCAGGATAGTTTTACAGTATGCTTTTCCCTACTCTGTGGCAGTGCTTATGTAGACGTACTGAAGAATATAATAAGCTTCTGTGCTTTCCCCTCCAAGTACAAGGTTTCAGTTTGACTTGAAAATAAGTATCTATTTGAAAAATAGCCCAGATAGTGCACTGTACAGCATCTTCCCCAAGAAGGGTGAGATGAAAAACTACACAAGAGATGTGTAGTGATTTTCTTGTATTGGATTACTGGAAGACACTGATATATGTCCATTATGAGTACCAATACACAGTAAATTATGGTTTGTTCCAGCCTGTTACTTTAAACCTTTAATCTCTCTTAAAATTATCTAGCAGCAGAGTGCTCACAATGCTTTTTCAATCTCTGTTCTCAGGGCCAAAGTCTGACAGTGTGGCACATAGTCAATCACATTGCTTCCGTATGGTTATCAAGACTGTGCCCTCCTGTTAAATGTTCTGTGATTACTAATTGATTTGAAACTTTTCAGGCAGACAACCATTTAATCTCCTCTTCAGATAATGAAAATGTGAACTGTCTATAATTTTTGTCTACAGGAAACGATACCCACTGAGTATTATAGTCAGCGTATTTGCCATCATTCTTGGGGCTTTCATAGCAGCTGGGTAAGGTTTTTGTTTGTTATATGATGTCACGTTATGAGAGCAGGATTTTCTTCCTTGATAATTGCCAAGTAAACCTAAGTTGACATCAGTTACTCTGAATTAAGTTGATTTGGAAAATCTCTCTACTGACATCATTGGGAGGTGCAGGAGTACAAAAGGAAAAATTTAACTCCAGCTGGAAGTGTTTGGGTGCTTCTTTTTTCCCCCTGGGTTTTCCATGTTTACAGGGTCATATATGAAGCAAGTTAAAACTGTGTGAGGAACACTGCTTTTATTTCATAGTATCAGTGTATATTAATAATCTCAGAAAAGTATATTCTTGTTCTGGGTAGAAAGACTGATCTTTTGGTTGTCAGATACTGTTTTGAATTGGGCAACATCTATTTTTTTAATCACTTTTAACAAGTTCAAATGTGAGATTAAGTTTGCAAAGCACTCTTATGTTAGTCTCATCTGTTTTTTTTTCTGTTTGGATATTCCTTTACTTAACTGTAAATGTCATGTTATTTTTTGTTTCTCGGCTTTGCTATGTACAAAGGTAAATAATTTCCATGTGATGTGACTTGGATAGAGCCGTGTCCTATTAAATGAATTACCCTATATCCATGAAGTAGCTAGTCAAAACAGAAAGGATGACAATATGTCTGGTCTGACTGTAAAAAACAAGTAGTCATTCTTTATTCCCTAGCTACTTTTTGTGTTAAATGAAATAGATAAGTATACTCAGTAATAATTGGACAGGTTGTCAGGATTGAGGCAGATGGAATTTTTCACAAAATGAAAACTGAACATTTCCTACCACTTCCGCACTGAGTTCTGGGAACTCCCTGATGACTCATTTGTGAGGGTCCTGTGACTGGAGAAATGTAAAGTACCTTGACTTACAAAGAAGGCTTAAAGCAAAACCTGTGACTTGCTGGAATTCTCAGGATTTGCATTTCCTCATTTATGATACTTCTCTAGGTAAACAAGGTATTGCAATGCATTGTATACTGTTTGCTTATTTACAATATAGTATTTCTTTCCCAGGTCTGATCTGTCTTTTAATCTGGAGGGCTACACGTTTGTATTGCTAAATGATATCTTCACAGCAGCAAATGGAGTTTACACAAAGCAGAAAATCGATCCAAAGGTAACTGGGGGGTGATTAGATTGAATTTAATATTATGACAATATGGTAACAGTGGGTTACTTATTATATGACTTTATGAACATACAGTTATAAATAGTTTGATTTGCTTTCATATTTCAGTTGATATATGCATCCTTAATACAGAACACCTTAGGAAGAACTTGCTATTAGTATCTCAGGCCAGGCTTAGATAAACAGTGTGTTTTATTTTTTCCCAAGTCTTTTAGGTAGAGTTTGTAGTGGCTTTAAAACGTTGGTTTTGGCTAAAAAATAAAATAAATCCAAACCAAAAGCAAATTGTTTACCTGTAAATTTGATACATATATCTAAGGAAGATGACTTTTTGACTAGAAACACACTTTAAGTGAGGTTTATGTAAAATAGACTTGTGGGTAGGAACAGAGACCTGACCAGTTTGAGTCAATAACAATAACAACCGGTATCTTTTTTGGCTATCTAAAAGCAGGTCTACACCAAACCCAAAAATTTAGGCCACACCTTGATACCTTATACTTTGTGTAAACGTTGAGCAGACTGCTCTTCAAATACAGTGCCATGAAAACATACCGAGCCGTAGCAAAGAGCAGTCTTGGAGATGCTGGATAGAGGCTTTGCACTGACTTTTGTGGGTCAGTCTGTACAGTGGAAATACATATCTTTTAATAGTCTGAGGAGTCACATTGAATCCAGACTCCGTATTTTGCTTTAAGAGCAGCACTTAACGGCCTCACAGGTTTCTGCAAAATAAGAGGTTTCATTTTAAAGCAAGAGGTAAACTGGAGAGATTTGCTACGTAGCATGGCTGAATCTGGAAGAGGGGAAGGCTGCTTTTTCATTCCCCTAATTTTCAGTCAAGCAAGTTAACCAACAGGATATATGGCATCCCTCAAGTTGCTTGAAGTTACATCGGTTACCAGTGGTTACAGATGCTCCATCTAGGAGTCAGGCTTCATTCATTTTCCTGCCCTATGCTTTTGTGGTTGGTTTGCAGTAGATGGAATGAGTAATCCCTTGGCCAGGCAGAGACTTATCTGCAGTCTAACACACAGAGCAGTTCTGGACCAGTGCCTAGGGCAGTTTCTGACTAGCTGGTGTTGTATAGAAACGTCCCCAGGTGTAGCAGAGCAGTAATATTCTGCTGAATATACAAAGTGACTGAAATGGAAATGCAGCTCAGTACTAAACACTGAATCCAACGATTGCAAGCTTGTATTTTAAATTGAGGTGTATTATGTTTTGTCTGCTCATTGACAATAATGTCAGAAGGATTGCCAGAGTAATATTAGTATTTTGCTCGCAAGTGGCTTGTAATTCCAAACACTATGTTTCATTTTTCACAGGAGTTGGGAAAATATGGTGTCCTTTTCTACAATGCTTGTTTCATGGTGGTTCCAACAGTTATTATTAGCTTTTCTACTGGAGACTTTCAGCAGGTAAGGAGCAATATTCCATATTTCAGCCTGATAACGGTATTTTGTTCCGTTTTTTCAGTTGGAGGGTGGGGTTTTTTGTTTGTTTTTTTTTTTAAAGAGGTAATCCTACCTCCATGTTCGTGACTAGTATTTGAAATATGTGACTTGGACTTCCCTTCACAGGTAAGAACTTACAATTATTCACTCTGAGGAGAAGCTGAAGCTTCACATATAAGGGTGTGATAGCCCTTATATGAGTCTTTGTTTAACAACTAATGCATGACTCGGAACTCTCAACTAGAGCAATTGGTTGGGAATCCACCTGCACTGTGATTCACCACATGCTCTAAAATGAGATTGCAAATACCAAAACCAGACAATTTCCAGTCCTTCTCTCATTCTGATGCATGGAACAGATTCCTGTTTAGTCTCAGTCTAGTTTAGTAACCTATATTTTACATTCTTACAGAACGACAGCATGATTCTCCATAGCTAATCGTAATACAGTATAATACCTAGCATGTAAAGTATCAGACCAGGAGGTTTGTGTTGTTTTTCTGGCTCCCTCACAGACTTGCTGAGTTGCCTTTTTTCTTACCTCTAAAATGAGTCTAGAGACTCATATTTCCCTTTGGAAATATTTGAGATTTGCCACTGAAAATGATTACTGAGCTTGTGGGTGTCATAAATCATTCCAGTTCCTTTGTTGTATGTTGTTGTGCCCTGGACTCACATGATTTTGTCATTGTGTTGTTACAAGTCTGCTTTAAGTGGAAAAATTGTCATTCCTGAAAAATGATGGCTTTAGATCTGCTCTGAGTGTGAAATTTCTTCTTGTGACGTCAGTCCAGCATGACCTTGTGCCTGTTTAGGAAAATGTAGCTGATGCCCTTCTTGGCAGACTTAGTGGAGGCCAAGTTTGTATGGCTGTAAGGTTTCAACTGCTTTCCCAGCAGTCATGGCTGGTGTCCTCTTGGGAGAGCTGGACAGGGAAATTTACCTTCTTGCTACAATTATTCCACAGGAAAAATAAAGAGTGTGTTGTGCCCACATGTTTATTTGGCACAAACAGTTTAATGCTCAATTACCTGGAAAGAAAAAAATCGGAGCAATGCATAGTGCCTGTTGTGCATATGCATTAGCTTGGTCACTTAATATTAAAAGTCCTATTAAATGGTGTGGATAACTAGTGTCAACGTGATGCACAGAGATTAAATCACAGAAAAAAGGTAGAAAATTGAAAAATACCGATGAAAAGTCAACAAATTATTGTAGATATAACACCTGCATTTAGCAGATTTTCAGGCTGTAGAAGTTGGCTTGCTTTTAGCCTAGCAGAGATTTTTGCCTTGATTCATCACAGACAATGCACAGCGTGTACCTTTTGCCAGTCAAAATATTAGACTTGTCTATGTGATAGGGAGATTGGTTCTGCTCCTCTAGCTTTTTCTGGAGCAGTAGCTACCACATCTTGTAGAGACTGCAGTCTGTGAGTGTCCCAGTTACTCACTTCTCCTTCACCAACTGGCTGACTAGGAGGACAGGAAAGCATGATGCTGTGGAAGACAAATGAAGCCCTAGAATGTCTCTTGGTAATACTTTGCAATTTGTTGTTGCACACCAGCACAATTCTAGCAGGGCAGAGCTGCCCGAGATCCCTCTAATCTGTTACCTCAGGTGCTGGAGACTCGGCTAGCCTCAGCATGGACTAATAGCCTTTACCCAGTTTCTCAGGGATGTGTTCAGCCTTTGCTGAGTTCTGAGCTGATACAGGTGACTTTAAACTAACCAGATTAAAATGAGGCGTATCCTGGAGTTACTAGAGATGGAAAAGAATCTGTGACATGTTTCTGAGTGACTGTTGTGTGGTGCTGTGTGTTTGTTTGCTGTATGTCACTAAGGAGTAGACTTCAAAATGATGATTTAGCCTTCTCATTGACCTTCATTGATGAGAGACCTAGTAATGCTTATTTAATCTACTTTTTGAGCTCAAAAATGCAGGCTCAGACCTTGAAAGCTGTTCGTGAATGAATCTATGGTATGAAATAGATTTCAAGGAGGTTATTTCTTTATTTGCTTTTCTTTCTGTCTGATATCAACACATATTCTCTGTATTGTATTTGCGTTCGTTGCTTGCAGTGTGCAGTTTTATATCTGCATTGCTGTATATGTTACAAGAATGTGTTGAGGTATCATGGGTGCTGTCGTCCTGTTGTCTCTGAAGTTAAATGCATCAAACTGTTTCCAGCAGTAATATAATTGTTTTGAAATTATAATGTAAATCAAATACATTTTGTGGTTTTGCACATTTTCATATTAACTGTATTTTATATGTGTTTACAGTTGATTATATAGCACATAATTCTCTCTCTCTCTTTTTTTTTCTTAATAGGCAACGCATTTCCAGCACTGGACAAATTTTTTATTTGTCCTTCAATTTCTTCTTTCCTGCTTGTTGGGGTAAGGACATAAGGCGATCAAGTAAGATGTTTTATTGACAGTGTTTCAAATTGCAAATCTCAAATGTAAGACTCGCTAGTAAGTTATGTTAAAATTCAAAGAAAATATATTTTTCTCCCAGGCTTCCTGTCTTTTATTTATTTCTAATAGTGTAAATAACTGTTTCAGTACTATCTATGTTGTGGCCTTTACAAGTACAGGGGTCAACAACATGATATTTAGCTTTTTACTTTCTGTACTCAGTATATCTCTGCCGGCCATCTCTTCTGATTATTTAACAACTTCTTTGCAGTTCATAGAATGTAAGCCCGTTAGTATAGGAACTGTTTCAGTGCGTCTGTTCTTTAAAGTATGTGGAAAAGTATGGGAGACTCAAAAGTAATGAAACAATGCTTTGTTCCTGTGGGAACTGCAGTCAAAGCAAGAATAAAAAAGTGAGTTGGATCCCGTTCTGCTCTTTCACACGTCACCAACCAAGGGGTCAAACTAACTTCAAATACTGACATTTAAGAAGCACAGAAAATAGGGATGACTCTGCTAGAGCTCAAGCAGCACATTTTAACATGTATTTTTAGTACTCTGTATATGCACATCATTAACTTAAAATACAGATCCACAGAATCTTTTTTTAGGGTTTGGAATAGGTGGGATTGAAGATCCCGGCAAAATACTGATCCAGAAAATATTGAACATTTCAAAGTGTTGCTAAACTTCTGAGCTCCCTGGAAGGAATTTATAAAATTTTCTCCTTTGCTTTATTTAGGTTTCTCTTGATGTATTCTACTGTCCTATGCAGTCACTACAATTCTGCGCTTACAACAACAGTAGTTGGTGCCATCAAGGTGAGTTTTGGAGAAGAAGGAGATGAGAATGCTCAAATAGACAGGCAGGAGCATTGACTCAGCAGTGATCCTGGTTATGCTTTGAGCTGGAAACTCAAAATGAGGGCTGATACTAGACACTGCTTGGGCCATACATTGGGCCACACAACAAAGTGACCTTGTTTTCTTCCATTGAAGCTCAGGTATACTCTAGAAAGCAATGTGAGTATTGATTTATTTTTATTTTTCCTACACGCGAAACTTGAACCACTTTAAAAGGTGTACATTTAATCATATTTCATCAGTTACTATCGCTTGCATCTGTTCCTTATCAAGTTACTGTGAATTAGTCTGGTGCAAATCTATTGCAAACTGACTGCAAACGACTAACCCACTTTCACTTTGGGCTGAACTAGTTTCCATTGCTGCTAATAAGTAGGGCATTCACAGATACAGAATAATGGCTAAGTTCTGGTAAGGAGTTCATTGCTTTGTGGTTAACTGCTTCTGTTTCTGTGTGAGAACTTGTATTCTAGCTGAATAGAATATTCCATTTTGGTTTGTATGAATTCTGGTCAATTCGATCAACACCAAAACATGCCTGTCTTAAAAACTGAACTTGGTGTCCTAACAGTCTGTTTTCTCTAACCCAGTTTAATTTAAAACCCGTGCAAATTCCTTTGTGTTGATAAGGCCAGCATGTCTGAGCTGGGAAGATCACTAACTGCACAAGCAACTTTCTGTTTGGAGAGGAGCATGGAGCTGTAAGCTGGAAGAGTTCTAGCAAAAGATGTGCAGTTGTGCGCCAAAGAACTATCAGAATCCAAACTAGCTTAGACACAGGAATAACAGTCCTCAGGGTGCTCCCCTTCATGGGTGACTAAGGGAAGCTATGCTGGACTAACCTCCAGCATAGCAAAATCCGCATGGTACTTTTGTTTCTACAGTTGTTTTTTTTTGAAAGCTGGCAAGATTAATCTAGTAGTTTTCATTTTGTGGTCCTGAAAGTGTTCTTTTAAATTTTATATGTCTGCATTGAACCATTAAGATAGAGCAACACTATTTCTATTTTCTGAGTAATAATTAGTCCTTGAGACATTTTGAACAGCTTTAAAGTTGAGAAGCACTTTATGAAGCAGTAGTCCCCAGTAGAAATCGGTAGAAATGATGTCATTGTCCAGGCTAACTGCTAAAACATTTGAAACCAAAAAAGTGTTGGTAAAATGATCACACAGTTCTATAGCTTTCCTTCTGTCTATAGGGGACAATTTTCCCAAAACTTGATGGGGGCAGGGTGAGGGGTAGAATCTTTAACTTCAAACTGTGCCTGCCTTGAACTTGAGCCAAGTGCTTTCAATGCACATTTACTTGGCAAAGTAAGGAGGTTACCCTTTTAAAGCAATAGTAAAGAGCTTTTATTGTAACTTTAAAGCACAATTTTTATGCTTGAGAACACAAAACCTGCTTTTAAGAAATAGGATTTGAAGTGAGCCTTCCAAAGATTAAAAAGAGGTACATTTTCAGAAGGTGGCCATAGCTCCATTTTACATAACATCAAATAGCTAATTTTCTTTTTTTTCTTTTTTTTTTTCTTTTTTTCCTTTTTCCTTTCTTTTTCTTTTTTTTTTTCTTTTTTTTCCCCCAGAAAGTCACTCTCAGTGCATTGCATGCCTTTAGAAAACATACTGATTTATTATTCTATTTCACTGTTACATTACCCATAAGGTTGACATCCCAGGAAACTAATTTAAACGCTGATTTTAGAGTGGCCAGCAACAGAGTATAGCTATTCCCTTAGAAAAGTAAATTAATTGATGTGATTTATATTCTTGGAGATGAAAACTGACTTGAATAAATGCGTGGCTTTTGCTTCCTTACAGAATATATCCATTGCTTACATCGGAATGTTGATTGGTGGAGATTACATATTCTCCATGTTAAACTTTATAGGGCTAAATATTTGGTAAGTAGAACTTGAATAGCTTTTATTTGTTAAAGCAGAAGATTTCTCAGTGAGATATAGTTTTATGTTTTGTTTGATTTGGCCCACTTGGGTGATGCAGTTTTGAAACTACCGGCCTGAGGACGCACTGCCTCAGGATATAAAGTTCATTACAATTAGTTATGTCTTTTCCTGTGTCGTGGTTTTACCCCAGGTGGCAACTGAGCACCACACAGCTGCTCCCTCGCTCTCCCCGCCCCAGTGGGACGGGGGAGAGAATTGGAAGAGTAGAAGTAAAGTATAATAATAATAATTATATATTATTATCATTATTATTATATTTATAATATAAAATTATAATATTATAATAATATAAATTATAATAATTAGAATTATTATTATAATTATTATATTATAATACTATATATTATATTATTATATTATATATATTATATATATTATAATATATATTATATATATTATATATATATTATATATATTATATATATTGAACACCAAGTTCAATATATTCAATATCATATATATATATAATAATATATATAATATATATTATATTATTATATTATAATATAATATTATAATAATTATAATTACTATAATTAAAACTATAAAAATATAAAAATATAAAAATATAAAATTATTATTATTATTATTATTATTATTATTATTATTATTATTATTATTGTAATGAAAAGGAAAATAACAAAAAGAGAGAGAAATAAAACTCAAGAAAGAGAAGTGATGCAAATGAAAAACAGTTGCTCACCACTAACTGACCGATGCCCAGCCTGTCCCTGAGCAGCCACTCCTGCGACGAGCTTTCCCCCATACTGTGCATGACATCATATGGTATGGAATATCTCTTTGGCTGGTTTGGGTCAGCTGTCCTGGCTGTGTCCCCTCCCAGCTTCTTGTGCATCTCCAGCCTTCTCAATCAGTAGAGCATGAGAAGCTGAAAAGTCCTTGATTTAGTGTAAGCACAACTTAGCAACAACTAAAACATCAGTGTGTTATCACATTATTCTCATACTAAATCCAAAACACAGCACTATACCAGCTACTAGGAAGAAAATTAACTCTGTCCCAGCTGAAACCAGGACATCATGTCTGTTTTCAGATGTTGAATCTTACTGTAGTAAGATCTTAACTATGGAAACATGCCTGCAGTTTTACTATGTGGGGTTGAGTTCATTCTTTTTTTTATGAGCAGCAGTTCTGAGCTGCGAGGCTTCCAAGTAAAAGCCGAGTGGTGTGGGAAGTGAGAGCACTGATTGAGTGAGTTGTGCCCATTGAATATGAGTTATGACTTGTGAGTTGTTACTTTTTGTGTTTGGATGAACTGTTACATCTGTTTGTATTAATCTGTTGGAGCAACTGATAATTGATCTTTGTCTGCTCAGGGCTCGTTTCTCAGATGGCTTACATAGCTCTGAGGCACTCCTAATTTATGCTAGCTGGCATTCTTTAATCCTTTGGAAGGAAAACTACATACCTATAAAATGGTATATACAACATCAGGTATCTCTGACACCTCTGTTCATTCTCTTTTCTTTAGTATGGCAGGAGGACTGAGATACTCGTTTTTAACCTTAAGAGGAAACAGCAAGCCTACACAACCTGGGGACGAAGAAGATGCACTTCCTGTGTCAAAGAGTTAGCCAAAATGCCTGCCTTGAAAGAGACTGAAAAGACAAGTTCGTTTAGTGTTGCTGAGAACTTAAATAAGTATATGCGGGAACATATTTGGAACAAGAAAAAAAATCTACCTCAGTTGCCACAGATGTGCGCACAGCTCATTGGTTCAGAAATATTC